>NC_080064.1:108065777-108680222 GCF_949987535.1 Balaenoptera acutorostrata | reverse complement strand
TTTCTGGCTTCACATATATTTCTATAGTTTGTAGGTTTGTGGCTGGTGCTGTGGCTATTCTTATGTGTTCCCTTGACAAAAGTTCAGTAGAGTGGCTTGTGTTTTCACTGCTCTGACATGTCAGAATCATAACCTTAATGCTGAGCACTGCACGGCTTCTGAAACCTTCTCAAAGCGCCTCCTTGCTTCTTGTTACACATTCATTTTTTGCATGGCACTTGCTTTCTCTCACAGCAAGCACCAGAATCCAGCTTGGCAAAGAAATGATATCATTGAAAAGAATGTAGAAAAATCTAATGTTGGCAGGTTTTACTATGTAAATTACACCTCAATAAAGCTTACTTTAAAAAAAAAAGGACAAACAAAACCAAATGTTGACAGGATGGAGAGCACTGGAAATTCTTATTCATTTCTGGAAAGGGTATAAAAAAGTTCCACAGGTTGGAAAAAAAATTTGGCAGCATCCACTGAGGGTCATACATACACAGTTACATGCTGTGGCCCAGAAATCGTACTTTTCGCTGTGCTGTACCTTTGACCTGTGCTCTCCGATATGATAGGTGCAAGCCACATGTAGCTACTGAACACTTGAAAGTTGCTAGGGCCACAGGTTGTAATGATAATATTTTGATGTAGTAAGTCTCCTAAAACATTAAAATAGGTTAAAACAGAAAATTCAAAATTCCTTGTGACAGGTTTGAAAACGAATAAAGGGAAACGTCACTCAGATGAAGTCGGGATACCAGAAGTGGGAGCTCTCATGGGGTACCACTCAAGTTCAAAGACAGGAAGTATCGTCAATTACAAACCCAAACAGAAGAAGCATCAGCAGGAAGAATCCTCGATTACAGGCCCCAACAGAAAAACATATTCGTTGCATCTCCTGCAGGAAATCAGCAACTTGGCAATGAGAAACCGTCATCACCCTGAACTTTCACTTTTCTCCAGTGGACTTGGGTTCAAAACAGCCTCCCTCAGCTTCCTCCTCTCTCTCTGTAAAACAAGGTTCCTTCCTCTCCTTTGTTTGTGGGACTTGCCTATGGCTTTTGCTATAGCTTGCTTGTCCTGAATTGCCATTCTTCCGCTATTCCTGAATAAACGCTTTTTGCTGGAAAAAAACAAAAAACAACCCCCCCCCCAACTTTTATATATTTTTATAAATTTTTAAAATTGATTTTGTGTATTTGTTTTTGGCTGCGTTGGGTCTTCGTTGCTGGGCGAGGGCTCTCTCTAGTTGCAGTGATTGGGGGCTGCTCTTCCTTGTGGTGGCTTCTCTTGTTGCGGAGCACGGGCTCTAGGCGGGCAGGCGTCAGTAGTTGTGGCATGAGGGCTCAGTAGTTGTGGCTCACGGGCTCTAGAGCGTAGGCTCAGTAGTTGGGGTGCACGGGCTTAGTTGCTCCACAGCATGTGGGATCTTCCCGGAACAGGGCTCGACCCCGTGTCCCCTGCCTTGGCAGGCGGATTCTTAACCAATGCGCAACCAGGGAAACCCCCAAAAGTATTATCTTGAAAGTCAACACTGGCATTATTCTCTTGGAATGGGGTGCTCTAGAAAAATGTGTATGTCCACCAAAAGTCATAAAAAAATGTTCGTACCATTTCAGAATATCCTCAACTGGAAACAACTGAAATGTCCAACAGTTCAAAACTATGTGGAGTTATATTCTTACAAGGCATACACACAGAGACAAAGAACTACGTGAAAAGTAGGGTTAAATTTCATAGACATAATGTTGAGTGAAAGAAGTCAGACCCATGCCCCTCCATCCCCCCAAACCCAGTGCATATTCTGTGATTCAATTTATGTGAAAGTAACAGGCAGAGAGGTTGGAAGGGGTATGTGTGTGATTACTCTGAGCTCTTGCACGGGAAGAGTCATGAGGAAGCCTTCTGTGGTCTGGTAATTTTGCATACCTTAGTTATTTAGGTTGCTTCATCAGTTATTCAGGTTGGTGTACACTGGTAATGGTTTGGGAACTGTACACTCTTTGTACTTTATGCATATTATGCCTCATTTTTTAAAAAGTTTAAATCGACTTTGTTATTGTTAAAGTGATGTTGCTACTTTTTCTTCTGCTTTGTCCTGGGCTAGGAGGAAAAGTAATTTCAAAGTAGTTACTGTGATATGTTTGCTGTCCTCAGATTTTTGGCTTCCCTTCACTATCGGATATCTGACTGCTTACTTATATGTTGTTCACAACCATTACCTTAAGCTGACATCTCAGTGTTAATACTGTTTCAGAGAGAGAACCAAGTGTTCATGATCAAATCTTGCTCTTTTAAGAATCAATATGAGTCAAGGATGGGGGGGTATATGAAATTGAGAAATTCTGATGAGGAAAGTAGTTCAATTAGGCTTAAGTAACTCAGAGGTGCCAAAGGGAGGACACTGGCAGGTAGTACACAAAGAAAAGCCGTCACATTCATTTCACCACTAAATTCTCAAGAATTTTTGGAGCATCCACACATAGCCAAAAATATTTACCTGAATAGTCATCTTCACCAGATTAACCTATCCGGACTAGCAGTTTGATGGCTTTTAGCTTATTTGTTTACCAAGGGTTCTTCGCCTTTCTTAATCAATAGAAATTGATCGCAGGCCAGAAAAGAAATTCAGGCAAGGCTTTATTGCGATCCCTGATGCTGGAAAACTAGTATTAGGTTCCCTTGCTTGCTATGGAGGTGGCGGGGGGGGGGGGCAGGAAGCAGCCAACTGGTTTCCTATATGGGACCAGGATAGGGGTGGGTTCCAGGGTTGGGCTGGGCGGTGGCTTAGGTTTGCCCCTCCATTTGGTGGTGTTGTGTGCAGGGGGCATGTGCAGTACTCTATTTTTGCTACTAGCTCTTCAGAGGTGGCAGTTAGGTTTTTGGTCTTTTTGTATCTTGTTGTTCATAATTCTTCCCAACTGAGCATGCACGCAGTTATTTTTAGTCTCATATAGTTTCTTTGTATTTTGTTGAAGGAGGAGAAGTTTTGATCTCGAGGAGACAGCAGCCAGTGGTGGCTTGAATTGAGATCTTTGTTTCCTGCTCAGGAATTGAACGTGGGTGGCCTGGGTGAAAAGCAGGAATCCTAGCCAGCAGTCCACAAGGGGCTAGGGCTAGTAGCAAAGTTGCCCTGGCTCTTGCCCCTATTGAAAAATGAATTTTTCAAGGAGGCAAAAACTGTAAAAACAGGTTCAAAGTTTATTATTAGAGCCACAGCACAAGTTGGAGGGAGAAACAGTTTAAGACAGAAGCAAGGCAGAGATACACACCCGGAGATAAAGGGTGTGGTCATCCTCCCTAATGAGGAAGAGCGCACCAGAGAGGTGATTCAAATCACTTATATAGGGCATTTCTTCTGCGTCTTTGTTTACCTTTAGCCAATTATCTCGATTCTTTTTCACACCTAACCTGTCCTAGCGCCCTTCCTGACATGCGTGTGCATCTTTTTGCCAAGATAGATTCTGGCCCAGAGGCCTACAGGGAGGTTGACATCACCTATTATGGGGTGGCTCCCTCCCTCCCTTTTGACCCCAGAGGAACCTTTCTGAGCATGTATAGTTTGGGAGGTCTCCTTGACCTGAAGAATAAGAAATATGTAGTCTCTTTATATTCTATCCAGGTAGGACTCAGCTCCACCTTGCTGCTGCTATTAGTTTTACCTTGGAGTATCTGTCCACAGGGGACGGATTCCAACTGGTCAGCCTGGGGACCATGTATCTTCTGCCTCAAGTTTGTCCAGGTGCAAACACTGCAGGAAAGGGTCCCAGGTCCTAGTCTGTCTCAGTAAGACAGAGGGTAGTAGATGTTAAAATCTGTTCGAAGATAGAATCAAAACAACACCTGAAAATGGAAATAAAATGAATGAAATTTCCGATGAACGAAATTGAACTTTCAAGAATGGAATAGAGTTCACCGCCAGTCATAATGGTTAATGCGTCTTACCAGACATACACACAATAGTCCATCACAAAGACAACTGGATTTGAAAGGAACCGGTTTCCCGTGGACTCCTAAATGTTCTCTATTCTACGCATTGAAAGCCGTTACAGTTCAAAAAAGGTGCTCAGGCTTCAGCAAGCCGCCAGACAGGTGCTCGGCAGGACAGAGGTTAAGTAGCCAGCCGCGCGCGCACAACCCGAATGGGTGGGGGCGGGTGGGAGGAAAAGAGCGAGCGGTCGACGTCACTTCCCCCAGAGGGCGCCCGCCCTCTGGTTGGCTTGGGTGGACGGCGTGGGAGGAGGGAGGCGCGGAGTAGGGCGGGGCGTGGGCTGGAGGGGAGAGGTAATTCCCGTTGGCTTGACGGATGGGGCGTGTCGTATGTAGATATCTCAGCGCAGGGCCTGCTGGTTCGTGATCTGGTGGTGAAAGACGACATGATCTCCCGTGGTGTGGGAGCGAATCGAGGGCTGTTGGTTGCAAGTGCATGGATGAGCTGTGTGGAAGGGGCAGGAAGGCTCGGGGCTGCGGGGAGGAAAGTGACCGTGTGTGAACAGCAGAAGGCGTATGAGGGTGTGTCAGGGCAGAAAAAAGTAGTGGTTATTTACCAGCAAACACGTAACACTTTTCAAGAGTTGATTTATAGAGAAGGTTAATTTGGTGTATGAAAAAGGAAGTAATTTGTATTTTTCACGAGTGTTGGTTTTTTAACTACATAATTTACAGTGAAAGATGAAAGTGGGTGTCCTTTTCTTTTTTTTTTTGGTTTTAGGAGTAGCAGTTACTTGTTTTTGCGAGTGGTTTAGGTCAATGTCGTGATATGGATTGAAATGAAGCAAGCTTTAAATTGTTGTACACTGTTGCTTTCTGACAGTGGTGGTTTGCCGGGGTTGGTGTGGGGTGTGTTAGCACCTTCTCGTGTTTATTTTTTTTTGGTTGTTCACGAGAGAAGAGGCTGGTTTTTCCCGTTGTTATGGAACGGGTTGTAGTAATTATCTTTAATGTGATAAAAAAGTTTGTTTTTCGCATGTGGAAGTTTTTTTTTTTTAAATTGGTATTCGAAAGTGCACGGTATTTTTTGCTTTCACACTTTCTTCGGAAACAAAGTTTTTTGAAAGCAGTAAAGCTTTGATTCATCTGGTAATGTAACACATCGCCGCGTGGAATTGAGAAAGTGCATTTTCTTACGTATGTTGAGTGTTTTGTTTTTTTTCCGTTAGGTTGTACTTAGTTCTTGTTTTACGTTAAGAGTTAAGAAAATTTAGTGTTCGGGGTTTGTGTCTGGTAAGCTTCTTGATGTGTTCTTAGGGACAAAGACTTGCATAGGGTCAGATTCAACGAAGTTTTTGCAGGATCCGGAGCCGATGCTTCCGAAGACCCAATGAACAAATAAAGCCCCCAAAGGAAGAAAAACTAGAATCCTCGTCGGTGTTTTACTGCCTTCGAAGTCCCAACACTAAAAATAGGAGTGTTTTGTTACTGTTGTTTGCCAAGAAGCTAAACACCTGGTTGGGTCAACGGTCTAGAAGCAGTAGGAAGAAATCTGGCAGGAGCTGTAGGTTGCTGCAACCCTGCCTGCTATCAGCGGTTAAATTACATGTGTGAGCCGCAGAAACGCTGGTGACCTCCCTGACCGTCTCAGGGTTCACATAAATGTGGTAGTCACTTCTATTTCCGCTTTCCAAATCTCAGCTAATGTCGTCCTATGGGCTAAGTTAACCAGGAACTATGCAGAGAGGGGAGTTCTGGGAAATTTTGTTCTAGCTTAGCAATATTGACACAGATCTACCACAATCTACGTCTTGTGGACTTGGCATCCATATATATATGGATATCTGTATCTATATATCTTTTCCTTCCTTTCCTTCTCCTTTCGAAACCATTCTTTACTTTTAAACAAAGACAGTAACAGAATCATGCTGACCTCAGACAGTGAAAACATGCCAACCTTTCCACAAAAGAGGATAAAGTTTACTTGTCTTTCAATGGTTTTCATTCTTCTAGCTGAGACACATTCATTTTACCTTAGATATCCTGTAACTTAAATACTGAGATTAAAAGTTAACTCCTAGCAACACATTTTATGTTAGCTGGTAGTGGGATGAAAGAGGAAAAGAAAACTATTAGTTGGTACATAGAAAACTATTAGTATTATAATAAGGAAGAAATATTCATAACTGTTACAGACCTCATTTCTGCAACTGTCACTGGTATCTATAACTATCTTCTTCGCTACTATCAACAAATAAAATTCAGCCAGATAAATTTGAAGATCTAATTGGCTTTATTCAACGATTTAGGGACTGCTGTCATATCAGGGGCTGAGTTGTTCTCTGCTGTTGACTGTTTGGGCACCACTAGTGATTGTAGCTAGATTAGCCATGATGAGTGGAACCCATGTTGCTGAACCATACATACTCTGCAACCCTGCTTTAAAGTATGCTAAATCCAACATCTGAGACATCTTCTTGGAGTTGGTTTCTTTTAACTGCTTTGTTTTCCTTTTTAAAAATAGGTATTGAATGGGTCACATTTTTCTGTTTCTTTGCATGTTTAGTATTTTTTATTGTTTACTGAACACTTTGAATGATGCAATGTAGAGACTCTGGATTCTGATATCTTTCTCCAAAGAGTATCAACTTTTGTTCTACTTAAGCACTTTGATTACTGGCCAGTGACCTTGAACTTGTGTAGGACTGGATTAATGGTTTGTTTCTCAGTAGATCTGAGGAAAGTCCAAGGTGTTTCCCAAAGCCCTCTTTGGTGTGACTCAACGTCCAAACCCTGCTAATCTTGTCAGGTCTTTGTTTTATCCTTTTTTAGGGAGGATCCAGAGTAGGCCTCACACTAGGTTGTGGTCTTTACTCCTTAAGCAGCCTTTCTGGGGTATCAATTGGATGCTCAGGGTGGTAAAGAGTCGTTAACAAAGCCTGAATTCCAATGTTGCCAGCAGAGACTTCTAAGATCTCTGTTCTGTTTTCCATCCTGTAGCATCTGTTGTCCGGTAAGCCTTGGTAGTAGCTCTCCACACATGAGCAGCCCAGCACTCAGCAAATAACTGTCAGGAGACCCAGTATGGATTTCTGAAAACTAGCCTGTAAACTGTCTTCTCCTTTCTGGTTCTCTGCAGATTCCAGTTGCTTCAGCTGTCCTCTGATATCTACCTTAGCTCCGTGTGAACACCATGCTCTGCTGCGATTCCAGCTTGCTATACCACCATCAGGTCATTTCCGCAGCCCTCTCTTAGGCAATCACAGTCTTGCACTGCCTCTGTCCAGTGTCTATAACAGGTGCTTCACATATTTTGTCTATTTTCATGGTTGTTTACAGCAAGAAGACTAAACTGGTGGCATTACTATACTATAGCTGTAGGTGGAAGTCCTGGATTCTTTTCAGTGCCTTTAAAATTAAGGTTTAATCACACTCATTACTGATGTCTAAATAATTTGAACACTGTTTTCCACATTTAAAAATGACCTGGTCCAAGGATTTTGTTTTTACTTTATTAACAAGTACAACTAAACCAATCTAGGCTTGCTGGATTCACTTTCAGCATGGTGACCCCACAGCACCACAAGGACATCTGGGCTGAGGATCCTGTTCTTTGGCTATATTCCAATGCTTTGACTATATGCCACTCCAAAGTATGCCAATTTGGCATAAGAAGTATTTTGAGCTAAAGGCATTTAGAAAACAGCAAGTACAATCATTCTGGTCACCAGAGACAGGAAGTCAAGGCCGAGAGAAATCCACACAAACAGACTTTGTTAAGATAACTCGTATCTTCCTTTAGTCTTCCTATGTGTTTTACTTTTCCATAATCACCTCTCTTTGTTCAACCTAGTATATAAATACTTAGGCCTAGCCACTTCTTTGGGTTTTCATTTTCCTATTGGAGCTCCCATGCACATGTGAAAATCTGGATGTTTTCCTCCTCTTAATCTGTTTTATGCCAATCTAATTCTCAGGCCCAGCTGGAGACCCTAAGAGGGTTGAGGTGAAGTTTGCCTCCCCTACAGACTCTCCTAGGACCACAAAAGAAAGGATTAGTAAAAGACTATCTGTAAGGGGCCAGAACTGGTCCTGGTAGAGGGGACTTGGTGTAGGCTTGGTAGACCTAATAAGAAATGCTAGAATTCCTAGAATCAGATGGATGGAAGGGTGAGAGGCTACCTTAAAGGACAATGGCTGCCTGGGGAAGCCCAGAGAGACCAGCTGTCATATAACTGGGGACCAGTGAATAAATTTCTCCTTTGAATCCATCTCTTTCCTCCCCTTTCTTCTTCCTCCTCCCAGTTCTGCCGTTCTTCCCTTTGAGTCTTCCTTCCCATTTCTACCCTGCCTGTGTTTAGGCTGCACCCGGGGCCTGGGTCTTTGTCCCACCAATGTCTCTCTCCATGTGTTTGGGTTTTTAATCTTTCTTCTACCAAGAACTCCTTTGGTGATCTGCTGAAACCTGCGCACCCTTCTCAGAATAATGAATTTTTTTATTTAAAAAATATATTTATGGGGGTTTCCCTGGTGGCGCAGTGGTTAAGAATCCGCCTGCCAATGCAGAGGACAGGGGTTCAAGCCCTGGTCCAGGAAGATCCCACATGACGCCGAGCAACTAAGCCTGTGCACCACAACTACTGAGCCTGCGCTCTAGAGCCCGTGAGCCACAACTACTGAAGTCCCTGCTCCACAACAAGAGAAGCCACCACATTGAGAAGCCCATGCACTGCAAAGAGTAGCCCCTGCTCACCGCAACTAGAGAAAGCCCGCCAGCAGCAACAAAGACCCAATGCAGCCAAAAATAAATAAATGAAATAAATAAATTAAATATATATATATATATATATATATATATGTATGTATTTATGGAACATCTCCTATTTATATCCACTATTCTAGGCCCTGGGGTGAGAATAATGAATTTTAATACGTTGAATCAAATACAATTTTCTTTGTGAGGCTTCCCCAGTCTGATAGAATGAGCAGGAAGGCTGAGCTTACACAGTCAACCTCCCATGCCTCGACCCAAGATGACCCTAGAGTTGAGGTGGTGAAAAATAAGAGATCTTGGGTTCCACCGGTCTCAGAGGAATTAAAACTACTGGACATCATTATTCTATACTAACCAAACTGAGACAAAGTACTGGTTCCTGGGACAGAGTTCCAAGGAGAAGGACCACGCGCCCTCTCGTGGCCACTGCAGGGAGCAGTACAGCCCTGCAACTGCGGATACTAATCCAAAGAAAACCAAATAAAACGCACTGGAAGCTGGGCTGTGCTCAAGACTTTGAAATTAGAAGTCGTGCACGCTACAAACTGAGCTAGCAGGAAGACGAAAAGCCGCGAGCTTCTCTTCTCCCTACCAGCTTGGTATCAGTTGCCCAAATGGAAAATGTCTGCGCCAAGACTGAAGGCAACCACGGCGAGTTGCTGATGAGGAAATAGGTTTGTAGAGAGTTTAATGGATTTCCTCCGGCCCAGGGCTCATCGGGAGTAAGTCACGGACCAGGCCTACGATCGTCCTACTTCCGACTTCAAGGAGGAAGCGGGGTAGTGGGTAGGAACTGCTGCGCAGAGGTGGGGTCGGGTTGAGGGAGCGACTCCGCCCTCCTCTGGGGCTTTTACAACGGCCTCTCCCTGTGCTCATTTCCGCCCAGATGGAACCCCAGACTTAAATGGAAAGGACGTCCAGGATAAAAGGGTCTTTTCCAATTCATCCCAAGAGGTCCCACCGAGGCTTACCGGATCCACCTCCTTAGTCCTGTTACTGGAATTTTCTAACTTTCCACGACAATCGTGAATGCTTTTCTCCAAGGTCTTCAGTCACAAGGGAGAATTCAGGCAGCGCCAAGTGCACTTTCGGTGCTTCAGCCCCGCGCATCCTCAACCTCTTCTGTGGGGCTGTTGGGGAAATAAGAAATCGAGACTCAAAGGAGCACGCATGTTGACCAATTGAGTATTAGCTAAGTTTATTATTGAGAAAAAAAAAAAAAACTCAGAGTGCATGCTTGCAGGTAGCCCGCACATGACTACAAAGCTATTGTGGACTTCCAGCTCTATTTATGTGGGATTAAAGCTACAGTTGCCATCATCCTACCTTTAGTAAACAGTCAGCATTACTCAATCTGATCCAGGAATGAGATTAAGCTTACTCAGACGTTCTGTTCTTCAGAATTTTTATCAGTATCTCTCTACGGTTGCTTCTGACAGTGCATCTACCTGACAGTACAAGTGGTTGGATAACATTCTTCAGCATTCCTCCGCAAGGCACAGGGCGCAGGGGAAGGGGGAGAGGAGGCGCGCAGCCGACTCCCAGCCTCGGAGGGCTGGGGCGGAGTCGGAGTCCTGTGTCACCCTCCAGCGGTGAGCAGGGGATTGTGCGCCCCCTACCGCTCGGGGCCGGGGGCGCCTCGCCACCTGCTCCGAGGTCTGGACTCCGGTGACATCTCACGGCGTTGCGGTCTTTAACCAAGCATTTCAAAGAGGAACCTCAGTCATTCCGATTCGAGAGCATCCAACAGTACACAATCATGGTCAGCGCGGTGGCCGACAAAGAGGAGGCGGGGGAGGGTAATCAAAGTTATTTAACGAAAATAGGCATTTTCCGTTTTCTTTTCGCCTTTTTCTTCAGTGGCCAGAGCACTAGCTCGCTCTGTCCCCGTCCCTCACTGGGCTGCCTCCATTCCCACTCGCTTTCTTCTCCTCTTCTTCAGCTTTCCCTATTCAACCCCTCAGGACGGACGACCCCAGACCGAGGCTGAGTCGCAGTTCAGGGTGGGGAACTCAGCTCGGTCCCGGGGCGCACGTGTCTAAAGTCAAGACTTTTGCTTTGTTCTCAGTCAGCTCCAGGAATAAAAGCGCTTCCGGCTTTGAGAAACCTTTCCAGCCTTCCGTTTCCGGAGTTACTCGTAGGCCTAAAAGCTTAAAGCACACACTGGAATTCTTGGTTGCCTAGGACCCTGCGTCAGAATGCATCCTTCACCGGGCATTTATTGAGTGCCTACTAGGTGCGAGGCCCTGCCCTGGAGGGCGGGCTGCATCGCGAGCAGTTCTGAGGTCTTGCCAGTCGGAGTCCACATCTAGAGAGAGGCGCAGAACGTGGGCAGCGCAGTGGGGGCACAGCTGGTTCGTGTCCTTCGCATGCGCGCCCACAGGGTCAAGTGGGGACTCACGGCGAGCGAAGCTAAGAATAGTAACGTGGACTTCAGCCCGAGAGGCTGCGGTCGTCACCTGGAGCCGGGCGGCTGTTGAGGCGGGGAGCAGGTGGGAAGGCCACAGATCTGGCGTTCGGCAGTCAGAGTCCCCTAGCTGAGTCCCAAACGTTCTATCGATGTCCAAATGTGCCCGATGACACCAACTCTTGGCTTCAGTGTCTCCCGCGCGCACCTTCGGCTTCCGGAATATGAGAATCTAAGGATGTCCCCAGCCAGAGGTTGAAAAGCAATTTCTTGAATCAGGAAACGAGTTATGAGGAATGCGCTCTCACGTCTCTGTGGCGCAATCGGTTAGCGCGTTCGGCTTTTAACCGAAAGGTTGGTGGTTCAAGCCCACCCAGGGACGTCATCCTTTGCTTCATCGAAGTCCTTGCTAGCTACTTGCAACTTTAGGTTATCTGTTCGCCACCTCTCACAGTTCTGGAGGCTGTAAAGTCCAAGATCAAGGTGCTGAAAGATTCAGTTCTTGTTGAGGGTTTCCTCCCCAGCTTGCAGAAGACCTCCTTGTCACTGTATCCTCACATGGCAGAGAAAGGAAACTCTGGTGTCTCTTCTGTTTTTATAAGTACTAATCCCAGCATGGGGGCTTCATCTTCATGAACTCATTTAAACCTAATTACCTCCCAAAGGCTCCACCTCCTAATACCATTACATTGGGGAGTTAGGGCTTCAACACAGGAATTTGGGAGGGACAACAGCATTCAGTGTGGAGTAGGTGGTAACACAGAGAGACATTCCTCAAGTGTCTAAAATGCCTTTATGGTGACCAGATTGCACAGACTTAACAGTCACATGAAGGTGGGGGAGAACTTGTCCAGCAGTTCTTTTCTTCCTGGAGGCACTGTGTGTGTGTGTGTGGTGTGTGTCTGTGAATAGAAAAATCAAGGGATTATAGAAAGGTACATACATTGAGAAAATTCTCACCTCCACTACTCAAGCTCCCAGTTCCCAAAGGCCAAACAATACCAACATGCTGGTTTTTAATAAACAATTTTATTTTTAATAAAATAAAACAATTTTATTTTCAATAAAGTCAACAGGCATGACTTTATTATTTTTATAACAAACTAGTCACCTACTTTATAAGTATATATTAAAAACCTCAGACAAACCAAGCTGTAACTCAAACTTGACTGTAGGATGCTGAAGCCACCAGGCAGGCCATTAACCACACTCACAGCCTTTCCTCTGGGAGCTTGGGCAAGTAACAGTCTCTGTGAACTTCTTAAAGCATCATGATCCAGAGGTTCCGAAGGATTTTCTTTTGCTTCTTTCTTCCCTTGTCTGCTTGTCTGATCTGAGCTAGAAGTTCACAGATATTAATCCAACAAACAAAACTGAAAAGAAAAAAACTAAAACCCCTGCATTTTGAAATTTCAGTCACATTATCAGCATTTTTGTGGAAAAGAGACTCTAGCTATGGTATGAAAAACATATACCAGTTATAGAACTTTGCTTTAATGAAGTTGGAAAGCTCTGACAAGAAAATAAGATTCTGACAAACAATGATTGGAAGAAAATTTAACCTAGGGTTTATAATGATCAGAGGGAAAAAAGATGGAATCAAATACATACATACATATCTCCAGTCCAGATATCATACAGGTCTAAAGACAACAAACAGATGTCAAATAAATGAAAGAATTCAGGAAATACAAAACCTTTTTAAAAAAACCTGTTTGACACTAAAATGCACCTAATGAGATGCTTTCACAATAAAAATCTCAGGTATAGAACTATGCAACACAAAGCATGAACCCTAATGGAAACTATGCACTTTAGTTAATAATAATGAATCAATATTGGTTCATCAATTGTAACAAATGTACCACACCAATGCAAGATGTTAATAACAGGGGAAGCAGTGTGGGTGGAGGAGAGGGAGTATATGGGATTTTTTTTTTTTTAATCTCAAGAATGAAAATTTCTGGGTATTCTGCGTTTGTCCCTCCAGATACATTCTCATCATTTTCCACCCTATTATATGCCCCAGAAAGTTAATCTTTTTGAACTGTGAAAAAGGGCTCCTCTGCCCACTGGCTTCTTGCTGGCTACAGCCAGTGGGATTCACTGACTGGGAATGGGAGTGTAGGAGGAATATGAGGTCAGGGTAATTACTTCCTGCAGGTTGGCAGTGGTTGTGTTCTCCGCCATCCCCCAAGACCACAGTTATTGTTTAGTGGCACTCTACTACAGTTACAGCCTTACCTACAACTATCACTTTCCCAGGTTCCAGGAGCACCTCTCTCCCCTTGCCCAATCAGGCCTAGTAATTGCTCTCCACTGTTGCTAGGCCTGGGATGTCACACCATCTGTTTAGTGGCTACATCCCCCTCTTAGAGCCCAAGGTTCCTGAGTTGGGAGGTCCCAGGAAACCCTCTCAATCCTCGGCAGGTCTGGGTTTCAGAGAGCCTCGGGGAATGTGCCACAAAGTTATCTGGGAGCTCATTGCATCTCTGTTCAGCTCATAAGCAGAAGAATAATTACACCTTTCTTCCTTCAAAAAATACCCCTAATAAAATTTTTAGTCTTGTAGGGAAAATCCTTTCTAAGCATGACAAAACTCAAAATCCCTAAGGAAAAAGATTAATACATTTAGCTACATAAAAAGTTTAAGAATTTGTTTAGCAAAAAATAAATAAATAAATAAATAAATCAAGCACTCAACATCTGGCAAAGCCAAGGCCTGAGTGATTCAGCTTGTAAAGCTATAACAAGTCACTTTTAGATTCAGAAAGTTTATTACTTACATAGACAGCAAAAGGAAGAGTAGTTGAAGGTATAGACTTCCTGGGCCCTCATCCCACACATCCAAAGGGATGACACTGAAACAAAAGGGGTCAGTGACTACAATGCAAGTTGTGGGATACCTGTTATTGAGGAGTCAATTCTAGAATGCAGCTAAGTAGTTTTACAGTCTGCAGCTGTCCCCAGGGAAGGGATGAGGAGGTGAGCAGAATGCCTCATATGTGATTAGAACCTGAAGGGCAATGAGAAACTGTCCCAGGGTAGACAGGGAGGGGAATGGAAGCTGTCTCCTGGCACTCTTCACAAGCCTCCCATCCTCTCTTGCTTTGGGACAATCACAAGGTGATCTGCCTTGTGGTAAGATTCAGAAGAGTTTCAGTTCAAGCCTTGGCCGGTGTGGCCTGTGCAAATACATACAAGGTCACCTGGGTGCCACAGCTGAGCCATTCCCCTACAAAATTCAAAAGACAACAAATTGGTAAAATACTTGAAAAACTACAACATAGAAAAAGCCTTTTTTATTTAGTATTTATTTTTATCAAGCTTATATATGCTCATAGTTTAGAGAGTCAAACTCATAAACTCGGTAATGAAAACCAACAGGCCCCTGAAACTCTCCCCCATTTCCTACTCCCTAGAAGTAACTTCTTTAAATTCTTTTAATCAGTGATTTGTTATTCACCTCTGTCTCTGTAAACAAATATTGTTAATTCTTGATTTTCTAGCTTTAGGCACTTTATCTCTCTTTTACATACTCCCCCTACACTTACCACTTCACACACACACACACACATACACATACATTTCCCACTCCTCCATCTTCCCAATTGTGATGGCTAATTTTATGTGTGAACCTGGCTAGGCCATGGTACCCAGATATTTGGTCAAACATCAGTCTAGATGTTTCTGGGAAGGTATTTTTTAGATGAGATTAACATTTAAATCAGTAGACTCCAAGTAAAGCAGATTACCCTCCATAATGTGAGTGGGCCTCAACCAATCCATTGAAGGCCTTAAGAGAAAAAGACTGAGGTCCCCAGAGGAAGGGGGAGTTCTGCCTCCAGACTCCGCTTTCAGATTAGAGTTATAAAATCCGTTCTTCCCTGGCTATCCAACCTGTTGGCCTACCCTGAAGATTTTAGATTTACCAACCTCCACAATAACATGAGTCCATTCCTTAAACTAAATCTCTATATACATACGTGTGTATCTTCTATTTGTTCTGTTCTTCTGGGGAACCCTAATACATCAATATACTTATATCTTAATTTTGATGAGATCAATGATTATTATTTTTAATATATAAACTATTAACAGAGAAGCCACATAATTTAATGTGATCACTTTTTGAATATAATCTTCCCTTGGCAGTAACAATTATGTTACTTTTCCATTTGCTTAGTTTTCCATATATTTATTACTGAATTATAACCAATTTCTGTAAATCTCCCCTCAAGAGCTTCCTCATCCTTTTTTTACAGCTAGCTGAACTATATTTCATTGTATGGTTGTACTGTCATTTATTTAGTCACCCCCAAAACTGATGGACATTTAGAGAGTTTACAATCTTTTGCTTAATAAAAAGTGCTCCGTGAATAACTTTGCATACACTTAATTTCACATAAGTATAGGAATATTGTAGGATAAACTTCTAAATGTGGATTGCTGAAGTTTAAAAAAAGTTTAAATTTTTGATAGATATTGTTCAAAACACCCTGTAGAACTTAAACCAATTTACCCTCTCTTTAACAATATTTATTAACTCTCCAACATATTAAACTTAAAAAAATTTACCATATTATAGTTGAAAATATTATCTCAACTTAGTTTTAAATTGCACTACTTTCATTAATAGCAATGTTGAGTGTTAAGTATCTTTTCATATGGGCAACAGTCTTTTATATTTTCTATTCTTTATATGTTTGCTACTTTTTATGGGTTATTGGTTTACTTCTTATTGGCTAATAGTTCTGTAAATATTAGGGAAATTAGCCTTTTGTACATGATGTATGTTCGAAGAATGTAGATGTCTAGCATGGTATGGTAAATTTGGTGCCTCCACAGGAAGGGAAGAGAACCAGAAGAGAAGTTTGTTATACTCGCAGGTCCCAGAGGGGGTCACTGCGGGCATGCGCAGGGCCACACATGAGTCCAACTGGCAGTGTGTTCAGTTGAACAGGTGGGGAGCAGTGAGAGCCAGGACCTGTGGGCCAAAGCCTTCACTGGGGTCCTGAGTGGGGTCTAAGGAAAGCAAACCAAGTTGGGGAAAGAGAGGAAGGAAAGAGGAGGAGGAAGCGGGGGTGGGGGGGAGAGGGGCGGGGGTCGGGGAGAAGAGGATGGAGGAGGGGAAAGTTAGAGTCTAGGGGTTGGGTTGCTTATCAGGGGGTTTCAGCTGTTTTTGAGTGTGCATGCACAATTAGGGCTGTGAGAAGGATGTTGATACACCAAAGCGTTAACTCAAAATGGATGATTTTTAACGCAATGTGAGTTGCAAATACTTCCCCAAATTGTCATTTGTCTTTGGACTTTGCTTATGCAGATTCCATTTGGTTTATATAATCAAACTCATCAATATTTTCTCTCAGGACTTCTGAGTTTGTGTCATAGTTAGAACAGGCTTTTCCACACACACACCCCCCCCAAGATAATAAAATAATTGTTTCATGTTTCTACAAGAACTTTTATGTTCCTTTTCATTATTATTTAAATCTTTGATCAATTTGGAATTTACCCTTATGTAAAGGGTATGATATTCATTGACCATTATTTTTTTCCCAGACAGCTACCTAGTTATTAAAACATTGGTCATTAGAATTATTGATTTGAGTCCCTCTTTCTAATGTATTACATTTCTTTATGTATTTTGGTCCATTTCTGGACTCTGTGCTGTACCATTGATTGTTGTTTACCCATACACGATATTTTACTGCTTTAATCATTATAATTTATGGCATTTTAATATTTCATAGGGTTAATCCTTCCTTATCGTTCTTTTAAAAAAAGAATTTCCTGAGTATTACTGCTTATTTTTCCATTTAAACTTTAGAATTATATTGTCCAGTTTGAATAAAAAAGAAAAATATTTTTGATATTTTAATGAAAACTATGTTAAATTCTTTGACATGTATACAGTGATGTGTATAAAATTGATGACTGATTTTTTTAAAAAACTATATTAAATTCAGACACCAAGTTAAAGAGAGGTGTTATCTTTATGACATTGAGTTTCCTACCCAAGAACATGGTACATCTTAGTTGACAGGAAAGGAAGTTGCCCTAATGCAGTGGTTCCTGAACTTGAGCATTTATCCACATCACCTGCAGAGCTTAAGTCTCAGATTGTTGGGTCCACCTCCAGAGTTTCTGAATCTGTAGGTCTGAGGTAGGGCTTGAGAATTTGCGTTTCTCAAAAGTTTCCAGGTGATGCTGGTGATGTTTGTCCCGGCACAACACCTTGAGGATAATTGGCTAGTGTCTTGATGATTTTGGAGATGGTTGGCGGGATATATAAAGGAGACTAAAGCACATTTACAAACAAAACAACAACAACAAAAAAGTAGGACTGGTAAATGACCCTTAGGGAGATGTGGGAAAGACCTGTATGAGGAGTTAAAAGCGAGTGTCCGCGTTGTGGTTGAGAAGCCTGATGACTGGGGACAAACTCGGCTTCCACTCACTTTGAAAACCCACTTTACTCACACCACTCATCCCAACACTGAATAAGAGATTTAGCAGGAGCAAATATCAGGCAAACAACTTCAGGCCTTCGGGGTAGAACAAAGTTCTCCGGTCGATCAATAGCTAACTCGAAACGCTTGGGCGCAGCACTCCAGAGAGTCTGCCTACATCCATCTGATGAGACTGCGCTGCAATCTCTCCACTTGCCAGCTCCGGGCCGTCGTCCTTGCTCCTCCCTCCTCTTCCTATCGTACTTCCCCCTTTCTTTGCTCTTCCGCGTCCCTCTTCCTCATCTCCTTTTCCAGCGCCCTCTCCGCTTTTTCGTTTCGAGATCTTCCTAAACTAGTTGTATTTTACAGCCCTTTGAGGCTGATGAACGCTTCAAAACCTAAAAAGCAAAGGCACGCTCCTTAGCACCTAATGGAGAACATTTTAACTACTAAGAAGGCCCTTCAACACCTCATCCAAAATTTCCCACTGACGAGAAGAGAACGAAAGTGGTTCCATTTGGTCATGTCCTAAGATGTCTTCTCAGTGGAGCAGAGTCGAGGCAGCACGAAGGGGGAGCCCCGCGGGTCCCGGACTCGGCCCTCGGAGGAGCCTGGGTTCGGGCAGCTGTGGATCTGTGACCCCTGGTCTCAACCTGAGATGCTGGGATCGGTAGCCCGGATTCCTCTTCTGTGCTAAATTTGGGGCGAGTAGAGGCGATTTCTGGAACAATTTACCGAAGTTTAAAACAACAGTGACCATAATGGCTATTTAGAAGCTGCTGGTTCAGTTGGTAGCTAACAAGAGAAGATTCAATAGAACAGAGATAGGCGAGGAAAAGGAACACCGCCCAACGTGGGGCTCGAACCCACGACCCTGAGATTAAGAGTCTCATGCTCTACCGACTGAGCTAGCCGGGCGCTGCTTCGCAAAACTTCTTACAGAAATATAATTTCTTTCGAGGGACAGCTTGCACGGTCAAAGATACACACAGCTTAGTTTGAAAGAGTTCTCGGGCTCTAGGATTTTAAACGCAGTAGTAGCTTCTTGTCACCGAGAAACTCCAGGCTCCGAGAGTGATGGGACTGCACGGGGCTAGACGGGCTTGCAGAGGACGCGGGAATCACGAGTCCTGAAACCTCGACGTTTCTTCAAATTCCTTTAGACAGGTTTTGAGAACTTTTGGACAGCAAATTCTTTTGGAGAACCCGGTTTCTGGGACCCGGAATCCAGAAGAGGAGGCGAAAAAGCGCGAGGGAATAGGGATGAGAGGCTCAAACTGCCGCGAGAAGTAGGAGGGGCGCGGGGACTTGTGCTCCCGGGACCTTGGTGCTGCAGCCTCGTTCTTCCTTCTTCTCGGTCCGAAACCCTTTCCCTCGCTAAACCGTGACCACCAGGGGATGGGGTGGGGATGAGGCTGAAGGACGCGTCAGTCGGAATTTAGGTCCAATTGACTATTCATTTGGAGCACGATTTTGTTTTTAAATGCTAAAATTTTGTGGGACCTGAAGGTCCCACTGAGATTTAAAGTCGGATGGGATTTAGAGCCTCAGGCGTGGGCGCTCGCGGGAGATTTCACTTCACTCTCCAAAACGTTCATTTCTCCAACCTCTGGAAGAGGCGCTGAGTTCCGGAGTCACCAGCGAAGGGCTCTCTCCTCTGCTCAGGTGAAGGTAGGCCTTGCTTGCTGCTCCGAGGCGCTCCACACCGCCCTGAAGCGGCTCTGCCAAGGCTGGTTAGATTCGCTTAGGTGGGCGAGCCGCGGAGTGAGCTGAGTGGAGACAGTTATTTATCTAATTCGTAGACTGCACTTCTGCCATGCAGCCTTGAGCAAAGACAGATTACAAGCTTTTTTTAACCCTTAAAAGGTTCCAAAATGGGGGGCCACCAAGGTGAATTACAAAGATATGCCGTGGCTCGGATTCGAACCGAGGTTGCTGCGGCCACAACGCAGAGTACTAACCACTATACGATCACGGCGCGCCACCTTCGAGGTGGCGCCCTAAGGGTGGATTTAATGTCTTTTGAAACAGAATTGTCTAAGTGGTGCTGCAGCTTTCTTTGCTCAGTTCGCGTGATTCGCTTAGGTTAAAATCCCAAACGTTTCCACCCACAACCTCGAAGCCCTGACACCCGTATCTGGGTCTCAGAATCCCGCCATGCCCGCGCCATCATCACCCCCTCCGCTGGACGGCGGCGCGCCCAGTCCTGACGAGGTCTGAGAGCGTCGCCTGCAGCTCGGGGAGGGCGTCCCCAGTCGCCCTCCTCAAGCCATTTCTCTCTTTCCCCTCCAAATAATCAAGCCGCACCCCCAGGCAACCCGAGGATTTTCCTATTTACATCTCCACCTTGTACCCTGGAGTTGAGGTTTCTGTCGCCCGAATGTTGGAACCGGCAGAGAAGCGAAGCTTGTGAGCTGCTAAACGGCGTGAGGTTCCCCTTTATTATTTTTCTTGCTTCCCTCACTGCTCCTTGGCGCGCTCTCTCAGGAACTTCGGAGTCTTGGGCTGACTTCCTTATTCTGACTCTTTAGTAAATCTAAGTCGCCTCCGAGTATTCAGAAAAACATATACGATCAGCCTCCATTTCTGACATTCCCTAAAGACCTCCAAAAGGAGAATTATCGTAAACTGGTGCGAAGCAAGAGGCCAAACGCAGCAGATGGGCTTGCCTTGGTAGCTGCAAAAAGTCTGGAGGTTCGCTCACGGTAGAGTCTCCCAGAAGGCTCAGAGTTTGAGGACGGACGTCCGGGTGGTCAAAGGCTCTTCTTTCTCCCCCTATTTGCTCTACTCGAGCTTCCAGAGAAAAGAATGAACCGGTAGTGCGTTGGCCGGGAATCGAACCCGGGTCAACTGCTTGGAAGGCAGCTATGCTCACCACTATACCACCAACGCCCACGGAGCAACACCCCGGTTTGTATCCTTATGAATAACTCGTCATGGTTTGCTCCGACCAATGTCTTTCATATTTAGGGATTCGTGTTAACAGAAATATTCAACACAAAGCCAAAGGTCGAAGAGGAAAAGAAGATCTCTAGGATTTTTTTTTTTTCTAGGATTTTACCTATGACTATATTGATAATTTTGTGGTCGTTTTTTTAGTCGTTTCAGAGGTTTAGGGAAGGAAAATCAATTCTAGTTTATTGTCTTTTGAAGGGAGCCTCTGAAATCAAGCGGACGAGTTAAGGCCTTAATGCGAGTGTTATCTCTGTACACATATCGTTACGCATTTGAGAGTACTTCCTCAGCACAAATGCATAAAGGTAAAGTTGCCATTGAAAAGATACCCACATTTTAAAGCTTTGAATACATATTGCCAAATTGCTGTGTGGAGCGATATCACCAATTTTCACTTTTCAATGAGTATTACCAAATTACCTCAGGCAACTAGATAACTTCATTCTTTTTATCTTTACGAAAGTGCAACATAAAAATTTGGAGTCTCATTTTAACTTGCATTTATTGTATTACTATTGAGGTTGATCATTTTTCATAAACTTACTAATTACTTGTATTAGTTTTGAGACTTACTAAATCATACGCTTCGTCGATTTTTGCTCTTGGGTATTTATATTATATGTATACAACATATTAGTTTGGCATCTGTCTTTTAATTTTATTTATAGGATTTTCAGATGGGCAGTTTTCTGTTTTTATGTAGTCTAACTTATCAGTTTTATCCTTTATGATTTCTGTGTTTGCTTTTACCGTGAAAAAGTCTTCTCCAGCCCAATAAGATAATTATCCACCCATTTTTTTTATTGTTTCAATTCTTACACTTAATTATTTAACCCATCTAATATATGATATGAGGTGGTAATTCCACTTCTATGAATTTATCCTAAAGCAATACCTAAGGATATACAAAGATGTATTCACACAGATGTTCATCAAAGTGTTATTTGTAAAACCAAAATTTTAGGGGGAAAAAACCTAAAAGTCCAGAAATACGATTGATTAAATCCATTTTGATGAAAACCCACTTTTTTTTTTTTTTTATATATTGTACATTGCTGGTGGGAGTATAAATTGGCAGGACCTCTACGGAGGGCATATGGCACTACCCATCCACAAATGCACATGTCTTTTGAACCAGCATTTTAATTCTTGGACATTTATTCTACATACGTACAAAATAACATATGTAGAATATTATTTTTATGGCCGCAAAGGATTAGAATAACCTAAGTGTCATCAATAGGAAGCTGGTTTGATTAATTATGGAATATCAATACAATGGAATACTATGTGTCATAGAAAAGAATGAGGAAGCTCTTCATTTGTAATCTGCAACTATTTTTAAAATACATTAAGTGAAAAAGGCAAAGTGCAGAAAAGTGTGTATAGATTGCTATCATTTGTGCAAGGGAGGGGAACGTACTTAAATATATACGTATGTATGCATGTACTTGTATTTACAAACTATTTATATTTTATATTTACAACATACTTATATTACAATATAATTACGAAACTTACTACTGGCTGCCTTATTAAAAGAAAACTAGACGGCAGTGGTGAAAAGTAGGTTTATCAGTTATGCCTTTTTGGATATTTGAATCCTAAACCATGTAAATATATTACCTTTACAAAAATTAAATAATTAAATTGAAAGAAAATATCATGTTGCTGAAGTGTATTTATTTCTACTGGAAAGTGTTAGAAATATATTAACTTTAAAAATAGCTGGTAAAAACGTAAAATAGATAGCTAGTGGGAAGCAGACTCATAACACAGGGAGATCAGCTCGGTGCTTTGTGACCGCCTAGAGGGGTGGGATAGGGAGGGTGGGAGGGAGGGAGACGCAAGAGAGAAGAGATATGGGGACATATGTATATGTATAACTGATTCACTTCGTTATAAAGCAGAAACTAACACACCATTGTAAGGTAATTATACTCTAATAAAGATGTTAAAAAAAAAAAAACCCTGGTAATTAAATAGTATGTACAGCATTATTCCATTTTCTGTTTCAAAAACTGGATAATAGCTACCGGTGGTTGGTAGAATGGTAAGCGATTTTTTCTTTATGTTTTCCTGCATTTCCTGTATTTCAGCTAAGGTCACCCATGTGGCAACTGAGTAGAAGAAACAAAATTAATCATTAAAAGTGTTCTATAGGAACTGTCATTAAAAGTGTTCTATAGGAACTGTCATTAAAAATATTATATTTTGTAGGAAGAAAATATTCGCTTCTTCCCTGACCGGGAATCGAACCCGGGCCGCGGCGGTGAGAGCGCCGAATCCTAACCACTAGACCACCAGGGAAGGTGGTAAAAGTTTCCGACAGAGAATGTATGAGGCTAATTCAACGTGTGT
The DNA here is from genome assembly GCF_949987535.1 of Balaenoptera acutorostrata. Lineage (NCBI taxonomy): Eukaryota > Metazoa > Chordata > Mammalia > Artiodactyla > Balaenopteridae > Balaenoptera > Balaenoptera acutorostrata. The sequence goes on along the minus strand of NC_080064.1, from coordinate 108,657,358 downwards.
CTCCACCCTTTTTGTGACGCATATTGTTTCAACCACCTAGATTTTGAGATTCTTGACTACTGGGCCTTCCCCACGTCGAAACTACCTTTTCCTCGTATTTCTTTTTCGGAGTAGAAAACCCTTGCGAGAACTCCCAGAGCTGGTGTCATATCCTGGTGTCATATGTCACCAAGGAGCCTAACAAAGCCCACTTCCTTTTACTCCAGCTCTATTCCCACTGGGCAGCTACCTGTACTCAAAGGCTGATAAAGAGTATCTAACCCTCAGAACAAAATCTTGGGATTGTATCCGGGGTGGGTACAAGGTAATAGATTTTATTTCCCTATGTCACAAAGGAAATCAGCCTTCTTATGTTTTGGTGAACAGTCCATTTTCATCAGCTATTCTGCCACCTGCCGGTAATTTTCGGTAACATGAGAAACTAGGAAGTATCAATAGTATTAGCTCCTGGAGCTAGCCATGTTTCTCAGCATCAAAGCACCAGGAGAAATCTCATCATTCAGAACAGGATTAAGCCTCCTCCTCTTCCTAGCACCACACACCTAAGGATGGATGAGGGGGGAGTGCAGTTCATTTACTTCATTCCATGTTCTATTTTCTTTTTTCCTTTTTGCAAACGTTTACAGATTATGTGCCAGACTAGGTATTGAAGATACAAAAATATACTTAAAAAACTCACAGTCTAGAGGAAAACCAAATAAATAACTGAATAAAAGAGAAAGGATTGGAGAAGATTGAGTAGATGTACTTTTCCTATTCTGCCTGCTAATACAACTAAAAACCCTGGACATTGCTTATAGAACAAACATAAGAGACTCTGAAAGATGGAGAGAAAGAGGTAGACCAGCTAAGGGCCTCAGAACCCAAGGAACCACACAGTGGTGATTTCCCTGGGTTTTCTTTTTGCCTCATATATCCCAGACTTGGTGCCGAAGAAGCCAGCAACCTGGAAATGCCAATGGATGCAGCCAAATAAAACCAAACAAAACCAAAACAGCAATAACAACAAAACCTGCTCTCTCTAGCCAAAGGACCAGGGAAGAAGTGGCCTAGCAAAATAGAAAACTTTTAGATAATAACTGCTCTACTCCAGCCAAATGCCACAGAAAGAATTGTGGCTCACCTCTACCCACACCTAGTAAAGTCTAGGTATATGGGGTACCTAGACTTCCTCTCAGCAGGCCAGTAAAGAAGTGTTCCTTCTCTTCACTGCTGGATTGCTGTCAGAGGAAACATGGTAGAGAATCGTACTTTCACCAACACCTGGTGATAACAAGGTTACTCCTATTCCCCAGTATCAGTGGAGGCCATATGGGGAGCTGGAACTCCTACCCCTGCCCATCAGTAATGAGGAGCCCCTCTCCTCAGGTGTTAATGGAGACTAAGTGGGGAACCTGGATTCCTACACCTACCTGGCTGTAACAAGGTACCTTACCCCCGCTTCCTCTACCTGATTAGTATCAGAAGAAGCCAACTGAACCAGAAGGTTTAAATATAATCCAGAATCCCAAATGTCCAGGCTTTAATAAAAAAGCACTCATCATATCAAGAATGAGAAAGATCTTGAACTGAATGAAAACAGACAATACCTAGATGATCGAGGTGGTAGAATTATCTGACAAAGATTTTAAAACAGTCATCATAAAAATGTTTCAACAAGCAACTCTGAAGATACTTGAAACAAATGAAAAAAATAGAAAGTCCCAGCAAAGAAAAGTTTCAGCAAAGAAATAGAAGAACTGAATGGAAATTTTATAACTAAAAAATACAATAACAACAAAAACCTTCAATGGATGGGCTCAGCAGCAGAGTGGAGGGGACAGAGGAAAGAATCAGTGACTTGAAAGATAAAACAATGGAAATTACTCAATCTGAACAACAGAGAAAATAGAATGAAAAAAAAAGAGCAGAGTCACAGGGACTTGTGGGATTATAACAAAAGATCTAACATTTGTGTCATCAGATTCCCAGAAGGAGAAGAGAAAAAGAACAGGACTGAAAAACGTACTAAAAGAAATAATGAGTAAAACTCCCCAAATTTAGCAGATGATAAACCTACAGATTCTGAAGAAGCTGAACAAACCCCAAAGAAGATAAACCTAAACAAATTCATGCCAAGACACATCATAGTCAAATTGCAGAAAACTAAAAACAAAGAAAAAAATCTTGAAATCCATGAAAAATGACACCTTACATACCATGGATAAACAATTTGAATGACAGCAGATTTCTCATCAGAGATCATGGAGGCCAGAGAAGTGGCACAAATTTTTTCAAGCACTGAAAGAAGACTGTCAACCCAGATTCCTATATCCAGCAAAAATATCCTTTAAGAACGAAGGGGCTACCACTCAACAACAAAAAAGACAAACACCTCAATTAAAAAGTGAGCAAGCGATTTGAATAGAATTTCTCCAAAGAAGATATCTAAATGGTCAGCAAGCACATGGAAAGATGCTCAATGCCGTTAGTCATTAGGGAAATACGAATCAATACCACAATAAGATACCATTTCACACTTTCCAGAATGGCTATAATTTTTAAAAATGGAAAATAACAACTGTTGGTGAGGATGAGGTGAAATTGAAACCCTAATACACTGGTGGCAGGAATGTAAAATGTTGCAGCTGCTGTGGAACACAGTTTGGAGGCTCCTCAATATGTTAAACATAGAATACAGCCCAGTAATTTCACTCTAGGTAGATCCCAAAGAACTAAAAGCAGGTACTCATACAAATACTTGTACATGCATACTCATAGCAGCATGATATTCATAATAGCCCAAAGTTAGAAACAACCCAAATGTCCATGGATGAATGAATAGATAAACAAACTGTGGTATATACATACAATGGCATATTATTTGGACATAAGAAAGAAGTACTGACATGCTACAAGTTGGATGAACCTTGAAAACATTATGCTAAATGAAATAAGCCAGACACAAAAGGTCACATATCATATGATTCTGTTTATATGAAATGTACAGAATGACCAATCCATAGAGACAGAAAGCAGATCAGTCATTGCCAGAGGTTAGGGAGTGACTTCACAGTGGGAACAGGGCTTCCTTCTGGGGTGATGAAAACATTCCGGAACTAGATAGTGGTGATAGTTGCACAACATTTCGAAGGTACTAAATGCCACTGAATTGTACACTTTAAAATGATTAAAATTGTGAACTTTATGTTTTATGTATTTTACCACAATTTAAAACTTAGTAAAGGGGAAATCCTAGCAAGATTTTTTTGTAGATATAGACAAAATTATTCTAAAACTTGTATGGAAAGGCAAAGGAACTAGAACAGCTAAAACACGTTTTGAAAAAGAATTAAGTGGGAGTAATCAGCTTATCCATTTTCAAGATTTATTAAAAGCCTACAATAGTAAAGATGGTATGGTATTGGCAGAAAAATAAATATACAGATCAATGAAACAGAATAGAGAACCCAGCAGTTGACCCATACAAGTATACCAACTCATGTTTTTTTTTACAAAGGTGAAAAAGCAATTCTGTGGAAAAAAAATAGCTTTTACAATATATATTGCTAAAGAAATTGGACATTCATAGGCAAACAAATAAACAAAAAGCAAACAAATAAACAAAACCCTCAACCTAAGTCTCATACCTTATACAAAAACTAACTCCAAAGTGGATCAAGAGCTTAAATGTGAAGTATAAAACACTTAGAAAAAACATAGGAGAAACTCTTCATGGTCTAAGTCTAGACAAAGTTTTGACACCAAAAGCAATCCGTAAAAGGAAAAATCAATAAAGTAGACTTCATCAAAATTAAATGTTTGCTCTGCAAAAGACCCTATTATGAGAATGAAAAGACAAGCTGCTAGCTGGGAGAAAATATGTGTAAACCACAACCCAACAAAGGACTATTGTCTAGAATATATAAGAACTCTCTAACTCAACAGTATAAAAAACAGTCCAGTGAGGAAATGGTCAAAAGTCAAGAAGGAACATTTCCCCAAGAGGATATACAGACAGCAATAAGCACATGAAAAGATGTTCAGCATCATTAGCCATTGGAGAAATACAAATTAAAACCACAATTAGATATCACTACATACCTATCAGAATGGCTAAAATTAAAAATAATGACAACCTCAAAAGCTGGTGAGAATAATGCAGGGAAACTGGATCACTCATACATTGCTCGTGGGAATGTAGAATGGTACAAGCACTCTGGAAAAGCTTATTTTTTAAAAAAACAGTTTATTAAAAAAACCCCCTAAATATGCAATTTTCATATGAACCAGAATTTGTACTCCTGGGCATTTATCCCAGAGAAATAAAAACTAATGTTCACAAAAAAACCTATGCACAAACCAGTGTAAAGCAATTATACTTCAATAAAGATGTTAAAAAAAAAACCTACACACAAATGTTTATAGCAAATTTATTAATGAAAGCCAAAAACTGGAAACAGGCAGATGTCCTTCACCAGGTGAATGGTTAAGGAAACTGTGGTACATCTATAGCATGGAATACTACTCAGCAATAAAAAGGAACAAACTATTGATATACACACAACTTGGATGAATCTCCAGAGAATTATGCTGAGTAAAAAAAGCTAATCCCCAAACGTTACATACTGTAACCTGTTTATATAACATTCTTAAAATAACAACATTTTAGAAATGGAGAATGGATTAGTTGTTGCTAGATGTTAAGGTGGAGATGGAAATTGGAGGGAAGTGAGTGTGGCTGCATGGGGGATCCTTGTGATGGAAATGTCCTGTATCTTGCTAAAGCAAGGATAGTCCATACAGTGAAAAGACTTCTGCTAAACCAGTTTAGGTCATGGTAGTGTGAGACCACCTAGGATTGAGAATATCTAGTAGTAATTCCTCCACCAGAGTGGTACCACCTTCTGGGAGGCCTTTGGAAATATGTAGGGGCATTAAAAATTTACATTGACTGGGGATGCAGATGGCATTTGACAGGGGAGGGGAGACAAGAATGCTAAATGTACTGCACTGGGCAGGACAGTTCCACACACACACAAAATTGTCCCTCCCATAATGTCAATAAGGCCCCACTGAGAAGCACTGAAGGCAGCTTTACACTCAAGGTCCCTAAGACACACCTCAATATGTGTTGAACCCTAATCTCTCTTTTTTCATTACTTTCACTGCCTGCTCTACCTTTTCTCAGTTACTCACATTCACCTTCACATTCGAAAGGATAATCCTTTTTTCAGATGTTAGAAGATCTGCGGCTTCCGTAGAGTCCAGGAGCCTCTGGTGGTTGGCTCCATAAAAAGTAAATGAATAAGGGCTTCCCTGGTGGCGTAGTGGTTGAGAATCTGCCTGCCAATGCAGGGGACACGGGTTCGAGCCCTGGTCTGGGAAGATCCCACATGCCGCAGAGCAACTAGGCCCGTGAGCCACAACTACTGAGCCTGCGCGTCTGGAGCCTGTGCTCCGCAACAAGAGAGGCCGTGATAGTAAGAGGCCCGCGCACCGCAATGAAGAGTGGCCCCCGCTCGCCACAACTAGAGAAGGCCCTCGCACAGAAATGAAGACCCAACACAGCCAAAAAAAATAAACAAACTCATTAAAAAAAAAAAAAAGTAAACGAATAAATAATGTCTTTTTAATAGTGTGCTAGTGCTCAGGACTTTGCACACACCACAAAAGAAACATGAAACATAAAAACACTTTATGGCAACATGACAGAATTTTCTACCCAAATAGTTAATAGAGAGTTCTCCCCTCTATAAGACCTCAAGATAGAAATTAATATAAACCCAAATAAACAAAACAAAATCTATGAGGGCATATACTGTAGGGGATATTCTTCAGCAACTTGGGTATTTTTTAGAACTACTTGATGACCATAATAGAATTGCTTCAAAGAGAATGTAAAATACTCTTGGAGCAGGAAGAGCAGAATCTGTTTGCCTATGATTCTATTATTGCTTTGAGCTACGGATTGACTGACTTACTCAAGGTTGATTTAGCAAGTGTCTACCTTGCTCTTGCTGCTATCCACAGTAAAGGCTCCCTGGCTAGGTGGTGACTAGGAATCTGCGCTATCACAGTAAAGAGGAGTCACGTCTTATCTATTCTAGCCTTCTAGTAAGAGGCATATATATCCCCAAGAAATTGTGGTTGAAATGTCAAGTACTCGTACTTGAGCATTCTTCTGAGGACAGGGCCCGTATCTCTCATTAGATTTTCAAAAGGAGTTTGTGACCCAAAAAGTTAAGAACCATTAATTTATAAACTCTCAATCCCAAGTAATCTCACACGGCCAACCTCCTAATCAGTTCAACAAGAGGAAACTTATCTTTTACTGCGTTGGCAGTCTTAGATTTTAGAAACATTTTATTTTCGGAACTCTCACCTTCATACAGGGAAATGCAAGCACCGCTTTCTTCACCTTTGCAGGAATTGATAAAAACATCAAATGTGTGGGTAAAGGTGGCACAAAGAATACGTCTTTATATAATAGCTCCGAATGAGTAAAATGGCAAAATTCCAAGCTATGAAAAAATGAATGCTTTTTTATTTAATTTAAACTCACACTTCCAAAAATATTTGATTTACTTTTATTCGAACCTTTTTCCCAAAAGAGATTTGAAGTGAGGTGTTAAAAATAAACACCTCACTTGTAACCAAATACAACAAACAGCTAACATAAAAATAGAAGATTCAAAAGCTTTAGAAAAGACAAACTATAGAGCAAAAACCTGAGCTAATATAAATACTATAATTGAGCATTATATTTACCTCTGGATTTATGAACAGTAAAAAAGAAAAAGAAAATTAGTTATATAATTCCCATTGCTTCTTAAAAGGAAACACATCAAGCTGCCAAAAGAGGCAACCATTTTTTTTGTTTTGTTTTGGCTGCGTTGGGGCTTCGTTGCTGCACGCGGGCTTTCTCTAGTTGTGGTGAGTTGGGGCTACGCTTCGTTGCACTGCACGGGCTTCTCATTGAGGTAGCTTCTCTCCTTGTGGAACATCGGATCTAGGGCCGCGGACTTTAGTTGTTGCAGCACGCGGGCTCAGTAGTTGTGGCACACGGGCCCAGCTGCTCCGTGGCACGTGGGACCCTCTCGCACCAGGGATCAAACCCTTGTCCCCTCGCACTGACAGGCAGATTCTCAACCACCGCGCCGCCAGGGAAGTCCTGCAAATTTTTATTACAAGGTGAATTTCTCAAGTAGGCTCTTATACCCACAACAACTGAACACCATAACCATCACTGGCTTTATCTGAAATGAATTTGAAAAAGTATCTTGTTTCCTTGGTTTTTTTTTTTTTTTCATTTGACACAAAATAAAGAGGCTATCAAATGATTATCTTTTTTTTTTAGCATACTGCTATAAGTTAGGGGTTTAGTAACATAGTTTAAATGAGTCAAAACACCAATTTTGTTGAACTCCTTAGGTATATAAAAGCTGGATGCCAGCCTGTCTCTATTTTTATTACTTACTAATGATAGGCCCATTCTCCTAGCCAGCATTCTAATTTGAGGATCTAGGGATTGTTCTTTCTGTTCTGCCAATACTGTCTCTCACATCCCTGTCTAAATCTGTATCTTTTCTGTTTTCCTTTTCATCCTTTAAACTCAGCCACCTTTGAACCTATAAAAGACATTATAATGCAAAGAGTATTGGCTCCTGAGTCAGGTAAATCTGGGCTTGAATTAGGTAAACCTTGGGCAAGATGGTCCTTTGAACTTCAGCTTCCGTATCTGTAAAATGGGGATAAAATCTACCTTTCAGGGTTGTTGTAAGGATTAGAAATATTTTCATGCAGATCACTCAGCATAGCATCTGGCACCAGCAGATATTCAGCAATGCTATTATTTAAACTACTTTTATTATTATGATTACCCTTGTCCAGGTCGATCTGCTTTACTGTGTTGCATGACAATTCTCCCTACCTATTTCTAAGACTACTCCCCTATTGTAAAACCAACATAATACTCTGCTGTGTTTCTCCTATCATTTAACCTTGTCTACACTTTCAAAGGTAGCACTACCCTCAGCCACAGCTGGGATGTTTTTTATCCTAGCACAAAGAGTATACAAATTAGTAGCTGTTATCCAGCTCATTCCACTACTTTTCCTGTTGCAGCTTCTTTACAGCTTCCTAACACTGAATGAACATGTAGTAACTTACAACTACAATATAAATGATTCCAAAGGGGGTAAAGGAGACAGGTCTGTAAATGGGACGGGAAAGATCTAAAGGACCTGAACCATGCTCCAAATCATCCTGGGGCAACAATGAGTTAGTGACCATCTTCTAGGAGAGAAGGGAAACTTTTCCTATCAAAAGCCATGGAATTAGAGAAAATAGACTAAAGCTTTATAAGGAACAGAATCATGAGAGAAATGATCTACCTTTAAAAATAGACATTGTCAAAAGTAGTAAAAATTAGTCTCAAGAACAATATCTGAGCATCAGCAAGTCCTATAGCTTTACCTGCAAAATATATCCTAAGACTGACCACTTCTCATTGTTTCCATGGCCACAGTCATAGTTCTGAATGGCTGACCCTGCTTCCACTCTTCCGCCACTTCCAAAATCATTTTCTACAGATCAGTGAGAATTACCTGATTTTAAAATTTGGATTATGATATTATTATGGTGTTTTGATTTATACATTTTTTCCTCCTTCTTTCTTATCCTCTTTTGAACTAATCAAGTTTTAGTCTTATTTTGTTATTTTAATTCCCCTTTTTCTCCTCTTGGTTCAGAAATAACACACTATTTTTTCCTATTATTTTGGTACCTACCCTTACAATACATACTTAAATATTAATTAATTAAAATAATTAATTAATTAAAGCATAAATCCAATAAATCTTGACAAACAATATGACAGCTTTAATTACAATTCCCCTCCTGTTTTATGTGTTACTATTGTGTTTTTTTACTGCCAGAAGCAGTCGTTTTTTTAAATGCAGTAATTATTTGTTTAGATTTAGCCACACATTTCTTTGTTTACCAGTTCTTCTCCCATCTAATCCATCCTCTTTGCTCAAATCATCCTTTCTGTAGTAAATCTTTTTTTTTTTTTTTTTTTTTTAATTTAGTCATTTTATTTATTTTTGGCTGCGTTGGGTCTTCATTGCTGCTCACGGGCTTTCTCTAGTTGTGGCGTGCAGGGGCTACTCTTCGTTGCGGTGCACGGGCTCTAGGCACGCGGGCTTCAGTAGTTGCAGCACACGGGCTCAGCAGTTGTGGCTCACAGGCTTAGTTGCTCCGCGGCATGTGGGATCCCCCCGGACCAGGGATCGAACCCGTGTCCCCTGCACTGGCAGGCAGATTCTCAACCACTGCGCCACCAGGGAAGCCCTGTAGTAAATCATTTTAACAGTTCTTTTTTTTTTTTTTAACAGTTCTTTTGACAAGGATATATTAGTGGTAAATTCCTTCAGGTTTCAATTTGTTTGAAACGTTTTACTTATTTTTAATTCTGGAATAATATTTTAGCTGAGTATAGAAGTCAAGGTTGGCAATTATTATCTCTCAGCTTAACTGGACCCACATTGCAACTTTGTTTGGAATAAAACAGAGACAAGACCACTCTGCAATTACAAAAATGTGCAAACATACCCTCTTAACATGCATATTTGCTACTTTTTGTTGTTGTTTTAACCAATTTTAGCTCCAATCCCTCTTTAATCCTTCCACCACCTAGATAAAAATTTAGATACCCAACCATTGAAATGCCCCTGCTTCTTGACAATATTCAGTCCAGAATTAGCCCTTACTATTCTAAACTCTAGTTGAGAATCATCCAACAGCAGCTCAGTCTCTACAAGAGGCTCCTCCTAACTTCCCCTTACTGAACTGATCCCATAGTCCCACTACAGCATTCTCTTCCTTGCTGCAGCAAGAAACCCAATTTTTTGACTTCAGGTTTGTTCCCAGTGGTCTTTGGTCAATGGGCTTTGACAAGGATGTTGGTAAAAATTCTCCAATAATCTCAAAGGGCCCACAGATGACTTCTGACTTTAAAATTTTATTATGGAAAATTTCAAACATTTACAAAAAGAAAGAGACTAGTATAACAAATCCCTGTGTATCCATCGCCCAGTTTTTTTTTTTTAATTAATTAATTTATTTATTTTATGGCTGTGTTGGGTCTTCGTTTCTGTGCGAGGGCTTTCTCTAGTTGTGGCAAGCGGGGGCCACTCTTCATCACGGTGCGCGGGCCTCTCACTATCGAGACCTCTCTTGTTGCAGAGCACAGGCTCCAGATGCGCAGGTTCAGTAATTGTGGCTCACGGGCCCAGTTGCTCCGCGGCATGTGGGATCTTCCCAGACCAGGGCTCGAACCCGTGTCCCCTGCATTGGCAGGCAGAGTCTCAACCACTGCGCCACCAGGGAAGCCCCCATTGCCCAGTTTTAACAATGATCACTTCATGTTTCAATCTTATTTTACCCCCACCCACTTCTCCCCCATCTTGGATTATTTGGAAGCAAACCCCAGCTATCGTATCTTTTCACCTGCAAATATTTCAAGATGTATCGCTAAAAGATAAGCACTTTTTAAAAAATGTATCACATCAACAACTTTAATAATAATTCCTTATAAATCATTAAGTATCCAGTAAGTGTTCATCAACATTCAAGTTTCCCCAAATATCTCATAATTTTTTTTTCTTGAATTAGAAATTTCTAATTAAATTAGAAATTTCTTGAATTAGAATTTATTGTATTCTATTGTAAGTCCATACTCTGCAACTGGTTGATGTCTCTTAATTCTCTTTTAGGCTATAGGTTTCCTCTCCATCTTCGTCTTTTTTTTTTTTTTCCCAATTTATTTGTTGAAGAACCCAGGTCATTTGTTCTGAAGAGTATGCCCATGTCTGGATTTGCACCTCTGAGGTATCATTTTATGTCTCCTGCATTCCTTCTAAATAAGTAGTAAGCTGACTACCGGTTGATCAGACTCAGACCGAAGGGGTGTTTTTTTTTTTTTGCAGGACTACTTCATAGGTGGAATTGTGTACTCCACCTATGATCAGAAGGACGTGTTTGTCTCTCCTTTTGTGATGGATAACAGCTATCGTTGATCATTGCCTAGATACATTAATTCATTAGGAGTTACAAAATGCTGATATTATAATGCTGATATTGTAAAATGCCATTCCTTCTTCATTCATTTGCTGGAAAATTTCTATAAATAGAAAATTTCCCCTTATCTTGTGTTCCCACAGAAAAAATAGGATAAATGCTTAATGCTTTCCAGTTTCAACGTAATGAATTAGTTGTTCCCCTAGCATTCTCCAACAATGACCAATAAGTTTGTATGTTTAAGAATCATTGTAAACTCATAGATTTAAACATACCTGATATGTTTAGATCCATTGCATATAGTATCCATTTTGACACTCAAATTGTCCCATCTTTGGCCAGTGGGAACTGTTCGAGTTGCTTCTGAGTCCTTTTGACAGAATTCTAACAGTTTTTGAAAGCTTCCTTGCTTATCCTGGACAATTCCTGCCCCATACCTGAAATCAGCGATTTCTCCAAGGAGTTCCTTTTAGTGTGAAATGGTATTGAGATAGCTCAGATTGGACACCAGGGGTGTTCATTGCTACTGGGTTATTGTTTCTAGGCCTTTTCAGGATAAAGTTAGGATATGTTTTAGGATAAAATACACCATGAGCTCTGTATAACTATGAGTATATACCATATATAAAAGTATAACTATGAGTTATACTTCCAATTTAAATTCAGAATATAGAGTTTTTACTTAATTTCATCAATCATAAATCTGTATCTCTTTATTCTGCATCAAAAATCCTGGTTCACAAAGACACTAACATTATTACTCATTTGTTTTATCCCACAGTACACCCACAATACTTTCAGAATAACAATGCCAACACTACCACCAACGATATGACTACCTAAAATGTTTTTGCACTTCTTTTTGTCCTTAGAGTATACCCCACTTGGGATGTCATAGTCAAATTATTGTGTTTTAAAATCATTTGGATAGTTTGGTTGGGGTCATTTTACATTTTTATTATAACAGCCCTTGTGATATGGCTTCATGTGGTGGAGAGAAAATTTTTCAGATCTATATGTATAAAAAAGAGAAGAGTACTCTGTGGACTTCTAAATTCTGAATTAAATGTAGAGCAACTTAAGATGCTTTAGTGACAGTATTTGGAATCAGTCCTTCTGTTAATTTCACTTGGCAAGTACTAAGAGATGATGATCCCTGGTGCCTATGGCTGCAAAAATACGACATGGCTAAAGTCCTTGGTTGCAATATCTTAAAAGGTCACTAGATTATGCTACTTCACAAAAGTATCTTTCTGAATCTCTTTTTCTCTCAGTTTCTCTCTCCAAGTTCTTCTTCCCTGTGGGTTACTAACCTTCAAAAAATTCCATCCCCATTCCTTTTTCTTCTCTTTGCCTTTGCTAGCTTCCTCCCCAGAAACTCAGGAGCTTATACATTTGTGTGTATACTTGGGAAGAGGAATTGCTACATAAACAAGGGAGTGAAAATGGAGGAGGTAGGGGGATAGACAGCTGCAAGGATCTGAGCTGGTAGACTGAAACAAACCCTCATCCTAAACAACTCAGAGCTCAGATTTCTTCTTTAGACAGCTGGCTTTTTTAGTCCTTCTGAAATCTCTACAAAAATGGGGGAGGGGCTGTGAACTACCTCTGCTATGCACCTTATTTAAAGTCAGCTACCTCCTAGATATGTTCTGTCAAAACTAAATGCAATATTCAATACAGTAGGGATGAGGGTGGTGAATGAAACGTATACAGTTGTCCACTCTAATTTTTAAAGGCCAGGAGCTCATTATTGACAATGCTGAAGGGCTGCCTGCAGTAGGCATTGACTAGAATCATATAAGCTCGAACTGGATATCTGACTTGCTTGTCATATTTCTGTCCTCCCCCCCCGCACTTGGCACCCTATACTCCATATTGTTTCTAATCCTCCTACCCTCCCCACTCCCCCCACTCTAACACCCTACCCCCACCAATGCTCCTGGAATTTTGGACTTAGCTATTTTTAAAACAGTCAACTCAGTAGCCACCTCCCTCCCCTGCTCAGCTGTCCAGTACTCCAGCCAGCCATATACTCCCCCTTCCCCCCACACCAGACCTTCTCTGGTTCCCTGACCTCAGTGAGATTGCAGCCGGTCTGGGGACCTAGGGGAGACATGGAGAAAGAGACGGGGGATCCCCTGGCTGGAGCTGACTGACAGTAGACAGTCATGGCTGGAGAATTGGATATCAGACTAATGTTTGACCTCTGGAAACAGTAAGTCAAAATGAAACTGCAATTCCTTTAATAAGCTTTTGGAGTTAGAATTGAAGTTAGAATTTCATAAAATTACGACATCTACTTGGATGTCTCTGGTCCAAAAGCTAGGATCTCTCCCATACCAAGGTGCCCCAATCTCCATTTCTCCTTCTGTCTTATTTCTTTCTGGCCTCTGGCCATTAGAAATTTAAACCTCCGTCTCTCCTCTGAGAGTCTTAGCTCTCTCCTTATCTTGTTACCTCAAGACTTCTGATGAAGTCTCCTTCTTTAATATGTGTCCCACATTTCCTATTCTGTGGTTTTCTCACCAAGGCCAAATTTAGCCTGAGATGATTAGTCACTGATACCCTTCTATCCTGCTCCTACTTAGCAGTGCCCTTCACATTGGGCTTTCAAGGGTGGGGGTTACTCCTTGTTGTAAATGATTTCTCCCCATAACTCTAGTCCCATCATCCTATTCTTCCTCCTGCATGACTCTCCCTCAATCGTATCCTTATCCCAGGAGAGGGTAGTTTGGCAAAAGAGAGTTAGCCCCTCCCCAAGCCCTGTTCTCATCAAAAGATTGAGAACTTCTCAACTTGCAAGGTAAGGTTAATGGAAGGAGTGGTTCTTCAGTGAGGTTTGGAAAATTACAAGAAGAAATGTTGACTTACAAACAAATATTGATTTGCATGCTTGGCTTGCATCCCATTATCCCCTGAGAGAGAAGGATTATAATTTTAGCTCTCTAGAGTAGATGAAAGAGACTGGTTCCCTTTTCATTTGAATACTGACGTTCTAGAGAACAGGGATGGTTTATACCACCCTTACTCCTTCTCGCTGAAAATTCTGACACAAAGGAGGAAAATAAATGAATGACCTCTGGAGGGTGTTCCCTCCTGATAGGGAAGGGCAAATAAGAGGTATGTTTCTGAAGTATTTTCAGATCCTAATTCTGTTGGGGAGCCCACTGGTATGATTGAGATCTGATCTATCCACTCCTTTTTTGACATTTCTGCTGGTTGGTAGCTCAGAATGGGGCAATACAGTGGACTCTGCCCCCCTGAGTTCACTCAACCTTTCTTCCACCCCCACCTAGGGGTATTGCATAAGGGACCTGAAAGTGGCCGCAAGAGCAGGGCACAGAGACTTAACAGCCTCGCTTTTAGTTCAGGGAGCCCCATTCTCCCCAAACTCCAGTCTGCTCATCTTTTTCTTGATCTCCCGAGATTCTCTTCACACGATTCTGAACAATCTTCAACTCTTCTCTTTCCCCATGCCCAGCCAAATTTCTTTTTTCAGTCCCTTACAGGACGTCCGGTCAAAATTCACTAGGTAGGAGGGTCACCAGCTGGAAAGAACCGGAACCTGGGGGGACCTGGCTGGATAGGTATGGGGGATCCAGGCCAGTCCCCTAGTCCCTGGTCCCCCCATGGCAGTCCCCCAACTCTAAGCATTCTCACTCTCCTGCTGCTCCTCTGTGGACATGGTAAGGAAGGGTTAGATAAGGGTTTGGGGAATCTAGGGGGTAGGCTGCTATGTAGGGGTGGGCATGTGAGCTTGGGTGAGTGAGAAGAGATGGGTGCTGAGGAATTCCAGTCACTCGCCCCACTCTCAGATAGGCATATTTTATTCTCCATTCAACTTGGGGAAGGGCACTGGGAAAGCCCTTGATCCACAGGGAGAATAGATCTAGCAGGGCTTACACATGTTTAGCAAGATTCAAAGAGGACAAGACTAGAAAGCTGGGGGCTGGGGGCTCGCGGCTGCGCACTGGGGACTGTGGAAGGCTCTCAGTTGGGTTTTAGGACCGGCTGGAATCCCCTGATGAGGTTTGGGAGAGTTATGGTTGAGCGGGGATCTGGGGACCATCTCACAATCCTCTCTCCCTTCCGTCCTCAGCTCATTCTCAGTGCAAGATCCTCCGCTGCAATGCTGAGTATGTATCTTCCACTCTGAGCCTTAGAGGTAGGGGTTCACCAGGAGCCCTTCGAGGAGGAAGCCGGGGTGGAGGGGTGGGCTCCAGCGGCCTCTGCCGAGCCCTCCGCTCCTACGCGCTCTGCACTCGGCGCACGGCCCGCACCTGCCGCGGGGACCTCGCCTTCCATTCTGCTGTGCACGGCATCGAAGACCTGATGATCCAGCACAACTGCTCCCGCCAGGGCCCCACGGCCCCTCCCCCACCCCGGGGCCCAGCCCTTCCAGGCGCAGGCCCGGTGCGCTCCTCTGGTCCCCCAGCCCCGGACCCCTGTGACTATGAAGGCCGGTTTTTCCGGCTGAACGGTCAGCCCCCAGGCTTCTTGCATTGCGCCTCCTTCGGGGACCCTCACGTGCGCAGCTTCCATCACCACTTTCACACGTGCCGTGTCCAAGGAGCTTGGCCCTTGCTGGATAATGACTTCCTTTTTGTCCAGGCCACCAGCTCCCCCGTGGCATCGGGGGCCAACGCCACCACCACCCGGAAGGTCAGGGACTCAATTGCTCCTCCAGATCCTCCCATGGTCACCTCAGGGTACCACTCCCATGCCATTCCCCCTATTTCTCAGCAATGCTCCCTATTCCCTTTCCTCCTCAACCATTCTCACATCTTGAATCACTCCTTCCTACCAAACACTCGCTCCTGTAAATCACTTTCCCTCAGTGGGAATTTCACGCCAATGCAGAAAACCCTGAAGAGAAATTTGGAAAGAAGAAAGTTGAGGAGCCCTGGGTTGAGGAGTTACAGAAAGGAAACTTTTCCTCCTCCTGTGGGAGCTTCTGAGGTTGAGACCAAATAAGAAAGAGAGGGGTTGAGCAGGGATAAAGCAATATTGGAACATAAAGAAGGGATCAAGGAGTGAGAACCATGATAAGCCTTTCATCTCTGCTGGGATCAGATCCCTGATTATGTAATGAGGCCTGACTGGTGGAAGCGGGTAGGATACACTGAGCCCAAAATAAACTGTTTTCCCTCTTGCCCTCACAGCTCACCATTATATTTAAGAACATGCAGGAATGCATTGATCAGAAGGTCTACCAGGCTGAGGTGGACAATCTTCCCGCAGCCTTTGAAGATGGTTCTATCAATGGAGGTGACCGACCTGGGGGCTCAAGTTTATCCATTCGAACTGCTAACCCTGGGAGCCATGTGGAGATCCGAGCTGCCTACATTGGCACAACTATAATCATTCGGCAGACAGCTGGGCAGCTCTCCTTCTCCATCAAAGTAGCAGAGGATGTGGCCAGGGCCTTCTCAGCTGAGCAGGACCTGCAGCTCTGTGTTGGGGGATGCCCTCCAAGTCAGCGACTCTCACGCTCAGAGCGCAGTCGTCAGGGAGCTATAACCATTGATACTGCCAGACAGCTGTGCAAGGAAGGGCTGCCGGTTGAAGACGCTTACTTCCATTCCTGTGTCTTTGATGTTTTAATCTCTGGTGACCCCAACTTTACTGTGGCAGCTCAGGCAGCTCTGGAGGATGCCCGAGCCTTCCTGCCAGACTTGGAAAAACTGCACCTCTTCCCCTCGGATGCTGGGGTTCCTCCTTCCTCAGCCACCCTCCTAGCCCCACTCCTTTCTGGGGTCTTTGTTCTGTGGCTTTGCATTCAATAACTAGGCCAGCAATCTCATGACTGGTTTAGAAGTGATTTGTGGATAGAGATTGGCAAGGAAGACCATAAAGAATCACTGAAGGAAACAGTGAGGACTAAGAGACACATGAAACAATGACATTTATCCAGAGTGAGAGAAGCTGCAGCCCAGGGTTGAAATGATCACAGAGTGAGGATTCTGGGCAAGGTTTCTGCATTCCAGACCTCAGTAGGGGCTCTTCACTAATTTTCCCAGTCTTGTTTATAGTAAGCAAATTGTTCCAGTCCATCTACTTCTGATATCACCCCTACAAGCTTAGAGGTTATGGGGTCCTGACCATCAGTAGAAAATTTAAGGGTTGAGACTTTTAATAGAGAAGAACTGAAAGAGGAAGAGATGATCATTACCCATCAGAAACTCAAAATCTAATGATATTTTCTCTTGGAAGGTGGAAAGAGGAGGAAATGATAGGGAGAAGAGTCTATTTGATCAGTATATGTGGGTAAGATGTGTTCTGCTTTCTTGGTTCAGAGATGAAGTGGGGGTTGTCTGGATTTCTGGTGAAGGGAATCTCTGTCTTTGGAGAATAGCACAGATAGGAAAGAAGCTATCATCCCCACCCCTAACTAATCTGTTATTAAAGTTATGAATTCTTCACATTTATTGCCTATGTTGAATCTCTTTACAGATGCTTAAGATGGCATAAAGACAATGTGTTCACTCCACTGAAAGAGGGCTCAGAAGTATCAGATATTGTTTCTGCCCTCAGAAAGTTTACAGGCTATTAGGGAGACAAAGCTGATTCACATGAAGGAGTGATGAGCATGTAATTATTCACTAAATTCTATGGTACTATGAATCCAAATGGGAAGATGGGTGATGAGAACTCAAGATATAATAAGAGGTAGTAGAGGAGATGGGATTTGAAGTGATCTTTGAAGATCGGGTAGGATTTGAATTAAGGACCTTCCAGGCAACGGACACCATCTGGAGTTATACATAGATCCATGATTCAGTGAGGAAATGAGCAAAACTCAAATGAAGTAGACAAGAAGTACTGGGATAGAAGGGTAGATGGACAGAGGCCAGATTATGAAGTGCCTTGAAAGTGGGGCCAAAGAGTTTAAATTCAATTAACAGCTAACATTTATTGAGAGCTTAAAACTTGCCAGGTAATGTTCTAAACACTTTTTTTTTTTTGGCCATGCGGCATGGCTTAGTTCCCCAACCAGGGATCGGACCTGGGCCCATGGCAGTGAAAGCGCCAAGTCTTAACCACTGGACCACAAATGGTTCCCTAAACACTTTAAAATTCTTAATTCATTTAATCCTCACAACTCTCTAAGGAAGGTAATATTCTTATCTCTGTTTTTATACAAGGAAACTGAGGTACAGGAAGATTAAGCAACTTGCCCACAGTAATACAGCTAATAAATGGTAGAGCCAGAGACTGAACCCAGGCAATTTGGCTCCAGAGACCTAACTAACTCTAAACCACAAAACTATGCTGTCAAGGAAACAGCCATTAAAGATTCTGGTTGTGGAGCTTGGCGGGGAAGGGGAGCTGCAGGCAATGGCTGCCACCACAAAAAATTTCTCTTCTTCTATCACGTGAAACCCAAAAGGGAGAGCTGGAAAAGGGCGGGAAAGGCCCAAAATTGAAGGAATCTAGTTTGTAGAAGAAAAGACTGAAAATGGAAGCTGTACTAGTTCAGGATGTTCTAAAGTAACAGTTCTGTTCTGAACAAAACTATGAAGGAGATAACATTAACATTCAGTGTTGTTCCCCTGCTTCTGGTCTCAGTCTCCCCTTTAGGGACTCCATTATCTACGACCTGCCCTCCCTAACATAATTGTGTATTCACCCTGTCTCCTCCCTCTTCTCTCAGTCTCACTCACCTGACCAAACTCCCCTAGGATACATATACACACCAGCCATTGCTTACCAGGCAGGGGGTCCTATCTGGGCTGCCATTTCAAATTTCTTTTGCAATTCTTCATCCTCTATTCCGGTCTCTCCACCTTCTCTAAGGACCATAGCCACTCTGCCATTCCCGCAAAGCACAGTCTCTATAATTTTTTTCTTTTCTTTTTTTTTTGGCCATGCCGCGAGGCATGTGGGGTCTTAGTTCCCTGGCCAGGGATGGCACCCACGCCCCCTGCAGTGGAAGCAGGAGTTTTAACCACTGGACCGCCAGGGAAGTCCCTATATGACCTTTAGCTAAGCTAGAAAACAATCTGTTCTAATGGAAGAAAATTGGAGGAAACATATCCATTGCTGTCTTCACTTACAGATAACTTAGGCATTTTAACTCAAAACATCTTTTTTAGAAACTGTTCCTTATATTGGTTCTCTTAACTCAAAAGAGTATGTAACTTTGTCCCTCAGGTGTGGGAATTTCAAGTACGTTAAGAAGAACGTCATAGCCAATTGGTGAGTGAGATTCTCTTATGGCACCTGTCATGCAACACTGCTTCCTTTGCCCAAACTTAGGTTAACCCTATTACCAATGGAGTATTTAAAAATAGGTAGCTCAAAATAAGTGCATGAAAAGATGCTCAGCATCATGACTCATTATGGAAATGCAAATCAAATTTTAAAAAAAACAATAAGAAAACACTACACACCCACCAAAATGGCTAAAATTTAAAAGACTGACTACATCAAGTGTTGACAAATTGTGAAGCTCTCACATGCTACTGGTGGGAATGTAAAATAGTACAACTACTTTGTAAAATGGTTTGGCAGTTTCTTTAAAAGCATATACTTACCATACAATCTAAACATTCCACTACTAAGTATTGATACAAGAGAAATGATAACATGTGTCTGCACAATGACTTGCATACAATATCACTCAGCAATAAAATGAAATAAACTACTGATACACACAACAATATGATGAATTTCAAAATAAGAATGCAAGCGAAAGAAGCCAAACAATAACAGAAAAGACTACATACTGTATACTTCCATTTATATAAAATTATAGAAAGTGTAAACTAATATATAGTGACAGAAAAAGATCAGTGGTTGCCTGGGGATGGTCAGGGGGAGGGAGGGAGGGATGGTTTACAAAGACACATGAAGAAATTTTTTGGAGTAACATGTTCATTATCTTGATTGTGGCAGTGATTTCATTTCAAAAGCCATGAAAATATACACTTCAAATATGTGCAGTTCATCAAACATCCAGTATACCTAATAAATATGTAATTTAAAAGAATAGGTAGCCTGCATTTCCCTCTTCCTTTGGTGGATCAGTTGAAGGCTTAGAATGACCACAGTATAAAAAGGAAGATTAGAACAGAATTTCCTTCTTCTAGGAAAACACAGAAAAGAGGAGGATGATGGGGAAAGGAAAGAGAATATTTAAATATTGTATACTCTCTCTTCTACTCCTATCACAAGGACCATATTCCTTCCTCCAGATTGTCATTCTCCAGGTCAGAGATCACAGAAAGGACATTTTCTGGTTTAAAAACATCAACCCTGTGCCTCAGTTTTGTCTTTCCGCTTCACTTCACAGTCAGTAGATGGTACTGATGACTAAAAAGAATTACCCAGTGAGGATGGAGCAAGCCTTCAGGAAAAAGAAAATTAATTTCTTAGATTATCTGATCTGTTGACCATCTGAGAGAAAATATTAATAAGTATTTGACAGAATTGGCATTTCAGACATAAACTGAGGATAGGTGCATAATAAACTAAATAAACTGCTTAAATAATTATAACTTCATAACAAACAAAGGGTTGTTCAGGACACAAAACAATCAAAATACACTACTTGGCTCCACAATTGATGCTATTTACACAGTGATAATAATGTAAACAATGACTACTGACTTGGCCAAAACTGTTATATAACTCTATAAGGAGGATGGGGTAGGAGGAACAGGAAGGTAGGGATACAATGTGATGTAAGATGCATAAAATTTCAAATACTATAACAAAAAAAGAGCAGATATGTCTAATATTTCTAAGTTAAGAAACAAAAGAAGAAACATATAATTTAGAAATATGAAGTAAATACCAGATGAAAAAGCTGAAATAATTGGAAGAGACTATCTCAGTGGAGTGAACTGAGGACTGCTGGGTTTTTGCATAAGCATCAAATATTATGTGATTTTTAACTATATTATGTTACATTATTTTGATTTTAAAAAGAGAGGGCATTTCCACCTTGGCCAGTCCTGAGCATTTCCCCTTAGCTTCTTATATTTGTGGACACCTCAACCATTTCTCAGGTCTACCCAACCCCCTTCTTACCCACTTCACCCCACCTTGTATACTTCATGGCAAGTTCCTTCCCACATTTCTTCTCAAGGAAACAAATAATTTCCATGGTCCAGTAATTACACGTTCTCAAAATCAGTGCCAAGAAACTGCACCAGCACTAAGGAAAGGAAGGAAGATAGAACATTAGAAAATAATAGGCCTTCTTCAATTTTTCTGCCTACTCCCACACCAAATTATTCATCGTCCTCCTAATAGTTAATAAGAAGAAATAAGTTACATACGTTTCCTGAGGTAAAATTTGTGTGTGAATGGAGGGTGGGCTTTGAGAAAGTGAAAGAGAAATCAGGAAAGATAACTGGATTCTGCCTCCACTGCAGGGCTATTATGGAATGATTCTTTGCTACTGGTTCAATATTTTTAATATCAAGAGTTTTGTGTAATCAGTCTTTGATACAGCATTTCTACTTCTACCTATGAGGAACTAGTTAAGCTGGATTTTTTTAAAAAATTAATCAGTCTCTTCATCCTGCCCTCCAACCCTGCCTCACCCCAGCGAAGAATCGGAAGGTCCTTTGCTGAAACTGTAGCACCTGGAACAGAAAATGTTCTGCCATGGCTTAATTTTCTCTTTATGGAGATCACTGTCCTGCATCTACCACGACCAAGCCTGGGGAGAATACCATCAGTGCTGGAGAAGAAGCCAAAACCAGAAGGATGAGCAATGGGATGGGCTAAATATGCTACACATTAGCTGATCAGGCTAAAACAATCCTCTACGGATTGACTTTTACTCTTATTTAGAATTTTTGAAGCACCTAAACTATGCCAGGCCATAAGACAACATGGTTCCTATCTTTGGGAAACTCAGTTTAGTGGGAAGTAACAGACAAATAAACAGATAAATGATCAATATTCATAATATATATATGTATGTCCAATATGCTGTTAGGAATACAAAGAAAGTGACAATTAAATCTGCTTGTAGAAATCAGAGAAATCTTTACAAAGGAGATGACTTTTTTTTTTTAAAGGATAAGATATGCTCTAGTGGAAAGATTTTTGAGCCATAAATTAGATGAATTTTGTCCTAATTGCGTGAAGTTAGGCAAGTCACTTGAGCTCTCTATATTGCAATATTCCTTTCTACAAAATATCTGCCTGCCTATCTAGTGAGAATCTAATGTTTGTGCAATTGCTTTATAATGCACATGTATATTTAGCTCTATGTACATTTATAAAATGCTATTAACATAGAAAGTACTGTTAAATGGGTAAAAAAGAGAAAACTGTTTTAATATGTAATTTCTTCCTCTCAGTCATGAACACCATATTCCCTCCTCTGCTCCTTTCTCAGGATCAAAGAATCATCTTCCTCACTCAGGGGAGTGGTCTGGGTCAAGTTTCAGGTCTCAGAAAAGCTTCTGTGTGGACTAAGGATCTCAATAGTACTCTAATTTGTCCACTGGGTGGCAGGGCTGAGCCAACTGGGTTACTGAATTGTGTAAGAAAGAATTTCTCAGAAAAGGGGAAGTTGGTTTAAGCACAAAATGTCCCATCTCTCTCATGTTTATAAACATCAACACGGTCCAAATTTCCCTCATAGAGAAATAAACCATCACCCCTCACCACCTCACCACCCTCACCACCCTTGCTCTATACATAATTGGGCCACAGGCTTCGAGGAGGGACTGGTTATGTTCAAATATAGCAGAAGGAACTGAGATTGAGGTTTCTTATTGTTGATAAGAAACTATACTAGGTTCTGAATTAGTAACATATTCTACTCCAGAGACATATCCCAGTCCACCAATGCAGTTTATATTTAATAACATATCTTCTCTATGAAATGTACTCTGCTAGATGCTATGAAGAATAAAAAGATTAAAAAGACACAGATCCTGCTCTCTAGGAATTCATTACCTAGGAGAGAAAAGAAACTTTACATGTAAGTTCCATATGAGAAATATAAACAATGTGGAATGGAGTATGCAAAGAGAATGAAATCCTATCTGGTTACAAGATGAGAGATGAGGGGATTTGGGAATCAGGAAAGGTTTCATACAGGAAAAGTCATTTGGCTGTCTACTGAAGAGTGGGTAGGATTTCAAAAAGTAGAGATGGGAAGGAAAGTCAGGCATTCCAGGTAGAGAGAAAAGCATAAACAAATGCGGAGAACGATATATTAGAGGAATACTGAGTACTCAGGTTTGGCTGATGTGTAGGGTACACTTCTGAGGAAGTAGAGAGAAATGAGACTGGAAAGTTTGGTTTAGGCCAATTTGTGAAGGCTTTAAATACCAGGTTGAAGCATTTGAATTTGATTCAGTAAGCAGTGGGTTTTGGAGCATCACAGGAACAGATAGGAACTCAATTGTGTTAGATTAATCTAGTCATGGTCTACAGATTATAGCAGAAAGATCAGCTAAAAGCTATTAAAATAATCTAGGCAAAAGTAACAAGGACATGAACCAGAGTGATGGCAGTGGAGTAAGAAATAAGAAATTCTAGAAACACTGGAAAGATGGCCTCTTCAGAATTTGGCAGTTGATTGAACGTGGGGAATGTCAGAGAGGAAGGAATTGAAGGCAACTTCGGGATTTTATGCCTTGATAACCAGGGGAATATATAATGGTCCCATTAAAAGAAACAAGGGTAAGAACTGAGGTTGAGCACGGGGGAAGATTATGAGCTCCATACTAGACAAGTTGAATTTGAGATGCCAACTGGAAATCTCAAGATGGGCTAGAGGTTTCCTTGAGTGATGTACAGATGGACAAACTGAACAGCAAAGCTTGAAGACAGAAAAGGAGAGGGCCAAGGAGAAAAGCTTTCGGGGGGGCGGGGGCAGAGAAAAAAGGAATTGCTAGCAAGGGAGAAAAAGGATAAAATCCAAAAGTCAAGATGAATGTTTAAATTTAAAAGGATGGCAGTTTTCAAATTATATAGGAGTCAAGGGAAATAAGGCCTAAAAAACTACTCTGGTTTCCTCTGGAAAACTTGAAGAAAACCATTTCAGTGATAGCAGAAGCCAGACTACAAAGGGACAAGTTTAGCCAACAGAGAAAGCTGGTATAATTTACTCTCTTAAGAAATTTGACAGTGAAGGAAAGAAAACATATGGGTGATAGCATGAGAGGGGGAAAAATTTTTTTTTATATAATAAGGCAACTTTAAGAAATATCTTAAATGAGTCTGCAGTAGTTCTGAACAAATTAATTTACCTCCTCTCCCCATCTTTCCCTGAAGTTGGACAACTTCTACATCGCCATTCCTTCCTCAAGATAGTAGAAAAATAGACCCCAATAAACATGAAATGTGGGCTTCCAGATGAGGGTTTTTTTTTAATTGAGGTAAAATTGCCATACAACATTATATTAGTTTCAAGTGTACAACATAATGATTGGATATTTGAATATGTTGCAAAATGATCACTACAATAAGTCTAGTTAACATCTGTCACCATATATAGTTACAGAATTTTTTTCTCGTGATGAGAACTTTTAAGATGTACCCTCTTAGCAACTTGCACATATGCAATACAGTATTATTAACTATGGTTGCCATGCTGTACATTACATCCCCATGACTTATTTATGACTAGAAGTTTATACCTTTTGACTCCCTTCACCCATTTTGCCCCCCCCCAACCCCTGGCAACCACCAATCTGTTCAGATGAAGTATTTTTTGATAATTAAAGCTAAACTGAAAAACAAGAACCCTTACAAAGCAAACTAGAGATAAGACTCTAGATTAAGTATTAAGAATCTTGGGTTTGGAGACGTATGTCCTAGGGTAAGTCACTTAAGTAAAATAAGGGAATACGTCTTTTTAAAAAAAGACTGCTAGAGTCCCCTTTAACTCTAACATTTTATGAGTCTTGCTCTGAATCCTTCACAGTGAAGATCAAACAGGATACCATGTGTTAAAGCACTGAGAGGCAGGACAACACATTAGAAAGGGTACATATAGACAGATCTGGGTTCAACATCTTGCTCTATTTACAAAATCTGTGACTGCAGGCAAATTACTTAACCCTTTGAGCCTGACTTCATCAACCCTGAGTCACAGGGTTATTGTGAGAATTAAATGAAATAATCTACCCTTAAAGCCCTTCTGGAACAAGATGACAGATGAACCTATAAATAAAATATTATTGAGGTAATTATGTAAAGGAACTGGTCCATTATAGGTGCTCAATAAATAGCCAAAAAGTCACTTTGAACTCTAAGTTCTGTTATCTATGACTTGGAGGCATACGCAAAGTTGATCAGTCTCAAATGCCACACTCCCTTTATTTGTCTCTAAAATAATATTCCCTAGAGGAGAATGGAAAAGATAAGAGTAAAAGGGAAGTTTACTGAGTGGAGATGACAGTAACAATTAAAAGGAAAAAAGAAGGGGTTATTAGGAAACTTGAGTCTTTAGAGTCCTAAATGTTTATCACACCAGAGGTTAAAGAAAAGAGAAATGCAACCAGCTCCTTGTCTCTGATTGGCAGTTGAGCACTGAGGGCACTTCTCTTCATGAACGCTTGGGCTTTACTCAACCACCTCCTGTAAAGCAAACAGCAATCACCACTTGGTTTCCTATTGGCACTGAGATTGAAGAGGGTGGGGAAGGAGCAGGTAAAGATGATCTAATTTGCAAAACTGGACTTAGCCCTCCTTTGCTGTTCCTTACTGGACCTGCCCTTTTTCTCTCTTGCACCCCACAAGTGTTTGTACTCTGTTTTCAGGACAGAAGTTTACAAGATTTTTTCTTCTTTGGCACAGGAACTGAGAAAGAAGAATCAGAAGGCACATTTTCATCAGAATACCAGGTTATAAGGTGAAAGGTTGTAAACAACTTTGCCAGGGGGACTCCATTTCAGAACATGCTTTGGCTACAGGCCTGGTAGGCAGCAGCTGCTGCCAAAGTGAAATAGGTTTTTGGCATTTAAGGGAACCCAGTCGTAGCACAGCGCAAACAAGTGGTCTGTACTGAGTTTTGAACGGGAAAGAAAGAAGAAACTGGAGCCCAAGAGAGGAACTTAGAGCAAAAGGGAATGGTATTAAGGTTTTTTTAAAAGTCAGTAGTTCACAGATGTGCCCAAATAAATATCAGCATTCCCTTTTCTCTAAGAGGTCCCAAATCAACACCACCCTGGTCTATTACACTCACCTCTCCTCTCAGTCCCTCAAAATTTATGTAGTTACACATCACACACTGTTTAACAATATTGATTCATGTATTTCTTTGTAAACATTTTGATATTTCATATTTATGTACACTTTCATATGTATCAAACTAAAAATTCTCAGAAGCTACAATTCAAAATTTTAAAATTACTTTAATGAGAGTCCCACCTTCCCTGCTCCAGATAACTCAATCAACTCAATCAATACTGTTGACCGACTGAAAATAACTCAGGCCTTATTGGTTAACTTTCTTGAACACGGTGCCACCTCAAACCCACACACCCTAAGGATCAACATGTTCCCGTTTTTGTTCCTGGGGGTTGGTGCTGTGTGTGTGTGTGTGCTTTCCGGTAGTCTTGATGCCTGATTTTTGAGCTTGCTTAATGGTGGGGTTGAGTTGTAACTTGTTAGCCTTAGAGTGTCAACCTAGTTAGGGTGTGTGAGGAAGGAAAAAGGATCTTTCACAGAAATGAATAGCCGTCTTTTTGCTGAGAGGGTAGGATTTCTGGATATTCTAATGCTTCTTATTTACTTCCCCATCTCAATCTTCGGGACATTGTCTTTCTCTTTCCAGCACAAGAAATGAGGTCATCTCCTGATTCCCTAACAAATGGGAGGGAATCAGGAATCAAAGACAAGGGAGGAGAATCCCTGTATCTCTGCACACAAGTTTTTCTTATTGCATTTATGAAAAATTTCTCAGGAGTCGGTTCCTAAGGCACCTCATGGCCAGCTAAGGAAAAGCCCATCTGACAGAGAGCCAAACGACAACACAGGATGAAGAGTCAAGGCTTCTTTTAGCATGAATACATAGTGTGCTAGTGATCCTTCTGTCTTCTCTTCCCTTTCTCAGCAATTTCTAAACAGCTTAGGGAAAAAACCAAAACACAACAAAAAACGAGAAGCTTTTCAAAGACAGGGGAATTCTTCCTTCAAACAGGAATACGGCCATCTTTCCTCGGACACTTTGGTTACAAACAAGAGAACTTTCTTGCTTTTAACTAATTTGAAGGCTGTGAGGAATGCAGGCAGCAGATTTAGGGATGTACCTTTGATTTCGTAAGTTGGAGAGGGGACGAAGACAAGAAAGAGTTAAAGTAACTCGGTGGGGGGAATGAAAAGAGTGAAGCACCCTTTTTTTTTTTTTTTTCCTTTCCTGGAGAAGCAGGGAGTGAGAGAGAATCAGAGCCTAAAGAACACACTTTACTAAAGAGGTAGTGAGGTAACTGGCGGAACATAAAGTGTTCCCCAACTTTTCAGTTAGGGACTGAAGAGATGAGGGGATAAGCAAGAGGATGTGGACACGCCCGCACTGTTTCCGGTCCCGAGAACAGAGTGGAGGGCGCATGGGCTGAGGCACACAGCCCCGAGCCCGGGGGCTAGAAAGGGAGGGAGAAGGCCGATCAGTCCCACATACTCGCTTTCCTGTGAGCGCTGAAGAGAGGTTAAAATTTTGTGACAAGCTCTCTTTTCCTTCCCGCACAGCAGGTTTTTTTGGGGGGTGGGGTGGGGTGGGGTGTTGTTTGTTGGTTTTTAAGAGGTGCGGGGCAACAGAAGGACAAAGGAGATGTTCCTGAACAGTAACAGCGGCACTCCCTGTCCTCCGCCCCGATCCTAAATTATTCTGGAGCTCTGGGATTGTTTTTCACACGACTTGCGATTTGTGAGTCGGAAATAAACAGTTGCCTCTAAATTAATTGCATTGGCTGAGGCTAGGCACGAAATTCCCTCATAAGCACATTTTCCTTTTACCTCAAAACATCGCTGGCACCCCAAAAGTATCCTTCGAAGGACTCCGGCCTCGGATAAATTTTAGGGGCAGCGAAGCCTCCCTTCCTTTGGGCCCAAGGGAAGCCGCCCCACAACCCCTCCACCCCCTCCTCCTGGCCCTGCAGCGATGCACAACAACTATTTTCCCCGCCAGGAGCACACTGTGTCCACGCGCTGCTGCGACCTCACTGATTGGTCGGGCTCCTGGTAAACAAGGAACGGGCAGCCAATGGGAGGGCTGTGCACGAGGGCAGCACGAGCCTCCAGGCCAGCGCTCGCGTGGCCCTGCCTGCCCGGCTACTATATAGAGCAGTTTCCGGCTCTTACTTGTAACTCTCTTTTCGTCTCCTCGGGCGGTGTGCTTTTAGCTTTTCCGCAGAGATCCGGGGCTCTCTTCCAGCTGTTGGAGGAAAAAGAGAAAAGAAAGGGTTTATTTTTCTTTTGAAATCCCTTGGCCTAAGCAGCAGCTTACAATTTTTGTGGACATCTTATCGAAAATTTAGTAGAGGATTGAAGAGTGAAATAATTTTAACTTATTGCTAAGGGTCCTTTGATTTGGGGTTCTGTTTTTCCTCCCTCGTTTTTAACTCTGAAGCCAACCCAGCCCGATTATGGTGATGTTCAAGAAGATCAAGTCTTTCGAGGTGGTCTTTAACGACCCCGAAAAGGTGTACGGCAGTGGGGAGAAGGTGGCTGGCCGGGTGATAGTGGAGGTGTGTGAAGTCACTGGAGTCAAAGCTGTCAGGATCCTGGCTTGCGGAGTGGCCAAAGTCCTGTGGATGCAGGGATCCCAACAGTGCAAACAGACACTGAACTACCTGCGCTACGAAGACACACTTCTCCTGGACGACCAGCCAACAGGTGAGTGACCCAGCTGTTTGCTGGAAGGTGAAAGCTGATTCGAGAAGAGAATTGAAAACGAATAAATGGAGCCTACAGTATAGATTCTAAGTTGCTCAGGTTGTGTGGTTTGCATTTTGTGTGGCTTCCTTATCTTTTTTATTTTTAATTGGCAAACTCCTCCCTCCCCCCACCCCCCACCCGAAAAAGGGTGATGTGTGCAGTTTCTTATGGTGCTGTGTTCTGTAGGTGATCCTGAGGGATGTTTCCTTAGCTATTGAAAGATTTTCTGTGTGCATAACTTGTTTATTCTGTTTGCTTCCTGTTTGAGATGATAGTAGCTTAACCGTCCTGGTTGAGCCTTTGAGCACTGCAGGGCTTTGCAACTTTTTGGCCCAACGAAATGTATCAGAATCTCTCGTTTAAGAACATAAGGGATGAAAATGGGGGTTCTACAATACTCTTGTATGCTGCCCAAGAATTCCATACCTCACAGATGCATTTTAAGTGTAACAAACCTAATGGCTACTCGCTTTTGTCTCCCTTCAGGTGAGAATGAGGTGATCATGAGACCTGGAAACAAATATGAATACAAGTTTGGCTTTGAGCTTCCTCAGGGGTATGTATCAGCTAAATGCATCTGTGGACTTATCTTCCCCTCCTTTGATCACTTACTCTTCTTGGAGAGCATTTTTAAATTAATTGTTTCTTTTTTCTTGATAAAGGCCTCTGGGAACATCTTTCAAAGGAAAATATGGGTGTGTAGACTACTGGGTGAAGGCTTTTCTTGATCGTCCCAGCCACCCAACTCAGGAGACAAAGAAAAACTTTGAAGTGATGGATCTAGTGGATGTCAATACCCCTGATTTACTGGTGAGGTTCATTTTAAGATTCTATTCTTCTGGGTTTCAGGGATAATAAGTCAAGTGTCTAGGGCATTAGAGTGAAGCCCCTCAGGATCAAGTCCTAAGTCATCAAGGTGGGAGGGAAAGCTGCCTATTCTAAATAAGCAGTGGAAAGGAAAGAGAAGCAGAGAAAGGATCTCCAGAAATTCTCAAAACACATTTTTCTCCTCCATTCTACATAGGCACCTGTGTCTGCTAAAAAGGAGAAGAAAGTTTCCTGCATGTTTATTCCTGATGGGCGGGTGTCCGTCTCTGCCCGAATAGACAGAAAAGGATTCTGTGAAGGTAAGGATCTAGTGCTTAAAATGGGAGACTAGTAAAACAGGAACTGTGGGTTTGGGGGTGAGGGCAGGAGACAGGGACAGATGAAAAGTCATCAACTGTACTAAGCATCAGTTCTCATCTTTCTCATTGCTAGGTGATGAGATTAACATCCATGCTGACTTTGAGAATACAAGTTCCCGCATCGTGGTCCCCAAAGCTGCCATTGTAGCCCGCCACACTTACCTTGCCAATGGCCAAACTAAGATGCTGACGCAGAAGTTGTCATCGGTCAGAGGCAATCATATTATCTCAGGAACTTGCGCATCATGGCGTGGCAAGAGCCTTCGGGTGCAGAAGATCAGACCTTCTATCTTGGGCTGCAACATCCTTCGAGTTGAATACTCCTTATTGGTGAGTGGGTGGGGCTGGAGAGAGAAATTGTTCATCTGTCAGAACAATAGTGGTGTTTTCTCCAGATCTCCAGTCTAACAAACTGCCGTCTTCTTTTCTAGATCTATGTTAGCGTCCCTGGCTCCAAGAAAGTCATTCTTGATCTGCCCCTGGTAATTGGCAGCAGGTCAGGCCTCAGTAGCCGGACGTCCAGCATGGCCAGCCGAACCAGTTCTGAGATGAGTTGGGTGGATCTAAACATCCCCGATACCCCAGAAGGTGAGCTAGACCTAATGTCTGTTCTTCCTTTCTGGCGTGCTTGAGTTTGTAAAATTGGTGACGGTCAAGCATTCCTTGGCCAGGCTTCTTATCCCCTTACTTTCTCTCTCTAGCCCCTCCTTGCTATATGGATATCATTCCTGAAGATCATCGATTGGAGAGCCCCACTACTCCTCTGCTAGATGACGCAGATGGTTCTCAAGACAGCCCTATTTTTATGTATGCTCCTGAGTTCAAGTTCATGCCACCACCTACTTACACTGAGGTGAGAATTGTCATTTTACCACTACATTTGCCCTAAGCCTACTATAGGAAGTTGACTTGGAGGGATTGCTAAACTGGGTTGTTCTTTTAGTTCTCACCCAAACTAAAATGTTCTTTTCTTTCTTCCTCCCAGGTGGATCCCTGCATCCTCAACAACAACGTGCAGTGAGCATGTGGAAGAAAAGAAGCAGCTGTACCTACTTGTTTCTTTTCATCTCTCTTCCCGGACTCGTACTTTTTTAGAGACTCAGTAGTCTCTACAGTGGGGTACCGGTCCACCCCAGCCTCTGACTCTCCAGTGTAGGAGGTGATCAGCATGCAATCTCCTGGGCTTTAATGGGTGCGCACTCGTCCTCAGCCAGTCAGATGTGATACGGGGTATTTTGCTGGATGGGTTTAAAAACATACTAGAAAAATTCAGGCCAATCCCATTTTCTTAAATCTCTTTGAAAATTGAGGCATTTTCAGTACTTTTGAATAAGGGGTAGAAATGGCCTCCTGGCATGGTCTTCCCAGTGTTTTATGGAGGGGATGATAGATTGTTATAACAAGAGACCTTGAACCTCTGCCATGTAGAGGAGAGCCAATTTAGCAAACTAGGAAAATGAAAAGGAAAAAAATCACGGCCAAAACTTTGTGAAAAGGATGTTCTTAAAATCGTTGTTCCCCTTTGTTTGTACACGTACAGGAAAAAAAAAAAAAAGCCCTCCAGAGCTGATTTGGTTTGGACTTTGGAGTGAGCTTCCCATGTGGATTAAAGGGAAGAAGCTCAAAGGTTGTCTTTGTTCAGAAAGTACTTAAATCAGGTGTAAAGCGGTAGTAACTGTGCCCCACCAAAGGTCTTAAAAGCCATTTTTAGAGCCTATTGCACTGTGTTCTCCTGTTGGCAAACATTTTCATGTGGGAGAATGTGTTTTTCTTTTCATGTGACTCCTTGGAATTGATTCTGAGGTGATTTTCTTAGCACTTTAGTTTGTGTCAAATTTGGGATTTTTTTCCTTTCTCAAGTGTAAGCTAAAACTGGTCTACTATGTCTCTAGGGGTAAGCACAATGACACACACAAAAAAAGTGTTACTGCTTTTGAGACTTTGTCCCAGTGTACAGAATTCTGCAATTCTGACACTCTAATTATATGAGAAGGGTTGCTGCTATCAGCCTTGCCCACTGTGACTTCTCCAAACCCAAGGAGGAACTCTAGATCAAAATGCCCCAACACTGTGATCAGAGCATCCAGATGTTGCCATGAGAAACTAGAGGGCAGGTCTTCACAGAAGCTGTGCGGGCTCCATTCCTGCCCAGTGTTAGGAGACAGGGATGTTGACAGCCCCTCTCGCACTGCAGCCTCTAGCACTTGCTCAGTCTCCCTCAGCCTTAGCACTTTGTTCACTGTCCTGTGTCAGAGCACTGAGCTCTATCTTCCCTTTCCTGAGAAAGTATGTGGGCTGAAGGTGGTTTCATTTTTTTGTTGTTTTTTAACTGTATATCTTTTTGTATGACAAAAACTATATTTTGTACTTAACCAGATATATTTTTTCACCCCAGGTGGGGGTATTCTTTGTAAAAAATAAATAAATAAAATAAAGTTTTTTTTAATGGCAAAAAAGTTTGTCTTCTTGTCTCTGAGATGGTGTTGAAGAAGTTATTCGAAAGAAAATGTGCCCAAAGGAGCTTTCCCCCTACTTCACAATTCACATTGTTGAAAACCCTGTAGAGAAACCATTTCCTACGGACTGTAATGAATATAGTCAGAATGCAGGTTGGTGGGGTGAAGAGGGAAGGAATTTGAGCTACACTGTCTTTTGTCCAATTCACTAAAGAATTGTAGTGGGATCTTCTGGTGGTCTAAGCTAGTTTTCTACATCTATAGTTAATCATTACTAAATTCCTTCAACTTTGGAGTGCATGAAGCTTTGATTTTTGTTTAATGAGCTCTTGAAATACAGGGAAATGAAGTTTGTGAGGGGATTTGGAAGGAAAAAGTTATGGGTCTCTTTCATAATTTGGTTTCATCATAGTTTCTTCCCAGTATAAGCCTGGTTTATATGCAGGAAGACATAATGTAGGACTTAAGGATTTAGAGTTACGACCAAGTTATTTGAAGGCAGCTACCGTTTATCTCTGCAGCTCCCATTACAGTTCGTATCCAAGTACATGATCATAACCTAGTAAATGTTTGCTGAATATTCAAACCAACCCTCATTCCTTATGATATGCTTCAGCAGTTTCTGTTACTTCCTTGTAGAGTAATAACTGATTGATGGCACAATTCCACCTCTAATTGAAATGATTTTTATTATTCCGAAAGGAGTGACTAGGAGTGACTAGTGATGAGAAACCCTGAGATGGGAGAGGTTAGCATACATTCTGATTTCTGGTTCATTTAAACCTTTGCAGACAAATCTAGTCCTAGCCCTTATTTGGGGGTTGGCTTTTCTATGGACCTCCACATAGTAATTCCAGACCTCAGGCTCCTGGAAGTTCATAAAATCAATGTAAATTGAACAGAAAGTAGGATTGAAAAGATTCTTTTCCACTTCAATCTTTGTCTGCATCTATCTTGCATTCTCAGCAGCTCTTTTGCTCTCTCCTGGCCGTTGTTTTTCTTTACCAAGGTGTCAGTCTCTAGCTCTGCTGCCGTGGTGACTGTGACCTTTACTCTCACCTCTGCCTCCTTTTCTTACCTGTTCAGCAATTTAGTGCCTCCGCCCTTTTTCAACTCTGTGACCAGGAAACTAAGTCAAAGTTGATGGAAAAGTTTTTCTGGAGCTTGTTTTGCAGGGACTGGAGGGATAGAGCAAGGACAAGAGCAGGCCAGAGAGCAGGACAAAGAGATGGAGAGACCATGGAGTACAGAAGCCTGGTTATTTGTGTATACAGCCTGGCTACTGGTACCTGATATGAGACGGGGATGGAGAGGGTAGATAACTTACACCCAAGGTCTGATAGAGATTTGATCCTTGAAGGGCCAGAACATATGCACCTCCTCCTGATACCCTAATACCTCAAATCCAGCACTGTCCAACAGAACTTTCTGTAATGATGGAAAAGTTCTGTATTTGCCCTAATACGGTAGCCACTATCCACATGTGACTAGTGAGCTCTGAAATGTGGCTACTCTTCCTGATGAACTGAATTTTTATTTCTGTTTATTTTAAATTTAGTTAGCTCCCTGTGACTAGTGACTATCATATTAAACAGCACAGCAAAATCTGAGGAAGGAAGGAAGCAGCTATAGCTGTTCACCCAGAGGAAACGCATCCCTCCCTTAGAGCACAGAAGTCTCCACTGGACTTCCTTTTGCCTTCGATACACAACTTCTACCCCACCCCAGGACATCTGCACATAGGCTTGCTTAAGTACTCTTCCTTAGGTCCCGGCCCAGCTGTTTCTCCACTTAAGTGGGGGATATCTTGGGTCTTCCTTTCCTTTGCTCTTCTCATATGCCTTTTAATTTTTAAAGAGCTATAACCTACATGTACAGCCATTTGAGGAGGTCCAGTTCTTAGTATCATTTATTCATTAGGCCCAATCTGGTATAGGAAGATCTGAGAGAAGACAGAAAGAAAACTAAAGAGAGAAAAGAGCTAGAGAAAGTAAAATTAACAAGGAAAGAACAGATACTTCCACAACCAGGATCCTTGGCTACCTTGATAACTCTGAACAGACTGGAAAAACAAGGATATAACTTGGGTTGAGGCATCGGGAGGGAAAAGTATGGAGAGAAGATCTGACCAAACACCTGGTCAACAAAAAACAATCATCTAAGAGCTGAAGGTTATGAAGTGGGGTAAAAGAGTGGCTTTTGCCCAGTTCTTTCAGTAGTACACAGACCCCTTCCTAGTATTCTTTCCTTGGACTATCTCTAGGTGATGGAATGCATAAGATGGATAAGGAAAATGTTTTACTGACCCTCTGATGGGCCCTGTCCCAAGCATCCTGACCTCAATAGTTCTGGCGTGGAAAGAAAGAAATTTTTGTCCCATTCTCTGTTCTGACCCTACATTCACTTCCATTTCCAAAACTGAAAAACTTCCTCTCAGAGATGACTGCAGAACCAGGGCTGCAAGTCCTGGCCCAATAGGTGAGTCCATAGCCTAGAAAAAGTTCAGGGATCAGCCTCCCTATACTATTAAGGAGAAATAGTATAGTTTGGTAATTAAGCACAATACCAACTGGAGCCAAACTATCTAAATTCAAATCCTACTTCCACCACTTAACTAGTTGTATGACCTTGCAACTTGTTTAACCTTCTCTGTGCTACAGTTTATCTGTAAAATGGGAAACAGTAATAGTAACTACCATAGAAGTGAGGATTTTAAAAATATATGTGGGGAGGGGAGGCGCCATGGCGGCGGCGGGAGCACGTGTGGCGGCTTCGGGGCCCGCGTGGCGGCTGACGGGGCTGCGGGAGGAAGACGCTCCCCGCCGGCGCCCCAACCTGTGAAAAGGGGTCATGCCCGCTCCTCCCAGCACCGTGCCTTCATTTCCGGCTGCCCCGCGCGGTTTATCCCCACCTTCTCAGTGATGATTGAGGCTGGATTTTCATCACTTTCAGTTATTTCCAGAATGCAGCCACTTTCCCCAGTTCTGGGGGAGAACACCGAACCCGCCTTCCTGGATGTTCCAGCCACAGACTGTGATCCACATCCAGCGAGGAAACTCCACTCTTTGTGCAACTACTAAGTGGCTACTGACTGGCTTCTGACCAACAGAATACAGCAAGTCATGGGAGGCATTGGAAAGAATGATGCTGATTGAACCAGAATATCCATGATGCTTTAGAGATCAGTGACCTTTGAAGACGTGTTTGTAGAACTCAGCCACAAAGAGTGGGACCTGCTGGACACACTGCAGAGAAATATGTACATAGATGTGATGCTGGAGGACATCCATTGTTTCATCTTCTGGCAAAAATCGTGACCATTAAAAGCAAGAAATAATATCCAGGCAAGTTATTTTCCTGGTGGGCCAATGTAGCTGTAAAAAAATAATAAAGTTCTTTAAGTGTGAACCCTGATCATCCACATGTGAAACCTGGGAATGAGGAAAAATGAAAGACATTCTCACACAAAAGCTGAAGGAGTTCAGTACCATAATACCTACCCTTCAAGAAATGCTAAAGGGAGTACTGGAGGACGCCAGTAACTTGAGGCCATGTGAAAATATAAATTTCTCTGATAAAGTGTTCCAGGACTGACGCCCTCCTCAACCCCAGCACCTATAACACGGATTTGATTGAACTAACCTGGTGATGCACCTGCTTCCCAACTAGGCTGTGACATCTGATTTCTCACTGTCTACAGCTCCTGTGTTCATGGCCTGCCTCAGCATATTGGAGACACTTATGTGGTTCCTCAGTGAGTTGTGTGCCTTCCAAGGCCAACCACTTGGTGAGAAAAACATAACTTCTTTACTTCTTTTGTGAATACGTGGCCTCACAAAGGCTGAAATATTTAGTGAAAAGGTACTGAGGACATAATTTCTTCTTCACTCCCTGACCTACACTCTCAGTCACAGAGACATGTGATAAAACAACAGGGAATCAGAGTCATGGTCATGACTTGGCTGGGTCAAGAAGTTCTAGGCCATGTGGGAAGATTCCTCTCTCCTCTGAGAAGAGACTTCTGCTTCAACCAACAGGGAACAACTGCTCTTATGGTCGGAACTGAAACCCCATAAATTCATATGTTGAAGTCCAGACCCTAGTACTTCAGAATGTGACTGTATTTGGAAATAGGGCTTTAAGAGAGGTGATGAAATTAAAATGAGGTCATATGGCTGGGCCCTAATCCAATGTGCTGGTGCCCCTATAAGTAGAGAAGATTAGGACACAGACATGCACACTCAGCTCATAGAGGAAAGTCCATGTGAGGACACAGCAAGAATGTAGCCAGGGGCTTCCCTGGTGGTGCAGTGGTTATGAATCTGCCTGCCAATCCAGAGGACACGGGTTCAAGCCCTGGTCTGGGAAGATCCCACATGCCGCGGAGCAACTAAACCTGTGCGCCACAACTACTGAGCCTGTGCTCTAGAGCCCGTGAGCCACAACTACCGAAACCCATGCACCTAGAGCCCTTGCTCCGCAACAAGAGAAGCCACTGCAATGAGAAGCCTGCGTGTAGCAACGAAGACCCAACAGAGCCAAAAATAAATAAATAAAATAAATTTTTTTAATTAAATGAAAAAAAAAAGAATGTGGCCATCTGCAAGCAAGGGAGGGAGGCTTCAGAAGAAACTAAACCTGCGGACACCTTGATCTTGGACTCAAAGCCTCCAGAACTGTGAGAAAATTAATTAAGCCTCCCAGTCTGTGGCATTTTGTTCTGGCAACCCTAGCAAACTAATGCAGCTTTATTTCTCCTAGAAAAAAAAAAAAGTATATATATATATATATATACACACATATATATATAAAGTGTTAGAACAATGGCGAAGTTATTGTGCTTGTTATCTAAAATAAAAGAGGAGGCAGGCATATTCACCACCACCACCTTGATTAGCTCACTCCCAGGTATGTCCCCAAATTTGTTCCTCCTCTCTGACCTATCGTAAGTAACACCACCCTCTCTTTACTCCTCTTGATTCCCTTCCTGTGTTGGGGGAGCAAAACAGTCTGAGAAGAGGTCAGTGTACAGAAGCTGACTCAACCTGTAGTTAATTTTGTG
This sequence comes from Balaenoptera acutorostrata, assembly GCF_949987535.1. Classification (NCBI taxonomy): domain Eukaryota; kingdom Metazoa; phylum Chordata; class Mammalia; order Artiodactyla; family Balaenopteridae; genus Balaenoptera; species Balaenoptera acutorostrata. The sequence continues at coordinate 108,619,733 of NC_080064.1, read as the reverse complement.
GTGGGAGAGGTGGCCCACTATTGGGACTCCCACCCCCGGGCCAGGACAGGCCCTCTGCACACCCCCATGGTATAGCTCTGGGACCACTAGAGTTTTCTCTCTCATACTCCCAGCGTGCTTCACAGGCCTCTGGAGTAACTCTGTCACCTTCTGGAAATTAATTAACTGAGCTTTCTTAACTTTTCAGTATACAACTCCAGGGGAAAGCTTCCCACCATTTGGAGTGATAAACTGAGAAACAGAGAGTGCTGTTTGTGACACTACAAAGAACTCTCAGGCTCCTTATTTGAAGGTATTGCATCTCATTTGATTTATTTCCCTGAGGTGGGCTAGACTGAGTAGCACAAAAGCCAGTGGAGGTGAGCCCCACTGATGAGGCCCAATTTAGCCTATTTAGGCTGTTCCTGTCTTGTCCTGACCTTTCCCTTGGTGTGACCCTGCTGTACTTTCTATGGAGGCTGTTATGAAAAGGATGGACAGACTGAAGACTGGGATTTTTCTGACTACCAATTGATTGGTCATCTCCAGGCCATGGAGAGATGGGAGAAGGAAGAGGAAAGGCAGAACATGGGGACGGAATTGTGACACCCATGGGTCTTGAGTCCTGGAATGTCAAGCAAGGTCCATTCTCATTCCTTGTTGGGTGATGGAGCTGCTGACCACCTCTCCAAGTCAATCAGATGGTCGGTAAACAGGTTCTTGGAAATGTCTGGCTGGGTACCCAGCTAAGATATTTTTAACCTCTTGGACAGATGGACAGGGGAAGGATTTCAGTTGCTGGGAGGGGAGGTGGGGTTCAGGAGCGTGAGAACTGTGTTTCCCTTATATGGTTCTGTGGCTAAAGACCCCTCCCTCTCCAGTTTACCTGTCTAAATTCTGACTTCCTCCTTCATCTATCCAGGCTCACAGCTTCCTTCCTTCATCTCCTGTTCTCCCATTTCTCTCTATGCGTGGGCTTTCATGCTTGTCTCATCTTCCAACTCTGAGGAATCTTTGGTTTCTGTTCCAGACCCCAAGATGTTTTTAGCTCCATATCCCTGAAGATCAGGGAAAAGGTGGCTGGGCAGTGACCAATGGCTCCTTCTCTCCCGCTGGAGAAAGGTGTCACCTGCCATTGGTACCCAAAGGCTTCTCTTCAGTTCTACCTCCCCAAGCTGTCCTGCAGGAGAGCTCCATTCTCCCCTGTAACCTCATGAACCTCACTGCCCCCAGCTCTTGGGAACAGAATTTGAGACCTTGGAAGCCCAGATTTGGGCCACATACACCTTTGGGAAGCTGTCCTGCAGGAGAGCTCCCCCCAAGCTGTCCTGCAGGAGAGCTCCATTCTCCCCTGTAACCTCATGAACCTCACTGCCCCCAGCTCTTGGGAACAGAATTTGAGACCTTGGAAGCCCAGATTTGGGCCACATACACCTTTGGGAAGCGGAAGAAATGTTGATAGAGGTCAGAGGCAGCAAACCGAGGGCCCATAGGTGGAATCAGCTTGCAGGCATTTAGAAACTTGTACAGTTTCTTCCTAAATATTTGAATTGGTTGTAAACATTAAAAAAAACAGATCTCACTAAAATCTATTGTTCTGGCTTCCCTTAAAAAGCAACCACATTTGGTAACACTGAGCCCACATTCCTTCATGGCATCAACCTGCTAGAGCTAAAAGGGTCAGGCAGACTTATATCTGCCAGTTCTCACCACTCCCTATTGCATTACACTCACCTGCTTCACTCCTTTATACCCTTGGCTCTTGTCTGGTGTTAAGGTTTTTACCTTAGGTTGTCACCTCTGCTCTAAGTAGAGCTTCTCAAATATTTCCTCTGAAGGACCCCTAAGATTAGGGAAACTGAATTTTCCCCCGGGCTTCTGGAACAGTCCAAAGTAGCCTGTCACAAGCCAGAAATGTCTTTGAAGTACCAGTTTTATGTCTAAAAAGTGCAAGTTTTGATTCATACTGCATAATATATTTGTGTAATTTTAGTATAAGAATAATTTATCTTCCCCCAGCAAATCTGAAAAGTAAAATTGACATTCTGGAAGATGTGTAGTCTGTGGCTCCAAATATTCCTCACCACATAACCCATTGATAACCTAATTTAAGTAGCATAATGCTAAAGACATGAGGCAAAGAGAGACATGGAAAGAAAGACGTGGTTAGAGAGTCAGAAAAGGAAAGGAATCTGAAAAACAATAAGAATGAGTCTGAGTGACAAGCTCTCTTTCTGGCTCTTAGCCACCCCTCCTGACCTGGCCCAGTCCAGCTCCTGAGAGGTTTATAAACATCCCTGATAGCTCTGGACAGGTGTTAGAACGGTGGCTCAGGATGGAAAGCAAGTCTCAAAACAGGAGCCAAGTAAGGGAGAGGTGAGGGGCCAAGAGCATCCAAGTATGGTCAGACAAGAAAGACTGTCCAAGGGCCAAGAGAGAGGCTTGGAGACAGGAAGCAGAGGGCTGAGAAAAGGACCGGTCAGCATTTGTCCTTCCTCTCACTGAGCCCATCTTTGTTTCACATCCTCTTACCACCCCTGCCCACGAAAAATGAGGTAAAAGAGTTACCTTGACCTCCTTAGATGAGGGAATTTCCCCTCTAGAATGGCTACTTCTCTGGCCATAGCAGAGCATAAGGAGGATGAGTACCAGGGCTTCTTTCCCTGTCCACATGGGATTTCATCTATTCTCTCCAAGATAGGGAATATCCCAGATCTGTGTCCCTGACTCAGGTTAGTTTGTCCCCCCCATCCTTTTGGGTAAGGCAAAGACAGGTCTAACCTCCTTCCTATTCTAGCACTATTAAGGCTGCCCTGAGTGTAACAGAGAACGTAAGAGACAGGATTTGGATATTTCTCCTTGTCTATTTTATACCAAGGGAAATGGAATTAGAGAATGGAGAAGATTCAAGGAGAGGCAGGGGTCCAAGTCTTGGGAACCTCAGCCCACAGCTGAGAATCCCAGGAGGAGGAGAGGTTTGAGAATGGAGAACAGTCCCAGAGTCAGAGGTCACTGGGGCATAGCCTCTCCCTGCATTGGTCAGGACTGGGTCTGAGGAATCCCTGGATTCCTTCCCCCCAAATTTTGGGTGCCCAGGGTGATCACACTTAGCCTCTCAGGTCCTGCAATTAGGGTTGGATCACTGTCTTTCCACTGACTCCCATTAGAGTTGCAGGGGGAACCTCCCTTCCCTCCGGAGTACAAAATGGCAAATTAAGTCCTGTTAGGGATAAGGCAAAGACCTTTCTGAGTCAATACTAGGAAACTAGAACTTGTTATTTCCCACTTTCTGGTCCCAAATGACCTTGGGGAAGAAGTGAGCCTCATTAGGGGAAAGGTCAGTGGAGAAAGGGTCACCACTGGTCTGGCCAGATTAGCTAACTGAACTATTCCTGTCCAGCTCATTTCTCTTCTCTGTCCTCTGGCCAGACATGCTACATGATGGGAGATAGGGAGGACCTGCCCCACAGGCCCCTTCCTCAGTCAGAAATTCCTTGGTGGCCTGCTTGATTTGAGTCCTGGCTTGCTGATTGTGACCTTGAACTCTGCTGCAGAGGTGTCTCCTTCCTTGCTAGCTAATGGACTTGCTGATCCTTCTGCTACTTGGGCTGAAGCAGGTTCCTGGAAAGGATTGGCTAGTTGCCTGAGGTATGTTTAGCCTGCCCAGCTGAGAATAAGGTGGGGAAATCCAGCAGATGGAATGAATTCAGCAAAAGTTGGACACATCCTGACCTTTGCTCTCAGAACCATTTGGATTCTTGCAGGTGGATCAACATCAGCTTGAAGGATTTCCTAGTGCACATCTAACTCAAATTCTCTTTCATACATGAGGAATTTGACGCTTGGAGACTAGATGACTTTCCCAAGGGTACAAAGCTATGGAGTGGTGAAACTAGGACCGTAAACCAGTGCTTTGCCCAGTTGAGATGGCAGCTTTTCCCTTTGGCTTAGTTCTTAAACTAGCCTAGGCCTACAAACCACCCTTCCTTCCTTTCAAAGTTCAAACAGCAATAAAAATGAATTGAGGAAAATACGTGTCTTCACCTCACCAACCATGGGTGTCCTGTCCACCCAATATTTGACCCTCCAATTTTCTTTGGTCTCTACTCCCAATCTTCTAAACTTTATGTTGTATCCAGGTCTGTCATTCAGCCCTCCCTCAAATCACTTGAGTCCCTGAGCTTAAATTTGCAGACCCCAATCTCAAGCTTCCTGCCCAAGGTGGGAGGGGACCAGTAGGCTAGGGATGGAACATGGGGTATGGAAGGATAGGATTCTTGACTGAGAACCTACCCTGCCTGGGGCCAGAGTAGCCTAGGCTGTGGGCATGGGAGCAATCTGTTCAACATAAGCAGGCACGCAGTACAGGGCTGAGCAAGAACCGCGTGGGGCCTCTCTAAATGTTTGCAAGTAGTGCCTGGACCTCTACCCTCTCAGGTGGTCCTCCAGAGGTCTAGCAGCCCTGACTCTATTTACTGAGTCTTAGGCTTCCGCCTCAGCCTGCCCAAGAGAACCTATGGAAAGTAGGGGAAAGGTCAATGGAAACAGTCTAGCTCATTCCTGGAACTGTTCCGGAATCTGGGGAAGCTGCTGGGTCCCCTGTCTCTGGCTTTGTTCAGCAAGGTCACCTGCCAGGAAGGGCAGGAGGCCAGATAGGAAAGAGTCCAAGAATGGTCTGATCTCTCTGACACTTTGTCTTTGAGGAAGTACAACTGATCCCAAGAGGCCACTCTAACCTTTATCCTTCCCCTGTTTCATGGGAAAAGGATGTGTGTGTATAGAGGCGGGGGCAGGGGTGTGTTCAGTTCTCCGCTACTGTCTCTTGTCTAGAATCTTCTTTGTTCTCACTCTTTTAAGTACACATGCTGGCATTAGGTGGGATTTAGGAGGTCAATTGTGCCCCCAACATAGACACAAACATAGTTAACCAGATTAGGTCTGGTATGTGTGTATATGCAGGGGAGAAAGGTAAAAGGAGATTTTCCAGGGTCTTTTATTTTTGTTTACTGCTAATTTCTCCCTAGCCACAATCACAGGTTACAGTGTGACTATGGGAAACCCCAGTGACAGGTCCCCTGGCCCCTCCCCCTATTCCACTCACACAATACCTCAGAGACCTAGAAAAGGAAGCACATCAATCATCCAAATTGCTCAATAACTCTGGAATGTTCTATTTCTATTCTTGTTTCCTTCTCTGTTCTCTTGGCTCCTTCTACCTTAACACTTACTACCACACCCAAACCAGGCTTTTAAGGTGCTTTCCCTCAATGCAGTCACAGCCCCTATTCATTCTTTAGAATTGGGTCAGAAGTATCTAACATTAGATTGCCAGTCTCTATCACTTGATGCCACAGGGAATTCAGTCTGCCTACCTGAATGTGGCTGGGGAATTTCTTGAAGATTCTCCTGCATCCCATCTTTATGGCTTTCAAATGTTTAGTAAGGTCGCTATGACAGCATCCCAGCTATCTGTGCCTGCCTCCTTATCCAGTCCCTATTCTGGACACGCAGCTCGCCCGTGACTGTTGCATGTCAAGTGGCTGGAACCAATCAGTACATCTAGGGCTTCCTCGGAAGCCAATCAGAGCCCAGGGAAGTGACCTCACCCAAGGGAGAACTGTGTGGGTGAGAAAGCACCTCTCAGAGCTGAGTGTCCCTAAGTCACCCCCTTCCTCCGCACCCTCCTTACTTCCTGTAAAGCAACACTGCCTACCCCCTCCCCCTCCCCACAAGAAGGGAGTGAGAGAAAGGCTAACTAAATTCCACAGAAGGGAAACTGCAACTCAGCCACGCAGCAGCTTCCGGAAGTGGAGAATAGGATATTTAGGGGGCTCCTGCTTCACAGACACACCTTTCAAAGTGGGGTCTCCAGGGCCTGGAAGAGGGCGAGTGTGCTGAAGAAGAATCAGCACTTCCTCCCTAGTCCCTCCCCACACCTGGCTTTCTTGACTCTACCCACAAAAATAGCTGTAATCATTCCTTGTAAACAAGGACAAGATCAAGGTCAAGCGTGGGAAAGTGAGGGCCTGTGCCCCTGTGAACACGTGAACACACGTGAATCATGTCGTCCCCACTGCCTGAGGACCAGAAGCCCAGAAGCCAGCTGGTCTTCAGGGCGTGGGCTGTATACAACTCTCTCTGCGCAGCCCTGCAGATGAGCTCCTGAATGTGCCTTGGCAGCGCTAGATGGGGATTAGGTGTCCCACCATGGGGGTAGGAGGGAAGGGGCAAAGGACAGGAAGGCTGTAACCCCCAGTGTGTCACACTGGACTCTTAACAGGTGAGGAGAGAAGAATGGCTTACTAGGCATCCCCTTCATTCCTCCAGCCCTCTCCCACTAGGTTTCACTCTGGACAAAGAGACAGATAAAAACATTTTATTTAAAAATATAAAACTGGCCTTATTCCTCCTAACTGCTCGCACCCCTAATTATCTCCACAAAGAACTATAAATGGGTAGGGGCATGTGCACAGCTGTCTCAGCTCTAATGACTCCAGGCCTTCTTTCGACCCTCCTTTCTCCCTTTCATACAATTAAGACATTGGTCCTCTGTCCTTTCCCCAAGATATCAGAGGTGATACAATACCACAGAAGAGAGGGAGGGGAAGGGTAGAAAAGAGAGCTATCTGTTGTCACTCTCTATTCCTATCTCCAGGGACCAAACAGATTATGTGGATTCTGAGCAAATGATTTGCTTGTCCACAAAACCAAATAATAGGGGACAGTTACTCGCTGTGTCCCAAATCAAGAAAGATATGAATGTCCAGGGTATTGTTTAGAGTCCTTCTTCAGTATATAGCCTCATCCATATTGTCATCACTGTCACCCCCAAAGTCCTCTCCATTGTCAAAATATGACATGATGTAATCAGTTTCCTGAAATAGAAAGAAAGGAAGGAAGAAAGGTATGTCGGCATGCTTTCAGCATTCTCTTTCCTCCCTGTGTACCAGTCCCCTCCCCTCCCAATCACAGCATTCCAGGCCTATAGTTCACTCTGCATTCAAGCTGTAGTTCACTCTTGAGAAGAGCCTAGGGACAGGTAAAGTGGAGGACGCTATCCTTTGGAGGCACTATCTCCTTTGGCCCTCCAGCCTTCTGAAGTTGAGATCCCAGAGCTTATGAGTGGAAGAAAGGGGGCCTGACAATGAAAGGAGGTCCCCTTCACCTCTTCATGCTCTTCTTCATCATACTCCTCTTCTTCTTCCTCTTCCTTCTCTTCTTCTTCTTCTTTCTCCTCATCTTCCTCTGAAGTCACTTCTTCTTCCTTCTTCTCCAGGGTCTTATGTGAGGATGAATAGGAAGAGAAACTCAGCTCGCAGAAGGGAAAAATTGAGGCACACATGGGCCAAAGGGGAGGAATGAATCTGGCGCCCAGGTGGTCTCTATGCACATTTCTTCCTTACCTCTAGTTTCTGTATTGTTTCCTCCTTATCTTCTGTGGTCTTAGGGGGCCTCTTGGGGAGTAGAATGGTGGTCCCTGGTGAGAGGATCAAAAGGTGAACCATCAGAGCAAACTTCCTAGATAGCTTTCTACCCCACCCTCTTGCATAGACCATGTCACTCTGCTGCCCTCATGTGGCCATCATGGCACCCAGCAACAATACTGGGTAGACTGGGTAGGTAGGAATTGGGAGGGCAGGCAAGACCACCAGCAGCCTTGGCCCTACAGCTGATGAAGGAAACCTCTCTTTTCCCTATTTTTTCCAGATACACTCACGCTCCTTCTGTAGCTTCCGCACTCGGATCTTTAGCTCCCGGGGTAGACGTCGCCAATCTAGGAATAGCAGGAATGTAGAAGTCAGCAAGACTCTGCCCTGGGGTGTCCTATGAATGATGACTCTTTTAAAGGACAGGTAAGGATCAGGGTTAAGGGTGAGGAAGGAAGGGGCTGGGTCAAAGTTGCTTGGAACAAAACTGTGGCTTGGATGCCTCCAGAGGAGTGGGGGCCATTTAATAGGCTTTTAGGTAGAGTCTGAGAGTGTTTTGGAGCACATCTAAGGCTCCTGAATAGGGTGAAGGTGGAGACAGAGGAGGGTGGATAGGGTGGTGGCTTGTGGCTTGAGGCATCTCAAGCATTTGAAAGAAGGGAGGTCAATGAAAGGGCCCATCACCTACCAGGGTTCCAATCTATGGCGTTGTCAATCGGCCCTGACATCTGATATTTGTCTGAGTAACGCTCCACATCTGAGGGATCAGAGGTCAAGGGTCAAAGTTTTATCCTTTCAGAGCCCTAGAACAGGGTTCTTCCTGAGGTCCAGCCCTCTCAAAACTCAGAAATTGTCTTTTTCCTCACCCCAGACCCAGAGCCCAGGGGGTCAGCTTCCATGAGGACCTTCAACACTCTTCTAACCTGTCCTTTTGCCACCTCAAATTACAATGTTTTTGTTATCTCCCTTAATGCAAAGGCATGGCTATATTGACTGGTAGTGTGGTACAGTGGAAAGTATACTAGAGCAAGAAACGAGGGTTTCAGTGTTCCCTTTACTCCCTGTTAATGGGACTAACTTAGGCAAGTGTTTCATCTCTCTGAACTTTAGCTTCTAGGGCTTAGTAGGAAAGCACTGGTTGTCAATACATTGAAATACTGTACTTCCACACCAGTTGGTAAATATCCACTATCCCAGACCTCCCAAGTACACCCTGTTCTCCAGTCCCTCCTGGCTCCCTGACCTCTCCATGATCCACAAACCAAAGGGATAATATTTTAATTACAGAGCTTCTCAGAGACCCCTTCTCAAGTCCTTCTGATTGGTTGGTACCTGCAATATCCAGATTGTTAAAAATTTTAATACATCTCCCCATTTATATCTGTAAAATGGGCATCTTAATACTTAACCTCCTACTTTCCAAGACTATTGTGAGACTCAAAACAAACCATGGATACCATAATGCACTTTAAATGCAGGGGTAATTATTGTGATCTCCCCAGTTAGGCAGTGAGCTTTCTGTGCCTCTTCTGGCCTCTCTGGGCCCCAGCGGTGCTAAGTATAGGGCACTACTCATGGAAGGCACTCAGAACATGATACTAGCATTCGAACTGACCTCTCTTGGGGACAGCAGGCCGGATGAAGTAGGGGAGCTGCCTCATGGCCCCTCGAAGCTCCTGCTTCAGTGCCAGGACATATTCCCCTTCCTCTCCTGAGGGCAGAGGCACTGGGCGGAACTCCAAGGGCTAAGGAGGCAGAGGCAATGGTCAATTCAGGGAGAAAATGCTGGAGTACAAATCTGGGAGGGCCTCTCCTCTCCCCACAATTCAATCCAATGCTCCCACTGAGCAGAGGACCAAGGCAAATGGGCGGAGCAACACAGCATTTTGAAAGCTGGGGAGCTGAGAATATAAAAAGTGAGGGTGGACACTTCCTTGTCTGGAAAACATCCCATATAAGTTGGGAGCATACAGACAGGGAGGGGCAAGATGAGGATGATTTTATGATGGCTCAGGAGGAATCCAGGATCATACACAGTCAGCCAGGGCCATATGGGAGTCTTGGGAAAGGAGGGCAGACACTCACAGGGAAGAGTGGAGAAGGCTGCAGTGTGGGTGGGGGCAAAGCATCCCCCTTCCCAATGCCCACAGCCTCCATGCTGAAGGTCAACTGGCCACGGCCACGACCCCGGCCCCCACCCCGGCTGGCCATGATGGAGGCGGCCTGGGGATTCAGACATCCAATAGGAAAAACCTGATAAAGACAAAAACAAAGAGAAAAAGTACAGTAGAATGGACAGGAAGCCAGGGAGGTACAAGACACTCAATCTTTTCTCCCAGAGACCTGAAAAGCCAGTTTAATTCAACAAATTTTGAGAAGGCATAGTGCCAAGCAAGGTATTTCTAAAAATATAAAATATGGATGAGACACGGTTCCAAGAGGACAGATAAGTGCAATATGGGGGAACTGCAGCACAAAGAGGAAAGTGACTAGACCCTTGGATAAAACTTTCCTACGCCCCTAAGTTAATTTGATGTTTATCACCATCTGCATATCTACATATGATCTTTGAATTCTTTCTCTCCCTCACTTTCCAAACCCAACCAGGCCTAAACTCGATCTAATGCAATGCATTTCAGCAAAACATTTATTAAGCATCTACCATGAAAAAGGTAGTGTGCCAGACACTGGGAGGAAACAGGAATGAGTCATCAGTCTCACTGTCATTTGATTGGGGGTGGGGGTGTATGTGAGAAGAGCCATTACAATCAAGTTGATCTTTTTAAACACCACCTGGAAACACAGAATCTTAGAATTGGAAGGACCCATGGAGTCTTCTAGCCCAAACACCCTCCCACTACAGTACTACCCTCTGTAAGTTGGTCATTCAGCTTCTGGTGGCATTTTCCTAAAGAGAGGGTGTCCATTTTCCTCCAAGGCAGCCCATTCCACTGTGATCAACTATGATGAATTGAAAGTTCCTCCTGCTACCGTAACTGAACTTTGCCTCTTGTCATCATTTTTGAGAAGCCAGTCAGATAGCATGGGGGATAAAGAAAGTCATCAAATGGTAATGAAACTTGAAGGAAATGAAATCCCAGTAGCAGGGAAGATACCTAGCACCCAGATCTTGGCTCCTAATACCATTTTCCAATAAAAGGAACCAGGGCTTCTTGGAGAAATGGCCGATTCTAGGACTGGGGCAGGAAATATACAGGATGAGACTGAAGCATCTTGTAGTGCCAGAAAGTAAGAAAGTGCTCAAAAGAACAACACACATATTGATGGGGCTGTGTCAAAGGGGCATAAGAGTCGACTGAAAGAGCTCCCAATGGCCAAAGCCTGAACAATTTGAGCAATAAAGTAAAGTAGTATTGGATTATAACACCAAAGTATAAAATAAATATCCAAGAGACCATACTGATATAAATAAATGTTTGAACAAATTAATACATGGTAGAGAAAAAACAAATTTCTCATGCAGAATTCCAAATAAATTATGTAGATTCCACCCTAAAAAGGGAGAGTGTAATTCCCCACTCCTTAAGTGTGGCCTGTGTATAGGGAATTTTGTCCAAAACAATTTTGGAAAGGTGGGGGGAGTAACTTTACAGTGCAGAACTGGACAAGCATTACTTCAGTTAGATGACCAAGGTTTCAACATGAACAAAATTAAATCATATTGTTACTATGTACCCTTAATATGACGTGATATCCTCTTCCCCCAAACTGATAACCCCCGTCTAATCAGGAGAAAAAAGCCAACAAATTCCAACAGAGGAGCATCCTATAATATACCTGACCAGTACTCTTCAAAACTGTCAAGGTCATCAAAAACAAGGAAAGTTCACACTTCCACTGTAAAAGAGAGAGAGCTGTCCTAGTGGTGGCCTTCATAAAAACAAAGAAAACCATTCCTTTTGTTTTCTAATTATAGAAGTAGTATATATTTATTCTAGAAAACTTGGAAAAACACAAAGGTATATATAAAAATACCTATTATTTCATGACCGTGATGTAGTAATAATCATTATTAGTATTTGCATGTATCCTTTCAATTTCATTTATGTATGTATACATACATATACATATATGTTTGTGCATGTAAGTATATGTATGTATAGACATATTCAATACATAGTAGGGCCATGATAACTAAATGTAATGTGGTATCCTGGATGGGATCCTGGAACAGAAAAAGAGCATTAGGTAAAACTAAGGAACTCCAAATCAAGTATGGACCTTGAATAATTATAATGTATCAATATTTGTTCATTAATTATAACAAATATACCATATTAATATATGACATTAATAATAGGGGAAACTGGTGCCAGGGCATATGGAAACTTTTGGTACTATCTGCTCAGTTTTTCTGTAAATCTAAAACTGTTTTAAGAGATAAATTTTCTTAATAAAAAAAGAAAGAAACTTGAGTAGCAATTCAAAATTCACAGTTTCTCAGACATTCCTTGTCTTTCAGTACAGTTTTAAGGAGTACTGGTTAGGTGTATTATAGGATGTTCCTCTGTTTGAATTTTTCTGATGTTCTTCTCTTGATTAGACTGGGGTTGTGTGTTTCAGGGAGGAAGATCACAGAGATAAAGAGCCATTTTCATCACATCATATTAAGGGTACATACTAACAATATGTTAGCTATGGAACAACAAGAGACAATATAGTATAGAATTATGATCTCTTAAATTAGTGATTCATAATATAATTCCTCCCACGGAAAGCTAAGAGGACTGGGATGGTGAGGGGAGGCTTTAGGAATCACAAGGTCTCAAGTTTGGAACAGAACTTAGATATCGTGTATTCATTCATTCATTCTTTCAACAAATATTTATTGAGCATCTATCATATGCCAGACATAATGCTAGACAATGGGGATCATATTGAATCCTCTACTTTAGACCTGCATCCTTCCTTTGGTAAACCATATTTAGTAAATTGTTATCCACCTTCAATTTAAACTTTTTAGTAAGAGAACCCCCTCTCTCACTTTGCAGGTCACCCCATTTTTGGATATTTGTTCTTCAATCAATACCCAACAAATAAAACAAGAAATACATGGCTCAACAAAATGCACTCCACTAAAGATTAGTTAGGGGGAAAAAGATTTTAAAATATGTACAAGGTAATCTATTTTGTCAAACACATACACCTACCCAGATATATGAATTAAAAAGTTGTTCTTGAAGGATATACAACAAAAATTAACATTGGTTAATCAGAGGTGATGGGTTTTCGGGTTTCTTTGATGATGTGTATTTTATGGGTTTTTTTTTCTGTACTGAATAGGTGCTGCTTTTGTAATAAGAGAAAAATATTCATTAAAAAATTAAAAATATAGTAAAACAGCATAGTAGATGAGATTAACAATATGTAACAGGAAGGAGAGGTGGGAAAATGTGTGCCTGAGGAATTTGGAAAGTTTCAAGTCCAAGCGCCAAGAAAAATGTCAGGAAAAGATGGCTGTTAGTTAATAGATTAAACTGTGATCTGACTTAAAGAACACATTAGAGGAGAGAGGATGTCTTACGGACACTAGAGAAGTAGTAAGAATTTGCCACCATGTCTTCAGGCCCTTTCAAGGGAAAAGACACTAACTAGCCGGCTTAGGTGTCTTTCCACCTGATAGATACAGTTCTAGCAGTGGAGACAGCAGCTGTTTTGATTGCAAAGCAGTGAGGAGTTAAGAAAAAGCCATGAGCTTTGAGGTTAGACAAATCTAACTCCATTTCCACATACTAACCAAGTGACCCTCAAGGATGTGGGGTAAAAAGAAGACAAAATTTTAGTTAATTAAGGCACTAAACTGGTGGTTGGGAAACTGTAAACTATCTGTACCCCACTCAGCTCAGGAATCTACAATGAGTCTCTTCTATTTAAGATTGTGATTGAGTCTAGATTCTTGAAGATGTTTAAGGTTTCCCATAACCTGGTCCCAGACTGCTCCTCCGTAAACATCAACCCTCCCTAGTGTTTACCCCTGTACCCTCCTTCCCCTGCCAACAACAACATCTTATACACATTACACTCATTCCCAATTAAGCATAACTGTGTGATGTGGTAGAAGTTACTATGAATCAGGTTTCAACAGAACATGCGGAAAAACAGTTACAACAAATTTAAGAAAGGCAGTACATGCAGTGGTTAAGAACATGGATTTGAATCCCAGTTCAGTCATTTTCTAGCTATACAACCTTCGGCAATTTATTTAATAACTGTAAACCTGTTTCCTTATCTGTAAAATGGGAATAATAATAATTTAAAAACCATCTAAATTCATTCAGTGAATACCTAACTGAGTTCTTATTAAGTGCCAGGCACTGTTCTAAGTGCTAGGGATGTATCAGTGAACAAAACGGACAAAAAACTCCTGCACCCATGGAGTTTAAATGGAGCTTACATTCTAGTGGCGTTCTCAGTATACAAATGTTTCAAGCCATGAGACTGGGTGAGATTCCTAAAGGAGTGGATGTGAAGAGAGAAAAGAAGAGATCCAGGGACTGAGGCCTGGAGCACTCTAATGTTTACAGTTTGCTATATTTGTAATAAATAAGACAAGGAGTTAACACTCATATTAGAATTCATGGAAATCCAAACGAAAAAAAATCATCCCAATAGAATAAATGTGCAAAAAACATTAATAGAATAAATGTGCAAATAGGCAATTAAGAAAAGAATAGCCAATAAAACCATTCTTTACCTATCAAATTGACAAAGATTTAAAAAATAATCAGGCTGCCATGGGTTTTTTTGAGATGGACACTCTCATACCTTACTGGAAGGACTATGAACACAGTCTTTTGGGGGAGCAATTTGACCACTTGAATCTACAGCCTTTTAAAAGTTCATATCCTCAACCCAGTAATCCCACTTTAAACACTTATCCTAAAGAAATCATCAGATATATAGTCAGAGATATAAGTAAAAGCATGTTTATCAAAGAGCTATCCATGGTAGCACAAATTCTGAAATAACCTAAGTGGTCCAACAAAAAAATGAATGGTTAAAAAAAAAATCAAACATCCATCTTAGACTATTATGTAGACATAATAATTATTTCAAATAATATTTAAAGGCAGAAAAATGTTCACAATATAATGTAAAGTGGGGGAAGCATGATATAAAGTTGTATTTGTTGTATGGCCCTATGTGTGTAATATATACACAAACAAACAGATGTATACATATGTATACAAGCAGAAAGTAAATTGAAAGGATACATATTAAAATAATAACACTATATCACGGTCATGAAATAATAGATATTTTATATCTTTATGTATTTCCAAGTTTTCTAGTATAAATGTATATTACTTCTATAATCAGAAAACAAAAGGGATGATTTTCTTTATCTTTAAGAATGTTACCACTAGGACAGCTCTTCCTCTTTTACAGTGGAAATGTGGAATGCATTTTGTTGAGCCACGTATTTGTTTTATTTGTTAGATATTGATTGAAGAACAAAGTGAGATAGGAAGTTCTCTTACTATGAAGTTTAAACTGAAGCTGGATATCCATTTACTAAATATGGTTTATCAAAGGAAGGATGCATATCTAAAGTAGAGGATTCACTATGATCCCCATTGTCTAGCATTATGTCTGGCATATAGTAGATGCTCAATAAATATTTGCTTAAAAATGAATGAATGAATGAATACGTGATTTCTAAGGTCTGTTCCAAACTTAAGACTTTGTGATTCCTAAAGCCTCCCCTCACCATCCCAGTCCTCTTAGCTTTCTCCCTTCTCTGGACTGTGGGAGCAATTATATTATGAACCACTAATTTAAGAGGTCATAATTATATACTGTATTGTATTTTGTTTTATCTTTCATTAATTTTTCCCTAATTACATCAGGAGTTTAAATTCTTCCTCCCCAATCAATTCCATCCAATTAACCTTTATTGGGCACTGTGTATTAAATATTAGAACCTGCCCTACAAAACCTTATATTCTAAAAAGAACAGAAACATTAAAGAGGGATTGAGCACTAAGTGCTCCAACAGAGGTATGCCGAAAATGTTATCGTCAGACTGGGGAACAATTAATTCTGCAAAAAAAGGTGATCCTTACCTGTAGGTGAAAGCTACAGGTAAAGGTAACATTTCATCAGAGTCTTGATAGATAACAGGAGTTTATCAGGCTCTTAATAGTAATAGATTTAGGGGAAGCTGACGCCATAGCAAAGAGTCAGAGGTACCAGAGTGAGTCTTTCACTTTCTCCTTTAATATATCTCCCCTTTGCGCGAAAGAAAACTACGGTTCTCTGGTATACAATCAACAGAGCAATGGGAGCCCAGAGGAGAAGGGTAGGCAACTAGAAGGGGGGTGATCCAACAGGCTGCCGGAAAGCGTTGTCTATCTATCTAGAAGCTTGGCCCTGGTGAACTAGTTCGGAAGGTGTGGAACGGAACCAGGTCAGAGCCACCAAGTCGGGGCCTTACCTGCTGCCCCTCCCCCACGCGGAAAACACGCCGCAGCCAACTTGAAATTTGCTGGTCTTCCTCAAGCTGTTGGCGTTCTAGGTCCGCCTCCCAGAGCTCCCCCATTGGTGAGTTCTCCCGGCCAATCTTGGAGAAGCCGAGGAGGGAGGTCCGCCCACTTGAAGCCGAGGAGGGGAGGGAGGGAGAGAGAGAGTTCGCCGGAACTCAGGCTAGAGAAGCCGGGTGAGGAGAGAGATGGAGTTGCAGAATCAACCAGGGGTCAGTCATTTCACACCTCATCTCAGATGGAGGATCCCCCTGGCTAGCGACAGCTCACAGAGGGAACCTGACTCTCACATCTCACCGAGGGACTCTGTTGAGGGAGCTTCCACAGAGAAATGAACCTCTGTGAAACCTGCTTCTTAGGGGTCGTTCTTTTTGTGATTCTGTCTTCGCACTGGGCCTCTCCTCCGTTACTCCAACCTTCCCTTCAATCCTGCACTGCCTCCCTCCAGCACCACCAATGACTATTTCTTTTCTAGAAAAATATTTTCCTGTGGGTTGCTGCCATGTCCGTGAGAAGATGGAAAGAGGGTTTGGGAAAGGAAGGATTAGGAATCAGATAACCAGAGTTGAGGAGACAGGGAAGGAATCCAGTGTTTCCTGCATTTCCCACTGCCTTCCAGCTCCTCCTAGCCCTTGGTAAAAGGGGGCACGGTGAGAGGAGGAGTCCCACTTTCGCAAAAAACAAGCAGAGGGAAAGAGTTTAGAGTAGAGATAGAAGTTAGTCAAGAACTAAGGAGTAGATATAGGAGTTAGTCAAGAACAATAACCCAGACATCAGGGAAAATGGCCCTGGGAGTGAAGCCTCTGGACTGGGAAGGCTGTAGGTGGAGTGGCAAGCACCAAGTCTTTGGAATAGGACAGAAACAGAGCTGTGAGGCTCTGGAGAACTTGCTTAACTTTACTAAGTCTCAGTTTCTTCATCTATAACAAGAAAATAATTCCTACTTTATAGTGTTGTTGTGAGGATTGGAGATAATATATGTAAAGTACTTGGCACATGGTTGGTTTCCAATAAATGGCAGCTAGTAAAAATGGGTAGCTTCCCTGCAAATATTTCTCTCTCCCCCTTCTCCAGGAACATTGTATCTTGCATCTGGTGGCCTCCAGCCTCTGAATTACCTCAGGTGAGTTTTCCAAATCCTTAGGATTTTTTTCTCACTCCCCCTCCCATTCCCCCTGATGCCTTCCAGCTGGACACAAACTCATTCCTAAAATATGCAGATGGAAGCTATGGTAACCATGGAGACAGGGCAGATGGTGAGGAGAGGCAGAGACAGACAGTGAGAGAAACCGACTGCTACAGACAGGGAGAAGAAGACTTTAAGGAGCGATTCAAACAGAGACCTTTAAGTGAGATGGAAAAATAATGAGTCTAAGCAAGACTGAGAGTAAAGAGATGCAATGAGAGAGGATGTGTTACAAGGTTAACTCTTCTCTGCCCCTTTTCTCTCTCTCTCCTTCCCACCCCTCCAAGAATATGGAGAAGAGACAACTGGGAATGCCCCTTGCCGTATCTAAAAATGACCCCAGATATCCAACCTCCTCATACTTATCTAAGAGGTCTGTACAAGGGAGCTAAGGTCCAAGTTTATTTGTGGTACATGTTCCGTTTTGGGGGAGGTGGGATGAAGATGTATCGCTGTGTGACTCCAGCTCCCCCTGACATTTAAACTACGAGAAGGCAGCCACAACTCTTGCCTCTCTCTGCACAGTAAGGACTCCGGCTGTGGATCGCCATCGCCTCTCTCCACCCCTCTGCACAGTGTGCCATGTGCTGTGTGTGGCAGGTCAGATCTGGCGCACAGGCGCGCATCAACACACCAAGCTCGGAGAATGGGGATCTACTGAAGCTCAGCGAAGAACTAGGATGGTCCCAGTCTGGGTCGCGGAGGAGTCTCCTAAGGAACACTTAGGTTTGTTGTGACTGAGGGGAGGTCGGCTAAGCAAGGGAAGTCAGGATTGGAGCCTCTAGCTTTTGAGGGTTTATGTGTGCATGGGTGGGGTAACGGTTTGGTGCCCGACGCCCCCACCCTCAGAGACTAGGCTATAAATAGAGAGGCAGAGCTCCGCCCCCCCCCCCCCCCCTCAGCTTCTCTCCTCCCGAGCCGGCGCTGTGCCCGGGGCGCACCGGGAGGAGGGACCAGGATTCTGTGCCCGGGCGCAGATACTGACACCCAGGGAATCCGGGTGCCCACCCCCACGCCATGTGGGCCCCCAGGAACCCGGCTCCGCCACCCCAGCTGCCCCGTGGCCCTGGCCTCAGTCCTGGCCCGGAGGAGATTCTGCGGACTTACAGGTATCTATTTGGGTGCACAACCTGGGAAGGGGAAAGAGCAAGGAGTGATGGGGAATGTAGCAGGGGCAAAAGAAACCCGCAATTCTCCCCCCACCCGTTTTAGGTCCCAAACGCAAGCTGCCTCCCTCCCCCCATTCAGTTTGTGGGGCTGTGGCAACCTAAAAGAGGTTAGGAATGGGACTGTGTGTGAACGTATGGGTGCATGTGTGTCGGGGGGTGGCGTTCAGCATCCTAGGAAGGGGGATTCCAAGTACGGATAAGAAAAGGGGGATGCTGGAAAGGTCTGATAAGCCGTGGGGTGAGGGTGGCGGTGCGGATATCCCTGCGCGTGCACGTACGCATTTGCACTGGCGCTCGTCCTTCAGTGCGGGTGCACCCTTCCCACCTCCTCAGGCATGCGCTGGGGGGATGGGGGCGGCTCAAGGCAGGAGTTAGAAGAAGGACTGTGTGCAGTGCCGGGGAGGTCTCCCCCGCCCCACGCCGGTCCTTCCACCAGTGCCTCAGTTTCCCTGCCTGAATCAGTAAATAAGATCTTTCTCTTTTTTGCAGGGATTGGCTTCGCCACTGAGCCTTCGGGCCTCTGCCAGCCACCACCCCCACTCCCCTAGCCATCCTCGGCAGGTCCCAGTCCCGGCTCCATCGGTGCTTTCGCCCCAGCGGCAGCTATGCTGCACACCGAGGGCCACGCTCTTCTTCGGGCTGTGGGTCAGGGTAAGCTACGCTTGGCCCGTTTGCTTCTGGAGGGGGGCGCCTACGTGAATGAGGGTGATGCCCAAGGGGAGACTGCGCTAATGGCGGCCTGTCGGGCCCGCTACGACGACCCCCAGAACAAGGCGCGCATGGTACGCTACCTTCTGGAGCAAGGCGCGGACCCCAACATCGCAGATCGCCTAGGGCGCACGGCGCTTATGCACGCTTGCGCCGGCGGCGGGGGCGCAGCGGTGGCCTCCCTGCTTCTTGCCCATGGCGCAGACCCTTCAGTCCGAGATCACGCTGGCGCCTCGGCGCTTGTCCACGCCCTGGACCGCGGGGATCGCGAGACCCTTGCCACGCTGCTGGACGCCTGTAAGGCCAAGGGCACGGAGGTCATCATCATCACCACCGACACCTCGCCCTCGGGCACCAAGAAGACCCGGCAGTATCTCAATTCCCCACCGTCCCCGGGGGTGGAGGACCCCGCTCCCGCTCATCCTAGCCCGGGGGTCTGCACGTCGCCTTCGGAAATCCAACTGCAGACTGCAGGAGTAGGAGGACAGGGATTGTTATCCCCTCGCGCCCAGGAAGAAGAGGAGAAGCGGGACGTATTTGAATTCCCTCTTCCTAAGCCCCCCGATGACCCCTCCCCTTCTGAGCCACTCCCCAAACCACCCCGTCATCCTCCGAAACCACTCAAAAGGCTCAACTCCGAGCCTTGGGGCCTAGTGGCCCCTCCTCAACCGGTCCCTCCTGCCGAAGGGAGGCCGGGGATTGAGCGCCTGACCACCGAATTCAACGGCCTGACCCTGACAGGTCGACCGCGTCTTTCCAGACGTCATAGCACTGAAGGCCCAGAGGACCCGCCCCCGTGGGCGGAGAAAGTGACGGGTGGGGGTCCTCTCTCGCGCCGAAACACAGCGCCAGAAGCTCAGGAGCCTGGTCCCCCTTCAGGGCTGAGGCAGAAACTGAGCCGCATGGAGCCGGTGGAGCTCGATATCCCCGGAAATCTTTGCCCCGACTCGCCGGAGTGCAGCCGCCCGTCCCTGGAGCGCCGCAGATACAGCGCCTCCCCTCTGACCCTCCCTCCAGCCGGCTCTGTTCCCTCCCCGCGCCAGTCCCAGGAGAGTCTGCCTGGGGCTGTGTCTCCGCTGAGCGGGCGGAGGCGGAGTCCGGGGTTGCTGGAGCGGAGGGGCTCGGGGACGTTGCTTCTGGACCACATCGCGCAAACACGGCCTGGTTTCCTGCCCCCGCTCAATGTCAGCCCCCACCCTCCCATCCCTGACATTCGCCCCCAACCCGGAGGTCGGGCGCCTTCGCTGCCCGCCCCTCCCCAGGCGGGGGCACCAGGCTCTCCCAGGACCAAGCGCAAGTTGGTGAGGCGCCACTCCATGCAGACTGAGCAGATCCGCCTGCTAGGGGGCTTCCAGAGTCTAGGCGGGCCAGGGGAGCCTGGGCGCTGAGAGGAGTGAGAGGAGCCAAGGAGGGTGGGGATCAAGACCTTGGGAAGGGTGGAGGAACCAGCTCACACACACACCTCGGACATAGGGGTCTGTTGCATGTGCTCATGGGCTCGGTGCACGCACACATGGGTAAACATGTGTCTACAAGCACAGTACTCGTACTTGCAGGGAAGGGTAAGTACTTTTATTTATTGGTCATATAGACACATGCACTCATGCCGTGGCCACTTCACATGCATATGGGAATTACTCACACACAGGACCATTTGTGCTAGGGCCCCAAAAGGGTCCCAAGCTCACTCGCATTTGTTCAGAAGCGTTAGGGAGCCCCTACTTATGGGTAGTCTCCAATCTCTTTGACCTCCTGCAATAGTAATCCCTTGCTTTCCATGTATGCCCTGCAACACAGCTCGCTCATGATTTTGGACACTCTACCCTCTTTGTGAATATCCCACCCCATTCTGCAGGTCTTGCTTGTCTCTCCAGGCTTGGCTCCTTGTTCACACCCTGCTTCCAGCCCTAACCACTTTTCAGGATATCTTCTTCACTCTCCTTGGGAA
This sequence comes from Balaenoptera acutorostrata, assembly GCF_949987535.1. Taxonomy (NCBI): domain Eukaryota; kingdom Metazoa; phylum Chordata; class Mammalia; order Artiodactyla; family Balaenopteridae; genus Balaenoptera; species Balaenoptera acutorostrata. The sequence goes on along the minus strand of NC_080064.1, from coordinate 108,598,812 downwards.
TTTCCTGCAGCAATCCCCAGCCTCAGTTCTGCTGCTGCCCTTCCTGCTCTCAGCTTTACTTCTCAGCTTCCTGCTTTTTCTTCCCATCCTGTTCCCCCAACCAATACAACAGGTTGTCTCATTTTTCCAGGAGGTGGGTCATGGGCTCAAAGCTGCTGTTCTGTCTGTCTGAGCTTATGAACACCCCCACAGATAGAAGTGGGGAGTAACCCTAAATCACTCCTCTCTCCACTCGACATATCAAATAAATGTGTTCAGAAGTCTCTGTTTTCTCACTTCTGCTGGGGGTGGAGGGTGTGGGGAATGAGGAATAGGGAGGGAGGGTGATGCTAACTACAGCTATAATGATCTAGGGTATACTTCGAGGTTCCAGCCACCTTCTTTCCAGGAGACCAACTGTGGTTGTAGAAGAAAAGGCAAGTGTCCCATGTCCTGAAGGTTTTAAGCCATCTGATAGGTTTTCATTTCCCTCAGTCTCCCCTATGTCCATCCTCAAATTCTTTAACTTAAGATTCCTACAAAGAATCCCTCCCTCCACCATCAGCAGATATATCCCAATAGATTAACTGTCCCTCTTTCAAGCTTCCTATGTCTAGACCACTCACAGTTTTTCCTTGGGGGCCTAACTTTTATCTCACCAGGTGCATTTCATCCATTTTCTTCTACTTCTTGCTTCTGTTTCCCCATCCTTGAGTTCTGAGCCACTGTAGGGTGGACAGAGAGAGAGAGAGAGGAATCGTATAATCTCGCCTAGGTAAAAATGGTATGATAGTCAACGGACAAAGAGGGTGTGTGTGTGTGTGTGTGTGTGTGTGTGTGTGTGCGCGTGCGTGTAAGAGTAATTGGAGGAACCCAGCCTGACAGGTACCTGTGAACGAAGGTACCTGTCTTAATCTGTCCCCCTGGACCTTTCAGCTTGCTGGTTTTCTTCCTATAATCTAACTCTTCCTTGCTCTAATGAGAGGTATGGGAGCAACCCATTCTACTCTTTCTTACTCCCTCCCTCAACTTAGAATAGGTGAAATCAGAAAATGACCCAACGATGTGGTATAACGAAAAGGTTAAAATACTGGGGATCAGAAGATCTATGTCTGAACCCTCCTTTGCCATCTCCTGGCTATTTAATTTTGGACAATTTATCTAGCCTCTCTGTCAATTTCCTTATCCGTAAAATAATAAAGTCTAGTTAGTGATTGTGACTATTAGATAAGACAGTGCACTAAAGTACATTGTATAGTGTCTGACAAACAGTAAATATATGCTCATTAAATGCCAGTATCTTTCCTTGCTTTAGCTCCACCACCAATTGCATGTGATCTTGGACAAGTCACGCCACTTCTCTGAGCCAGTTTCCTCATTTACATCTGTAAAATGAAGTGGTCGGACAAAGGCTCTCTAAGAATCCTCCCACTCTGTCTACAGTTCTCCCCAGCCATGCAGCCAGGCCTTTTTTTTTTTTTTTTTTTTTGCCTCTAGCCTCGGCCCTGGGGTCTGGCCCGCTTTCTAGTACTCCCCACAGGACTCCCAAAGACGCGCCCAAGCTAAGCTTCTCCCGTATAGAGGATATCGCTTTTTCTCTTTGTAATTGGTTGCTCAGAACCTCCGCCCTCCTCAGTAATTTGCCTATGGGAGCCAGCTCCCGCCCCCTCTCTGGTGATTGGCATAAGACCTGGCTTACCCCCGCCCCCGCTTGACTGACGGCTGGGCTCCGGCACCTCCTTCAGTCCCTGGGTGCTCGCTGGCGGGGGAGGCTGGGACCGTTAGCTCGCCAGGCTGGCAGGCTCTGGGCCGCTACTCCACTGGCGGTCGGGATGGAGACCTTGCGAGCGCAGCGGCTGCAACCTGGAGTGGGCACCAGCGGGAGGGGCACTCTGCGAGCGCTTCGGCCCGGAGTGACTGGGGCCGCTGCCGCCACCGCCACACCCCAGGCGGGCCCCCCGCCGGCCCCGCCGCCTCCCGCACCGCCCCCGCCGCCTCTGCTCCTGTCCGGGGCCGCCGGGCTGCCGCTGCCCCCCGGCGCCGCCGGCAGCCCCGCAGTGCTGCGGGAGGCCGTGGAGGCCGTGGTGAGGAGCTTCGCCAAACACACGCAGGGCTATGGCCGAGGTGAGTCTGCGGGGTCTGGCCTCCTGCGGGACACCCTCTCTGTAAGGGAGCTTTGCTCCCACAGTCCTTTGGATCGCTTTTCCTGGCGCAGAGCCTTCACATGCATTTCCTTTTGGGGAGTTTCCTTCTGGGCTACACACACACACACACACACACACACACACACACACAGACACAGACTCGCACACGCACAGACGCACACATTCATACACACGTTTAAGCCTCCCACCCCTCCCCTTTATTGACTTACTACTATGTTCTCCAGGGACCCCTTTTTACAGATATAACCCTCTTTTCTATCCAACCTTTTCTCCTTTAGAAATGGAATTCCTCCTGTAGTTTAATGCCTTAACATCTCTCTGCCTTTAGTCCCCGTTGTGTGGGATCCTATCCTTTATCTCAGATCCAAGACGTGTCTCATCCATATCCTCTCAATCTTTCTTCTGTGATCTCAGCAATTCCTGGGCTCCCTGATCATTTACTCCATCTCCTTAACCTTGACTTTTAAATTCTTTTCTTACTTATGTCACTCTGAGATTTCCAATGCAACTTCAGATTTGCTGGGGAATTAGGCAGTGCTTTCACAAGTTCGCTATAATTGTGCCTTTAAATCTGGACCCATACCATTGAGCCCACACCAGCTTCCTGTGACTTAATACCTCTTTGGTGTCTTTTTAAGTACGGAGCCTCACAACTCCAGCCTCTCTGTCTGGCTGGCTCTGTTTTCCTGGCCCTTGCCCAGGAACTGAGGATAAATCCCAGGCCTTGGCTCTCTCAATGTTAAATTCAGTGGAAATGAGCCAGGCAGAAACCCTATTTCCATTAGAAATCTTCATCTTAAAGATGTCTAATTTCCAGGGTTTCTAAAAAGGGGGATGTGAGAATTTTCTTTGTTGTTTTTGTTTAACCAATGCAGAATTTCCTGAGTTTGAGTTCCAGATTTATAGTGTAACAAGAAATATATAGTGAGCGGTGTGGGATACAGAATTCAGGTCTGGAATTTCCGAGACATCACTTCTCTCTGCTTGGCTGGGTCCTGCCTGACCTGGAAGTGACTGTATCTTTAATTTTCTAGTTTAACATTAATACAGAGAAAGGTTGTGGGGCTTTCTCTATAGATAGTAATGACTTTTTTTTTTTTTTTCTTCCTGAGAAAGTGCAGTGAAAAGAGCACACACACAGGCTTTGGAGTCAGACTAGTCTGGATTAAATCCCAGATTAAATCTCTGTCACTTGCCAGCTGTGTCTCTGTGGAAGCGACTTAACCTCACTGAGCTTCAGTTTCCTCAAGAATTATGATGTGGACTAAGTGAGATATTGCACCTGACACTTAATGGGTACTTTAAAAAATGATAAGTATTCTCTCAAATATATTGGTTCATATTTCTTTGGGAAGAACACATCATTTTCTCTCATTGTTCAATCCTAACAGTGTAAAACCAATGATGCCTATGAAAACAGATTTTTAGATCCATTTTGCTTTATATGCGCACTGATACATTTCCCATCAGTTTCCCTTTGTTCTTCAGCATTTTGAACTCCTACCATGGGGCAGTCACTCTGCTAGGTGCTGGGAATGCAAATGCACATGATCCTGAAATTCATTATGAGGGAATATAACTGTTTTTCTAGTTTAATTCCTAGACTTAACAGAGCAATGTAATGGAATTGCCATTAGCTATTGTCGTGTTGCTTCAGGTCTCTTTTAAGTCGAGACCAAGGGAAGGTCTTTGCCTCTGGGCATAGGAGTAGCCAGGAGTGGGCACCCTAAATCTGAAGACTTCTTCTTAGAAACTTATAGGTGTTTATTAAAATTGTAGAGGAGTGACAGTTTTCTTGTCTGGGTTACCTGGAGAGGCTCTTGTCTAAACTGAGCATCCTGTAAAACCTTTTTCATTTCCTTAGAAAGGATGAGGGAACAAGGGGATTGTACTGACCAAGAGCAATCAGTCAGGATTCAGACTCTCCAGCATTTCTCCCCTCCAACCTCCCTACCTCCCACCACAGTCCTTCTCATTATTCTTGAGTTTCTCATTTCCAGTCTGGGTGTCCAGCCAGTACTTTGGGAAAGTTTGGCAGATAGTTTAGCTTCAGGCAAGTGGAATCTCTGCTGATTTGGCTCAGAAGTCCTTCACCACATGGAATCACTTATTCTGCTTCAATTAATAGGTAAAGCTGCCATTGGCATATGTCCACATACCTTTGTGACTGATGGCATGGTATTTGGGGGCTGGCTCTATTCCCCTGAATATAATTTACTTTAGTCTTTGCCCAGACCAGTCCTCAATCCAGCAATGCTTTACTGCATCATCTTCAGTTCAGATCTTTCATCATCTTCTTCCTGACTGCTCTAAATTCACCTTTTCCAGGCATGGTCTTTAGATTTACCTGACTCATGTAGGATCTCAGCATTTATTTTTTAAAATTCTTCTGTTATTTCACTTGTTTGTCCTATATCTCTCCCCGCAGTCCCTGCCCAAGATACACACCTAGCTCAGTATGCTACAGGATCTTAATCAGTCTATAGTGCATAGGATTTGGAATCAGAGAACCTGGCCCTGTCAAATAATGGCTGTGTGATCTTGAATAAATTACTTTATCTCTCTAGGCCTCATCTGTTCCATTCATTCATTTAACGAATATTTATTGATCACCAGTGGTGAACAAGACAGGCACTCAGTCCCTATCTTCATGGAGCTCACAGTGCACTTTATAGAGCCTCTGTGAGGATTAATGGTGCAATAAAACAGGATAGTACAACAGAAAGAAGGTTGGTTTTGGAGGCAAACAAACCTTGGTTCTAAATCCTGGTTCTGCCACTGTGGCCTGTTCCTTAGCTTGTTCACCATTTGTGCAATAGGTCTTATAATACCTATCTTAATAGTTCTGCATGGATTAAATGAGATAATGAATGTAAAGCACGCAGTACATAGTTAGTACTCAATGAGTGGCTGCTATTATTATGCATGGGGATATGCTTTGATAACTGTGCATTTGATAGGTATTGTTAGCATTACCGTTTCCTTTGTCCCTTTTTCCGCATGGCATATAGACCCCTTCTTCTAATGGCTGACAGCTGGTAGTCTCTAAGCTGGCACGATTGCCTGAATGACCAAGTCACTTTCCTTGCTCTGTTACTTCTGTGTTGCCCTCTTCAAACCTATCTATTTTAAAATTATTGCTGTCCCTTTATATCACAATATGGTTACATGATTGGAAATTCTGTCCAGCTACTCCACTAGGCTGAACAAATGAATCTTGTGTGGTATTTTCTGTTTAGTTTTTCCTTTCCCTCAGAATCACAGACAGCTTCTTTGTTGTAAGTGACTATGTAGTTAAAATGATTGATCTGAATGTTTCTAATGTTTGGAATGTTGGATTAGACCCTGTATTAGTTTCCTGTGGCTGTTGTAACAAATTATCACGAAGTTGGCTTAAAACAACAGAAATTTATTCTCTCACAGTTCTGGAGTCCAGCAGTTCAAAATCAGTATCACTGGGCCAAAGTCAAGGTGTCACAGCAGGTCTGTGCCCCCTCCAGGGGCTCTAGGGGAGGATCTGCTTCCTTGCCTCTTCTGGCTTCTGGGGGCTGCCAGCATTCCTTGGCTTGTGACTGCATCATTCCAATTTCTGCCTCCATGTTCATGCTGCCTTCTCCTCTTCTGTGTTTCATCAAGTCTCCTTCCCTAAGGACACCTGTGATTACATTTAGGGCCCACCGAAAATCCACGGTAATTTCCCCATCTCAGATCCCTAGCTTAATCACGTCTGCAAAATAAGGTAACATTTACAGGTTCCAAGGATTAGGACATGGACATCTTGGCAGGGGGCATTATTCAGCTTACCATAGTCCTCTCCCAAAGTCACATCACTTTTCAATCCTTCCCTTCCATCCTTTCCAGAGACTATGCACTGTGGGCTATTCAGGGATACCTTCTACAAATTGAAATAGGAAATGTCAGATGAAGTATTGTTAACCAGCTTCCCTATCTTCATAATAATGTGAATTAAGCCAGGCCAGACTATTCTCACCATCCTGTATGATCAGAGAGAACCTTCTCACTCACCTCTCAATTTCATTATCTGTTTATTATCTATTTATCCATGCTGCCCCACTAAAAGATTGTATTTATTTTTATAAAATTTTTATTATAGTTTCATGTGTTGTTTTATTTTATTTTTTAAAAAATATTTATTTATTTAGCTGTGCTGGGTCTTAGTTGCAGCAAGCAGGATCTTCATTGCAGCATGCAGGCTTTTAGTTGCAGCATGCAGGATCTAGTTCCCTGACCAGGGATCAAACCCAGGCCCCCTGCATTGGGAGCACGGAGTCTTAACCACTGGACCACGAGGGAAGTCCCCATGTGTTGTTTTAATGTATTTACTCTGGTGGATATACAATCTGTCTGTCTTACCTCTTAGACATTCATCTAATATTTTATCTCCTAAGGAAAAACCAAAAGTATTATATTTCTTGTTGTTGTTCAACATTATGGTACAAGCAATTAAATATTCCTCACTATCTTGGTCTTTCGTGTCCCTTTCAGCCCAGCATCCATCAGTGACTTCCAAAAATTAATTGTAGCTGTCAGATATGTATGTCTCAGTAATTGCTACCCTCCTACCTCACTGTCCCTTTAACCATCCTTATGTAAACCATTATATCCATGATTTCTCACTGAAAATCTGATCAAAACTATGAACATCCTCCCTACACCCACACACACACACAAATACTCATACGCGCACACACACACACACACACACACACACACACATGCTTAATTTTACTTAGAGTTTTAGGGGACTTGTGAACCCCCACGAAGCTCAACCATGGACTGGACCTTGGACCCTGGGTTAAGATTCCCAAATTGGAAAAAACATTGGCATCAGAATTTCTACATTCATGCCCCAATTTTGCCACAGCTATGTGACCTCAACCAAGTCATTTCTTAGCCTGAGTTGGACTAGATAATCTCTAAAGTCCCTTTCAGCTCTAGAAATGAATGAGTCTTATGAGCATTTTCAAATGCAGATCACAATTCATTGCTTTTTTCCTGATCACTTTGCCTAGTTCCTCATTTCATACTCACATTTCTGAAATAAGACTCCCTGTTTCTTTTGGCTTTGAGTTATCATTAAAAAATCGTCCTGTATTCTGTGCCAAAAGGGATTTAACTGGATATGGACTGGACATATGCTTTTTAATAGGACCTTCCCCATTATAGCAGTCTCCTCCCCTTCCTCTTTATTTCAATATTCTCCCTGTTGTTTGCACGTCAGGAGAGCTGTCACCCAGCACATTGTGCTAAATTGTCTCAAAGAGGGAACTGGGCCTGAAAAGATCTCAATGAAAAGAACAAGGGTGGCTAAGCTTTCTGGGCATCAGTGACCTCTGAAGAGCCTCTGCTAAAACCAAGGGTGGGAAAAAGAGAGTTTTCTTTTCATGCTGTCTTTTAATGGAAGAATGAACATTTTAAAAAGTCAGTTAAATGTAGAGTATTAGTAAAGAGCTTATACTGCTTTTCAAACCCTGGCTGGTACATGGAGTGCTTGCTTCAGTTGCAGAGCAGGTAAGATAAGTTATTACTGGCCACTAGCTTTTGAACACCTTCCTGGCAGGGAATGTATGTTATTCATCTTTGCATCTCTAATGCCTAGAATAGAGCTATGCACCTATTAAGTGCTCAAATTTTTGTTTGATGTGTGTGTGGCAGCCATGAAAACGTGTTTAATATCTCCTGCTGCAGGGAGCATAATTGACTGACAGCCTTAAACTGCTGTCCCCTCTGAGTTCATCACCACATTTGCACTGAGGCCACACATCCTGCAGGCTGCTCCCAGTCAATGACTGAGCACCGCAGGGGTACTAACTCAGGCACATCCTAGTGAGATGTGGGATTTCTTTGGCTTGAGGACTTCCTACTGGCCTGGCCAAACCTTTCTTGGAACGGTGCTGCAGTCTGAGACTCACATATCCAAACTTCCTGCCTTCCTTTTCTCCTTCCACAGGTGTCAGACCTAGAACATGGTCTGAAGGCTCTCCCTTCTCCTACTTCCTCCCCAGTAAATCTCTAGCATGTCTGTCCCATTTCGGTGTCTTCTCCTTGTCAGATCTTAACTAATGTAGTATAATAGAATTAACGAGTCCTTGTTGTAACTAAGAGTAGAGAGCGGTCATGTTGGAAGATACTGGAGAACGTGTGTGATGATTTTTTATTACGAGGCTTTAGTTAAAGCCATTTGAAATGTTTGGAACCTTAGAGTCAAAGAGATCCTTTCCAAAAACAAACTGATTTTATCCCTCCTTCCATTTAAAACCCTTCAAAAGATTTCCATAGCTCCTAGGATAAAGCTAATATTCTAACATGACCCACCAGGTCTGACCTGATCTGGTCCCTGCTTTTTTTTTTTTTTTTTTTTTTTTGCAGCCTCACCTTGCATTTGTACTACCCCTCACTCTCTCTTTTCTGGTCACACTAGTCCCTTTTTTCACCATATTTCCTGCTGCTGCAGAGCCATCATACATGCTATTCCTTCTGCTCAGAGCGCTATTCTCTCACCTTTTTGCCTAGGGAATTCATACTTATATCTGACCTTAAATATTACCTTGTCAGGGTAGCTTTCTTTGACCTTCTTAATTAGTCAGATGCTCCTACATTTACCACCATTTACCACTCCTTTATAGCACTTATCACTGTTGCAATTTTTCATTTGTATGAGATTATATATTTGGTTAATCTCTCTCTCCCTCTTTAGACTGTAAGTTGCATAGGAAAAGGAACAGTGTATGGTTTTGCTCACTATTGTAGCCTAGCACCCAGCACACATTCTAGCACAGAGTAGGTACTCAATACATATTTGTGGAATAATTGAATCCAAGTATTGGGCGATGAAGGGAACTGTTCTGGAATTTCTAGAATACAGTGTCAAGTCTGGAGTTTGATTTTACCCTATATACAACTAATAACATAGCCAGTTACTGTTTCATGGATGCTGGCAGAAGTCAAGAGACTTCTGGGTCAGAGACAAAGGACTTTATTACTCATAGAACAGCAAGTAGCATGAGCATCCTGTTTGCTTGCATTGGTTTCCCTTGTCTCCCAAGTCTGATGTGGAGGGCTCAGGTGAATGCTTACAGGCCATGGGTTGCATTACAGGAGAGGAGCACTGAGCTTGGGGAACCTGCCTTTTTTTTTTTTTTTTTAACATCTTTATTGGAGTATAATTGCTTTACAATGGTGTGTTAGTTTCCGCTTTATAACAAAGTGAATTAGTTATACATATACATATGTTCCCAAATCTCTTCCCTCTTGCATCTCCCTCCCTCCCACCCTCCCTATCCCACCCCTCTAGGTGGTCACAAAGCACAGAGCTGATCTCCCTGTGCTATGCGGTTGCTTCCCACTAGCTATCTATTTTATGTTTGGTAGTGTATATATGTCCATGCCACTCTCTTACTTTGTCACATCTTACCCTTCCCCCTCCCCATATCCTCAAGTCCATTCTCTAGTAGGTCTGTGTCTTTATTCCCGTCTTGCCACTAGGTTCTTCATGACCTTTTTGAACCTGCCATTTTATAGCAAACAGTAAGCAAGCTTGTTCTTTGTCCCAGAGGGAGACATTACTTCATCCCTCAAGGTTTCTTGCTGCAAATTCAATCCTGAGAAAGGGCCCAAGTAAAGAGCAGTCAGGGCCTTGAAATCTTGGAATACCTAGCAAGATGGAAAGTAGTGCAAGAGACCTGTGGAGGAGTGTTTCCCAATATACAGTCCTTCCAAAGGTCATTTATGCCTAGGGAAAGCCTCAGAATTCATTCCTTTCCTCCCTTCCCTCCTTCCTTCCTTCCTTCCTTTCTTTCTCTCGCTCTTTCTTTTTCTTTCTTTCTTTCTTTTGTTCTTTCTTTCTTTCTCTCTCTCTCCCTCCCTCCCTCTCTCTTTCTCTCTCTTTCTTTCTTTCCTTCCTTCTTTCTTCCTTTCTTCCTTCCTTCCTTTCTTTCTTTCTTTATTTTCTTTTCTTTCTTTCTTTCTTTCTTTCTTTCTTTCCTTCCTTCCTTCCTTCCTTCCTTCTTTCTTTCTCTCCCTTTCTCTCTCTTTCTCTCTCTGTCTCTCTGTCACTCTCTCTCTCTCTCTCATATATATATAGTATACACATAGTATTCCAGGATGGAAAAGGAATCTAGTCATGGGTTTGCTCACCAGAAGCACAGCCTTGAAAATGGCTAATAGGGCCATATTTCCTTGAGTGACAGTATTATATAATGGTTAAGAACATTGACTCTGGAACCAAGACTGCCTGGGTTTGAATTCTTGATCTTCTGCTTTCTAGCTGTTATATCCTTGGGCAAGTTATTTAACCTCCCTATGCCTCATTTCCCTCATCTGTAAAATGGGGAAAATAAAAGTACCTGCCTCATAAGGTTGTTGTGATTAAATAGGTAAAGCACTTGGAGAAAATGTGACATACAATAAGTGTTCAGTAAATGTTAGCACTTATGATCATGGCGGTTATTACTCTTCTAGGCCAGCTGACCAATTGTGGAATAATCTACTTGTACTTCATCAGTCAGTGATAATGGTATGCTGACCTTGGAAACTCTGGCCTCCAATATTTATGCTATTCTCCTTTGGTGTCTAGGACTAATCAAATGTGAACTAGGGAGGTGGCAGAGGAGGGCAGGCATACTCTGGTCTTCCTATGCAAATGGACTTAATCACAGCATAGGCTTATTAATTAAAATTCTTTTAAATGGTAATCGTTAGGGAGCTAAGGGGGCTAGATTCTTAATGTAAGTACAGGTTACAGATACTGTATTGAAGCAGAACACTGCTTGGAAGTGTTCTTATTGCTGAACTTAACTACTTCTCTTTTTGTAGTGAATGTGGTGGAGGCACTTCAGGAATTCTGGCAGATGAAACAGTCCCGTGGGGCTGACTTGAAGAATGGGGCTCTAGTGGTTTATGAGATGGTTCCCTCCAACAGTCCTCCTTATGTCTGCTATGTCACTCTGCCTGGGGGAAGTTGCTTTGGGAGTTTCCAGGTAAGAGTTCTGAGGCAGCAGTAGCAAAGATAAACTCTTAGGTGCTACTAATGTCTTTCTCTATCACTTTGGCCATTAAATCTCTATCCAAAGTCACATATTTGAGGACTTGGACCAATTCTGGGCAAATCATTCTGATAAGCATCTGAGGCTCATTTGAGCAGAAAAAACCTCAGTAGCATGCTTTTCTTTTAACCATGCTCAAATTCAAAGTGGGTTTGAGTTTTTGAAGGCTGAAAGAAAAGCAGACTACTAGCACCTAACGCACGTTCTAATCTGGCTTTCCAACTTCCTGCTATCTGTTTTTGAGGACATAGAATAATACTCATTGCCCCCGGTACTTTTTCATAGGCTATCACTAAGGAAAGCAATGTTTGAGTTCTCTAAGAGATCAAAGGGGAGGGACTATGTATGGTGGAAATAGTACTCATCTAAGAGTTAGGAGATCCAAATTCTTGTTCCCCTGACTGCTAACAGGGCAAGTCGAGTAATTTCTCTGGACCTCAGTTTCCCCATCTATAATATGAAGGAGATAGATTATTTCTAACCAGTATTTCTGGTACGAGCATTCTACAATTATATGAAAGTCCTGTAGTATATGATGATGAAAAGCGTTGATGCTATTACAGGGTAACGAGAAATTTGACTAGTGTGAATATTATCATCAAAGATGGATTTTTCACATTGCAGATAGGAAGGTAGCATCCTGAAATGTCAATGTAGAGCCTGAGTATGAATTTAGAGAAGAGACTAGACACTTTTGTTCTGTTTTCTGTATGGTTTGTATAACCCTTAGACAAAGTTGTACCCTCTGCTCTGTGCTTCCATAGTGCCTTGGACTTCCCCTATCATATCATTTATCAAAACATATCGTAATTGACTGTTTCTCTCTCCTAGTGGACTATGCTCCACGGAGGCAGAGGTAGTGTCTGTCTTCTTTCTTGTTCAGTTTTAAATCTCTACCATCAAACTCAGTGCCCAGCAGAGAATAGACACGTAATAAATCTGTTGCATGAATGAGTGCCATTGTAGCTGAGTTCCTGCCTCAAACGGAAACAGTCCTAAGGAAGCTTCATTTCAAATCGGGTGACTAAATTTTTATCTCAGAGCCCCAGCCATTTCAGAGAAATAAACATATGCCCAAGATGACTAATGTTGATCTTTTGCTACTAGAAAATAAGACGTTTCCTTCCTTTTCCCACCTCATCATACTGTTGATTAAAGATTTAATAATTTTATGGGGATGCCCCAAACTGGACCATTAGAGTAATTTGATTTCTGTTATTTCCTGAAAGAGCAGAATTATCTATCTTGGCCCCTTTTAGCTTATATCTTTTATATCCACTTTGGCAGGTGAAATTTCTCCTGGTGGTTTTCTTCATAGATGACTTTTCAGAAAGAGCACTGTATAGTAGAAAGAGCAGCAGGCTAATAAATAGTGAGAGAAGTGGAAACAGAGAAACTGAATAAGCAAGAAGACAGGATTAATGTACCAAGCTCCATATGTTGTTTCAGAGAGACCTGTCAGCTAAAGGAAACTGGGAATTACTGATATTAAGGATGATTAAGTAGCAAACATAACCTGGTCTACTTTTTAAAACTATAACATCACTTTCTTCCTTTTCTCTCATCCTAATCATAAATGACAGAGGGCAGAGAGGCCTTTGAGGCAGCCAGTGAAGATGAATTATAATGGTGGCTAGGGATCTGAAGTTGAGTGATTTAAGACTTTTGAAAATCAGGCTTGTTCTGTGATACTACATATGTTGGATACAATGTAAAAACATGAATTAATTTAAAATTTTTTCTTGTTTTCCTTGCATCAGCTTTCCTTTCCCTAGCCACCTCTCTTCTCTTTGCTTCTACTGGGAGGGGGTGGGGGAAGACTATAAAATCCTTCCTCAGACCTTAGACTTTGTTCAGGGATAGCTCCGTAGCTCACTACATTATTGGGGAAACTGCCTGCACATAGCTAAAAGAAAAGTCCAAGAATCCCAAATGGGTGCTTCTGATAGAGACTAGAGGGCTCCTCTGCAGAAGCAGCCTAGACATAGCTTTGTTCTAATCTTAGGTTATCTAGAGGGATGAAAAAATTCTTGCCTGTCTGCAGAAATAGAGAACAAGATACAGATTTCTAACAGACTGGCCAGAATCTGGCTTTTGAGTAATTAATTCTCTTGACAGTTTAAACAGGGGTATTTTTCGTATCCAGTGATTATATGCTGAGCTCAGCAGTCTTCTTCATTCTGCATTCAATTTGGTATGAGCTACAGCTGTCTCCAGTTCCTTAATGACTTCAGGATGTTGAATCAAATTTATGTTTCCAAATGCCCCAACCATTTTACAATAAAAACTTTGGAGGGTGTGTTGAACAAACTGATTTCGCCAAAGAGTATCCAAGTGTCTTCTATCCCAAGTGTTTCCCTCCCATTTTCCCTTCCTCTCTCTCAGATACACATGCACACATATTTTCTCTGTCTCCCTGCCTAGTTTTGCCCCACAAAAGCTGAAGCCCGGCGGAGTGCTGCAAAGATTGCACTGATGAACTCTGTGTTTAATGAACATCCTTCCCGAAGAATCACTGATGAGTTCATTGAGAAGAGTGTCTCTGAGGCCCTGGCATCTTTCAATGTAAGTTACTTGGAGTTGGAAGGGAGGAGAGTGGGGGATGGGAGAATTGGCTGATTGGGAAATCTTGTATATTCCTGGGAAACAGAGCATGAATTCTTGGTTTTCTTTCCTGTCTGCATTTCTGTTCTTTCTGTTTATTTTCTGTCAGTCTTTTGTATTATATGCTCCACATGTCTCAGTCTCTAATTCTATGTGTGTTTTTGTTTTTGTTATTTTGTCTCTTTCATTATGTCTCTTTGGTATCTAGAAACCTTTATTTCAAGATTTGTGGAAGTTTAGAGGTATTACAAAATAAAAATTGAGCTTGAATTTCACTTTTCCCAATTTTGGTTTACGACCTTAGTCCCTTCTTCCTTCACTGTTCTTTTTTTTTTTATGACCGTTTTTATTGTCACTTGTTTCCTGCCTCCATTACTTCATCTTATTAATGAAGAACACTTTATAATACAAGTGTCTTGTCTTTTTACATTTCTGGGAATGGGGAGTGTAATTTATGTACTCCCTTTAAAAAGAACATCTGTTCTTTCAAATGATAATGATAATGATGATAACCATAGCTAATCCTAATTGAGTATTTATTTTGTGCCAGGGACTATTCTAGGGGATTTATATGTATTTTATCTCATTTGATCTTCACAACAATCCTATGAGGTATAAGTACTATTATTACCCCTATTTTACAGATGAGGAAACTAAAAACACAAAAGTGAAGTTTTGCCTAAAGTAATATAGCTTGTAAATGGTAGAGCCAAGACTAGAGCCCAAGTCAACTTACAGACTTTTCTAGCTTAGAGGTACATCTTAGAAATTAGCACTGCCTTCTTCCTCCCTCTGCACAAGACCATTGATAGGGAGATAAAGTCAGATCAATTTTCTGTTTATGTTTTCTTTGCATTTATGATGTAATTACATATACTAAACTGCTTCAGTTATCTGTTTTGTAGATTAGTATTGAACACTTTGAATCATAATCCCTCTGTAACCTAGGACCCATCTGTTTTTCTCCTATTACTTTTTGCCCCAGTCAGCAGTATCTGCAGGGAATAAAAATATTTTTATATTAATCAAATCAGTTAAAATTAAGAAAGCACATTTTTCACTCTTAAGTCACCTAGTGTATTATAAAATGAAACATTAGATTGGATTATAGAAAGCAGTGGTTATGAGCATGGGCTCTGAATTCATCGTTTTGAAATTATGGTTCTACTTGTTAGGTGACTTTGAACAAGATATTTAATCTGTCGTGGTTTCCTCATCTGTAGAATAGGATAACAATTATACCTGTCACATAGGATTATTGGATAAAAGAGAATATGTTCCAGCACTTAGCACATGTTATCTGTTTAGGTGCCTTTGGATGCAAGTAATAGAAAATCTCACTTCAAGTTGACTTAATAAATAAAAGAAGGAAATGTATTATCTAACATGGTAGGAAGTCTAGAAGTAGGTCAGATTTCAGGGCTAGATAATTCGATGGATCAAGAATGTCATCATCTAGGATGGCAGCCCCAACCTGGACTTCAAGCCCGAAGACCAGTCCCATTTTGACATAAAGGATGAGTTCTGATGTCCCATCTGTAGGAGCACATTCTTGGGAGGGTGGGGCAGGGAGACACTCAGGTGCAAAATCTCCTGCAAAATTGGCTGCCTGGGCCTCTGGTCACTGGATCTGAATAAAGCAGACATTTAACCTGGGGGAAAAAAAAAAGAATGTCATCATCTACTGGCCCAAATTCTTTCCATCTCTCAACTCAGCCATCCTCTAGATATTGGCTTTGCCCTTGGACTGATTCCCCTCAGGGTGCAAGACAGCTACAGAGTTCCAGTTGTTAAATACAGACAAAACTAAACTCAGAGACAGAAAGAGACCATCTTTTCTCGTGTCTCCTTAGTAGTAAGGAATCTTTTCCCAGAAGCTCTCCAGCAGAACTCCCCTCTACCACCCAATGCCCAGAATTCCCACCTTAAAACCAGTTACAGGCAAAAGGGATTAGGATTTACCCACTGGAGTTAGGATAAAGTCACTCTTCTCTGAGGCAATTGGGAGATGTATAGGCACTAGAATAAGATTAAGGTTCTTTAGTAAGGAAGAAGGAAATAGATATTGGATAGGTCACCAGCAGTGTCTGCTACAAAGTGTTTAAGAAATGTAAACTATTATTCTTCTCATGCCACTATTCTTTTTTTATTAACCCCCCAAATTGAGAACTTAATGGATTTCTCATTAATATCCCAATGGAATTCCCATACTCCAGCATAACAATTTTCATTTGGTCTTAGCCATGGGCAAAGAGTGATGTCCACATTCTTTGCTTTTAGCTTTTGTCCTTCAAAAGTCCTGAATCTGACACTATATTATGTCTTTTGACAAATCACCTAGCCTCTGTGGGTCTGAGTTTCCTCATTTGTAAAATAAGTAGGTTAAATTAAAATTAACTCTAATTCCTTTCCAATTATATTATAATGTTACTACCACTAATCAAGTATTCTGTGATTAAATGTTTATTGAATAAATGGAGCTCATTTATCACCTTGTGAGGTGTAGAAGTGTCATATGTGGTGGAGCTTGCCAATGGTGGGTCATTCCACACTCGTGTACTCCAAACAGGTTACAGATGTGCCATGATATTGAGCCCCTCAACTCTCAGGGGAATTGAACAAGGCCTAGGACAGATGGGCTCCTCTGCCCCGCAGCCTCTGCTGGCAGCTGGTCTGCCAGCAGCCTTCTCTGTATATCCCGGTTGGCTGTACAGCGAGGGTCATTATTTTCTTTGGGCCATATCATGGAAAAGTTTGGAGGTACTGAATAAGGTATCGCATTGAACTATTATAGATAAAAATGAAAACTATTGCTTGCTTTAGAGCCCTAAATCCTAATAGTGAAAATTACCACCTTTTTCCTTCCTGCCTCTAGATTTTCACTTCTAAATCCAAATTTTGTGATCTTTGCTTCACCACAAAGATTAACTACATGTGGCATGATTGTTTCTCATGAGCCACAAAACAAAGTGGGTTGATTTTGAGTAGTTCTGACTTCTTGTTGATTCTAGCACAGTGAAAGCAAATAATAATAATAATAAACTATACTTATGGTATACTTACTAAGTGCCTGGCATTATTTTAGGTGTGATACATATACAGTAAAACCCCATGATAAAGCATCCCACAATAAACTGAATTTGGATATAACTTGATTGGCTCCTGACCCCTATCCAGTCCCCTTGCTCAAAGAGAGCAGAATAAAGTTCTTATCTTGGGAGGTGGGGGGTGTGTGGAACTGGCTAGAAAGAGCAGGAAACCTCTCAGGAAGCAGGAGGAGAAAGTTGGATCCCTATGTTCCCAGTAGTCTCCTGGCCTTATTCTTCTAGATCAGGTTGACAAAAGGGTCACTAGTAAACCAGGAGATGCCCTTATTTTGGGAGTCCCTGCAAGACCTAGGATCTGGAATTATCTCCGATAATATGAAACTACCACCAAATAGCACAAACCAGAGCCAGTACCTGAATGGATTTGGATTGTGTAACTGGACACCAGGTCCAATACAATAATGCACCCAAATTATATGATTGGAATTGTTAGACTGCATTTATCTCTTTTTAAGTTTAAATTTAAAAACTCCTCAATTCTTAAAACAATCCTATAAGGTAGGTCTATGATTGTTCTCATTTTACAGTTAAGGTAGCTGAGGAGCAGAGAGGTTAAATCACTTCACCAAGGCCACAAGACTAGTAGGAGCCCTAGTCCATGCTCTTAACTTTTATACTGTATTGTTTTTTTGTACACGCTAGGCTTGCAAGTAGGACAATGTATCTTAGTTCTACCCCTGCAGGGTCATGTCGCCAGTAGAAGACACACGAAGCAAATGTCCAGGAGGCCAAACTGCTACCCGGAATTTGCCATGCTTATGACTTTTATTGTTGCCCTTTAAAATGCATTTGTCAGTTGTCCTCTAGGCTAGTCCAATCCTGTATGCTGAACTCACTCTGTTATTTTAGCTAAATCAGGACTCTTCTCTATGTTTCAGTGTTCCCCCTTTTGTAAAATAGGGAAAACCAGATTGACTTTTCTCTGTTACCTAAGTTAAAATGTGTGGTGACTTTGGAGGCCTCTAGGACTGTGGTGACCAGCAGAATAGCCACTAGCCACATATAGCTATTGAGCATTTGAGATGTGGCTAGTATGAATTGAGATGTGCTGTAAGATGAAAGAGACACCAGATTTTGAAAACTTAGTACAAGAAAAAGAATGTTTCATTAATAATTTTTATAATGATTATAGTTGAAATAATATTTTGAGTATATTAGGTTAAATAAAATATGCTATTAAAATTAATATTTATTGTTTATTTTTACTGTAATGTGGCAACTACATTAAACATGTGGCTTGCATTATATTTCTCTTGGACAGTGCTCCTTGAGGTGATAATCCTGATTGAAAATCTATTTGTCTTTTCCTTTCCTCTGTTACCAGGGCAACAGGGAGGAAGCTGACAACCCAAATACAGGGATTGGTGCCTTCCGATTCATGTTGGAATCCAACAAGGGCAAGTCAATGTTGGAGTTCCAGGTACTATACTATTCCACTTACTTCCCTGGCTCTAATAACATGGGTCAGCCTGTATACACACACACACACACACACACACACACACACACACACACACACACAAACACACACACACACATGCGCGCGCACCTCCTACTAACACTCAATTGGAAAGGAAGGCAGAAAAGGTTATTAGGATATTTTTCAAAGTATAAATACCTTCCTTCCCCCAAGGACGTATCAGAGTTGGTATAAGAGATGCTGCCACAAATACATTTTGTGAAAGTTTCCCCATTTAATTCTGATGCAACCCCCCAATATATATGCCACTGTCCTGCCACTTCATATTTTCTTCCTCCAGGAGCTAATGACAGTTTTTCAACTGCTGCACTGGAATGGCAGCCTTAAGGCCATGAGAGAAAGACAGTGCTCTCGGCAGGTAAGAGTTCCTATGGGTGAGGGGAGTCTGGCAGAAGGACTATTTTTTTTTTTTAATATTTATTTATTTATTTATTTTGGTTGCACCGGGTCTTAGTTGCGGTACATGGGCTCCTTAGTTGTGGCATGTGAACTCCTAGTTGTGGCATGTGAACTCTTAGTTGCGGCATGCACATGGGATCTAGTTCCCTGACCAGGGATTGAACCCGGGCCCCCTGCATTGGGAGCACACAGTCTTAACCACTGTGCCACCAGGGAAGTCCCAGAAGGACTATTTGGAGGTGGATGTTGTGTTAGAATAAGCAAGCCTACCGGGTTGTGAATCTTGAAAGCCTTACTTAAAGGCTTCATTCCTATAATCTTTCCTTTTAAAATCTTAACTGTGATTCTTTTACCTGCCTTGCTTCTCCCACCAGGAAGTTCCCCATAAGAATCTCCTCAAAGGATTCCAATGCTGACTTCAGTTACGGCTCAAAGGCTGAGAGCTCCTAGTCCCAGTTGGGTCAGTGTGGTATGAACCTTTACTTTGTCCGTGACTTTGACATTCCTCTCCCCCTCCAGGAAGTGTTGGCTCATTATTCACACCGGGCCCTAGATGATGATATTCGCCACCAAATGGCATTGGACTGGGTGAGCCGGGAGCAGAGTGTGCCGGGAGCGCTGTCTAGAGAGCTGGCCTCTACTGAGCGGGAGCTGGATGAAGCCCGGCTGGCAGGCAAGGAGCTGCGCTTCCACAAGGAGAAGAAAGATATTCTCATGCTGGCTGCTGGGCAGTTGGGCAACATGCATTCTTCCAATTGCTAGGCATCTACCCACATACTCCCCATCCTCTCCAGGCCTGTTTTTTATATGTCCTTTCTAAGACTTAGTGTGATTTCTGTACATACTTTCTCAATTTTATACTTTAAAATACAAATATATACATACATATATATATATATATATATATATATATATATATATATATATATATATGTATGTATAAATTCTACACCTGGATTCCTATTTGCTGAGAGATCCCTTTTCTTACTTGTAGTTTTTGGATGTAGTTGCTTTTAAAACATCACACCACTTTACAAGAAGAGCAGGCTGTCTTTGGAGCTTTGTTAGCTCTTACACTCCAGTAACTCTGGGTAGTCATTTCAATAGCACAAAATGATTGACTAATTGTTCATGTCTCCTTCTTTTAAAATAACAGGGAGCTTGAATAAGGACTGTGTGCCCCACCCTCACCCTCATCCCTGCTTTCTCTTGGACCCAACAGGACATGAAAATGAAGACTTCGGCTTTGGTTTATCTTGAGCTGGGGCTATTTGGTACCAAGTTGTTCCTCCAGTAACTAGATATTTCCTAACCTACACCACCCCCTCCACACCACTACCTTACTCCTCCTCTGCCTCCAAATGGTACTTCATTTTTGGGGCTTCCTTACTTTATTATTTGGAAGGAAGTGGAGATCTGGTTTCTTATTTTTAAAATCATTGCTGAGAAACTGCCCAGAAACAAGAGAGGGAGTATAAA
This sequence comes from Balaenoptera acutorostrata, assembly GCF_949987535.1. Taxonomy (NCBI): domain Eukaryota; kingdom Metazoa; phylum Chordata; class Mammalia; order Artiodactyla; family Balaenopteridae; genus Balaenoptera; species Balaenoptera acutorostrata. The sequence goes on along the minus strand of NC_080064.1, from coordinate 108,578,534 downwards.
CACAATCTGTAGGGCTTTATCACCTATGTTGCTTCTGGAGCATGCATAACATACCATACCAGTAGTCCAGATTTCCAGAGGTACTCTACTCTACTGAAGGGGTCAGGGTTGAAGTTGCTTACCTTTCAGTATTCTTTTTTTACTCCTCCTCCCCTGCTCACCTAGCTTAGTTAAGCCCTGGCTATAGATCTTCCTGCCTGCAAAGATTGGTAGAAGGTAAAGCATATTTCCCTCCTTTATTCTCCTCCCATCGTTTTGCTCTTTGGAAACATTTTCTGTCCAATTTGGTGAGGGCTACGTTCCTCCTACTCCCACGAAGTGGCTGCTGTTTATGACCTTACATGTATATACCTTAGATTCACATTTGTTTTCCCTCTTTTCTTTCCTCTTCCTCCACATTGATTATTAGAGCATGAGTTGATCAGAAAAATTAGATGAGACTTTGGCATTATGGCACTTCCTAATTGGAACCATGAGAGACTGCAGGAGGGGAAAGAGAATCAATGATCAGCTACCTGTGTTTTTAATACTATTCTCTTCCCCCACCTCTTTCCTGGGTAAAATAGGAGAGAAATGATCTGGAGTACAGCTAAAGCATTTCCTTTTGGGAGAATTTTTTGTAGATCTCTCTAAGATATATTTTCTCCTTGTTTCTGTAATCGCCTTTATACTATATTATAGCTCAGTGCACTTCCTAAACTGAGTTTGGGAAATTTAATGTTCCTGCAATTACACTTTCCATTTTACAATTATACACTTTGCTTTTAGAAATGGGTTAGGAAACAGGCTACAGTTTGCTCTTTTGGACCAGATAGGGAAAAGATGAAAGTCAGCTTTCTTGCTTTTGAAATCATCTTAGTGACCAGTACATATGGGATCAGAGGCAAGGAATCTAGCAACAATTGTGTTAGTGCTTGAAAGGGATTTCCTTGAATTCTCCAAGCTCCATCTCTGTATTCCATGAAGCACATGTAGGGTTGGAGCAGAGGCTCCTACATTAAATAATAGGTGTGTCTATTCAATTTTTATTGATATTTATAATCCAGATATCATAAACCCTCATTTCTCCTTTGCTCTTTTCTCTGGGAAGTGTTAAGGGGTGTTGAGTTACGGGGAGAACTTGTCTTTGCACCTCCTGGATTATTTTTCTCAAATACCAACGAGTAAGATCCCAAAGAACTTGAGAAAAATTGTTCCCTGATCTGTCCACTGTTGGTGTTAAAGTTTTACTTACCTTTTAGTACTTTCTATGTATTTTATATGTATAATTTTATACAATTAAAAATAGATTTTTGTCTAGTGAGCCAGATTGATTCTTTCTTGAGACCTACGTATCAGAGGAGCTCTAAAATGACCCTTTCTTTTACATATATATGAAAAAAGAACTTTTCTTAGTATTTTTTTGGGTGGTAGAAATAAGGTTGTACTGCTGGGGGAAGGCATCTGCCTCCACTTCTCCAGACATTTGAGGAGCCTGAATTTTGTTCTTGGCCCTTTCTCCTGAAGCTCTACCCATTCCACTGGCAATCTCATCCGCTATCATACAATGCTCAAAACTATTCCTCCCACCCCAACCTGTTTTGAGCTTTTACATCTATATTTCCACATATTGGACATTACCACCTGAATGACACAAGCTCTTTGAACTTACATATCTAAAATAAAACCATTTCTCCATACATGCTCCTCTTTGACTCCCCAGATCTGCTATTGAAATTATTATCTGCCCAGCTACCTAAGCTAGAACCTCAGATCCATCCTCAGTGCCTCCCTATTATCATCTAATCAGTCACTTACTGTTGAGTTTACTTCCTGTATAAACTTCCCAATCTGTTTTGTCCATATCTACTGTCTTAGTTCAGTCCTTTATCATCTCGGGGCTGGACCACTGCAGTAGCTTCCTAATTAGTCTCTACCTTCATTCTTAACATCCTCCACACTACTATCAGATTTCTTTCTAAAATACTTATGACTGTACCACTCCCTTGCTTAAACCATCACTTAGCTATCTTTACCTTTAGCAGCACTTCCCAAAGTTTTATATGTGAACCCTTGGTATTATCTGAGAAGATTTTAGGTGGTACATGGCCAAACATTTTTCATCTTTACTAGTTATGCTTTTAGCTGAATTTGTAATAGAAAAATATGTTTTCCATTTATGGCAGTGATATTTAAATTTAGTATAAATTTGTTTAAAACGCCAGTCTATTTAAGGAAAAAACACAAATTGAAAATAGTATGGGGGCTATTTGCAAATGTTAAAAATTATGAATACTAAAATATTGAATTAGAAAAATTTCTTGCCTATAGGGTAAGTTCCAAATCCTTAGCATGACATACAGTTTGGCCCTAAACTGTATTTCCAGCTTTATTTCCTGATTACACAGCATCAGGCATACAGAATTTCTTGCCATTCTGATATTCATTCAGTAATATTTACCAAATGTCTACTATGAACCAGGCACTGGTCTAAACTTTGAGGATATAGTTGTACATAAGAATCTCTGCCATAAGGATTACATTCTAAGGGGAAAAACAGACAATAAACAAGTTAGAAAGTAAACAAGGTAATTAAAGATTTGAATTTAAGTTCTGTGAAGGAAATAAGAATGAAAGATAGAGTAGAGAAGACCCCTCTGGGTGACAGTAGTATCTCAGGGAGACCTACAGGACGGGGTTGAACTAGCCATGTGAAAAGCTGGAGCAAGAGCATCAGGGACAGAGAGTTACAAAAAGTCCAGAGATGGGAAAGAGTAGAACAGAGTTGAGGGAAAGTATAGGGAGAGCTTAATGGGTGAGAGGGAAGAATGGTGGTGGAAGAGTTTGGAGACATAGGCAGAGCAGGCTGTGTGAGTCTGAACTTTATTCTAAGTGCAAAAATAAGTAAGGGTTTTTAGTAGAGATGTGACCAACTGATTTTTTAAAAGATCACACTACATACTGCAGAGAATGGATTAGTGTATCTTAGTCTCAATACAACTCCTTTGCCTGGAAAACTACCCAGACTTAAATGCCCAGTTTAAATGGAAACCCTCCCTTAAATGCACTCTCCTTACTTCCTGTCCTATTAGAAACTTTTTTTGTATTGCCGTAGTGCGTTGTGATGGCAACGATCACTTTCATAATGCTATTATAACGTGATTGTTGGTAATGCAAGTATTTCCCCTTGTATTGCTAGCACCTCTTCTAATATTAGACACACATATAGGCATTCATAACTGTTTGATTTAAAAATTAATAAGTGAATATGCAGCCCACTATTGTTTGTGTAAGGCCTACATCGGATTCCAGAATGTGGGGGCAATATTTTGTTTGCCTCAACTCCTGGGTTTTTAAACGTGAAATATCTGTACTATCCTCAAAGAAGCTAAAGCCCCTATTTTGTTTAAAGCCATGATTTTTTAATTCCCAGAGGTGGTAGGCAGAGTTTGAGAGATTTTTAGTTTTATTTTTTTAGCCGGGCCAGGCAGCTTGCAGGATCTTAGTTCCCTGACCAGGGATTGAATCCCGCCTGCAGTGAAAGCGGGAGTCCTAACCACTGGACCACCAGCGAATTCCCAGAGAGATTATTTTTTTAAAAAGAAAAGTTGATATCTGTCTCATCAATCAACACGGACACCCAGGTCTGCTGATTTTCTGAGAGAGAAAGCCCGTGCTGCAGTACGTTCCAGGAGCAGCTTTTTGAGGCAGCATTGCTGACCGAACAATTTTTTTTTTTTAATGCTTCCATCACAGATCCGGCTGCTCCTCGGAACAGTGTAGGCCTGCAAGTTCTTAGAGAAAAAGCTTTCTTCAACTTCCATTTCCTGGTATGGAATGAAAAGAGACGAAAAGCAACCCTCTAATAAAATTAGGCTGGGCTTCACTGTCAGTAGTGTCTCTCGTCGTCTGCTCTAGGTAAGAGGAAGTCAATAACTCCGCCCCCCCCGCCCCCCCACCGTGTCCCACAGGGTTGCCCCCTTCAGCTCGCGACCCGCTCAAGATGGCTACAGGAGCACTTCCGGTATCTTCCCAAAGTAGGCCCGCCTCCACTGCGTATTATTACCGCGCCGAGGGCAGGACTTAGAGTTAGGTTTTAATTGGTCAACTTGACTGGCGACCTTTCCCCTCCGCGACAGTTTCCCGAGGAGCCAAGTGCTTGAGCGTCACGGAAGAGAGTTCGAGCTTAGGCAAGATGGCGGACGTACTGGATCTTCATGAGGCCGGGGGCGAGGATTTCGCCATGGATGAGGATGGGGACGGTGAGGACAGTGGAGGCGGCTGCGGGAAGCGGGGAAGGTGCGAGAGAAGGACGTATTAGGAAAATATAATCTTTCTCCCCAGCAGGGAGGATGGGAGCCGGGGAACTGGGTTTCGGTTGGTTGGAGACTCCGCCCCCGATGGGAGGAATGGGGGCGGGCCGGGAAGGGACTGAGCCTGGAGGTGGTGGGGCCTGGTTTCAGATAATGTCTGGGAAGGAGACTATTGTTGTAAATAACTGTTATTTTTCTCACTTATTCTTTTACTTCTGGGGCTGCAGAGAGCATCCACAAACTGAAAGAAAAAGCGAAGAAACGGAAGGGACGTGGCTTTGGCTCCGGTGAGTGTGGGTGGAATGGGGTCCAGAATGGCGAGAGCGACGAGCTTTGGAGTCCCCATAAAGACTCATGGTGAACAGTGGGAGAAGGGGGATTTCTGGTGATCTCCTGTGTGTTTCCAATAGAAGAGGGGTCTCGAGCGCGGATGCGTGAGGATTATGACAGCGTGGAGCAGGATGGCGATGAACCCGGACCACAGCGCTGTAAGTAAATGGAGCCTGTCTGTAGAGAATTAGGGGACAATGAAATAAAACCCAGTAGGAGTGGGGTCAGAGGTAGCTTAACCAATCTCTGTGGAGTCTGCACACACTCTACTTCTGTGATCTTGCTTGAAGTTTTTCTTTCATGTGCTCAAACAACCTCCCTCCCTTCCCGAACAGCTGTTGAAGGTTGGATTCTCTTTGTTACTGGAGTCCATGAGGAAGCCACGGAAGAAGACATCCATGATAAATTTGCAGAGTATGGAGAAATAAAAAACATCCACCTCAACCTGGACAGACGTACAGGATATCTAAAGGTATTCTGAGTGATACGCCATTGCTTCTCTTCATCCATAACCCTTAGACAGCATTGGTAGTTCTCCCATGTTTGCTGTGGTTGGCCAAGAGTAAAGTTGAAATAAAATGACTTTGGGGGGCTTCCCTGGTGGTGCAGTGGTTGAGAATCTGCCTGCCAATGCAGGGGACACGGGTTCAAGCCCTGGTCTGGGAAGATCCCACATGCCGCGGAGCAACTAAGCCCGTGTGCCACAACTGCTGAGCCTGCGCGTCTGGAGCCCATGCTCCGCAACAAGAGAGGCCGCTACAGTGAGAGGCCCGCGCACTGCGATGAAGAGTGGTCCCCACTTGCCGCAACTAGAGAAAGCCCTCGCACAGAAACGAAGACCCAACACAGCCATAAATGAATGAATAAATAAATAAATGAATAAATAAAAAATTTAAAAAAAATTGATAAAAAAAAAAATGACTTTGGGAATTGATTTTGTTAGACATAGCAAAGAGACAGGCAGAAACAGACAAGTTGTATATATAATAGGAATATATGATGTACATTTGTTGTTTAGAGTTTATGGATTTTTCTGTTTGAGTAGAAAAAAGCTTGATGGAGAGTTTTGATAATCTGTCTTTTCACTTGTTCCAGGGGTATACTCTAGTTGAGTATGAAACATACAAGGAGGCCCAAGCTGCTATGGAGGGACTCAATGGCCAGGATTTGATGGGACAGCCGATCAGCGTAGACTGGTGTTTTGTTCGGGGTCCACCCAAGGGCAAGAGGAGGTAAAGTGGAGAGGGGAAACACTATCTAAGTGGAGGAAATACGAGCAAAACAAAATAAGGACAAGGTATTATGTCCCTCTGATGGACCCTGCCCCTTTTCCTTCTCCCTAGAGGTGGCCGCAGACGCAGCAGGAGTCCAGACCGGAGGCGTCGCTGACCCATCCTCTGTTGTCCAGGTGTTCTCTCCAGAGATTCCGTTTGACTATGCAGCCTTGGAGAAATAGGGCTGGGGTGGAACTCACTGTGTTTATATTTAATCTCTTATGCTATCTGCTTAGTATTTCTTTTGAGTTATGAATAAATGTCCAATTTTTGTTTTCTAAAATTACTTTTCTGTTCTAACGTTGCAAGCTCTGAAGCACTATTTACAGTAAGGCACTCTGGGTCACTGTAAAGATACTTCTTCCAGGGACTGAATTCTGTGTGAGTTTCTACATTAAATATAGTCTCAAGTCTCACCTAGGGTCAAAATAGAAACACTGCTCAGTATTTCTTTTACTTGGAAGCTAAGGGAGCAGGGGTACAAGTGAGATGTTCTCATGATACTAGAGAATAATTATTCTGTTCTTATATATGCTCTCGTGAGCAAATGGATGTCATAGGAATGTCTCTTCTGTTTCTCCTGCCTTTCTTGCTGCCACATTTGTTTGTACTTTAATCTGTCTGAGGGCCTGAATCTCCTGTTGGGGCATTCTCCCAGAACCTCCTTCCCTGGAGGAGTCTATACTAAGTTCTTGGTGCCCTCTTCGGCTGCCAAGGGTGAAGGCCCCATAGAGGAGAGGAGCCGGAGGAGCATTGAGGAGGCCAAAGAGAAAAAGGATGTGGCTGAGGCTGGGAGGCACTTCACTTAGCATGGTGGGAGAGAACCAGTACCAAAGACCCAGCAGGTTATAAGGTGTCCAGCAGAGGACGAAGGTCAGCAAGACAAGCAGGGCAGGTCGCAGACCCTGAAGATGAACATGGGGGCGATTGTTCCCCCATGCGGCGGGGGAACTTGCGGCGGAGGGCAAATTCACTGGCAGGGGCTGGGATCTTAGAAAATACACTCAAATTCAGAACCACTCAGCTTCTGAGTTGATGGATGGGCAGAAACAGTGAGATGGAGCTCTCCCCTTATAAGGAAGAGAATGGTACAAGCCCTCTTCCCCTTCCCAACCTGGGACTATATGCTCCCCTCCCACCAGAGATTATGACAGACGTGCTGCAAAAAAGGTTTCAATTGAGGTGCTGTGTTACATGAAGCTACAAAGTCTCTTTGAAGTCTTGTTGGTGTCCAAGAGCAAAGGAATACTGATCACCCTTCTTGATTCTTGCCCAGCTAACTCTACTTCAGAGAATGACGGCTAGTGGCTGGTTAGAATTGAAGGCATTCAATAAAGTTATGTGTAGCATCAGCTGCTAGAGATATGGTTAGCAACTCACTTTTGGTTTGATAGATAGCTATCAAATTTATAAGGCTAGAGGCAATAGTTTTAGGGTACGGGTTAGGGCCTGGGGGTTGGGGTCTCACCATGGTTCCCCTTCCTTGTCCGGGGACTGGACACACTGAGACCAATGCGGCTATAGCAGACGGTCATGGCAGTCAGTGGCAGCAGAAAGGCGGCAGAAGGTGAAGAGGTGGTCTCTTGCCATCAAGCCTTGAAGCTGCCTTTGGTGACACACTGAGTGAAGAGGACTGGACCAGCTCAGCGGACGGTATGGAACAGGAACAGCTGGAGTGGAGTCAAGGACTACTAGAACTGGTCTACCTTTCCCCTCCCATGCCAACCTACCCACCAGTTCAACACTATCTCTTCCCAATTCATTCTCTTTTTTTCTTTTTTTTAATGAGATTGTTGAGAAAACTTGGGAGCTAATACAGTGCGTAATCCCAATTCATTCTTAATTTCCTGCAGTGCTGAGTAATGGTACATCCATGGTGCCATATTTAAAAGGTTAGGAATGTATCTTGAAAATCCCTGTCTTCCTCTTAGGCTGTGTTTGTTAAATCTGGGACTTAAAGAATCCTGTCTTCTCAAGTACTGTTCTAACATTGCATTTTATAAAAGGATATCTCTACCAGCTCACCAACATTTTTTTTTTTTCCTCACCAACATTTTTAGTTGAAATTATTTTCCTGATGTGTCTGTGATTCTGTGGAAAAAAGAAATCTTGTATAAAATGGGTGCTGCTAAAATTTCAGGCCGTTTTGCAGTCACTCTGTAAAGTGACCTTTAGTAATAGTCATGTGTACAACTATAATGGTGAAACAACGTTAAATAATAAAATTTAACATTTTCCAAATGCTGTTGGCTGCCCCTTCTCCTTTTTGGGAAACTGTTGGGTTTTTGGTTTGAATCAGTAATGAGTATTTTTCAGTTGAGAGCTTCAGGGTTAGTACCTTGGTTTCAGGTAAGGTAGACTGAGTCACTACTAGTTTGATAAAAGGCAAGCTTAGTAGGTATCAAATTTCTAGATACAAGGCATTTGGAAAGTGATTTCAGCAGGCATGAGGGACTTTTAGGAAAGGTGAATAGTATGAGCCACAGACATACAATTTTATGAACTGCTTGGAGTTATGATCAGGCTATTCTGAGCTAGTTGGGAAGTGGTCTTTCCTCTTCCCCTATCTTGAGTCCATATGTTTCTGGCTTTTTCTTGGGGGGTGGGGCGCGGTTTTGCACCATGCCTAGAAATACTTGACACGTTGTGAGAAGGGGTTTAAAAATAGGCAAGACTTCCCTGGTGGCGTAGAAGACTCCACGCTCCCAGTTCCGGGGGTGGGGTTTGATCCCTGGTCAGGGAACTAGATCCCATGTGCATGCCACAAGAGTTCGAATGCCACAACTAAGGGGCCCGCCTGCCACTACTAAGACCCGGAACAACCTAATTAAAAAAATAGGCAAGTCTCCTGGACTTAGGTTTTGGTCCACAGCCCTACCTCTGACTCTCCTTTCCCTGTTTTATGTGCAATTTACCACCTACTATAGAAGTCTTTACTTCTGATACTTGAAAACTTGAGTCTACAAAAATAATTTCTAACTACACCAATATTCCCTTTACCATACTAACGATTTTTTATTGACACTGATATTTGAAATGCAACATATGGGCAATGCAGAATTTATACAAGAGGTCGCTAATTTAGAACCCAAAATAACACCTTTTGCACCTGAATCATGTTACCATCAGTTTGCTATTGAAGCAAATAGGGATTGCATTGTTGTCGGATTGTCAGGCTCTAAGAAAGGATGAAATGCATCTCCTATTCCACAATCTTGTGGCCTATATGTTTCAAGTGATTTATCCAAAGTCATCCAGCTAGTTAGTGGTACAGCCTAGACTCAGGAAAAACAGAGCAAAGTAATACAAACGAACAACAAAAGCAATCCTAATTCTAATTCCCAGTCCACATCTAAAATTTGCTTCATTTAAACCCAACTAATTCCTTTTGCACTGAGGCAACATGCTGCCTTTTAAAACTTTGGGTAGCAGAGGTCCTGTTTGCAACATATTGTTGGAAGCAATATTTTTTGTTTGTCTTAGAAGTGCAGTCAGACTAACTGTTGTTAGTTATATTTCTAATATTTGAGGATTTAAGGATCAAATCTTAAATCTGACTCTGTAATGCATTATTCCAGAGACTGAAATTTTATCCCTCTCCCTGACATAATCCTAACCCTAGACTCAGAGATGCTGCTTTACACCCTCCTCCCAGATGGTGGTAGCGGTTTTGGTTTTTTTGAAGAAATTGCTTCATATTCAGCTTTTTTTTTTTATAGATTTCTAGTTCATTTTCAATATTGAGATTTGATTAATTGGTACTCAAGTTCAGATGCTCCCTTTTGTTCCAGTTTTGACACCCACAATAAAGCTAGAGTAAAAAATACAAATCTGATTATGTCATTCTCCACCTTTTACTTTAGTGTCTCTCCACTGCCCTCAGGATAAAGTACAAGCTTAATATTTGTGATCTGGTTCTTCCTTCCCCTCCAGGCTCATTACTCACCATTTTCTAGTCCTCAAGTTTAGTTGCAGCTACTTTGAGATCATCCACTCTCCACCTTCTCCAGCATTCCTCCTGCTGTAATTTGTCTTAACACCTATCTTTCAAGAATCAAATTGTAACATCTCTGGGAAGTCAGGAAGCTTTCCCTGACTGTCTAAGAGTGGGTCTTGGACAGTTATTTAGCTCCTTATGCTTACTTTTAGCATAATGCTTAAGTGCACGCTGTATTGTAATTGCGTACTAATTTGACTCTGCACTAGTCTGTAAATTTCTTGAAGGCAGGACTTTGTTGCTCTATCCTTGATAGAGCATTTGAACGCACCTGGGGGATGCACATTAGTTTCTGAATTGATGAATGAATGTACCACAAAGTTTTACCCAAAGCCCCTGATTTCACTGTCTTCTTCATGTCTTCCCGTATATGTTTCCACCATGCCCTAGAGTTTTTCTGCAATAATCTGCAGAAGGTGGGACTCGGAGGAGGCAAAGAGGTGGAAGCCAAGTGTAGTAAAAGCAAAGGCTCTTAACAGAAATACAAATTAACATGCAATGATCTTAACTTGCAAGAGAGATAGCAGAGGCCCCCACGCTGAGGATTAACGGTGACCACGGCCAAGCACACCCCTTGAATCCGAAGGCTCCTGTTGTGTACCCAAATTCTTGTCCAGTCTAGCCCTGAGTTCCGACAAGTCACTCACCTTCCAGGCAAGCCGGAAAAGGAGTCCCCAGGCTGCCCCCAGAAGTTTCCTTCCAGTTGAGCGGGGTCCAAGCGGGTGGAGTACGGCTGCCTGGCGGTCGAGCCCAATGACCACAGGCAGGAAAGCTGCAGCATACATGGCCATTAGTTCAGGAACATGAGTGTCCGACATGCGATGTCCCCGGCCAGCCATTGAACAGTGATATTCCAGGTGGCATAACTATATCTAGGGTCATAACCACAAAAGCGACAAGTCGGCAGCTGCTAAATGGGCAGAGAGTCGTCTTACCGGAGAGGGGCGGCGCTGGCTGGGTTGCGGCCGTGTCACTGACCACAGCACGGCCAGGTTCCCTCCAGCCGAAGAAACAAACAGCGCAACAGTCACTCCCACTCGGACCTTGCCGGCAGCTGAGAAGGTGAGCAGCTCTGCGCCCTCCACCTCTACTCCTGATCCCGCCCAGATCTCCTCCCCCGCTGCTGACCCCCAAGGGGTGCCGTTGCCTGCAGGCATGGTGACCTGGAAGGGAAAGGGGTAGGGGGATGAAGTGTGGGTTTGAAGAGGTTAGCTGCGTCCACTGTTTCTTCTCTCTCCTTTTAAGGATCTTAGTTGGTTATTTTGTGAATTTCGTCCACTAAAGCCTGTCTCTGGAGACTCTCCGTCTGTATTCTGGAGGTCACCTGTCCAACTGTCAGGGTCCTGCAGGGAACAGGGTTCTGGTGCTGGCTTCACTTCCATAGATTTCTTTAGCCCTTAGAGCCCTGGATTCGGTCGGAGCGTGCGTGCGTGCGTGCGTGTGTGTGTGTGTGTGTGTGTGTGTGTGTGTGTGTGTGTGTGTGTGTGTGTGTTGGGGGTGTTCTGCTGGAAGCACCCCAGGGTTGGGGGCAACCCTATCCTACCGCGCCGCCTCGCTACGCCCGGACTCCTGCAAGCCCCGCCCTTGGTCCAGAATATTTAAAGAAGAATGTGCCTCTGGAGGTGTTCTTAGGAAACAGAGATCATCTGATTAGAGGACGAGGCGACGGAGACACGTACAAAAAACACGCAGGTATAGGCCCAGAGACAAGGGCTTCTCGTTCTGAAATTGCGCTTCAGGGGCCGGCTCCACTCCCTTTATTTTCTGATGATGTTTGTCCCTCGCGCGGCACCGTTGGGTAGTCCAGGAGGCGTGACTAGGGGCGGGAAGTGGGGCGGGAGCGAAGCTGTGGAGCTGGGGCTGCCGCTGTCATGGACGCCTGGGTCCGCTTCAGCGCTCAGAGCCAGGCCCGGGAGCGGCTGTGTAGGTGCGGCCCGAATAGGAATGGGGGGAGGGCGGGCAGAGGAAGATCTTCTTGAGGCGAGGTCAGTTCACACTACGGGGGTCAAAAAGGGTCAAATCGGGCTACGGGGGCTCGGACGGACCGAGAGGGGCTGATTTGAGCCGGCCGTGAGGCCATGGTTCGTTTCTGCTCACGGGAAAGATGGGGAAACTGAGGCACGAGTGGGCCGGCGGGGAGGCCGATCAGGGTTGCGTGTTCACATAAGACCAGCACTTTCTTCTCTGGGCGATGGTGGAATGAGGAGTGTTCGCCCCGTGGCAGATAGCGACCTGGACTCTTCCCAGAGCTGAGGAGGCACTCCGAAGTTCCCGTGTCCCCTCACCCTACTGTCACCCGCTAGCTCCTCTGCCTCCGCCTTGCTTTCTAGTCTCGATTCATCTCAAGGGCCTGGAAAATCTCTTAGTTCACCTATTCTGAAGAATAACCTGTCCTCCAACTATCCCCACTCCCTCACATATCACATACATGCTCACACTGATGTGCTTGTGATGGACCCCCTGCCGCCTTCATTGTCCTCTTCAGGCCTTACATTATCAGATCTCTTATTTCCTCAATTCGAAGTAGTGCTTCCCAACCCCTTCTAGGCTCCTTTTTATTCTTATGCCTTTCTCTTCCCCTGGCCTGGAGGAGAAACGGTGAGATACGGCCATGAAGAGGAGAAAAGGGAATGGTCTCAAACAGGGGAAGGGGGAGTCCATACTTGCCTTTTGAAGTACATTTTTGAGGGGGGAGAGGAGGGAGGTCTCCACGTTACCTTACCTCTCTCTCCTCTCTCTCCTCCAGGGCCGCCCAGTATGCTTGCTCCCTTCTTGGCCATGCACTGCAGAAACATGGGGCCAGTTCTGAGTTACAGAAACAGATTCGACAACTGGAGGGTCATCTGAGCCTAGGGAGAAAGCGTAAGTAATTGTGCCTTTTCTTTTATTACCTCAACACTTTCTCCATCCCCAGCTATTCTTCCTTAGTCCCTCCTTCCTGTTTTTGACCTTCTCTGTCGATTCTCCCTCATTTGCCTCTACCCTTATCCTCTGCAGGCCTCCTGATTGAGGTGAGAGAGCAGGGGTAAGAGTGATGAAGGATTGGAAAGAATGAGGCAAATTTGAGAAAACTAAACTGGGACACAAATTAATAAAAATTGGATGCAAAAAAAATTGAACTATTTCTACTCTTTTTTTAAAAAATTGTTCATTATTGTTTCTATCACTTGCTCGACTTTCACTCTCTTGCTTTCTCTCTTTCTCTGTGTCTTGCTCTCTGTTTGCCTCTCTACTTTCAAATCCTTGCTTTTCTTTGCTAACCCCCACAAGTTCTACGCCTCGGTAACTCAGCAGATGCCCTTGAGTCAGCCAAACGAGCTGTGCACCTATCAGATGTTGTCCTGAGATTCTGCATCACTGTTAGTCACCTCAATAGAGCCTTGTACTTCGCCTGTGACAATGTCCTGTGGGCTGGAAAGTCTGGACTCGCTCCCCGTGTGGATCAGGAGAAGTGGGCCCAGCGTTCATTCAGGTTTGATATCCTTTTATCCTACAAGACCTATTGTATTCTCCATACTGCATAGCTTTCCTTTCATGAGAGGATGATCTTTTAGGATCTTCCCAGAATATACACATCTTAATCACTTGGCTTCTAACCTTCATTTAGATCTTAAACCATCAGAGAATAATGCATGGGGGCAGATGGAAGACAGATGCTCTTTCATGATGAATGACTAAGATTGGACAAGACTAGATATTCATTACATTGCTTTAATTCCACTTTTGTCTATACCACAGGTTTATGCCCCTCACTGCTTACTCATTCATTCATTCATTCTAAAAATACTTAGTAGCTGCTTACTATGAGCCAGGGAATAAAGCAAAGAGCCCAAGAGCTATGGTTCCTGCTCTCACGAAGCTTCTAGTCTAGTGGGGGAGTCAGCTATTAAAACAAATAATCACCAAACCAAATATTTGTGGGAAGTACAGGGTGTTATGAGATATATAACAGGGGGAGCTAATTTAGATTGAAAGGTCAGAGAAGAACTCTCAGAGAAAATTAAATTTTATTTCAGGCCTGATGTCTGAGTAGAAGTTATACAAAGCAAACAGTAGCAGAGAAAACCATTCCAAACAGAAAATAGCTCATTCTAAGGCCTTGAACCAAGAAAGACTTCATGGAATTAGAGCAGTAGAAAGAAAGCCAGTGTGGTGGACGGTATTGAGTAAGGGCATAAGTTCAAACTGGACAGGTAGACATGGGCCAGATCATTCATGCAAGGACTTCTAGGTAATGGTAGGATTTTTTTCATTTAGTTTTGTTTAAATTTTATCCTAAGTACAGTGGGTTCTAAGTAGGGATGTGACATGATTCAAATTGCATTTAAAGAAGATCCCTCTTGCTGTAGTGTGGAAAATGGATTGCAGTAATGCTAAAGAGGAGAAGATGCCCTAATATAGCCAAGAAACGATGTTGGCTTGGACTAAGGAGCAGGCTGTAATGAAGGTGGAAAGGAATATGATTTGGGAATAAAATGATCTCTATACATATTATTTGTTTCCCTATGATTTGCTTTGTTATTTTACATTATATTAGCATCTTTCCATCTCCACTTATGTCTCTCTTTTCTCTTCATCTTTCTCAGTGATTACAGTTATAACAAGACTTCTGGTGTATGAAGGGTGGGGGCAGAGGCATGGCTGGAGTGGTATGGAAAAGCAACTCCCTAGAAGAGTTTATATGCCATGTTTATACTTTCATTCAGTAAATATTTATTTGGCTCTTACTATGTGCTAGGCACTGGTCTAGACAAAGGGATACAGTGGTAAAGACAAACAACATCCCTGCTCCTATGGAGCTTACATTGTAATGGGAGGGGACAAAGAAGCAATAAATAAGAAAAACATCAGAGAGTGGTAAGTGCTGTGCAGGAAATTAAAATAGGGTCATGTGATAGACAGTAAATGGCTTGCTACTTTAGAATCGGGGGTCAGAGAAGGCTTCTCTGAAGAGGTGACATGTAAGCTCAGACCTAAAGTGCAAGGAAGAGCCAGCCATTTGAAGATTTTGGAGAGAGATTATTCCAGGTTGAGGGATGAGGTAGTGTAAAGGTCCTAAAGCAGGAACAAGCTTAATGGGATCAAAATATAGAAAGAAACCAATGTGGCTGGAGCATAGTGATTGAAGGAAAGAATGGTACAAGACGGAATTAGAGAGGCAGGGTCAGATGTTGAGTTCTGTAAGCCTGTCTAAGGTATTTTATTCTAAATGTGATAGGAAGGAAAACATGGAGAGTTTTAAGAAAGGGTATAATGTGATTTACGTTTATGCCAGCTACTATATGAAACTAGATTCTTGGGGGTGGGAGACAAGAGTGACAGTGGAGAAACCAGTTAAAAGACTAAAGTAGTTAGTTCAAGCAAGAGATGATGGTGGCTTAGACTGTGGTGGTGGAGTACAATAGATAGATGTGGATTCAGGATATGTATTAGAGGTAGGACAGTTATACTGAATACAGACCACTGTTCTCAGAATGGATTAAAAATCAAAAAACATAGACTGTTCTTAAGGAGTTTATAATCTAACACAGTTGGCAAGCTTGGCGTCATTTTTTTGTTCGTTTTCTTTTAACAAAAGTATTGGATTTAAATGGTCTATGTGTTTGAGTCTTTGAAACAACTGAAGGTGTTTTTTTTTTATAAATTTTTTAATTTTATTTATTTATTGTTTCTGGCTGCGTTGGGTCTTCATTTTTGTGCGCGGGCTTTTCTCTGGTTGCGGCGAGTAGGGGCTACTCTTCATTGCGGTTCGCGGGCTTCTCATTGCGGTGGCTTCTCGTTGCGGAACGCAGGCTCTAGGCGCGCAAGCTTCAATAGTTGTGGCACATGGGCTAAGTAGTTGTGGCTCGCGGGCTCTAGAGCGCAGGCTCAGTACTTGTGGCACACGGGCTTAGTTACTCTGCGCATGTGGGATCTTCCCGGATCAGGGATCGAACCTGTGTCCCCTGCATTGGCAGGCGGATTCTCAACCACTGCATCACCAGGGAAGCCCTGAAGGTGTTCTTTTAAAAAAATTTGCATTATTGTAGTTCAAGTTGAATGTGTGTGTGCTAATGGGTTGCCAAGTGGAAAAGTGAAATATGAGGTTGATCTTGGAATATTTCATGATGCTCATTATTGTAAGCCAGGATCTTAAGGTACACATAAACTCATTAGTTACAGAAAGGTGGAAGGACATTTCTAATAGTGGGTAATACAATTCACTTCTGGTATTCTAATATGTAGTCCTTCTGCACTATGGGGGAAAAAAGTTTAAATGTTCTGTTGGATATGCTAAGTGGGTATGTGTATCTGTACTGACCTTTCTCCCCTGTGTATCCCAGGTACTATCTGTTTTCCCTCATCATGAATTTGAGTCGTGATGCTTATGAGATTCGTCTACTGATGGAACAAGAGTCTTCAGCTTGTAGTCGGCGACTGAAGGGTTCTGGAGGAGGAGTCCCAGGCGGAATTGAAACTGGGGGACCTGGGGGTCCAGGGGCTCCAGGAGGAGGTCTGCCCCAGGTGGCTCTGAAGCTTCGGCTCCGAGTCCTGCTCCTGGCTCGGGTCCTTCGAGGTCATCCCCCTCTCCTGCTGGATGTGGTCAGAAATGCCTGTGATCTCTTCATTCCACTGGACAAACTAGGCCTCTGGCGCTGTGGTCCTGGAATTGTGGGACTTTGTGGCCTCGTGTCCTCCATCCTGTCTATTCTCACCCTAATCTGCCCTTGGCTCCGACTCAAGCCCTGATATTCTGGTACAGGATAAGGAGGGGATCTGAATTGGTGAGATGGAATTTTAGATTGTCCCCATGTACCGGCCTCATTCTAACTCCACTCCTTGGTTAAAGCTAAAATCCAGAGATTTGGGAGTAAGAGGGAGGAACTTTGGGGAAGATGAGGTGAGGAGAGGTGACTTGTGAAGTCACTTGGATGATTCACATGTTCAGATCTGCTGGAGCTTTTGTTCTTTTCCTCCTTCATTGCATTGTCTGTGTCTCTCTTGACTCTTTTTACTGTCTCTTAAGTCTATTTAAGATTCTGTCTCTGTATCTCTTTTGTACCTTCTCAGTCCCCTGTCATAGGAATTTAATCAGCAGGATTACTTTTTGGTATGGGAGGTAGAAGGTATGGTCTATAAGGTTCTAACTGCCTTCTTCTTTTTCCTCACAAAGGTGACTTGTGGCCGTTATTTTCCCCTTCAGACTCCAGATTATAATTTTGAAGGCTTTATGTCCCAGTGGACTCTTCCCACATGCACCAGAAGTAGTTTCATGCTTCCTTTTCCTCTCTCATGTCTACCTCACCAACCTTTCTCATGATTTTCCCTTACCTTTCCCTCCACTCACACCTGCAGGTTTCTGCTTACACTTTGATTTCAGGACTTTGTTCTAGCCTTTCCATACCCCTTCTTTGCCTATCCAGAATGATGCTATGTTTAGCATCTTGTTGTAAATACTGTACAGTGATTCTGTGTAAATAGCTGAGGCCCAAGCCCATGATGGAGAGCAAGCCTTCCAGGTTAGCAAATTAAAGATCAATTTGCTCATTGATGTTTGGTCTGGTCCCATGTGTTCTGGTCATCTGAGGCCCCTGTTTCTGTCACTATGGTTTGGGTTTTCCATAGGATTAGCCACTGGCATCATTACCCACAGACTTTTATTGAGCATCTACAGTATGTAGGGCATAATACTAAGTGGTAGAGATACAAAAAGCTAAGAGGCTCCATGGTCCCAACTTCTGAAGTTTATAGCTTAGTTGAGGAGATGGGGGTCTAATGTTAAAGTAATCATACTGGTTCCACAAAGCATACCCCATACCAGTTCATGGTTTATAGTTCCTCCAAAAACTATAATGCCATAAGGCAGCATAGGCTAAGAGTCACAAACAGAACCAAGTGGAATGGGGATGGTAAGTCTTGGTTTGTGGGTGGGCTGTGTCTTCACATGTTGGGACTCTGAGTAGGTGGGGAAATGATATCACTGTTATCAGCTCTTTCATTTTCCATATTCCAGGTTGACAGATAAGGTTAGGAGGTAAAAAGAATCTATCTCCCACTCCTACCTTCTATTCCAAACCTGAGGAAAGCATTATTGCTAGGCAACAACAAAGGATAGAAAAAAAAGGAAGAGAAAGAAAGGACAGAAAGTCAAGAATTGCGTTCTCTTTGGATACTGAGATGATGCCTCCAGGGGGCAGCACCAAGGCAGAAAAATACACTAAAATTGCTCATTCCTCCTTTGCTTGGTCTGGGGCTCCCCACACTTCCCCACCATTACTCCTCCCATTCCTTCCAACTTTATTTTTAGCTGCCAGTGGGAGGGGGCAGGATGGGAGGGAAAGTACAGAAAACAGAGAAGGAGAGGGACAGAGGCACAGAGGACTTCTCACGCAGACAGAACATCCAGACATGGAGTTCCCCCTCATCCCCCACCTGTTCTTGCCCCTGATGTTCCTGACAGGTGAGGGAGGTTAACTTCTTGGTTTCTGGTGGGAACGGAAGATATATGGATTGTTTAGCGTTGGCATCTTTACGGTTAAAGTTCTTTGGGAGTTAGGTTAAGAGGTTAACCGATTCTATGTTTCGTGTGTGTGTGTGTGTGTGTGTGTGTGTGTGTGCGCGCGTACATGTGCGCATGGGTTTGCATTCTTTTGCCCACACATATGACTGCCTGGCAAGGGTTGAAGCTGTCCAGTGCCTTGTGTAATATTTGTGTCCAATTAAATAAAACTTTGTCCTAAGCCCTGGAGGAGTGAGGCAACCAAAAAGAAACATGATGTGAACTTCCACAGGGCTAGTCTGATTACTATTATCCCCCTCCCTACTTCTCCCTTCCCTTGGTGGTCTCTGGGTTCCTGAGACATAACTGACTAACTGTGTGGTCAGAACTCTGGTTTTATCTAACCAATGAGCTACAGTTCCTGGTCACACAGCCTTGCCAGTCTCCTGGATGCAAAAAGGCTCACATACAAAACACTTTTCTGAAAATGAGCATGGTTTGAGACAGAGCTATAGCCATTGGTGAAAGTGGTGGTGGGGTGGCCTGAGAGGGGGTTACTTGAAGGAACAAGTCACAGGGAAAGAACCATGGGAGGGACAAGAGGCCTGGAATTTTTCCTCATCAGTGCCCTGTAATCTTCGTTTCCTAAAATACCAGCTCTGATTTTAAACAGATTGGGGTTGGGAGGGAAGAGTCAGCAAGAACATGATTGAGGGGGTCTTTAGAGTGGGCTGAGAGTTAAGGAAGAAATGCAAGTAAGCAGGGGGCAGTTGGGAGGGGGGATGAATTAGAAAGGAAGTGGATCGTGAGAAACCTTGGGAGTGATGGGACCCTTGGAAAGGATGTATGGCAAACCTTGTATGTAGGCAGGCAAGTGGCTCCACCCAGTTAAATACCACTGAGGTTTCCAGGGCTGGAATCAGCCAGAGACCTAGACATTGGAGAAAGAGAGAGTGTAACAATGATACTGGGAGTCAAGAAGAGACAGGAAGAGAAGAAGAGACCCAGACATGCAGTGTTCACTAACCTCTTGTTTTCCCTGTGGTCCTGGGTTTGGGGAGAATTTGTAAGGAATAGTTGTTCTGGGGCTGCAGAAAGGCCTTCTCCCTCTTTTGACCCTCACAGCTTGGAGAGGAGGATGTGTAGGAGGAATGATGTAGAAAAGAGGAACTTGACCCTTCCAGACATGTCTGTAAATGAAATTTGGGGGATAGGAATGGAAATACATCTGTGCAACAGCATGGCAGAGGGCCACAGGTTAGACATCTGGACCCAAACACAGGAAGAAAATCATCCTTGCTTGGAGTACATGGCATTCACAGAGTCCAGGGCAGCTTATGAGTAAGAAGAAGGGAGATAGGCTGAGGTCAAAAAGTTCCCTTCACGGTTTCTCTCTGGTTGTACCTGTGGGCATTCATTAGGCTCTCTGGCTGATTCCTGCTAACCTTATGATCCTGGCCCCCCAGGTCTCTGCTCTCCCTTTAACCTGGACGTGCATCACCCACGCCTATTTCCAGGGCCACCGGAGGCTGAATTTGGATACAGTGTCTTACAACATGTTGGGGGTGGACGCCGATGGTGAGGAGGAAACCAGAGGGCCGTGGGATTGGGACTGTGATAGAGCTGTTAAAGGGGAGGCAAGGTAGATGGAAATATAAACTAATCTGGTTCTTTGGAAATGGCTGGGGCTCTAGACTTGCCGTCACCATGCCCTTTCCCTCTGGCCTATCTCAAGTGTCATATTTACACTATGCTTGTATTCATTTCCTCCTCCCAGGATGTTGGTGGGTGCCCCCTGGGATGGGCCTTCAGGTGACCGAAGGGGAGATGTTTATCGCTGCCCTGTAGGGGGCTCCCACAACGCCCCATGTGCCAAGGGCCACTTGGGTAAGAAAACTCCTCACTCTTCCACTCCTAACCCCTAACCTTGATACACTAGTAGCTTTGACCCCTTACACCTCACTTTTTTTTTTTTAAATTTTTTTGGAGCATAGTTGACTTACAATGTTGTGTTAGTTTCAGGTGTACAGCAAAGTGATTCAGTTATACATATACATATATTCATTCTTTTTCAGATTCTTTTCCCATATAGGTTATTATAGAATACTGAGTAGAGTTCCCTGTGCTATACAGTAGGTCCTTGTTGATTATCTATTTTATATATAGTAGTGTGTGTATGTTAATCCCAAGCTCCTAATTTATCCCTCCCCCCTCCACGTTTCCCCTTCGGTAGCCGTAAGTTTGTTTTCAAAATCTGTGAGTCTGTTTCTGTTTTGTAAATAAGTTCATAGATAACATTTAAAAAAAAATTAGATTCCACATATGAGTGATATCACACCTTACTTCTTTACCTCCATATCCCACGTACTCCTCTTCCTGACCTGATCCGGGCCTCTTCTCATCCTCTTCCAAAGTCACCCTGAACTCAATCACCCCATCTGTGACCCCATGATCTCATGCTCTTCCACTCCACTCCGACCAGGTGACTATCCACTGGGAAATTCATCTCGTCCTGCTGTGAATATGCACCTGGGGATGTCTCTACTGGAGACAGTTGGTGATGGGGGATTCATGGTAAGCTAAGGAAAGGGTGGTGGCGGGGTCTGTGAAGGTTTGTGGTAGAGAAAAGGGCGGTATGATAAGGGAAACTGGTCTATGTGGAGGGGTCAAGGAGTTAAAAACCCTAGAAAGCAAGGAGGGGGGTCTTGGGGAGTGGTCTCAATGCCTCTTTTGACAAAGAGCATGTTCTGAGGGTGCCCTCCCAAGCCTGGGAGTAACTGTTTCCTCTATCCATCCCCAGGCTTGTGCCCCTCTCTGGTCTCATGCTTGTGGCTCATCTGTCTTCAGTTCTGGGATATGTGCCCGTGTAGATGCTTCGTTCCAGCCCCAGGGAAGCCTGGCACCCACTGTACAACGTGAGCCAGGAGAAGGGCCTGAGGACTCAGTCCCTAGAACGGGGTGCAGGGTGGGAAAAAGATGGGGCCACAGGGTATGATGCTTGACAGGGGAACTGCATGGCTTATCCTTACTGCTACCTAACGTGTCCGCAAAAGCTCCATGTTTCCTAACAGATGAGAATTCAGACTCTTTACCAGGTCGTCAAGACTCCATGAACTGATTTAATCAACTTCAAAAACTCAACTCTCACTATATCCCTTTATACCCTGCACCTTGGCTATAGCCTTCACCTCACCATTCTCCTATGTGTCATCTATTTTTATACTTCCATCTCTTTTCGTTTAAAGTGTTCTCCACCCAAATGCCTTCGTGTTTAGTCTCCTCGCCTCAAACATCTCCAGTCTTCAGTATCTTTTCAGTCGCTGCCTCCTTTGATTCTCCTCCATCAGAACTGACCCTCTTTTTTTCTCTCACATCATAGAGTGGTGCTATGTTTCTACTAGCGCTTAATTCCTTCTTTGTTTTTTTAGTCAATTGTATATATGCCCATCTTCTCTTTTATTCATTTTTATATTTACCCAGGACCTGGCACACTACCTTCCTTATATGTAAGAAGTGCCTAATAAATGTTTGAATTAAATGTGCCCTCCTGTGACCTCTTCCCTTGTTGCCCCCATGCCCAATGTCCTTTACCCCTCTGTTCCCCATCACCATACCCCTCCTCCTAGGCTGCCCCACATACATGGATGTCGTCATTGTGTTGGATGGCTCCAACAGCATCTACCCCTGGTCTGAAGTTCAGACCTTCCTGCGAAGACTAGTAGGGAGATTATTTATTGACCCGGAGCAGATACAGGTAAGAGAAGGCAACATGGATGGGCTTGAAGGGGAGAGACAGGGAGAGAGGAGATAAATGTAGGTAGCATCTTCAGTAGTATCCAGGTGCTCGTCTCCCCTCCCTCGCATACCTTCTCCACCCCCCACCCCCATACACACACTCCATTAGAGTGCACACTTTATTCTCAGGTGGGACTGGTACAGTATGGGGAGAGCTCTGTACATGAATGGTCCCTGGGAGATTTCCGAACCAAAGAAGAAGTGGTGAGAGCAGCAAGGAACCTAAGCCGGCGGGAGGGACGAGAAACAAAGACTGCTCAAGCAATAATGATGGCCTGGTGAGGCACTGGGAAGGGGGGTGTGGGAAGCCAGAAGGGTTAGGGGAGGCTTTGGAGTGCAGTATGTACATCCCAAGATGTCTTGCCAGCTTATCTTTGTTTGCACACTAATGTAGGTGGGGGAAGGCTAAATTGGCTGTCATTGCACTCATTGCATTTCTACAAATTGTCTGTATCTGTGTCTCTCCATGTTTCTGCTTTATTTATCTCTGCAGACAGAATTCTCTCTGTCTATATACCTCCACTCCCACTTAGCTCTTGGCCCTCAGGTTTTCCACCACTCATGTCCTAGCCTATTTTCCAAACGTGACAAAACTCATCTCTGGGAAGACTCCCCTGACCTGACCATTCTCCTTTATTCTACGTTCCCTTAATATTTGTCCTCCTAAATACAATATTTGCTGAATGAATCTATGAGTGAATGGATTTTATACTTACTTACATTGATGATATGCTGCTCTATATGTTCTATGACATTCAGACGTTTAAGCTCTTACTGTCTCTACGCTAGACAGTTGGGGAGATGGGCTAAAAGGCAAGAGGCCTGACCTCGGTGAACTGCTGGCAGTGTTAAGTACTGTGTGTATGTGTATCTATCTGCACACATCTGATCACACCTCACTCCTTTCTCTCTCTTCTCAGCACAGAAGGATTCAGTCAGTCCCATGGGGGCCGACCAGAGGCTGCCAGGCTACTGGTGGTTGTCACTGATGGAGAGTCACATGATGGAGAGGAACTTCCTACAGCACTAAAGGCCTGTGAAGCTGGAAGAGTGACACGCTATGGGATTGCGGTGAGAACAGCTCTGGATCTGGAAGGATAGAAGGGATTGGGGAGGGTGACACTGAGGACTGGGAACTTAAGGAAAACGGGCATTGACCACTTCCCAGACATCAGCCATATTCCCTTTCTTCTCTTTAGTTGGCTGTGTCCTGTACACCTCTACCGTCTCACAGCACACAGCTAGCAGACCCCACCTTTATCTCCTGACCCCAGGTCCTTGGTCACTACCTCCGGCGGCAGCGAGACCCCAGCTCTTTCCTGCAGGAAATCAGAGCTATTGCCAGTGATCCAGATGAGAGGTTCTTCTTCAATGTCACAGATGAAGCAGCACTGACTGACATTGTGGATGCATTAGGGGACCGGATTTTTGGCCTTGAGGGTAATGATTACCCTGGAGAAACAGAGGACAGGGTAGGGGGAGTTCTGGGGTATAGGTGGGCTTCTGGAATAAGTTCAGAAGGTCAAAGGGGAAACTGTCTTCCCTTATATTGCCTCATGATATTTTCTCACACTCAAGGGTCCCACGGAGAAAATGAAAGCTCCTTTGGGCTGGAAATGTCTCAGATTGGTTTCTCTACTCATCGGCTAAAGGTTGGACAGACTCTGACCCCTCTCAACATCTGACTCCTTCCAGCCTCTAACTCAGACAGCTTCAACCCCAGGGCTCTTCTAGATTCCTCCTTTATTCAATGTCCATGCTGACCTTCCCATACCTCACCAACTGACCCCAGCATGCCCTCAGTGACCCTCTCACTCCTGGAAAGCTTTTTCTTCTTATTCCCCACTGTCTTTTCAGCGACCCCATCTGGTTCTGCCCTACAGGATGGGATTCTCTTCGGGATGGTAGGGGCTTATGACTGGGGGGGCTCAGTGTTATGGCTTGAAGAAGGTCGCCGCCTCTTCCCGCCACGGACGGCCCTGGAAGATGAGTTCCCCCCTGCATTGCAGAACCATGCAGCCTACCTGGGTGAGTAGCAGAGAGCTGCAAAGGATTAGAAGGTGGAGGGGGAAAAATGCTTCCTCAGTCGGGGGTGGGATGGGGGGTATAAGGTACTCACTCTTAACTCATGCGGTTTCTCACTGATCTCCTGCTACCTTCCTTTGGGACCCCCTTCTGTGCCTTTAGGGAAACCTCCTACTCTGACCCCATCTTCTTTCCCTTTCACCCCCGATTCCTTGTCCACTTCTAGGTTACTCTGTTTCCTCCATGCTTTTGCGGGGTGGACGCCGCCTCTTTCTCTCAGGAGCTCCTCGGTTTAGACATCGAGGAAAGGTCATCGCCTTCCAGCTTAAGAAAGATGGGGCTGTGAGGGTCGCCCAGAGCCTCCAGGGGGAGCAGGTAGGGCATCCAACGGAGGGTGAGACCCTTGGCTCCTGAGGGACCTTCAGGCTGTGGGGGAAGAGAGTGAAGGGACAAGAGAGGGGCCTTAAAAGTCTGTGTTGAATTCTGGTTGGCAGAGTCTGTCAGGGATGTGAGGACCAGATTGGCAGGTGCTTCCCACTTGTCCATAATCTTGCCTTCCCTTTCCTCTGGGGTCACCACTACCCACCGCTCTCCAGATTGGCTCGTACTTTGGCAGTGAGCTCTGCCCATTGGATACGGATGGGGATGGAACAACTGACGTCTTGCTTGTGGCTGCCCCCATGTTCCTGGGGCCCCAGAACAAGGAGACAGGACGTGTTTATGTGTATCTGGTGGGCCAGGTGAGACTTGCTGGGATACCCTAGAACTTGTCTGTGGGGGGCAAAGGGAGGGAGGGAAGGCACACACATTTGAGGGCTGGCCGAGAGGTCGGGACTGTCAAATCAGCATCTTCTGTCTTCTCCTCACCTCCACCAGCAGTCCTTGCTGACACTCCAGGGAACACTTCAGCCAGAACCCCCGCAGGATGCTCGGTTTGGCTTTGCCATGGCTGCCCTTCCTGATCTGAACCAAGATGGTTTTGCTGATGTGGCTATGGGAGCGCCCCTGGAGGATGGGCACCGTGGAGCACTGTACCTCTATCACGGGACCCAGAGTGGAGTCAAGCCCCGTCCTGCCCAGGTCAGGAGTGCCCCGACGAGGCAGGGGCATGGTGGGAGGAAGGGGAAGGGAGGTGCACCCTTTGGTTATCATTGCTCCCCTGGGCTTGAGACCCAAACTGAACAAGTGCCTTTTTTATCAGTAGTCAAAAAGGTGAGGCGGTGGGGTAGGAAACATGTTGCTGTACTAGGGACTCCTGAACACAGGCAAGTTTCTCTCATTCCTCCTCATGCCTGAGGGGAGAATTAGAAAAAGCCAGGTGGGAGGCCTGGGAAACCAGTTGTGTGAGTCTCTGCTCAGTCTCTCCCCTCTCCCTCTCAGCGGATTGCTGCTGTCTCCATGCCACAGGCCCTCAGCTACTTTGGCCGAAGTGTGGATGGCCGGTTAGATCTGGATGGAGATGACCTGGTAGATGTTGCTGTGGGTGCCCAAGGGGCAGCCATCCTGCTCAGGTGAGCGGCCCCAGCTAAGGTAGCAGTCGATAGCATGGCATAGCTGTTAAAAGCAAGGGCTTTGGAGTCACAAACTTACATTTGGCTTTCTTGATCAACTTACTCTATGCCTCCATTTCCTAGTTTATAAAATGGGAATAATAATAGTACCTGCCTTAGAGGTTTGTTGTGAGGATTAAACGCGATAATCTGTGAAAAGATCTAAACACAGTGCCTAGAACACGGCAAGTGCTGATTAAATGTTAGCTATTGGGACTTGCCTGGTGGTGCAGTGGTTAAGAATCCGCCTGCCAATGCAGGGGACACGGGTTCAAGCCCTGGTCTGGGAAGATCCCACATGCCGCGGAACAACTAAGCCCGTGCGCCACAACTACTGAGCCCGCATACCACAACTACTGAAACCCACACACCTAGAGCCCATGCTCCACAACAGGAGAGGCCACCGCAATGAGAAGCCCATGCACCAAGGCCAAGAGTAGCCCCTGCTTGCCACAGCTAGAGAGAAAGCCCACACGCAGCAGCAAAGACCCAGGCAGCCAAAAATAAAAATAAATTAATTTTAAAAAAATGTTAGCTATTATCTTACTTCTGTCAGAAGGTTCAGGGGAGGCGGACACATGTGTCCCCTAGCTCCTTATTCTTTCCTTGGACCTCAGGGAGGCAAACACTGGGGACTGCCTTTCTCAAAGGGCTTTCTTCCCTCTGCTAGACTATCTTTCCCACCCTGTTCCCAGCTCCCGGCCCATTGTCCACCTGGCCCCTTCACTGGATGTGACCCCGCCGGCCATCAGTGTGGTTCAGAGGGACTGCAAGCGACGCAGCCAGGAGGCAGCATGCCTATCCGCAGCCCTTTGCTTCCAAGTGACCTCCCACACTCCCGGCCGCTGGGATCGCCAATTCCGTGAGTGACTAGAGTGCATGCTAGGCAGCTCTCAACCCCTTGCCTGCCATGGTCTTGGGACCCCTCTCCACCTGCACTCTTGCCTGCCCCATTCAGATGTGCGGTTCATAGCATCGCTGGATGAGTGGACAGCTGGGGCCCGTGCAGCGTTTGACGGCTCTGGCCAGAGGCTGCCCCCTCGGCGGCTCCGGCTCAGTGTGGGGACTATCACTTGTGAGCCGCTGCACTTCCATGTGCTGGTGAGGAGGGGGCAGGAAGTGCTTTGCATCAGGGCCTGGGAGTGAGAAGGAGGCTGGATCAGAGGGGGTACTTTCTGCTGGATCGGCAAGAAAGCCAGAGTCAGGAGTGTGAGAAAGATCAGACTGTGGAGTCAGGCTGATCTGGGTTTGAATCCTGCTCTGCCGTTTACCACCTGTGAATTCTGGCAAGTCATATAACCTGCAAACCTTAGTTTCCTTGCCTGAAAAGGGAGGGATAATAATAACAACTACAAAATAGGAGTTAGCTGTCTTAGAATTAAATGTAATAGTATTGATAAAACCTTAGGACAGTGTCCAGCACACAGAAAGTGCTGAGCCATAATTATCACATTCTGCTAGGATTCCTGGGTCGTGTCCCTAATCCTTGCTCCCCATAATCCTTGACTCTGGTTTCTCTCAGGATACATCAGATTACCTCCGGCCAGTGGCCTTGACTGTGACCTTTGCTTTGGACAACACCACAAAGCCAGGGCCTGTGCTGGATGAGGGCTCACCCACCTCCATACGAAAGCTGGTCAGAAGTGCCAAGCCCTGCCCTGCCCTGGGTCCCAACACTGCCCTTCTCAGTGAATTCAAGAGAAAGGGGAGGGAGGAGACATGAGATCACAGTGAAATCTAACTTGGGCACCCACTCTTTTCACTTTTCCCTCAATCCCATTCCTTTCTCCCATGCCTTCCTCTCAGCCCTCAGCCCCTTCTCTCTCCTCTAGGTCCCCTTCTCGAAGGACTGTGGCCCTGACAATGAATGTGTCACAGATCTGGTACTTCGAGCTAATATGGACATCAGAGGCTCCAGGTGGGATGGACGTGAATTGGCCAAACGGGGGTGACCCGAGACAGATCAGAAGGGACTTGAAGGGAGATGGAGGGTTGTTTCTTGCCCAGGAAGACAGAAGCGAGGCTTCTGGCACTCCTTCAACTCTGGGCTCTCTTTTATCCACAACTCCTAGGAAGGACCCATTCGTGGTTCGCGGTGGTCGGCGGAAAGTGCTGGTGTCAGCAACTCTGGAGAACAGGAAGGAAAATGCCTACAACACTAGCCTGGGTCTCAGCTTCTCCAGAAACCTTCACCTGTCCAGTTTTACTCCTCAGGTGCCCTTGGGGGAGGGAATTTGGGAGGAGTCAGGGAAGGAGGAGGACGATTGCGGTATTGGCTGTGAGGGGCCCTAGGGAAAGGCTGTGTTTAGAGGCTGCAGGCAGGAGGGCAGTTGCAGCCCCACCTTAGCCTCCACCCCCCTTCCTCTGCTCTCAGGGGGATGGCCCAGCGAAGGTGGAGTGTGCAGCCCCTTCCCCTCATGCCCGCCTCTGCAGCGTGGGGCATCCTGTCTTCCAGGCTGGAGCCAAGGTGAGTTGGGGCCCAGGATGCGAAAGAGCCTCTGAGAGATCAGGGGCTGGAATCTGCGGGGCCTGGGAGTTTAGGAAAGGAGGCACACAAGGGCTCCTGTTCCTCTGTAGTTGTCCCATGAGGAGAAATCTACCATGTCCCTCTCCCCCAGGAGAAATCTACCATGTCCCTCTCCCCCAGGTGACCTTTCTGCTAGAGTTTGAGTTTAGCTGCTCCTTCCTCCTGAGCCAGGTCCTTGTGAGGCTGACTGCCACCAGGTGAGAACAATGGGCATTTCCTCCCAGGCCGCTCCTGTTGGGTCTTGGTGGTGGTGGTGTGTGGGTGGGAGCAGGGGTGGAAACAGCGTGACTCCTTTACTCTAGAGAGGGGTGTCTGAGACAGGGCTGGGATGCGAGCCTCTCCCCCTGACCCTACAGCAATAGCCTGGAGAGAAATGGCACGCTTCCTGATAACACAGCCCAGACCTCAGCCTACATCCAGTATGAGCCTCACCTCCTATTCTCTAGGTATGGCTCAGCTCCCCACTGAGACCCCATTCTGACCCCAGACTCCTACTCTTTATGTTTCCCCCCTCTCCCTCCATGTGCTTCAGTGTTCCCAAACACCAAACCCTTAGGGCTGCTCTATCTTTTTGCCCTCAATCCCACTCATGCTGAAGCTTCTCTTAAGCATCTTTCTTTCTTAGGTATAGGTATACCTATGCATCCTAGTTGTAGGGCTTTGCTGGGCCCTGGGGGTTGGAGCTGGTGTGATGGGATATGGGGTGTGGCCATAAAGTTTGTACCAAGTCTATGTCATGTCTCATTTCTATCTTCTCTATGTACCCCCATCTCTTTATCTATGTGCTGGCCCTACCTTCCCTGAATCCATGTCTGTGTGCTGACCATGTGCCCCTGTGTCTGTGTCATGGCTGTGACCATGTGCCTCCTGACTTGGTGTCCACGCAGTGAGTCCACTCTGCACCGCTATGAGGTTCACCCATATGGGACCCTCCCAGAGGGCCCTGGCCCTGAATTCAAAACCACTCTTAGGGTGAGAAGCTGGAGGGGCCTTGGCATAAGCAGAGGGAGGGGGAGGAGTTCCTGGGAAAAGGATGGGAGGAGTCTCTCTTAGATTTCAGTGGTATCGAGGGTAAAGAGGAACAGATGAGGAAGGGTCTTTCTTTGTCTCTCACCTCTTCCCATTTCCAATCCTCCTTTTAGGTTCAGAACCTTGGCTGCTATGTGCTCAGTGGCCTCATCATCTCAGCCCTCCTTCCAGCTGTGGCCCATGGGGGCAATTACTTCCTGTCACTGTCTCAAGTCATCACTAACAATGTGAGTCTGGGCTAGGGGCGTATGGAACCCTGCCATCTTGATTTGGTGGACTCACCCAGCTCCCAGCGTCCTGGGTCACTGCTCTCAGGGCTCCTCCCTCCCTGGGGGCGCCTTTCTTTCACATATGTAGCTTCTTTGAGAAGAAAGGAAGGGATCACCCAGGGAAGAACTACAGGAGTGTGGGTGGTGTGCGCCTGCTCAGCCTGGAGTGGCCAGCCTCTCACCATCAAGAGGGTCCCTCAAGTTGGATCTTCCTCTAGGCAAGCTGCACAGTGCAGAACCTGACTGAGCCCCCAGAGCCCCCTGTGCATCCAGAGGAGCTTCAGCACACAAGCTGGCTGGTATGAGTCACAAGAGGGTGAAGAAGGTGTCCAGAGTGGGAATGCAGGGGGGAGCAGTAGAGTTTGGAGCCTTGGGCTGGAGAGTAGAGTGGGGAGTGGGGGATATTTCCACCCCAGCATCCTGATCTGTCTCTCTCTTCTGGTAGAATGGGAGCAATTCCCGGTGTCAGGTCATGAGGTGCCACCTTGGGCGACTGGCAAAGGGGACTGAGGTCTCTGTTGGACTACTGAGGCTGGTTCACAATGAATTTTTCCGAAGGGTAAACTTTTCCTTTTCCACTGCTTTCCCCTGCTGCTCCTATCTGGGACTGTAGCATAGGCTTTTCCAGTAGACAGACTCGTGTTCAAGTTCGTGCTTTGCCTCCTACTCACAAAGTTATTTCATTTTTCTAAGTTTCTTTCTCTTCATGTCTAAAATGGGGAAGAAAAGACCTACTTCATGGGGTTGTTGTAAAGACTAAATGAATAATGAGATGAACTCACTAGAAGCTAGTTACTATTCTTGTATTTTCCTCCATTTATCATCTCTTAGTGTTATATCAATAATCAACCAACATTTATAGTATACCTAAATTCAATCAACCCATCAAATGCCTGCTATATAAAAAGCCCTCTATTAGATAGACACTGAGAAGAATATCCTCAACATTTAGCACCATGCCTAACTCATTGTAGTGATTTAATACATTTTTATTAAATGAATGAGTAAATAGTTGATATTACATGCAGGGTAAGCATGGAGGGTAGTGGGAAGTGATATTGTATAGTGAAAGAGATCTAGATTATGAAAGTTCTTTAAAGCCGGGAAGATGAAATCGAGCCTAATATGATAGGCAGTCAGGAGTTGTGTGAGTTCCTGAGAAGGGAAATGACCTCTTAATTATAACAGCCGTTTAGTACTAGGGATTTATATTGTGCTTTCCCGTGTTCCGTATACTTTGAATTACACAAGATCCCTGGGATGTAGGCATCTTTCAGGGAAGTTAAGTCTGACAGTTAATCCTTCCCTAAGTCTGGTTCTCTCTTTCTCTCTTTGGTATCCTTTTTTCATTCATTTATTTATTCTTTTAACAAAGATTTATTGAGAAACTGTGCTAGGCACTAGGGACACATAAATTACTAACACACAACCCTTGACCTCAAGGATCTTATAGTTCAGAGGTGAAAGACAGAGAAGTAAACAGAATATTATAACCTGATCCAGGGTGATGGGGGTTAGGAGGAAACACTTCCCTACTTCCCAGAGGGGATGACATCTAAAGGAAGGGTAGGAGTTAGCCAAAGAAAGAGGAGTTGAATGCATTTCAGGTAGAGCAAACAGAGTATATGAAGGGCCATAGGCTTTCCATCTGTAACCCTTCTTTTCTTTCCCCATCGGTCTCCAACCTTTTCCTCTGGTTTTGAACGTCCTGGAAGTTGTGCCCCTCAGCTTTATCTTTGCCATTAGGGTTCTGAGAGCCTTATCACCTGATGATGGCTCACTTTATTTTTTTTTAATTTTTGAATTTTATTTTATTTATTTTTTTATACAGCAGGTTCTTATTAGTTATCCATTTTATACATATATTAGTCAATCCCAATCTCCCAATTCAGATGATGGCTCACTTTAAATGTCTTTCCATTCACAGGCCAAATTCAAGTCTCTGACAGTGGTCAGCACCTTCGAGCTGGGAACTGAGGAGGGCAGTGTCCTACAGCTGACTGAAGCCTCCCGTTGGAGTGAGGTGGGGCTGGAGACTGAGTCTGAGAGCTGTGGAACTAGTAAGGGTGGCAGTGGCCTAAGGGCACCTGTGAGCTTTTTCAGAACAGAGGTGTCTTCGTCAGGCAGCAGTCAGGGAGTCAGAAGTGATAAATCAGAATGGTGGGGTCCCACTGCCTCCATTCCTACCTCAGTCTCTTTCCTTTTAGTCTTCTATTTTGCGGCTGGCTTTGCTACAACGTGGGGTGAGGCTAGCTGGGCAAAAGGGTGCAAATAAAAAACAACTCTCCTTCCTATGCAGAGCCTCCTGGAGGTGATTCAGTCCCGCCCTGTCCTCATCTCCCTGTGGATCCTCATTGGCAGTGTCCTGGGAGGGCTGCTTCTGCTCGCTCTCCTTGTCTTCTGCCTTTGGAAGGTAAGCACTTCCGTCGTGGGGAATATGGGGCACGGTGCTCATGAATTAAGGAATCCTTGATTATAGCCGGGAGAACTGGATTTGTGCTGGGCAGCTAAGCAGGCTGTGGGTGTCATGCCCAGATCTCCTTCACTGTCCTCCAGAAATGTTGGTTGAGTTAAACTAAGCCAAATAAAATAAATTTGAATCTCAGTTTTGGAAGCAGAACAAAATTGAAGACTTCAGATACATCTGAGGGCTGTTGGCCAGGTCCCCAGTCAGGGCATTTGGTGATGACTCTTATCTCTTTCCCTACAGCTTGGCTTCTTTGCCCGTAAGAAAATCCCCGAGGAAGAAAAAAGAGAAGAGAAATTGGAGCAATGAATGTAGAATAAAGCCCTAGAAAGTCCTCCCTGGCAGCTTCTCCAAAAGACTTGCATAACAGCAGAGGTTTGGGGGCTCATATGGGACACGAAGAAGCCTCTGGACTATCTCCCCAGACCTGCAGCCTGACTTGACCTTTGAGTCATGAGGATGCTGCTGGCAAGAGATGAGGCCTTACCTCAGATGAGAAGGGCTGGCACTACACTCCCACCCTGTGCTTCCCTCCTTACCATCCTGGTTCCAGAGCCAACACTGGGGCCTTAATGTAGGGCCCTTTTTTCCCCATCCCCAGGAATCAAGAATTTTTTGCCTAGGTCCCTGACTTCTTTCAGTTTCCCTCTACATCCTCCCTCACAATTTGGAAAGGACGAGGGTTATCTTCCTCCATTTCCCACCTCTCACCTTCCTGCCTTCTCCCCACTCCAAAGGAGAGAGCTGACGTTGGCTTGAACGAAGTAAAGTCAACATCTGCTGCTTTCCTGTGGAGTCTGGTGATTCAGAAGGCCGGATGGGGAGAGTCAACAGGAAAAAAGGAGGGAGGAGGAAAAGCCACAAGAGACATTCTGTACAATTCCAAGGAACAGAGAAGCCTTTAGACAGGCAACTGCCATCCTTCTGAAACCTGAGACTTTCGTGGTGCACT
Organism: Balaenoptera acutorostrata; assembly: GCF_949987535.1. Classification (NCBI taxonomy): domain Eukaryota; kingdom Metazoa; phylum Chordata; class Mammalia; order Artiodactyla; family Balaenopteridae; genus Balaenoptera; species Balaenoptera acutorostrata. The sequence continues at coordinate 108,545,548 of NC_080064.1, read as the reverse complement.
AGCCCGCCCTCAGGTGCTGGTGAAACGGAGCTGCCCCAGGCCTGCTGGGCAAGGGTTTCCCAACTCTCCAGCCTTCCCTGGGAGCAAAGCCAGAGCTGGGTGCCCGATTCTCTGGAGCCAGGGGCCCCCACGTGGCTAGAGCTGGAATAACAGAGAAGACTGGATACCCTAGGCAGTCCTCTCTCAGGCCTCACACACTCATGAGCCCTCCTTGAAGCCTCCTTATAGAAACTAGAGAGAAGGGAGAGGATTGCTTGATGGTGGGAAACCCTTTCACCTTACTAGATTTGGGAAGCAGCAGCCCCATGGGGTCTGAATTAAGGAAGAAGCTGAAGTAGGTGGCAAGAGGTCTCTGGGAAGCAAGCCCTTACTCACTTGGCACTGTTTATGTAGCACAAATAGCTCCTAGGAAATGTTTCTGGGGCATCTCCAGTCATACCTTGTAGGGCTTCTCTGGGAGAATCAGTTGGACAGCCCTTGCTTGATGTTTACTGGAAATTCTCAAGTTAGTTTCTATCTCTGGACCACCCCACCACCTGACTCCCATCTTTTGGTCATGGCCAGTAAAGAGAATTGGATTCTCATTGACAACTGGGTAGCATATAGTTCTCTGTAATCAAGACTTTGGACACCAAAGTTAGTTACTGGTCTCTAGAGGGCAGCTCTGACAGCCATTTGAAGAATCAGCACCCATTTAGAGCTGAGAAGAGAGGGGACCCGATTGGGCAGTTGACTAGCTGCCACAGACTCTGTCCTCCAGGGCTGTTCTTGAGATCTGGTCACAGTGTTTATTTTGGCATGTCTCTGGCCTTTTGCAGACAGCATTGTCTCTGTTTCCTAGCAGGGTAGACAGTATATCAGATGGTCAGAACAAATAAAGTTCAGTGTCAAATGACTTCTGGCTCTATTTGAGTTCCCTGGGATATAGACTGCTCACAAATGGTGAGAGGTGGAGTCTCGGTTTACCTTGAGACCTTATACAATTGAGTCCCTGGAAGGCAAGGTTATGAAGTATTTGAAATGTTTTCTGTGACTCTCCCACTGGAGATGTACTCTAGCCTCCTGCAATCCTCACCTACTTAAGTGAGCGTAGAGTGTAAAATGTGTAGGTTTGGTAAACACATAGGCCTATACTGAAATCCCAGGTCTGCCATTTATGAGCTAAGTGGCTTTGGGCAAGTCATAACTACCCTGAGGCTCAGATAAAAGGCTGTGTAGAGCAGTGGTTAAGAATGAAGACAGACTTGGGTTTAAATCTAAGCTCTACCACTTAAATCCTGCTTGACCTTGAACAGATTTAACTTCTCAATGTCTTGACTTTCTTGACTTTAAACTTATTAGGGTTGTGAGGACTAAATGAGATGATTCAAGTAAAGTGAACATATAGTAAGTACTTAATAAATGGTAACTATTTTTATAGTTACCTGGCCTGTTAGGCTGGGACAACCATTCTGTGCCATGCTGGTGAGTTATTTTGTGGCCGGAGGCTCCATGGTGGCCCTTAGTACAATTCACATAGGCTATAGTTTGATGAACATTTATAGAGCACACTTGTTTCTGGGGCAAGGACTGAGGCCATGGTTATGTTGACAGATTTCCCCTCTTTATCCCCAGTCAGCCTGCAAAGGGAGATGGATATCCTTGAGGACTGGTTCATCTAATTCTCTCTCCACATGCTTAAAAAAGTACTCTTAATATTTTTCTCCACCTAGAGATCCCTCTCTTCTCTATTCCTCAGCACCAGAACGGGACTTTCTCTAACCCCAACCTATTCTTCAAAAAGCCTGTTACCTCTTTCTTCCTTTGAAGCAGAGCCAGTTTGAGAAGCAACTGTAGAAACACCAGACTCTCCTCAGACACACAGGTGTTGCTTTCTTCTCATCGTTGCTCCTTTGTTCCTTTATTCATTCTTTTCTTCATTCACTCATCAGACATTAAGCACCTAATATGTGCTAGGCAATTTGAATAATATAAAATGCAACTCCTACCATCAAAGAGCCCAGTCTAGTAGGGGAAACAAACATGTAAACATATAATGGAAAATACAGAGACCTGGTTGCTAGATGACATATCAGTATTAGAAATGTGTCGCACACAAGAGGCACACTTTTTTAGGTGAGGTTGGAGGGACTTTAAAAGTTTACAGAAAAAAAAAAAGTCTTGAGGGGCCACCAAGTGTGAGAGGAGGCATTCCAGGGAGGATTAATCACCAGTCGGGAAGGGAATTGTAGTAGATTAGAGCAGCCTGAGCATTAGACTGTTTGTGAAAGTAGTGAGAGATGAGACTTGAACAGGCAGAGTGCAGCTCCTGAAGAGCCTAGTAAACCACGTTAAGAACTCTGAACTTTATCCTGTAGGCTTTCATATGCATTTGAGTGTGCTCTCTCTGACTGAAGGGAGGAGAAAAGAGAGACGGGTAGACTGACTGTTCAAGCACGAATTGCTGAGAATCTGAATTTAAAGGGCAGTGGAAATAGTGAAGACAGTTTTGTGAGTATTTATGTGGAAGGGAATGCTTAAAATAAAAAAAAAAAATCGCTCCTCTCCCTGTCCCCTTTTCTAACGTAGAGGTGCGTTGGGATATTAGGCCTGGTTCCCTTTCTCCACGTTGCGGTGGGTAGTGCATCATCCACGTTCAGTCCTTTGCTCGGCACTACAATCTCCTCCCGTTTCCAAACTGCTCTCTTCAAATCCTTCTTTGTGCCCGGGTTTTTGGCCGCGGAATGGTGGGAGGAAGCAGAAGTAACTAAGTTGGCAAACGTCTCTGGATATAATCAAATCGTCGTCACCAGTGGTTAAATGCGACAGTTGCTAAGAGGCGTGCACGCCGGGAGACTCCTGCGGCTGCGCTCCGGGGGGCGGGGCTGAGGCGGGGCTTGGGGTGGAGCCGCAGCCTGGAACTGCGGGGAGGGGCGGGGCGGGGCAGGGGGAGGAGTTTTAGCCGGAGCCCGGGTTTGGGGACTTGGGAGTCCCTTTTGCGATTGAGCAGGTCGGAGCTGGGGGTGGGTTCGGTTTGGGAGGGTGAGGTTTGAGACCAAGCCCAGGCGGAGACTGCAGGATTTTTGCCTCCGCAACGGCGGAGTGCGGCTGGGCCAGGGGCGGAGTTTTAAGCCCAGCCCTCGGATTCTTGCTTCTGATTGAACGGGGTGGGTCCTGGGGCGGGTCCCGGTTTGCTTTTGACAGCTCTCTTACACAGCTGCAGACGAGTCCGGTGGGTTCAGGAACTTGTGACCCCGCTCTCCACGCGTCCCCGTCCCCCCGTGGCCCCGGCCCCGGCCATGAAGCGCATCTTCTCCTGCTCCAGCTCACAGGTGGCGGTATGTGCTACAGTGTCTGGGAGGATGGGCATGGGGCTGGGGTCCAAGCCCTGTGGTGACAGAAGTCCTGAGTCCCATCTCCACGCACCGTCGCCTTTTCTCTTTATCGGTCTTTCTAGCTCTTCCGCTCCCGCAGTGCAGCCCTCCCGCCCTGCCTTCCTCAAGACCCTGTACCCCCCAAGGTCCTTTCCCTTGGCCCTTTCTTGTCCTCCAAGCATCTACACCCCCAACTTCTGATATGTTTCCGGCAGCCCCTGCCACCTCCCAAAGGCTCTGTTCTCTACTTCTTCTCTGTTTCCCAGTACTGAACTACCTTCAAGCATCTGTCCTATCCCCAGCCCCTGCTCAGCCCCAAGCCCCTTTCTATCTCCCAAGTACTGCCCCACGCCCCATTTACCAGCCCTGCCTTGTCCTCACAAGCCTGCCCTCCTGTATGGCCCTATCCTGGCTCTCAGTCCAGCAAGTACTTCCAGCCCCGTGCCTTCCCCTAGCCCTTCCTCATAGAGTCGTCTCTGTCCTTGCCCCCATCTCACCCCATGCCACTTCCACTTCCATTCTCTCATCACCACCACTGGCTCTCAGACATCACTCCAAACCTCTTTCCAATCGGTGCTCTGACAGCAGCAGCCTTCTCCTGTTCTCCCCTTCAAGCTCTGCTCCTCTCTGTCCAGTGGCTGTTCAACTCCCCGACCTCCTTCTGCCTGCTCTCTGCAGGTTAATCTTGCAGTCCGGCCTGGCCAGCCTGACAGGCTCTGCCAGAGGAGGACAGTTGCCTGGCTGCTCCCCAAGGAATGGGTAAATTGCCTGCAGACTCCACTCTGGCCAGTTCACTGCAGTGCCTGGTCATCACACTGGTTCTTGGGCCAGTCAAGGCCTTCTGCCTGCTTCTCCCCAGAATCTTTCTTCATTCTAGACCCTCACCCAGTTGTTTAGGGCCTATACACTCTGCTTCCTTTGACTGAGCTGGGGAACGGTAATGGTGAGAGGCGAAGAGGATAAAATGGATTCACTCTGAGAGTTCCCAGGAGAAGTCACTGTCCTCCCCATGTCCTCCCAGAACAAAACACACGGAGGAAGACTACAGAAGGGAGTGGCTAAGGGAGGGTATAGCTTCTTCTTCTCTGAAGATCTCTTACAGAGAGACCCCCTAGCTAGGGATGAAATTTTGTGTGGAGACTGGGATGACGGTTCATTTTGAAGTGAAGTAGTCGACTACCTGTAGTAATATTGCTTAGCCTAACTTGACTTTGTGGTGTCATTCATTGAGCAAACGTGAGAAATGCTCAGCTCACTCTGCATGGGCAGGCCACAGAGGCCTGGAAGTGACCTACGAGGCAAGAGTAGGAACTCTGTTGAGGCCTGTTCTCGTCCCACTTAACGTTTGCTTCCCCACTTAGTTTCCACACATTAATCAACCAATCAAAAGGCATTTACTGGAGGATTACTGGACTGAATGTCAATATTATGACGTAGTATGAGTGTGTTTCATGTTTGGTAATTGCAATCATTGTTGCTTTTGTTGTGGTCATCCATGTACAATGCTTGGTGTCAGTCTATTTATCTCTTGTAAAAATAAAATACAGTGTGTGTGTGTGAAAAAAAAAAAGAAAAAGGCATTTACTGAATGACTAGTAAAGGTACCAGAAACTGAGGCTACCCAGAATGTCTTAACTCAGGATGATTTTCTTATTCACATGGACTCTTCCTTAGTTACTGAAAGTCCTCCACATTGCCCTGCCCTTTCAGGTTTGTGGAGTCTGCCTGCTCCTTAGGAATCAGGAAACTATCTCATTCTTCCTGATTCTCCAATTGTTGGTCAATGGCTACTTTTCAGGATGCTGGGATGAACAATGGGCTGAATGTTGGAATTTTAAAGCATTCCTCTGTCCTTCTTCATCCCAGCTCTACAGAGGTTTGGCCATGAAGAATTTCTACCCATTCTAAACTCTTCTTAGTACAAGATTATAGGTAGTAAATTAGGTGGACTTAGAACTACTTAGCTGGAAAGAAAACTGTTTTCTCAGTCAGGGTATGGATCCAATGAGATTGAAAATAGACCAGTTTAAGCTGTAAATTGTTTCCTCTTGAAACTTCCCCACACTTCTCATGATAAATTCCTCCACTCCCTGGGTGGCTAACCGCTCTGAACCAGTTTGTCAGAGAAATAGTGTGACAGCCTTCCTGACTACTCCCAAAGCCTGGCTTCCCAGTCATGGCAGAAGATTGCCCCTTTCCATCCCCGCTCCCACCCCTGGATCCAGATTGCACCCTCAGATTGAGATAAGGACTGAAGGATCTGTGATCATTTAAAGATTAATCTAAGTCATCCAGAATACGTATAGGAAGTTTAAGAAACAAACAAACAAAAGCCAGCTCCTATAATCTCATTTTGATTTAGTCAAGTAGAGGATACCTTTGAGGTTGTCTTACATAGGCAGCTTACTCTGCCTATGTAGGAAGTAAGTCAGAAAATAGCTTTAAACAGTAGGCACTGGATCAGCTTAGAGGAATGTCAATTGCATTTTAAATTTTTTTTTTTTAATTTTATTTATGGCTGTGTTGGGTCTTCGTTTCTGTGTGAGGACTTTCTCTAGTTGTGGCAAGCGGGGGCCACTCTTCATCGCGGTGCGCGGGCCTCTCACTGTCGCGGCCTCTCTTGTTGCGGCCTCTCTTGTTGCGGAGCACAGGCTCCAGACGCGCAGGCTCAGTAGTTGTGGCTCACGGGCCCAGTCGCTCCGCGGCATGTGGGTCTTCCCAGACCAGGGCTCGAACCTGTGTCCCCTGCATTGGCAGGCAGACTCTCAACCACTGCGCCACCAGGGAAGCCCTCAATTACATTTTAAAAATTGAGAGACAGCTCCTGGTTCCTCCAGGGCAGCATTTCCATTTCCATTCACCTGTCCTACAGAGGTAGCCACTCTCTCTGCTGTTTCTCTCTCTACTGTTGGTGGTCACAGACACACGACCAGAGATAAGGAGAGGCTGCAGTTACTTCTACAAAGCCACCCCCCCAATCCTACGGGAGATACAAAGCTTATCCTTGTTTTGAGTCTGCTGATTGATTTGGTGATTGCTCCCTTGAGGCTGTGTTGGTTATCCTCTTTCCCAAGGTGCTGGGGTGAACAATAGACTGGATCTTGGAATTCGGAAGCAACCCTCTGTTCTTTTTTTTTTTTTGGTACGTGCCATGTGGCCATGCGGGATCTTAGTTCCCCTACCAGGGATTGAACCCGTGCCCCCCTGCATTGGGAGTGTAGAGTCTTAACCACTGGACTGCCAGGGAAGTTCCCCTCTGTTCTTCTTCACCCTAGCTCTGCGGAGGTTTGTCTGTGAAGAATTTCTACCTATTCTAAATTCTTCTTGGTATAACAAGATTATAGGAAGTAAATTGGGTGGATTTAGAACTATCTAGGTGGAAAGAGAATTATCTACCTTGCTAAGAAGCACCTTTACCATCTATACAGCTTGATTGGCATACATTACCCGATATGATCAAGATCCCTTCCTCCCACTCCCCTGGATGGAGAATTCTGAGCCCAGGAACATCCAAAATGTACCAAGCAAGGCTAGGAAGGATGGGGATTAGGACTAACATTTATTGTGTACCTACTACGTGACAGACAGTGCTAGGTGCTTTATACAGTGTTATTTTATTAGCAAACTGAGGTTCAAAGAAGTTGTTACATGCCTCAATTCACAAGGATAGAAAGTGTTAGAATCAGGATTTTAAACAGAGAACTTCAGATTGAGGTCAGCTGATGGTGGTGTCCTGTGGTGGAGGTGTAGTTCTAGCTGTCTGCTTTTTCTGAGGGTGATATGGCCCCCCAGGGGGCATTGGATAACGTGTTATTACATCTCAGTCTGTTGGTATGTGGAGCAGTCATTTTGCTTATTATGTCCTTTGAGAATTAACCTGTTTGGAGACTCTTCTCCTTGTACGGAGTAGTGTCTGAAGGTGGGTGGCTTTACCCTGGAGGTGGTCTTAGACTGTTTATTTGAAAATAAGTAAACCTTCCATAGCTCTGTAGTAAATGGCCTGGTGGTGAGAACTAGAATAGGGCATCTGATGGCCTGGGTTCTAATCTCAATTTTACCACTATTTTGTGGTGTGACCCTGGACAGTTATCTAACCTCAGTGTGCTTCAGTTTCTTCTCTGTCAACTAGATAAAATAATATCAGCCCTAACTACTTTCCAGGGATGTTGAGAGGGTAATTGAAAGAGCACTTAAAAGGGCTACGAGGAATTACCTCACGAGTATTACCTCAGAATCCATCTACCTTAGATAATTTTATGGTTTAGGCATTTAAAATCTTTCCTGTTCTCGATTAATAATTTGCCCTGGCTATGTATCTGAAAATGAGTTGGCTTCCATAGACCCTTTTTTCCCCCACCTCTTCCTATAGCCTCTTCTTGTTGCAATTACACCTCGTAAAATGCAATGTGCCGCCACCAGTCCCACACTGCTTCCTGTTTTTTTATAAGGATGCCATACACTTGTATAGCTTTTTACAGTTTACACAGAGATTTTATATACATTAGCTCATTTAATACTCACAGCATGATGAGTTAGTTATTATTTTCCACATTTTATAGATGAGGAAACAGATTAGAGGTGTTCAGTGGCTTACTATAGGTCACATACCTGAAGTATGTGAATTACTGAAGTAGCTGAACCAGGCCGTGAACTTAGGCCTGCTGACAAATATTCACCTAGGGCCCTTTTCACCATTCCACAGATTTTTGCCTCCTTTCTTCCTTTCCTTTCCTTTCCTCTCTGGACCAAACCAGGCTTTTCCGTGCTTTCAGCTCTGGGTGTTTTTACACAGCTCTTTCATGTCCTGTGATACTTCAATTATTGTAATTACCCCAGCACCTGAAAAAGTCAAGCTGGCATGGTAGAACAATGTGTGCCCAGGTATGGCTGTTGTCTGGGACAGCTGCACCCTGCCAGGAAAATGAGGAGGGAGGGAAGGGTGGAGGTGGGGAGCTGCCTCCTCAAGCCTAGCTAGAGACCTGTCTTTGCCTTTTGGTGGTTGTTGCCATGAAAGGGGAAGAAGGACTAGCCAGAGGGCATAGGTATGAGAAGGGAAAACGAAAACTCTGTGCTTCTGCTCCTAGTTTTGGGCCCCAAAGCCAATGGGTAGAGATGCTATGGATAGGTATTTGGACTCCTAGCTATGACCCAAAGCTAGGTGCCTTGATTTCTCAAATATCTGAGAACAAAGAAACAGAGGAGCACGGGGGTTGGGGCGTTGAGAGGCAAGGTGAACCCAGTCCGGAGTGGTCAGTTTGGTTCAGTTTGCTCCAGCAAGACCTAAAGAGCAAAAGGGAAAGGAGTCGTGGCTACGATTGCTAGGAGGTTGTGCACCTAACAACAATAATCATAATGCTGATAAAAAGACATTTGAAATACTATGCATTCAGTCCTCAAAAATGATTTTTAATTCGGTAGTCCAAGCACCTTTTGGGCCAGGGCTGGCAATAACTGGCAGTAGTCCCCAGTTGCATATGAGTTGGTGACTATTTAACTGGCCCACCTAGAAGGACTAAATGATCTAGACTGAGTGACTTGTGGAACATTGAAAGGATCTCAGGGATGTCCCTTTTCCCTTGCTTGGCATCCTAACCATGTTCTTCTTTTCCTTCTCCACTCTACCCCCGCCTCTTATATTCACACAATCTGTGGCTCTGGACCAGGTGGAGAGATGGAACCGCCGTGATCAGAAGCTTCTGGAGGCAGTGCAGCGGGGGGACGTGGGATGCGTGGCTGCTCTGGCCTCCAAGAAATCTGCCCGACCCACCAAGCTAGACTCGAACGGCCAGTCCCCGTAAGTAAGCCTTCTTGATCCCCACCCTTGGTATGTGGTTCTCTTTAAAAACCCCAAACCCCAATATGATGTAAGACCAGGAAATGCCTACAATGTCAGAGCCCTTTTTTGTCTTAATTAGCAAGTATATCAATAAATCTTCGCTACATATCAAGTGCTGCACAAAGTGGGGGAAGAAGATATTGTCCCTGAGGTCCACACACCTCACGACCCACATCAACAAAATTGACCAAAAAAGGTCATAAAGCCCATGAAACAAACGGAAAACTGAAACATACACTAAATAGAGTATTTCTTCATTGTACAAATAGGAGGGTGTGTATGCTTGAGAAATTAGGAGTGCAGTGGTGGCCATGAGAGTCATGTGGCTGGAAGGAGTGATTAGGATAAGAGGGATATTAGCCCTTGTCTCTTCCCAAGTCAGCCTGCAAATGTCCAGCCCTCTGCTCTGGCCCACTCTGTGACACTTCCAGTCTGCTAAGTGTCCTGTGCTGAGTTACAGGTAATTATGTGTTCCCTGGACACCCCTGCAGTACTCTGAGATTGCTTGAGACCTGTAGCTCTTATTTCTACCTTTGCTCCCAGCCTCCTCTGAAGTTTTAATGGTAGGCCATTTATATAGGCTTCTCTTTCTCAGAAAGTCAGGCTACGGGAGCTTCCCTCTCTGCTTTTGGGATTGGCTTCGGGGTGACGGAGCTTAGTAGGCAGTGCTTATTAAGGTTCTCCCATTCCTCATCCCCTGGTCCCTTCATCCTTCTGCCTCTCGACGTTGACTCTGGCAGGTTTCATCTGGCAGCCTCCAAAGGCCTGACAGAATGTCTGACTATACTACTTGCAAATGGTGCTGACGTCAACAGCAAGAATGAGGATGGTGAGTTAGACTAAAGCACTGGGTCATGCTGCTTGCTTTTCCCTTTACAGCAGCAGTCGGGGGGTGGGGGCCCAGTGCTGGGCCCTGCTGGAGGTTCCAACTGTAGCCCTCCTGCTTCTCTCCTCATAAGTTCTGGCCAGTCTCCTTCCAGGGGTTCCGCTCCCTGCAAGCTGGGCCTACCTCACCCCCATTCCCACCTCCACCGCAGGTACCAGGCACTTGGGGAACAGGAATTTCTGGCTCCATGTGGCTGAGAGCCTCTCTGTCTAATCTCCCTCTGATTATCTGTGCGTCTCTTGCCTTCCCTCCCTCTGAGTCATTGGTATGCATGGGGCCACCCACCCTCCCTCTCCCCTTCTTTCCCTTTCCAGGGAGCACCGCCCTGCACTCGGCCACCATTTCCTGCCAGCCACAATGTGTCAAGGTCCTGCTGCAGGTAAGAGCAACCCCTGATACTACTCCTGTGAAAGGAAGAAGAGGACCCAGAGACTCCTTACTCTGTCTTGTACTCACCAGCAATATTTGGTCAAATGTACCCCTCTCATCCCCAATAAGAGAGCTAGGAATCACTTATTCATTAGTTCGCCAACATTTATTTAACACCTGCTATGTGCAGGCGCCCTGCTTAATGCTGCCCTTGAGGGCATGTTGTAAAGCAGCGTTGCCAGGGACTGACTGCCAGTCAGTCAATATGCATGTATTGAACTCAACCACTGGCAGAGGCACTGCAGAGACTAACTGCTGTGATGATGGGCAGGTGGAAGGATGGCAGAGGTGTTCACATTAAACCCAAAGCCTGCTGTCTGTTTCGAGGAGTTTGTGGTGTAGGAGTACAAAGAGAAATATACATGTGAAATGACAGGTGGACAATTCAGAAATAAGTCTCCCAAAGTTCAAAGGCACAGTTCAACAGGCCATTGTGCAAATGGATGTTCTGTTTTGTTCTTCCTGGCCCTTTCCAAATTTCTCAGTTATGATCCTAAAATACCAGACATAGACTCAGGTGTCATTTTCCCTAACATGTTTATCTACCTATAACCTGATTTTTCTTAGGCCCTAGGTTTATGAACCAGGGCTGAAATTCAAGGCTGCCTATCATCCGCAAGGAATAAATTGGACTTGCCTAGTAGTTGGCCAAAGTCATGGTCCTCCTGCCCCTCCCCACAGTACTGTGAAAGCTGGTGACCCAACAGGGGGTTTGGGATGAGAATGTTGACACCGCGCTCCATGCTGCTTCCCTTTGTGGCTCTTTGCAGCATGGTGCCAATGAAGATGCTGTAGATGTGGAAAATCGTAGTCCACTGCACTGGGCAGGTGTGTGCCAGGGGACTGGTGGGAAACAGGGCTGCAGGGACCAGAGGGTGGGGAGGGAGCGGGGGATAACGTTTGGTGGGAAGGGCAGGCCAGAGCTGACTGCTGAAATGGTCGGAGGGGATGCTGCATCATGGTCTGACTAGGTGTCCTTCCTGCTTCCCCTTAACCCGATCATCCCGCAACCCTCCGTAGCCTTCTCTGGCTGTGCCTCAAGCGTGCTCCTCCTGTGTGATCACGAAGCCTTCCTGGATGTCCTGGATAACGTGAGTGTCAGCTGGGCAGCTGGGCAGGGCCCTACATGGGGAGGCTGCTGCTTTCTCTGAACTTAATTAGCCAAGTTCCATGACCAGGGGTTGTGTAGCACCACCTCCTCTTCCTTCTCCCCATGCCCCTCCTCCTCTTCCACACAGAGAGGTTAAGGCTTATCTTCTGGAGAGCTTCTAACCCTCTGAGAAGGAGTATTTAGCCCCAGCATTGGGGCTTTTTCTTGGAGAGGTGTGGGAACAGGGGAGTTGGTTGCATTGTGTCAAAGCCCTGGTTCCCCCGGCTCCTCGTGAACCCCCTTCCCACAATCTGTGCAGGATGGACGTACACCCCTGATGATTGCATCGCTGGGTGGTCACGCAGCTATCTGCTCACAGCTACTGCAGAGAGGCGCCCGGGTTAATGTCACTGACAAGAATGACAAGTGAGCCTTCCCTGTCTTCCCACCCCAAATCCCGACCCTGACCAATCTAGAAAGGAGCCACTGGGCAAAGTGTGTGTGTGTGTGTGTGTGTGTGTGTGTGTGTGTGTGTGTGTATTGGGGAAGAAGGCAGGTTGGTCTCTGTTTTCTTGGGAACCTCTCTCCTTCTCAGTGGTGGTTCAGAAGAGCACTGCTTGTTGCTTCACTGTTTTCCTCTTGGTAAGTTGAGAACGTTTTCCTTATACTTTCCTATTCTGCTGCTGACACTGCCATCTTCCTAGCATAGGTGACTCTGGAAGTAGAATCAATACCTCTGGATCCACTAGTTTAATTTACTGGTTTTCGAACTATCTTCTAAGCAATGGAATACTTTTTCCCCAGTAAAGAATTTATGCAGAACCTCAATATATAAAACAGATGGAAGTGGAGCCCTTCCAATTGGCCCCCTGCTTTCTGATGCTACAGCTCCAAGGAATGACATTTGAAAAGTTCTGGTCTGGCCTCATGCTTTGTCACTGGCTGGTGTTGGTCTGTGGTTCTCCTGACCACACTGAGTGAGAGCTGACCTTGTGAGTGGATTTTTTGAAACCAGGACTCCTGGATTCCATGAGAAAAGCTTATGCTCAGATTTGTCCCAACCCATAGATCGGCTCTGATCCTGGCCTGTGAAAAAGGCAGCACTGAGGTGGCCGAACTGCTCCTGAGCTATGGAGCAGATGCAGGGGCGGTGGACAGCACGGGGCATGATGCTTTGCATTATGCTCTACGCACACAAGACAAGATACTGTGGAGGCTGCTGCGGCAGGCCCTGAACCGGCAGGGGCGGGGAGGTAAAGCCAATACCCTTTTGTAACTTCAAGATGCTCCCCGATAGCCTTAGAATCAGAGAAGCGTCTTAGAATCCCATTTGTTTCCATGGAAATAATAATTGTCACTTTAGTTGAGGGTTTACTTATTTATTGCTGCTGCTCTGAGATGACACCAAATTCCCAAAAGCACGGTCACAAAATTCTTCAAGGCAGCCTTGTCTCTCACTGAAGGCAACTCTGGCTAGTACTATTGCTAGCATTTATGAGTTGCAATTGTACATCTATTTATGTGATTTGATGGTCAATCTCTCTCTCTCCCCTACTAGACTGTAACCCCCTCAGATGACAGGCCATCTCTGTTTTGCTCACCATTGAGGTCCTGGTGCCTATAACAGTGCCTGGCACAGTGTCCAATAAATAAGTGAGTGAATGAAATGAATGAGCTGGTATATCTCTGAGATAGGAAACGAAGGTTGCTGGACAGCTAGGGATCCATCAAATAGGGGTGGCTTTCCCTATTCGACATGTGTGGTAAAGGATTAACACTGAGGGGCCACTCCTTTCAGAGAAAGTCTGAAGGCAGAGTGTGGGCTAGAAGCACGTGGGTCCTGTCTCCTCTCTCATTTTCCCCATGTCTTTTCATATAGGTCAGGGGTTAGTTCAACATCCAGATCTTGCATCCCAGGTAAGACCCTAAGTGCCTTCTCCTTTTGCTTCTGACCCACCCCAGGCTTTCCCGCTGGGATATCTCCCAGGCAGTGATCACCGGGGCATCGAGACAGTCTAAGAGAAGAAAAGCCCTCTTGGGCTAGCTGCCCGGGTTTACTTCACTGTTCCTTTTTCTCCATAGGCCTCTCCATCTGAGCCTCAGGTGGGTTCTCCATGGAGAGCGGAGCCTGAGGAGGAGCAGGAGGAAGAAGAGGATGAAGATCCATGTTCAGAGGAGTGGAAGTGGAAGTATGAAGAGGAGCAGAGGAAAGTTTCCCAGTTGGAGCAGGAGCTGCTGCGAAATACGGAAGAGTGTAAGTCTCAATCTGCAGCTTATCTGGGCCTGGAGAACCAGATTCAAGAACAGGTTCGGGAGCTGGGGCTCCTCCTATCACAAGAGCCCGGAGCTCCAGGAGACCAGGGCTCTAGTCTCCGGCCTGGAGGAGATGGCGTGGAGCAGGGTCGTACCCTCGACCTGCTGGCTAAGTGCGTACAAGAGCTAAAGAAGCAGCAACAGGCAGCAGCCGCAGCTGCAGCAAAACCAGTAGTAGCTTCCAAGAGGGCTGAGCATTCAGCTGGAGGGGTGATCCAGTATGAAGCCCATGGAAGGTCCCAACCAGAAGAACAAGAGCCACCCCAGAGCCCAAGGTCTGAGACCACTGGGAAATCCACAGGACAGCAACTGACCACCAATGGTGGGCAGGCCCTTGGCCCTGATCATACTGACCAGCTGCATGCTGGCCAGAAGGCGAGGCCCCAGGCCCCAGGGGCTGAACCAACAGGCACAGTGGCTGAACCAGTGCGCACAGCAGCCATGAACCAGCTCCTGCTACAGCTGAGGGAGGAGCTGGCTGCCGTGTGGCGAGAAAAGGATGCAGCCCGGGGGGCTTTATCAAGACCAGACCTGGAGGGAGCTCTGGGGACGTCCCGGGCTGAGGCTGCAGCAGCAGCCTGGGAGAAGATGGAGGCCAGGTTGGAGCGGGTGCTGGTGAGGCTGGATTGGGCAAAAGCAGGATTACAGATGAAACCTGAGGCCCCTGCCCAGGAGCCCAGAGAGGGAGCCCCAAAGGCAGGCCCAGGGGCCATCACCAAAGAGGGTGAAGGGAAGGAGGAAGGGGCTACTGGGGCCTGCGGAGAGCCTCTAGGGGCCCCTGGAGGGGAACAGATGCCAGGAGGGGGCCTGGCGGAGGGACAACTGGAGAAGGAGGTGTCAGCACTGAGGCTGAGCAACAGTAACTTGCTGGAGGAGTTGGGGGAGCTGGGCCGGGAGCGGCGGCGGTTGCAGGGGGAGCTGCCATCCCTGAGCCAGCGGCTACAGCGGGAGCGCGTGCCCAAGCCAGAGGCGCAGGTCCAGCTACAGCAGTTGCGGTGGAGCGTGGGGCTGCTGACAGATGAACTGGCCCTGGAGAAGGAGGCCACAGAGAAGTTGCGGAAGCGCCTGGCCTCCCAGAGCAGAGGCCTCCGGGGACTGTGGGACTGCCTGCCCCCAGACCTGGTGGGCAGGGGGAGTGCACGGTGCCCAGCGGCCGAGCCCCTGGAGGAGCTGCAGGCCTGCGTCAGCACCCTGGTGGCCAGGCACCGCGAGGCCCAGCAGGTGCTGGCTCGGCTAGAAGAGGAAAACCAGCAGCTGCGGGGCTCCCCTGCCCAACGTGGGGAACCGGGCACCTCCTCAGAGGCCTCAGCGTCCCTCCAAGTTGAAGCTCTGGAGCAAGACCTGGGGAAGCTGGAGGAAGAGCTGAGGGCGGTTCAGGCCACGATGAGCGGGAAGAGCCAGGAGATCGGGAAGCTGAAGCAGCTGCTCTACCAAGCCACGGAGGAGGTGGCTGAGCTCAGGGCCCGGGAGGCGGCCAGTCTGCGGCAGCATGAGAAAACTCGGGGCTCACTGGTGGCCCAGGCCCAGGCTTGGGGCCGGGAGCTAAAGGCCCTGCTGGAAAAGTATAACACGGCCTGCCGGGAGATGGGTCGGCTGCGGGAGACGGTGGCCGAGGAGCGGCGCAGGAGCGGGGACCTGGCCGCGCGCGCGGCGGAGCAGGAGCGCCAGGCCAGCGAGCTGCGCGTGCGCTCCGAGCAGTTGGAGAAAACGGCGGAGCTGCTGAAAGAGAAGGTGGAGCATCTCATCGGGGCCGGCCTGGACAAGGAAGCCAAGGTGAGCAGACCAGGCAGCTGAAGGGAGCGTCAGGGCAGGTTTCTGTGTGTTTAGGGTTGGCTGACCGGAATCTATCTTTGGTTCATCCGATTAATACCCCAAACGGAACATCAGTCATTTGCAAGGACCGCACTCTGTTCTCCTGGGTCTGAGGGGGTCTGGGATTGAGATTGGAGGTGAGGTAAGTTATAAATACAAGAGAGAAGGGGGGCTTAGGTATTAAAATTTGGGACGCAGGGTTCAGAAGCAGTGTGGTCAGGGCTACCACCGTTGGGGTACTATGGTTCAATCGGCATTTTGACTTAGGTAGTGTATTAGCCTGCGAAGACAGCGGATGCTGTGGTGAGTCGCTGTGGTTTTGCTAGGGTTCTGAAGAGGTGCCTGGGGTAGGGGTTGCTGACAGGTTAAGAGAAGTAGACTAGACTGCAATCCCTTTCTCCCCTCCCACTTCAGTCAGAGTGGGCTCTACAAAAGATTTCCGTTGGCAAAGAGGGTGCCAATGCAGAGAAAAACAAAAGTTTGAAAACCATTGTGTTAGATACCCGAGTTTCCTAATGATTGCTCCAAAAGTGAATATAAGTCTACAGGCTTCCAATAGACATGTTTTACAAATTCGAAAACATCAGTTTACAAATGAATTTAGTAATTGTAGAACTACCTGTGCAGTGAGTGAATTCAGACTTATCAAAGTTTGTGTACATGATCAAATTTAGAAGGATTAAAAAATATAGGGAGTATACATTTTACGGACTATAAAGGACATAAAAATAGAAGGAATGTTATACAGAATAGGAATCAGTGTGGGGTAGGACTAATTAAAGAAAGGAATTTTCTGTTGGTGTTGAAGGGGAAGATAAAAGTAGACAAATGAGCAAAAGAAAATAGTGTAGTGGGCTCCGAACTGAGGTTGTCTGCATTTGAATTTCAATTTCAAAATGAACTGATTGGGAATTCCCTGGCGGTCCAGTGGTTAGGACTCCTGGCTTCCACTGCAGGTGGCCTGGGTTTGATCCCTGGTCGGGGAACTAAGATCCCACAAGCTGCACGGTGTGGCCAAAAAAAAAAAAAACAAAAAACGATTGATCTTGGGTGAGTTATCTAAGCCTCAGTTTTCTCATCTATAAAATGCGGATAATAACAGAGTTGTGAGAATTACATTAAATAAGACATTATATTTAAAATAGGACAATTTTTGGCAAATGGCTAGTACTCAGTAGAAGTTAGCTAGTTTTATTATTCCTACTACCACTATTCCTATTACTGCTGGTTATCGTTAACTGCATTTGTACCTCAGTCTCACAAACCACAGAAACTCATCTCCATTTCCCTCGGTGGTCAGTAGGCCAAAGTAGGTCAGGATCCAGTACAGAGTTAAGAGTGTGGCCCATGAATTCAAAGAGATCTTGGTTCAAATTATGATTTCATCACTTATTAGCTGTATGATTTTGACAAATTACTTAACTCAGGCACCTTATCTACAAAATGTGAATAATAATACTTCCCTCAGAGAAGGATTGTTCTTCTCAGAACAGAAGAAGAGCTGTTTTGAGTATTAAGTGAGACAATGTGTGTAAAAGTATGTGGCAGGTATTAAATACCCAATAAAAGGAAACTCACCTTGACTTTGGGTGGTATTGGGGTGGGAAATGACTGGGGCCTCATTGGTTCCTTTTCTTTCCTTTTGACCTCAGATCAAGGAATTGTTGAAGAAGTTGGAGCAGCTTTCAGAGGAGATTCTAGCAGTTCGGGGAGAAAATGCTCACCTTGCCCGACAGCTGCAAGTATGTCTGGCCCTCAGGGGAATGGACACTGCTAGAGAAGAGGGTGCACAGTGGAAGTGATGTACCTGTGGGAGAGATTCTGGGGATTCCAGAGGCCTGGCCAGGCAGTGGTCTAGGCTGAGCCAGTGATGGGCCAAGGGAGCCTACCTGGCACAGCTGAGCACTTCACTTCTTTGTTCCTCATGCTTGGGGGATGAGGGTGAGTGTGAGAGGCTGGGCACATGACCTCCCATTGATGCCCACTCCCAGGATTCCCAGAAGAACCACGAAGAGATCATCTCCACCTATAGGAATCATCTGCTGAATGCTGCTCAGGTGAGCCTGGGGGCAGGTAGAGGCAGAGAGCTGGCCAGGGGGCATTGCATTTGGCATCCCTTCTCTTACCTGCACAGACTCGTCTCTCAGGAAGCTGGACTTTAGATGTCCCAGAACCAGGTTTCTGGATCTCATTAGGCAGATTGAGAGAAGTTATGCATGAATGTGAGGGGGAGAGGTGTTTGCCCCTCCTTTTCAATTCCCTGATTGACTGTAAGGCTTTTGCCTGTCCCCTATGCCCCTTCTCAGTGTCCTCCTGAGCCAGCTTATCCCTCGCCAAGGAAGAAGAGGTGGGTGGCTCGCTCCTTTATTAGGAATAATAATAACTACAAAGAATCGAACACTTATTGTGTACCCGGTGCTTTGCTCCATATTCACAGTTGTAACCTTCACAGCAGTTCTAAAAAGTCGGCATGATTATCTTCCTTGTAAAGATTAGGAAACAGCTATTGAGAAGTTAAGTAGTATAAGTGAGGGCACGTAGTTAGTAAGTAGCATCCTACTCTCCCATAGAAACTCTCCCTTTCCTGTCTCTCTCATTTCCTTTTCTTGATCTCCTTTTGTTTCTTTCATGCTGCCTACAGGGCTACCTGGAACAGGGTGTGTACAATATCCTACTGCGAATCCTCAGCATCCAGGAGGAGTGAGGCATCCTGTGCCCTGAAGAACATGGGATCTCTCTGTTGTGAGTTGTGGTTTGAGGGTGATGAGGGAAGGAGCTTGGGAGAAAGGAGGCTCAAGGATAGAAATTGGAGTCTCCTCTTGCCCCATGTGGTAGCCGACACTAGGGAGTCCTGTGGGGCATAGAGCGTTTGAGCTGAGGTCAATTGAGAAGACATGATATGGGGAATCACTGGGTGGAGACAGGAATCGGTGAGCACGTAGACTGAAGGGGTCTGACTTATGAGATGGAGACAGAAGAGAGGAGTTGAATGACTCTCCTAAGGTCTGGGGTAGAGAGATACCAGTGAAAGATGAGTGATGGTGGGATAGTGGTGCACAGTTGTTTCCTAGTGTGGGACTCTACAGATTCCAGAATCGCTCCTTCACTCCCACACCACTCATTCAAAGTGTAGTCATCCTCCAGCCTTCTCCCTGCCCCTATGCAGGCAGCCATCTTCTCCAGTCCAGATAGATGAGGATCATCTTTAGCATCTTGGCATGGGTGGGAGGAGACTGAGGGTATAGAAGTGTGCATTTCATGCTTGAATTTCTTCTTTCAGGGAATAGAGCATCCCTGGTTGCCAGAGCCTCCAATGGGCTGTGGTGGGTGGTGGGTTGGCCACTATGGGTGTGTGGGTGGGGCTTCACCTGACGTTATGGACCCCAGACCTGAGAACCTGAACCCTGGAATCAGCATGGATGAGATCAGAGGAGGTGTGCATGGAAGCCAGCTCTGTGGAGAATAAAGCAGGAGGCAGGATGATGTTGGGTGTCATTGTTTTTACTGCCTAAAGGGGCATGGGGGAAGGAATCTTTTTCATTCCTTTTTGATCACAAATGGCCCCATAAGTTAGCTGCTTTCAAACTTTGATTATGATCCATAGTAACAAATACATTTTACATCCTGTGTGTACATACCTGAAATAATATTTACCCTTACTATTTCTATTCTGTTCTATATTCCATCAAAAAAATATTGGTTACAATACATCCACTAATGGGTCAAGACCCAGTTTGAAAAACAGCATTCTCACAGTTTGAAAAACAGCCCTCTGTAAAAATGGAGATTGACATTCTTCCTTTCTCTTTCTCAAATCTGCTTCTTACTGACTGACACACCTCTAATCTTTTTTCTCTACCTTGGGACTCCTCAGTCCACTATCTTTTTTAAGAAGGATAGATGTAGAGTCCTAGATTTTCTTCAAGATGTACAATCTAAAATATTCTATCATGTGTTAAACCATGTGTCTAGATTTGAGGTGCATGGTCTTAGGTAGTCAGTGTTCTTTTCCCCAGGTGCAAAGAGGGATGAAAAATCTGATTCCTGGAAGAGGGAAGAAGGGATACTCAGCTTTGGCTTCTTCCCCCCAGTTCTGTTCTCAGACTGAAAAAATGTATCTCTTTGGGCCACTTCCCCTGGGTCTCCTCCCCTTCCTGCCCCTCCACCAGCCAGACTGCTAGGTGAGAGTGAGGCAAGTGAGTTCCTCCAAAATCTGGAATTGCAGTTTGGTGGCCGCCACACTGATCCCTCCCAGTTCCTTCTCGCAGCCCGCCCCCTGCTGGGTTATGCTGGGTCAGGCGGCAGCGGTTTGGCAGTAGAGACTAACTGGGCTGAGAGAAGAGTGGGGAGGGGCCGTCGTGGAAGAAAGGGGGCCACTGGAGGGCTGCAGAGCCTCGCTCCAGGGTCTGGCCAGGAAAAGAGCAGCTATGTAGATTAGGTCCTAAAGAAGATGAGGGTCAGCTTCGGGGTTTATGTGGATGGGCACAAGACTGCTTTAAGGTTGGGAGAATGAAGAGAGGAGGAATTGATGGGGAAAAAGAAGGGTGCAGCTGCCAGAAGAGCATCAAAATGTCCAAGTCATTTCTATTAAGGGGAACAGAACCTCTCTTTTCCTTTCTACCCTTAGAGTTACCAAAGAATAGAAAAGGACTGTTACATTCCTTATTATATATGCAGTGTGGGGTGGGAAGAATGAAGAAACTGCTGAGAGAAGGGTCCAGAGAGGGGGAGATCATTTTGCTAAGTTCAAGTATGAGTCAGGAAACAGCTCTGGTAATGGAAGCCAGGCCCTTGGCTTCCTCTGGAGCTCCTGGAAGCTGATCCCAGGATGGCTGAGCTGTGGGAATGGTCAGTGATGTTAATGATAACACAGAAGTGGAGCCTTCTCCAGCCCCTGGTCTTCCTAAACAATCTCCCTCTATACAGCCCCATAAACTGTTACCCCAACACCCCCAAGCCCTGAAATTTTCCTTGATTTCATAAATAAATCTTTCTTTCTCAAAGTAACTCTAGTCTTAATGTTCCCCTCTTTCCTCCTGGGCTGTCTCTTCAGTCGGACTTCTGTAGGGACTTATTACTCCTGCTTCACTTCCCCTTCGTGCTCCAGGCTTCAGATGTGAGTGCATGCGTGAGAGTAGGTGAAGCTCGGTGAGCCATGATGGGGTTCAGAACATGTTTTTGAATGCCTTCGATCTGAAACTTGGTTCTGATTTGCAGCTTCCCTCCTTTGTCTGGTAACATTACTTTATTAAACTGATATTTAAAGGGCCTACTAAGTGCCAGGCACTGGGGATAGAGAGAGCCTGCAGGCAGGATCAGACTCAGGCGCCCTGGTTCCTAGTTTTATGTTATCCTGTAGGGATGCTAGAACTTATAACTGCAATTAACTCTTTTTTTTTTCTTGTGAATTTGTTTTTATTGGGATATAGGGGATGGGTTGCGAAATATCTCCGTGGGTTATGCCCCATCAGGGAAATGTCCATTCTAATCTCCCTGGAATAGCTTTTGGAACTTTTTCTTGGAGCTTCTGCTCTTGCTATCAGCAGCCTCTTTAGGTCCACTGCTGAGCGGCTCCTCCTTGGAAGAGAATTTCCTCTTTTTCTTGGGGACTCAAATTAACTATTAAAGGAGATCCCTCCTTTATGAAGTCACTAGGAATCAAGGTGAGGTTGATTTTTTTTTCTTTACATTTTTACAGCTTTATTTGGGTATAACTGACATACAATAAGCTGCATGTAAAGGGTACAGTTTGATAAATTTTGACATACGTGTACACCCATAAAACCATCACACCATCAAGATGATGAACATCTCCATCACTCCCAAAGAGTTCCCCCATCTCTCTCTCTTTTTTTTTTTTAAATCCTCCCTCTTCTCCTTCCCCTGAAACCACTGAAAATTCTAGAAGATACAAACTAGTCCATAGTAACTTTTGATACAGAGGACTTAACAGAACAAAAAATGAGCTCAGGGCCTGATGAAGATTCAAGTGTTGGAGGTAGCAGTTGGAATTTAGAACCAAATACCAGAGCTTAAGTTTCCACCATTGCTGGCAGCAGAGCAGCAAGAAAAGAACCTGTGTCGGGAGAGGGCAGACGTCCTCCCTACGGACAGAATCCACAAAGTAGTTGGGTACGGTCCAGTTCAACAGGTACCTGGGGATGCTGGTATGCTGGCACCTTCAGTCTTACAGCTGTGGGGTCTCATGGGAAGGATTATACTGAAGGTTTAAGCTAAATGAGAGGATTACTCATATAATTTATTAAAGCACTCTTTTTGTATGCCAATTATTGGTTTAACCATCTTGCTGCTGCTAGACTGAGAACTCCTGCAAGGATTTTATGTCCTCACCACCTAACAATCTTTGAACAGCATTCAAATATTGATTGAACAAATGACATTATCACTTAGGTCCCAGCCGACTAAGTATAAAACGCTATGAATTTTTCCAGTACCTAGTTTGGGTAAACTGCTCTCACGTTGGTACTTTCAAGGGACCTGCCTGCGAGTTATTAGCTTAGTTGAGAATGGGGCCTCTGGAAGGTCTGTCTACGGCTTTGGAGGAAGGAGAGCAGGCAGTTCAGAGTGGCAGAAAGGTGCCCTTTTTGGGTGAGAAAACCTCCCCTCTGTTCCCTTTCAGCTACTCCAAAGCTGTGGGGTCTCTGATGACAGTGTATTTGAGGTAGGGGGTAGGGGACCACAGGCAAAGTTAGGGTTTAGGTACAGTTTGGATTTTAGCAGCCCATGTTTTCTTACCCTTAGGGAGAGAGACTCTTAAGTAGGAACCTCTTTATGCGATCAGATTCCTGTTCCACACCGTCTTATTTGCAGCATTCTTCCACCCCAAGCGCATACACGAGTTTGCAAGGGTCACAGCGGTAGTGAGAATGGGAGATACAAGAACTTCTCTCCTGATCCACTCACTAGACGAGTTAATCTCTCCCGGCCGGGCTCTGAGTCCCTGCCCCTCCCGTCTCAGGCTCCGCCCCCTCCCCACTTCTCCCGCGGTCCTGGCGGGCTTACCCAGGAGGGGGGCGGCCCCAGCCCCAGCGCTGGGCCGGGCGGAGCTCCCGCCCAGGCGGAGCTGCGGCTGCAGCGTCCAGCTGCCGGACCGACCTCCAGCCGGGCAGACCGCGGGAGCGGCGCCGGGCCCCCTCCCCCCACCTCTCCAGCCCACCCTCTGAGCCTCCCGAGCCCCCTCCCCGCTCCCTGCAACTGTGCTGGTAAGTCCCACTCTCCGCACCAAACTTTTTTGCTGCCGAGTTTGAGTCCTACCGCCGGACCACGAGATACAATGTAATTGGGGGGGAGGGGGTGAATTGAGAATAGAATGAACTCTTCACGACACCATAGCGTCCCTAAAATGGATCAGATCTCCCCCATTTCCCGAATTGGTAGAACTCTTGAATTTAGATGCTTAAACTTGTAGATAGGGAGCTGAGGGTATTTCCTCGAACTTCGCTACCCCCTCCCCCATTTCTCTGAGATTTAGCCCTTCCCGATACTTTCTCTCCATATTCCAAGTATCTTTGGCTCCCTAAAAGCTCATCCCTTCTCAACTCCGGCGTGGCAAAGCCCCCTCCCCCAGGTGCTTCGGGTCCACCTCCTCTCCCATTCCCCCTGGGACCCCGCGATCCTTCGGGCGGTACACTCCCTCCGGGTCTACCGGTCTGGCACACCGGCCAAAGACGTGCAGGGGCTGGGTTCGGCTGTGGAGGGAGGGGCTGAGGCTGGGTCCAAAACCCGGCGGGCGGGGCCGGGAAGGGGAGGTGTAGGGGGCCGGACTGGGCGGAGCAGGCGGCATTTGCGGCCGGCGCCGGGGTGGAGAGTTGTGCGCCGGTCCCTAGGCCTGAGCTCGGGCTCGGGCTCGGGCGCCTGCGATGTCTCAAGATGGCGGAGCTGGGCGAATTAAAGGTACCGGCCCCCTCCCCCATCCCCATCTGGACTGAGCCCGGCTGTACGCCGAGTCCGGGAAGCGACCGAGACTGGGTGCTGAGGGCTCGGGTGGGGGCCGGAGACGTGGCGGGGACTGGCTGCCGGGGATGGTGAGAAGTGGCTGTGGGCGAGGAAGGGGCTGCGGCGGGGCTCCGGGGGCGGGGCCGCGGGGCAGATATAGGGGTGGGGCCGAGGGGAATTGCCGCAGTTGGGGGCCGAGGCGCAGGGGGCGGGGACGCGGGGTAGAAGTCGGATTTGGTAGTAGGGGCAGATGTAGGAGTAGGGCCAGGAGGAAAACCTGCTGTAGAGGCAAAGGGGGCGAGTCGATCAAGGGCCAGAGATGCGACAGTAGGGGGCAGATGTTGGATGTGACTGGGGAGCAGATTACGGGTAGGCTCCTCGGGGGAAAGACGCTGAGAGGATAGAGGCTTTGGGGCTGCTATTGGGATCTGAGCCTTGGGAAGTACCAGTAGGCGGCTGAGATCTAGGGGGCGGGGCTGTGCGGGGCTAGATCGAGGGGTGGGGCAGAAGCATCCTGGAGGCTGAGAGGAAGGTCCTGCCTTAGTGAGTCGGTATCTTTGGGCAGAGGAGTGTGAAACTATGGGATAGAAAGGGAGAAGTTCTTGACAAAACTAATGGAGAAATAAAGACAGGACAGAGGAAGTTAGGATGGGGAGAAAGAGGAGCAAGTTTTTAATCATATTCCTCAAAAGGGGCCCAAAGCCATAATGTCTCCTATGAGGGGAAGAATTGTGGAGGGCTAGGAAGGCCTGCCCGTGGCAGGGTCTCCTAGAGATTCATAGAAGTGAGTCCTTTAAAGAGAGAGCTTACCGCTGCCAGAGACTTGAGGATAACCATATCTGAGGACATCTCACAGAACCTTTAAAAACCATGGGGTTCATCCCCCTGTCTCCTGGCTTTATTCTGTCTTTTGAAATGGAGCCATTTTCTTGGGAGGGCCTGAGGTCTAGTCACTGGGTCTAGCTGCCTAGGAGAGCATGCAATTCTGCACCCTGGCTCAGGGGCTGCTCACCTTCTCCTCACCCTCCCAGGACCTCTGTTTAGAGCTTTCCTCTTCTCTCTTCCACCCCTGTGGAGGAGGGGGAGGATCACTTATTTTCTCAGGGTAGGAGAGAAGCAGGATATTAGTTCCTGGCAGATGGAGTAAACGGGTAAACAGGAAGGATACCTGGATTCCACAATTCGCTGTTAACCTCTCACCCCAAGTTTTGGTCCTGTTTCTCTCTCACAAAAATAGGACTGAGGGGAGGGTGGTTATGTAAATGACACTGAGAAAGGATTTGGGGGAGTTATGAGCATTGAACCCTGACCTGAAAACCCTGGCCACACAAGCTTCAGAGGCTTGGGGAAAATAGCTGAGGTAGATCGAGGTGTTGGGAGGGGTGGGCCATGGGGCACAATCCTCCAGCCACCTGGCTCCTTTCTTCTCTATGGGGCTGTCTGGCCTGAATCCTCTTCTCCCCACTCCTTCTCCCGGTCTCCTATCCTCTTCCCAGGAGCTGGGATGGATCTAAGTGTCTGAGAAAGAGCAGGAGAGGAGATAAGCAGCTTACAGGAGGGTCCAGGCTCACGGCAGGGATGGAGGGAAAAGGCTGTAGTGGACCCAGAGGTGTGCTTCAGGGTGGCATGCTGTCTGCACCCTGCCCTCACCTGTTCAGCTGCCAGGCACGGGGAGTTAGGGCTGCTCAAGCCTGGGGGGCAGTGGTGAGGTGACCTGAGGGTTGCTAAAATGGGACTTAGATGTCCGTTTGGCCAGGTTCGCTGTCTGGCAGTAATCCACTGGCTGCAAAGCACTTTTCTGATTAGCGCTGGAGGGAAAGTGCATTGCCCACCTAATAGCTCAGCCCCAGTGTCTTGGCAGGACAGCCCTGTGCAAGGTAGGATTCTCAAGCTTCTCTGGTCTCCACAGCACATGGTGATGAGTTTCCGGGTGTCTGAGCTCCAGGTGCTCCTCGGCTTCGCTGGCCGGAACAAGAGTGGACGGAAGCACGAGCTCCTGGCCAAGGCCCTGCACCTCCTCAAGTCCAGCTGTGCCCCCAGCGTCCAGATGAAGATCAAAGAGCTTTACCGCCGACGCTTTCCCCGGAAGACCCTGGGGCCCTCCGATCTTTCTCTGCTCTCTCTGCCCCCTGGCACCCCTCCTGTAGGCTCTCCTGGTCCTCTGGCTCCCATCCCCCCAGCCCTCTTGGCCCCTGGCACCCTGCTGGGCCCCAAGCGTGAAGTGGACATGCACCCCCCTCTGCCCCAGCCTGTGCACCCTGATGTCACCATGAAACCATTGCCCTTCTATGAAATCTACGGGGAGCTCATCCGGCCCACCACCCTCGGTATGGCTCTTTGTGGTCCCTGGGTCTTCCTGGACTCCGTGCCTCTTCTCCAGGCCTTTCTTAGGCTTTAGTCCTGTGGGATCAGCACCCTGGAATAGGGGCAACTTCTGTGGCTGCCTGTGCACGGGCTTGGGAATAACTGCCCCTTTGTGTCCTCAGCATCCACTTCTAGCCAGCGGTTTGAGGAAGCGCACTTCACCTTTGCCCTCACTCCCCAGCAAGTGCAGCAGATTCTCACATCCAGGTACATTTCTTTCAGTCGTCCTGCCTCATCCTTGGGTGGTTACCCTTAGACTCTGCTCTCTGACTTTCTTCTCTTCTGCCCTGCCCTCCTTCCTCTCCATCCTCCTGCACCTGCTTTGTCCCTCATTCTCTTGTATGTCCCTTCTCTATTCTCTGGACATCTAACTTTCTGTGTCTCTGTTCACCCCTGCCCTTCAGGGGCCACATACTGACATCTCTCCTCCCTCCCTCTTCCAGAGAGGTTCTGCCAGGAGCGAAATGTGATTATACCATACAGGTGCAGCTAAGGTGAGTTGATTCTCCCTCCCCTCAGGGCTCCCACTGAGGGTGGGAATGAAGTAAGGGTATGACAGTTACTATTAGGAGATACCCTGCTCTGCCGTGTCCAGCCCAGCCCTGGGGTTCTTGTTTGGAAGCTGAAGGCTACAGATATCCATGACTGATTTTCTGAGGTTGCCTGCCTCTCTCTGCAAGAACTGCCTCCCACCCTTTCATCTTCTCTCATCTCTTACCAGGTTCTGTCTCTGTGAGACCAGCTGCCCCCAAGAGGATTACTTCCCCCCCAACCTCTTTGTCAAGGTCAATGGGAAACTGTGCCCCCTGCCGGTAAATGCTCTTCCCTTCTTCTGGCAGTAACCCGTTCCCTGTTTTAGTTCCTAAATGTTACATCTATTATGAAAGAGACATGCCTGACATAGTAGGTGCTCACTTTACTGACTGAATCAATATAATCTAGAGAGTACCAAGATACTGAACAAGGGTTCTCTCAGAACCCAGAGGGGGGATATTAGTTCAACTCAAAGGTTCAGGAAAGATTCTCAGAAGTGATGACCCCAGAGCTGAGGGTTGGAAGAAGTGGGGTATCCCTACTCTTCCTCTTCAAGAACTCAGTGAGCAGGTTCCTATTTATCTGGTCAGTGAGTAAGTTCTCCTTTTTCCCCAGGAATGAACCCTGCTGCCAACCCTAGAGAGTGCCCCAGTTTTTTGAGTCACTGAATGGGGCCCGTCTCACTCATCTCAGTGAGTGAGCTGACCTTCTCTCCAGAAAGCGAGTGACCTAAGACAAGGTGTCTTAACCAGGCCCTCCCTCCCTCCCTCCCCAGGGTTACCTTCCTCCTACCAAGAATGGGGCTGAGCCCAAGAGGCCCAGCCGTCCCATCAACATCACACCCCTGGCTCGACTCTCGGCCACTGTTCCCAACACCATCGTGGTCAACTGGTCGTCTGAGTTTGGACGGGTGAGCGTGGCTGAGGCAGGGAGCCTGGAAAAGCCTGCAGGGAGTGAGAGGGAATCATCCAGTGCACTGGACTGGGCAAACATCTTTCTCTTTATGGGTCTCTCTGCATTAACTTGCTGTCTCTGGCCCTCATGTGACAAGGTGGGGGGCCCCTGGTGGTGGTGGTGGTGGTGGTAGTGGTGTACGAAGCAGAGGCTGATTGTCTCCCCCCGCACCTCCAAGTAGAATTACTCCTTGTCTGTGTACCTGGTGAGGCAGCTGACTGCAGGAACCCTTCTACAAAAACTCAGAGCAAAGGGCATCCGGAACCCAGACCATTCCCGGGCACTGAGTGAGTAACATCCCGTCCCTCTTCTCTCTGACCAGGATCCAATTCTTCCTGGCCCTCGAGCCTTTATAATTAAAACTCATACCCCTCTTATGACAACTTACTTTACCTCTCACATGAACCCCAACCTGTGCCGTGCCCCTCTTACCAATCTTTGTGGTTGAAAAGTGGGACCACTTCAGGCACTGAGTGACACCCTTGCATTCCCAATTATACATCTGCTTTGCACCTCGCAGACCCTAACTCCAGCCCTGTTGGAATATGGGTTCTCCAGACTAGAAAGTGTCTTTAAGTATCATCAACACTAACCCTCTTGTGATGCTTCAATTCCCTCTAGGTCATCTCTTCCAAAGTGTCACCCAGCTGTATTTAAGCATCTTCAGGGATGGGGAAATCTCTCCCCGCCACCTAGCCTTCGTAATGCAGATCCCAGACCACCCCCATGTGACATCCCATTGGCCCCCAAAGGCGCTCTACCCAGCCGCCTCTCAGCCAGAGCCATCTGCTTCTGGCCTCACCACCTCCCGGGCTTCTCTCCAGCCTTGCTGACCCCATGGCTCTGGCCCCACTCTTGTTTCAGTCAAGGAGAAGCTGACCGCTGACCCGGACAGTGAGGTGGCCACCACAAGTCTCCGGGTGTCACTCATGTGCCCGGTGGGTACAAGGGAGAAGAGAAGGGGGAGGAGTGGTGGGTTAAACCTCTAGACTCAGATGAGGGTTCCTAGGGCTATTAGAGTGAGGCTGTCTGGGACATGGGGACTCTGACCAGAGAACTCGTCTCTCCTCAGCTAGGGAAGATGCGCTTGACTGTCCCTTGTCGGGCCCTCACCTGCGCCCACCTGCAGAGCTTCGATGCTGCCCTTTATCTACAGATGAATGAGAAGAAGCCAACGTGGACATGCCCTGTGTGTGATAAGAAGGCTCCCTATGAATCTCTTATCATTGATGGGTAGGGCCGTTCTGCATTCAGCTTCCTTTTACCTAGGACATCCACTAGGACTGGCCCCTGCCCCCATATATAAAAATATATCTGTAACTTACTTCCCCTCCCAACTCTTAACCTATCTGTCTCTTTTATATAAATATTACCTATCTATTTATCTATCTCTCCCTCCAACATTGAGGACTTAACTACACACCGTACTAAGTACTTTGCATGCCTTATCTCATTGAGTCCTATGAGATGCCAATAACCCTGTGAGACAGGTACTGTCATTATAGGTGAGGAAGCTGAGACCTAGAGAGATTGAGTATTTTGCTCAAAGTTACATTGTTAGTAAGTGGCAGAGCCAGTGTATCAAACTGTTACATCAATTACCTGATCTCTTACTGAGCACAGCAATAAAGTTCTTTTGATCTAGCGACTCCTAACCTGCTTCCAGAGCCTACATTATGGTTCTTGTTCCCAGTGCCTCTTTTTGAGGTAGCTTATAGAGTTCTGTTATCTCTGCTCCTTCTGTTTTGTCCCTAGTACTACATGGAACATGTGCTTAGAATGTACTTATTTTAAAACTCAGCATTTAAAATTTTCAAACCTCTTTTATGCACCTTACGTTATTTGATTCCAACAACTCAGAGAGGTCAGGAGGGTGGATAACATCCCTAATTTACAGATGAGGAAACTGAGGTTCAGGAAGGTGAGTCCCAGAACTCCCTGGCTACTGTTGCAGCCATCTCCCAGCCACATGAATTCCCATCTCTCCCCTCCCCTAGTTTATTCATGGAGATTCTTAATTCCTGCTCGGATTGTGATGAGATCCAGTTCATGGAAGATGGATCCTGGTGCCCAATGAAACCCAAGAAGGAGGCATCTGAGGTTTGCCCCCCGCCAGGGTATGGGCTGGATGGTGAGTGACCCCCTGTCCCCCAGTTGAGCTAAGTCTTGTATGGCCTCTTCTCTGAGACGCAGTCTTCTTACCAACCACAGGCCTCCAGTATAGCCCAGTCCAAGAGGGCAATCCATCAGAGAATAAGAAGAAGGTTGAAGTTATTGACTTGACAATAGAAAGCTCATCAGATGAGGAGGACCTGCCCCCGGCGAAGAAGCACTGTCCTGTCACCTCAGCTGCTATCCCAGCTCTACCTGGAAGCAAAGGGTATGAAGAAATAGGCTGAATCTATAGCAGAAGGGAGAGGAAGAAGTCAGGAACGCTTTCTGATCACTGGGCAAACTCTGGGGCAGAGAGGGGACTTGAGAGGCTGAGCTGGGTGAGGACATCTGTGATTCCTTCTGTCTCCTCACAGAGTCCTGACATCTGGTCACCAGCCGTCTTCGGTGCTACGGAGCCCTGCTATGGGCACGCTGGGTGGGGATTTCCTGTCCAGTCTCCCACTACATGAGTACCCACCTGCCTTCCCACTGGGGGCTGATATACAAGGTATGACACTGATCACAAGGTGGGGCCGTGCACTGCCACATCCTCCCCCAAACCAGCTCACAACCCTTGCTCCTTTTCAAAGCTTTTTGGCTGTTTTGCAAGGGGCCACAATCCAAGGAACTTCTTTGATCGTGTGTGTGTGTGTGTGTATGTGTGTGTGTGGTGAAGGGGTCAGATAGGAGGTTGATTTTAATTTTTCTTTTCCTACCAGGTTTAGATTTATTTTCTTTCCTTCAGACTGAGAGTCAGGTAAGTGGTCCCTTCTCCATCTCAGATCGCTGAAGCTTCCTTTCTAGGCACTGATGGGCCCCCTTACTCTCTCATTTTCCCCAGGGACCTTAATCTGCTTCTCCATGAAGGAAGGAAACTGTGGTACAGGCAGTTTATTTCCCTCCTAGGCCCCACTGGGACTTCTTCGGATTCTCACCCATGTCTTCCTCTGTCCTCTGTTACTTGCTGTTCTGTCTCCAGAGTTTTTAGTGTAGTTCTGCGCCTGTCTGCTCACCCCTCCCCCCCCACCCCCCCAAACCCATGTGCACTTGAGCACCATGACTGCCCCAGCCGGACATTCCACACATTTCAGACGCCCACAGGGCCGAGAATCTAGCAAGCTGGTGGGGCTGTCTCCAGGCAGGGAAGAGGGGTGGGGTGTGGGGAAGTAGGGGAAGGAGTCAGAGGGAGCCTCTCCTGCTTCTCAGAGAATACTTTGGGATCCTGAGGGGTTTATTTATCCCATATGATATTTCTGAGATGAGTGACTGGGAGTGGGTAAAGTCCGGATAAAATCTTAAACCATGCTCTTGATTCCTCCTAGCACTATGGTCCGTCCGTCATCACCTCGCTAGACGAACAGGATGCCCTGGGCCACTTCTTCCAGTACCGAGGGACCCCTTCCCACTTCCTGGGCCCGCTAGGCCCCACGTTGGGGAGCTCTCACCGCAGCACCACTCCAGCACCCCCTCCTGGCCGTGTCAGTAGCATTGTGGCCCCTGGGGGAAACTTAAGGGAGGGGCATGGAGGACCCCTGCCCTCAGGTCCCTCTTTGACTGGCTGTCGGTCAGACATCATTTCCCTGGACTGAGTCCCCTGGATTATGGAACCTTCACCGCCTCGCAACACTGAGCAAGTATGCTGTGGAGTCTGGAACCCTGGCCCCTCTGACCCCTCAGAAGGGCTTTGGTCAAGGCCAGAAAGATCTTCATGGACACCTGTTTTTGGCCTTATCTCTGCCTGACAAGGCTAGCACCCAAAGGGTTAATATTTAACCTCTTTTAAAGGACATTTGGGGTCTGTTTTTGGAAATGTTCTTTGACGTCCAGCCCATTCCTTTGGGTCTGTTAACCTAGGCAGTGGGAGGCAAATGGGATGGGATGTTGAGTTGGGGAAAGGGCTGAATCCTCAGCCTTGACTGTCTAAAGCCTCGTGGGGAAGGGGCCCTTCTCGTGTCCCCCAGATGCCCTCTCTTCCCATTCCCCAAAGCCGGCTGTGTTCCTTCCCCATATCCATTGTCTCTTCATGTCCATTCCGTTCTCTTTGGCCAAACAGACAGCTGGAGTAACTGAGATAGGCAGACACATGGACAGAGAACTCTATTTTGGGTTGCATATTTTTTGTGTGTAAACAAGAAAAACCAAAATACTCCAAAGATGACTTTCCCTGCCTCCTGCTTCCCAGTGTGACTGAGGAGGAGATAAGGCCTTAGCCCTGATCCCCAGGGGTTTGGGAGAAGGGCCTGGCCAATCGCCTGGGTCTCTCTATTTATATATTTAAGTAAGTTCACGATGATTCTTACGCTGACCAGCCTGGGGCCTGAGCTTCTGAAGGCCCATGGCCCTGTGGTTAGGTCTGGCTCATTCTGCACCTTTCCTGGGAGGTGGGAGCACCCTTGTGCTCTCCCCAGTCTCCCTTTTCAGGCTCCTCTAGGGCCTAGGATCTATGTTGTAATTTTACTTTCTATTCCCACAGCTGTAGCAAAGTTCTTACCCATAATAAAGGTTGTGAATGTTCTGTGAGTGTCACGGAGGTAGACTGGGGAGGGGATTAAGCACTTTGCTTTCCAGATCCCTGGTTTGTGGCGGGGGTGGGGGGGCGGGGATGGTCCACGTTCTGTTCTTCCCTTGTGGGCCCTGGGTCCGAGTGAGCTCCACTTCCACATGGTAGGGGTGTCACACTGAGGATTTCCAAGGGCAGTTGTTCTTTCTTCCTTTCTTTCCCCCACACCCATAAAAACACTAGACCATTCAGCCCAACACTGTGGAGTCCTTAAGTCCTTCCTCATCCTTACCTGCCCAGATGCTGTAGCCAGAGCCTGAGGGCAAACTTGGTCCCAGTGCTGACCCTCTCTTTGCTATCCGCCGTGGCTGGGGTCGTCCGCAGCAGTGTGGACGTGGGCAAGACCAGAGGTCGAGCGCCTCCATTCTCTTCTAGTTCCACCGCACTGCAGAACGACAGCTCCTGCCTGGGCTGTGCCTTGTGGCTTAGCCCACTTCCGTATCTATTGGGTCATCTGATCCTCCCAACCACCACAGGAGAGGGGTGTGTGGGTGTTAACCTCATTTTACAGAAAGGAGGGTTAAATGACTTGCCCCCATGAGAGAGTGGGACTGAAACCCAGGTCTTCAGTGCTAGCCAGTTGGGCAGGAACCCTTGGAGTATCATGGGCAGTGTCTTTGATCTCATGTGCTCTCTTCATTATCAGTTGACCAACTCCCTCCCTAAATCTCCCACACAGCACAAAATTTCCCCGAAGGATGAGACAGAAGATGAACTTCTCAGTGTGTATGTGTTGGTGTGTTGGAGGGTTAGGGAGAAGCTCCTACTTACAGGACAGAAGGCGGTAGGTCCTGGGGAAGATGTCTGGGTGTCTCTGTCCCATCCTCTGTGGCAGCCACCGCAGCTGCTACATCTCGTCCCAGCCACATAAGGGCGCTCACCTCTCTTGGGTTTGGTTGGATCCGGGCCTGGGGCCAGACATGTTGATCCCTTAGTCATGGCCTCTCTCAGAAGACCTGTTCTGGATCACAGCCTACCCACAGGTGGAGTAGAGAGACTTGGGGCAGGGACAAGGGGAGAGGCTACTGGATTTCTTGGTTATCTCTGACCTTCCCCCTCCTCCTCCTTAGTCATAGTCGGAACCAGTCTGTTTGGGCCTCCTAAGCCGCATTTCCTTCCTCTACTGCCAGCCCTACCTGTAGCTGCTGCTGTGATTCCTGGGAGATGACAAGTAGATAGAGAATGATGTGATGGTATTTGGGGAGACCCCAGCTCAGCCTAGGAGGGTAGGCAGACTAAGAAGAAAACAGCAAAAATGAGAACTTCCTCCTGTCCCTTTTTGAGGCTTTGTAAATGCAGCTGAGGAAGTGGAGAGTAGAAATGGTGGAGGAGGGACATGGGTAAGGGTCGTGGGGTTGGGGACTCCAGACCACCCACACTCCATCGGGTCCCCTGTGGTCAAGGCAAGTGTGGCTGTTCTCTGGGCTTTGGTGGGTTAGAAGCTGTTAAGGGCTCCCAGGTCCCTGTCTCACCTCCCATAACCCCAGAGGGACCCAAAAGAACTGGCCCTGGGGCAGCTGTAGTCCACTCTCCTCCCAAAGCTCTCGAAGTCCTCCGTCCAGCAGCTGGGAGTGAGGGGGCAGGAGGTCAGAGAGGCCACCGCCTGACTCCTCCAAGTCCTGTGTTTGCCCTTCCCTCAGCCCACACCCAAGGTAGTCCCTCCTTCAGGGCAGGGTGCAGGTTGGGTCAGTGGATTGGCTACCTCTTCATCAGGTTCCACGTGCCCACCTGCAACAACAGTGGGACCAGTAGGTGAATGGTGGTGTTCCTGGTCAGGGACCCTCCCTCACTGTTTACACCACCCCCTCCTCCAGTGGGCACAGATGCAGTTGTAGCCCCTTGTGATTATGGGACCTATTGATACCACATTTCTGGGCCCACTTCTCTGTCATTCTGAGACTGGGAATTGCGCTGTTGGGTAAAGGGCAGATTTCTTTCCTGGACTTAGGGCCTTGTCCTCAGACCGCTCACCTGGGGGTACCCAGAGGTTGGGGGAAACGTTGAGAGTGCGTGTCCTTCGGGTCAACAAGACAGTCTGATCGCTGGACTGCAGAACGACCGCCACAGCCAGATCCACACCTCGATTCGTGGGCAGCTCGGCCCCAGGAGCCCTGGGCTGCTGATCCAGGGCCGGAAAAGGGCAGAAAGGGGGTCGCTGGCGGGAGGGAGCCGCTGGGGTTAATATCTCAGAAGCTAGGCGGGTCTTTCAAAAACTGGGCGACACCCCGATGGGGAAAGAGGCCACGGCAGGCGACTGGCCCCCAGGCCTCTCGCCTCCAGACCCCACCCGATCCCAGTCCCTACCTTCGGCCCTTCACTCCCCCGCACCCGCCCCGTGTGCCCCCGTCTCCGGACCTGGAGCGGAAGCCTGGCGGAGGCGCCTGGGAACGGCCTGTCCGAGAGGACGAGTTGTCCCCGCTTGAGGCCGCAGTACGTGGGCCACGGCCCGAGCCCCGGCCCGGCGCCCAGGAGGCCACACACGCTCTGCGCGAAGCTCACCGACTCCGGGCGCCCAGACAGAAGCACCCGCGCCGCCGCCATAACGCGGCTCTGGGGTCTCTGCGGCCCGCTCCGCGCCCTCTAGTGGCCCAGCGGGCTTCCCCTCGGAGCCTTCCGCCGGGTGGGGAGGACGTCCCCCGGGAAATTTAGGCCTGACACTTGGGGATGATCCAGGGGTGTGACAGGTAAATGACAAAGGGGAACACCTCCAAATCCTCAGCTCCTCTTTTCCTCCCATCTTCTGTTTAGGAAAATGATCCCCAGACTGAGTGATTTCTGGACTCACGTGTCATCTCCCACCAGCCATGGGCGGAACGATGAGCACCGCTCCACGGCACTCAGCACACTTATCTGTTATAGCAGGTAACATCTCCAGTTAGTTAATTACATCTGTCTCTTAGCCACACACCCAAGAAACATTTTTGACACCTTCCCTTTTTTTTTTCTCGTTTAATTTATTTATGGTCGCGTGGGGTCTTAGTTGCAGCATGTGGGATCTTTTGTTGCCGCCTGTGGGCTTCTCTATAGTTGTGGCATGCAGGCTCCAGAGCGCCAGGGGCCTAGTTGCCCCAGCATGTGGGATCTTAGTTCCCCCACCAGAGATGGAGCCGGCGTCCCCTGCATTGGAAGGCGGATTCTTAACAACTGAACACCAGGGAAGTCCCACCTTCCCTTTCTTTCTTTTCACTCAAATGGCAACCAAGTGCAGCAGATTCTACTTCCTTAAACTTTCTCAAATCCATGTCTTAATCTCCAGCCACTATTGCCCAGTTCAAGCCTTCCTCATATTCTGCCTGAGATACTATTGCAAGTCTTTAAATAGTCCTGCCTCCACCAATTCATTCTCTACAGTGAGGCCAGAGTGATCTTTCTAAAATACAAATCTGCTCATTTTGCTTCCCACTGCTCTCAGGATAAGATAAGCTAACCAACACAGCGTAGCAAGGACCCACCAGTCCTTGCCCCTGCCTGTCAATTCTGGCAGGACTTATGCCCTGTTTTTCAGTCACATGCTATTCTCTGTTCCCCCAAGAAACAGGCTCTGCTTCCCTCTGGGATCCTTTTTCCCTTCCACCTGGCAAATCCCCACCTTTCAAAATACGGATTGTGTCACCTTCTCTATGCTCCCTTTCCTGCCTGACCCTTTTCCCCATTGCCTCTGTACATGGTACTTTCCCACTATAGCCCCCCCCCCCCAACACTTCCTTGTACTTATTTGTCTCCTTCCACTAGGCTGTATGCTCAAGGCTATTCATCTTTGCATCCCCAAGGCCTGGGGACATACTGGGCACATAACTGGTGCTCAGTAAATGATGGTAAGTGCCTTGAAGGCAGAGATGGTATTGTATTTATCTTTGTATATTATATCTAGTATAGTGGCTGGCAATTAATTGGCATTCGAATGTTTAATGAATTAGAACTAACATCGGTAAGGGGAAACTGAAGAGATTATAAAACAACACCTGCTTTAAATGAAACTGAAGCTGCTGGGACAAATTATGTCAACTAGATTAGTCATCTATCCATGGTACTAGGAGAGAGAAGTTAGAATTGCCAGTTTTTAGGAACCATGGTGAAGAGGAAGGCAGCGATTTATTGAGTGCTTACCACATGCCAGGCATTGTGCTAAGTGTTTCACATACATAATTTCAGACGTGTTAGAAGCCCAGAGCTGGCAAATGTAACTTTAATCCATAGATTCTAGTGTGATTGCTTGGGCCAATCCACCTGCTAGCCCTGAAAATAGCTTTTATCCCCCCTCTGTGGTAGTCTTTCACATTCCCTACATTGTGTGTGTGTGTGTGTTTAAGATTACAGTTTAACAAAGTAAAGAACAGGTGTAGCCTTTTGAAAATGGAATGAACAGCTTAGGAAGAAGTTTTTCTCACTGTCAGGGATGTTCAAACAAAGCCTTAGCTGACTTCTTGGTGGGAACTGATGCATCTGATAGATGATTAATCTAGTTGATTTAAGGTTCTTTCCCCTGCCAAGATTTGATGAGGGTAGAGTATAGTGATGATTCTAAAACAGGATCTGCAAACTTAAAAAAATATGTCAAACTCTTTCTGGTGTATTCTGGGTGGTAGGGATAGAGAGAGGGTTTCAGTACAAGAATCTGGAACTTATCCTACTGCAAAGAATGCATCTAGGCACCTCCTTTATTCTTCCTTCCAATCCCCTCAGATCTTCTGAGGAAGACTCTTCTTCTGGGTCATTGTCTCTTCATGGTGCTCTCAATGTATGACTCCAGCAGGAAGATGGTTTCATCCACCTGGATCTCACAGGCATCCAACCTGAGTGAAAAAGTGAAAGCATTTGCCCACACTGAACATTCATTAGCATATTTAAGATTTGAGGCTGGACTGGGTGTGGTCATGGAGAATTGCTTGGTTACCCCTGAAAGTACTGGGCGGAAAGCAAGAGAACCAATAGATCATTCCTCCCACTTACTGAACATCTCTTATGTGCCAGGTACTGTGGAAAATGCTGAGGATTCAAAAGATAAGGCCTCTGTCCCAGGAGAAGTTACATTCTAACTTGCAATGAGGAGGAAGATAGCATGTGTTAAATGCACAGGTGTAAAAGGACCTAGTGTGTTTTAAAATAGAAGCTGAGAGTGGCTGAGGCTTAAAGTGATTAGGAATAGAAGGGAACACTTCATCAACCTGATAAAAGCCATCTATGAAAAACCCACACCTAGCATCATACTTCCTGGTGAAAGACAAAGCTTTCCCCCTGTGATCAGGAACAAGACAAGATGTCTGCTTTTACTTCCATTCAACATTTTACTGGAAGTTCTAGTCTGGAAATTAGACAAGAAAAATAAATAAAAGGCATCCAGATTGAAAAGGAAGAAGTAAAGCTATTTCTAATTCACTGATGACACGATCTTATATACAGAAAAAGCTCAAAGGATCCACAAAAAACCTACCACAGCTAATAAATGAATTTAGCAAAATTATAGGATATAAAATCAAAACACAAAAATCAGTTCTATTTCTATACACTAGCAATGAACAATTCAAGAATGAAATTTAAGAAAACACTAAAATAATTGCTTAGGAATAAATCTAACAAAAAAGTGCTAGACTTGAATACCGAAAACGACAAAACTCATTGAAAGAGACTAAGGAAGATCTAAGTAAATGGAAAGACCTTCCATGTTCATGGGTTGGAAGATTTAGTATCATTAAGAAAGCAATACTCTGCAGAGTGATCTACAGATTCAAAGCAATCCCTATGAAGGTCAATGGTGAGCAGTGAAAGGAATGAGGATGAAGGGATAGGCTGGTATGAGACTGTGAAAGGCCTTATATGTTACGCCAAGGAGTCTGGTCTTTATACTGCAAACAAGGAGTCAATATAGCATTTAAAGCAGAAGAGAGATATTGTCAATCACTTTAAAGATACTAACTGTGAAAGCATTATAAGAAATGGTTTGAAGGAGGAGGTGATTTGCAAAGGTCTGGGAAAGAGGTGAGGAGGGCCTGCATGGGAAGCAAGGTGAAAGGCCAGATTTGGGACACATTATTGAAGTAAAATCAGCAGCCTTGGTGAATGAGAGAGTGTGTGTGTGTGGGGGGGAGGGTGGTGAGGGAGGAGAAGCTGAATGTGTCTTCAGAGTTTTTAGCTTAGGGAAATAGGTGGATTAAATTCTGTTAATTGAGATGGGGAAGAAGAGAGTGAGTTTCGGTTTCCTCACCTTAAGTTGGAGGGGTAGCAGGATATCAAGATGGATTTGTCTGCAAGGTATTTTGAAACATACGTTTGAAGTTTATGATGCTTACTTGTTGACATTACGTTTCAGGGTCTCTAGCTGCTGGCGTTCAGGGGCTGTGATCATCTCCTCTATTTCTTGTAGCTGTGCCTCCTCTGCACCTGTAGCCTGCATAGATGCAATGATGGCTTCTACCCTCTGAGACTTTTCCAGTAGACGCCTGTAAGACAAACGCAACTCTGAGGCATGTCCTCTAGCCTTGGAGATTCTTTTATCCCATAGCCCTGGGGCATAGATCCCCCTTTTACCATGTTCCTGGTCAAAGTGGATAATGTCACTCTCTAAGGAAGGACATTTTCTACAAGCTTAATTAGAAATGTGACTTCACTCCTGAAACTCTTGCTGCCTCTCATTTGTACTTAAAGTTTGGTGCCAGTGTATACGTTGCTCATAAATTTAATCTGCAAAATTATTTCACTGGGGACATACGAGAAAAGTGTATACTAATGCATCTTTATGCCAACCTAAGCCAATAATTCAGTGCAACCAGACTGGTTATTGTCTCTGTTGGTTTCCACTTCTATAGGAAATTTCCCCACAAGCCTTTTGGCCTTGTAAAATGTAATTACTCAACTGAAAATGTTACTCACTTGTTTTCTTTGGTTTCAAATTGCCTCCTTTCTATCAAGTTGGCTACACTCTGAGGGGAGAGAAGACAAGAAATGCACACAGTTCTATTTAAGCAGCTCAGGCAAAATGGCTAAAGGGGGCATGAGGGTGAGACATCTCTGTGGATGGACTGGGGAGGAGTTACCTTGTAGCATCTGTGCAGCAACATTCGGGCAGCTGACAGGATGTTCACAGTATATAAATAGAAGGTCCTGGATGGGGCATGGTCTGGCGTTTTGGGAATTTCCTATGTGTCCATAGAAAGAAAAATAAGACTTTATACTTTTCTTCAGAACTGGCAAAGTAAACACCTGTCCCGTCTGGAGCTACTCAGCCCTCTCTTTCACTTATACTTTCACTCTTCCCCAGTCATACAGCATCTGTGTTTATGGTACAATCAGCCACATGGAGGGTTGGGCTGCCCTGTTTTTTCCATTTGACTGTCAACATCCTGAGTGGGGAAGAAAGAGAAGGCACTTAACATTTACTAAGCAACCCTTATGTGCCAGGTAGATTGTACTGGATCTTTACAACAAACCATCTTGTCTCTGTTACCACCATCCATCACCATTTTGTAGATGGGAAAAAAGATGGTAGGTAATTTGCTCAGTGTAACTGGGTAAGAGGCAGAGCTGTGATTCTGACTCCAAAATCCATTCTATCTGTTTCCTCATAGGGTATACTACACGGCTCTGCATGTAGTGATGACCCGATAGATTTAATCTACAATAAACTTAAGGCTTGAGGAAAGGACAAATCACATGCACTAGGAGTTAAAGAAAAAAGGGTAGGGTGATTCTGGGGTAATTTCTTGGCTATGCCTCTTTTTTACTAGACCAGTTAAAGCTCCACAGTTATCTTTCAAGTGCTTGCTGTGTCTTTGTTAATCTTTTTTTTTTCTGTCTCAGAGCTGGATACAGTTTGTTTGGGGTTCAGAATGTTTGATTCAGGAGTTTCTCTCATCCTAGGTCAGCTCTGCTGGTTGGTGATTACTGTTACCTGGAGTGATATGAAATTTTCTGAGAGCATCTTATAAAGCATATCCTTTGCCTCCTTTGCTGGAATCATTGCAAAGTCTTCTACCTGTTTCTGCTCCAGGTGTTTCTTTTGTAAAACTAGACGGAATATTCTGGCACAGCGAGACCCAAATCTGTAAACGAATAAAGAAAGCAAATGGCGTGCCGACGTAGATTAGCTTTAGCTCTTAGTCACAGATGGTGCTTGTTCGGTTTCCATGTGTGGAACCAGGACCAGAGAGGAACAGCAATCAGAGAATTCCTTCATAACTCCACAGATTGATGACAATACTGCTAATCATAAGAGTCACCAACTGCTGACTCACTCGAATGCCTCAGTTCCTGCATTTGTAAGTAAAGGCTTTAGGAAGGCTGGTTAATTGGCATCACTGGGAATTAAGCAGTAGGGAATTTAGGGTAAAGAGCTGTAGTAGATGGGATCCATAGCAGTCCAGTGGAAAATGGGGCAAGATGTGCCAAGGTGTGTCTATACTGGTTACTGACATAATGACCAAGTCACTTGTTCAAATGGGGTATGAAAAGGAAGTATCTGACCCCCAACCCCAATCAGGGTGACCCCCTTACCTCTCTTGTACGACCGACTCCAGAGTGGCTGTGGCTAGAGATCCTAGAGCCTTATGTAGGTCTTTATGTAGAGGGTTAAGGTTACTCCATAATGTTTTGGCCTGGTCATTGTGATCTTAGTTTTATTCCTGAGTCTTTAATTTAAAACTTAAATACTATTTTGTTTTTCACACTAGTCTCATTTATGGTATGTAAGTATTTCGAAACCTTAATTAACTAAGGTGCTTAAGTCAGAGTTTTGCTTAACTAAAATTTGGTTAGTTAAAAGTCCCTTGCACTTCTTTATCATCAATGTTTTAGTTCAATTTTCCAACTTACTTAGTATACTAAATATCATCAAATCTTTTCTAAGTCACCATTCTGTTTCATAGTTCAGGCTGCCTGACTGTAAGGAAATAACCACCCATAAGGATACTGATGACATACATTCCTCCACCACTGTCGCCAGACTTTCCAACAAACTCAAGCTATTAAAAAAAAAGAAAAAAAAGAGAGCATGTGTTATCTGAATGGAAAGTCCAGTGATCCTGTTTCCAAAAGAGCAAATCTGGCCAAGAGTCTGCAGCAGGAAGCCCTCCTATCAGATGATGGTAGAGAAATTGTCTGAGCTGGCTCGGTAGAGAATGAGGCTACAGAAGACTGATAGCAGGCAAAAATTAATAGTAAATACAACAGAAAAAAGAAAGAAAAGACTTACTGGATCATCTGCCAGCAGAGTGAGATACTGATCAAGAACTTGCTTAGAGATGTTATAGCCAACAGGTAGGGACCTGAAGATCTATGGAGCAAAAGAAACAATGAAAATGGGTCTGGGAACTTAGAATTGCTGACATTGCTGAAATAAAGATATTCTAATTTTAGATATCACAAGTATAAAAATGTCCAAAAACACAGCAGCATTGTTGGTAAGAGTAAAGAACTAGAAACAATTTGCATGTCCAGTAATAAGGAATTCATTAAAATAAAGCACAGCATGGCCATTAAGTGGAATATGATATGGCCATTATAAAGAATGAGGCAGATCTAAAAATACTGACATGAAAAGAAAGTTTACATACACGGTCATATGAAAGAAGCAAGTTTAGAACAGTACATAGAGTATAACCCCATTTTTTTCTGTTGTTAAAAGGTATATATATATATCTACATTTATGTGAGACTATACATATAAAAAAGTCTGAATAAAGATATGTACCAAACTACTGACAAGGATCTCTGGGGCTGGGATTATGCAAAACTATATATTTATTTAAACTGGGGTATGTTACATACAAGAAGCACAGATCTTAAGGGTACAGTTTGATGAGTATTGACAATTGTATATACCCACGTGACTACCATCTACAAGATATAGAACATGCCTGGCATTCCTGAAAGTTTGGGGAACTACAACTTTAAAAAAATTATACATTTCTATGCTGTTTGAATACAGGTCATGTAATTACTTTTGTCATCAGAAAAAAACTTGTATTTAAATTTTGTTATATAGTAAGTTAAAAAAAATTTTAATAATATAAAAATATAATAACTATATTTAATGTGGATGAATATTAGTATAATTACAAAACATTAGTATAATTACAAATAAAACATTTGAAATATTGAATATTAATTTTTCAAACAAAACTTAATAAACAAAGCATTTAAAACAAATTTAAAATATACAAAATATATTGAAAAAAACAAATATAAGGGGCCAAATAATGTCCTGAGCACCAAGGCTCAGATTCCAAACAGCGGATTCTTGGAATAATTAAGAATAACTTATACTATATATATATATACAATGAAATACTACTCAGTCATGGATGGACCTTGAGATTATCATACTAAATGAAGTCAGAAAGACAAATACCATACAGTATCACTTATATGTGGAATCTAAAATATGACACAAATGAACTTATCTACAAAATAGAAACAGACTCATAGACATAGAGAACAGACTTATGGTTGCCAAGGGGGAGGTGGGTGGGGGAGGAATGGATTGGGAGTTTGGGATTAGCAGATGCAAACTATTATATATAGAATGGATAAACAACAAGGTCCTACTGTATAGCACATGGAACTATATTCAATATCCTGTGATAAACCATAATGGAAAAGAATATG
Organism: Balaenoptera acutorostrata; assembly: GCF_949987535.1. Taxonomy (NCBI): domain Eukaryota; kingdom Metazoa; phylum Chordata; class Mammalia; order Artiodactyla; family Balaenopteridae; genus Balaenoptera; species Balaenoptera acutorostrata. Next base: position 108,502,708 of record NC_080064.1, on the reverse strand, counting down.
CAAAAGAATGTATATATGTATAACTGAATCACTTTGCTATACAGCAGAAATTAACACAACATTGTAAATCAACTATACTTCAATAAAATAAATTAAAAATAAAAAAAAGAATTACTTATACTTTGACTAAGGTAATGGTTTAGGTTTTTAAAGGTTGAATTCCCAAGAGACCAAATATTTCAGTACCTACCACCTGAGAATAATCCCCGTCCCACCTCAAATAGCAAAAACCCTTCCTTTCAAGGTTCAGACCTCAACCTAATCCCAGGCTCTATGTATAACAATTATTATATCCAAGAGTCTGTCAGAAAACCAGTACAAGAACATGAAGCTCACCTCGTTGGAAGACAATGGCTGGGTGAAGGGGGCACTAGAGGAAGTGGTAATCTCACTCATCCGGAGCATGGTCCGCACGATCTCGCTGCTGGTCTGGGTTTGAAAAGTGAACTGGAATTCAGAATTCACTCTGCTGTGCTGGCTCTGGCTATATGCCAATGGCCACATCTGCAAATAAGTGAATATTCCTGATAGCCACTGTCCCACCCACTTAGATATCACCTGGTCCATCCTGTTGGCAACTGCACTGACAATGCCTTGGTCACGGAAGTGCTGGTGGAATCTGTCAAGGTTGGCCTGCCAATAAATCCCATCATCTGGAATGGGCTGAGGAGGAGAAAAAGATTAGAGAGAAACATTTAGATACAATGAAGCATTTTCTAGTGAGAAGCTTGGATTTAACTGTTTGCCGTTTCTTTATAGTAGCAACTAAATTGGTTGGAGGAAAAAACCATTCAACCATGTGGATTTAGTGCCTCCACAATGACAAATTCACAACCCCCAACTTCAAACAGATTCTTTTTGCTTACCTTGAATCTTTCTCTATTTTAACTCTTTTCCAGTATTCTCAAATCTCCCATTTGCCCCTCCCTTCTCTCTCAGCAGATGACCTTGCTTCTTATTTCAGAGAGCAAATAGAAGCCATTAGGCCAGAACTCATTCAGCGTGGTGCGCACATCCCCAGCACACTTCTTTATTTTTAAAAAATTTGAGCTTCTCAAAGAGTTGTTCATACCAGCTGTATCCCCATCCACAGATTTACTCAACCCATTTCCACCGTTATACTGAAATGCCAAAGTCCCTGAGGAACCTGTTGCTAAGTTCAAAGAATACTGTCCATTTCCAATCTTATTTGATCTTTCTAAAGCATATGACATGGTTGGACATTTTCTCCTTAACTCTATGTGGCCCCTTGGAGTTTATGACACCATTCTTTCTTGGTGCTCCTTCTAACCGCTCTGGCTACCCTTCCTCAGTCCCCACAGATTCCTTTTCCAGATCCCATCTATAAATACTGGTGTTCCCCAGGGTTCTGTCCACAGCCCTCTTTTCTTTTCACTCTACATATTCTACTTAGGTGATTTAATCTTCTCTCAAGGTTTCAACTGTTCCAAGTCTATTACTTAATTCTAGAACTCTCTATTAAGCTCCAGGTGCATAGACTCAACTGCCTACTTCCACCTGTGCCTTAAAACTGTTCTTTTAAGTTTTCAGCTAACTACACTACAACCCAGTTTCTTAAGCTAGAAACTTGAATATCATCCCTAACCCCTTGCTCTCCCTCATCTACTATCCAATTACCCAGTTCTATCTATTCTTTTTTTAAAATTTATTTTATTTATTTATTTTTGGCTGTGTTGGGTCTTCGTTGCTGCAAGCGGGCTTTCTCTAGTTGTGGTGAGCGGGAGCTACTCTTCATTGCAGAGCACGGGCTCTAAGCGTGCGGGCTTCAGTAGTTGTGGCTCGTGGGCTGTAGAGCGCAGGCTCAGTAGTTGTGGTGCATGGGCTTATTTGCTCCGTGGCATGTGGGATCTTCCAGGACCAGGGCTTGAACCCATGTCCCCTGCATTGGCAGGTGGATTCTTAACCACTGTGCCACCAGGGAAGCCCCCTATCTATTCTTTATATTAATCAGAAGTCTACTTTTCTTTATCCTGACTGTCATTACCTTATTTCAGGCTCTAATCTTGACTCACCTGGATTACTACAGTAGCCTCCTAACTGGTTTTCATTTTTCTTTTTCATATAGTGGACACTATAAAAAAGGGTAACTGGGTTTTCTGCATTTAATCTTGTTCCTTTTGCATCGTTCTCCCCATTTCTCATAGAGCAGTGCTTTTTTTTACCTTTTGGCCTCACAGTTCCCCTGAAGAATCTGAAGAAAGCTATGGAGTGCTCTATAGAAAAATGCACATAGTACAGGTGGACTCTCTGAAATGCATCCATGGAGTTGTACAAGTTATAAACCACTGTACTATAGTAATATTTCTAAAATGTAAATCTAGCCACTTCATTCACCTGCCTAAAGTTCATCAATGGCTCCCCATTGTCTTCACGATGAAGTCCAAACTTCTTAGTTAGTCAATCAAGAAATATTTATTGATGTCTTGTGAGTATTCCAGGTGCCAGGGACAAGATACTGTCCTTGAAGAGTTTATAGTCTATTGGGAGTACAGAGACAAACACTTGTACAAATAATAAGTAATTTCAGCTACTTAGAAATGCTGTGAAGATGAAATGGGAAAATGTGGTAGAGACTGGAGTAGAGGGTGGGCAATGGTGCTTGAGCTCTAAGAAAGTAGCATTTGAGCTGAGATCGGAATGATGAAAAAGAGGCAACTACATGAAGATCTGAGGGAAAAGCATTTGAAGCAGAAGAAGTCCTAAGGGCAAAAGCCTGAATACTAGAAAGAGTATGATACATTTGAGGGACGGAAAAAAAGATAGAAGCTGGAACATAGTGAATGACAGAGTAGGAAGAGCTGAGGTTGGAGAGCCTTGTCTCCAGCAGATCATGTAAAGACCCAGCTCATGTAAGGCTTCATAATCCATAGTAAAGAACTGGATTTCTTCTAAGAGTCATGGGAAGCTATTAAAGGAGTCAAAAATCAGTGATGTGTTGGGATTTTTAAAAAAGAACAATTTAGAAAGTCATTTTGGCTCTTAAGTAGGTATGAATGCAGGTAGGGAGACCACTTAGGAGAGTGTTGGCAAAGTCTTGATTACAGTGATAATGGTTTGGACTAGGGTGACGGCAGTGGAAACGATAAGAAATAGTTGGATTTCAATTATTTTTAGAAATTGGGTTGACAGGTTTTACTGTGAGATCAGATGGCTCCTAGGACTTTGGCCTAAGCAAATGGTGTCCTAGGTGGTTGGCCTTGGTGGTGTCCCTAACTAAGATGAGGAAAGCTTAGGAGGGAGTAGATATCTGGGAGCAGGAAATCAATTACTCTGTTTTAGCCATACTACTTTTGAGATGCTTATTAGACATTTTTACAGGGATGCTGAGAAGGCATTTGAATACAAGAGCTCAGGCCTGTACGTATCTTTCTAAACTCATTTATCACCACTCATCCCCATGGGTCTCTATGGTCCAGTCATACTGACCAATTTACACTTTTTCTAGGCCCTTTTTCTGCCTCATCTATTACCTCTGTCCAATGACTGAAGTAAGTTAAGCTTCAGAAGGGACACAGCAACAGAGTTCACTCTTTGTTAGTCTATCCCTGGACAATATTTAATGAAGTTCATAATCCTACTACTTCTCAACCCAAGAACGTTTAAGCTCTTTTGGGGCTTGTCATCTTAGTGCTCTTTCTGGCTTGCCTCAGGGTGAGGACTCCTAACCAAGAAGCCTCATTACCTCTTTGTTATCCGTGGTATGTTTTGGTCTCTTGGCCTTGGGCTCCCCAGTTGCATCTTCGTCAGATGATCTCCTCCTTTTACCTTTCCCTGCCAAACAAAACAGTTGCACAGTTAGGCTACATCTCATATGATAACAGGAAATGACCGAAGGTGAAAGCAGGTGTCTCTATCCCAAAGACACCTGTAGCTACCTCTAGGTTAGTGATGTTGAGGAGACTGAGGAACTACAAGAAATTCAAGTTAATGGTGAAGTCATCTGAAACTCAACAAGTTCAAAAAGAAATTCATAGTCTTTCTCCCTCAGACTGCTCCTGCTCCAATGCTTCTTTTCACAGTGAATGGTACCATCATCCTCCCACATACTCAAGCCAGACACACAGATGTCATTCTTGATTTCTGTCTTCCTCACCCCTCCTATGTCTAATTTTTCACTGGTTTGTGAAAAACTGCCCCATCCTTTCTACAGACAGAAACATTTAAAAAATGCAAATTAGATCATGTTACTTCCTTTAAAATCCTTTAGTAGTTTTCCTTTGCTCTTAGGATAAAGAACAGGTGCTTTACGAGGTCTTGCATGATCTAGCCCCTAACTGTCTGTCTAACCTTAACTTATGGCTCTCTTTCCTTTCCTCACTGTACTTTAACTATACTGATCTTCTTTTACTTTCTCAAATTCCTATTTTTTTCCTCACTACATACTATTCCCTTTGCCAAAAATGCTTATCCTCTGTACCCCTTCATACCTTACCTCACTGGTTGGCTCCTACTTCTGCTTCAAATCTTTGTTCAAATGCCACTTTCTCAAAGAAGCATGTGCCCAAATCCCCAGGTAAATCTGGTCCCGTTATATATTTTCATAACACCCCATATTTTACCTTCATAGTACTTGTCGCAGTTTGTTAGTTATATATCCATCAGGCTATTTGATTAATGTAAGCCTCCTATACTAGACTTAAGCCCCATAAGGGCAGGGATCATAATGGTTTTTTCATCTCTTTATACCACAGTATCTGGCATAGAGTAAATCCTTGGTAACTGCTTAATTGATTGAGTCATTCCTTTAACAATCATTAAGGAAGAATCTACAATTAGGTCAAATCACAGATCTAGGGGCCAAAATTCCTTACCTATCAAGCTCAGTTTGGGAACCAGGTACATGTCCTTTTCATTGATGACAAGAGTGGGGGCAGGTGGCGGCGGCCCAGGGTCTGAATTCTCAGTGGCAGGCACCAAGGGGCAACGCTGCACGAAGTGTGTGTCTGCTAGTCGCACAAACGTGTTTGAGACCTCAGCATAGTCCATGGTCTTGCCATCTGTACGACAGGAGGAAAGAGGCAAGTGAGATGGCCTCAGATAGCTAAGGGTCCTCTCCTGCAGCCAGCCAATCTATGCTTTTGCTAACAGCTGTGGATACAGTACTGACCCTCCATAGTCTCTGTGAGCCGATCTGCTACTTTCTTCACGACAGCTGACATTGCCATTTTGCCATTCAACAGGAGCTCCTCAACAATCAGCTCTCCAGTGTCACTGTACAGTGTTTTGGCAGTATAGATGTACCGGGGATACCTAAGCATTCGCAACACCCGGCTGCACTGGGCTTCATACTCTACCACACCACGTTTGTGCACTTGATATATCACCAGGTTATGCTGGATGAGGACACAAAGGGCTTTTTTTACCTAGAGAAAACACAGAGAAAAATCTGAAGATGCAGCTCATTATTGCTGGCAATTTTTGTCCAACAGTTTCCTAAACATCAGGAGATGGCTGGAATCTCTGTGTGTCTTCTCTCTCTCCATTGGAATAGCTAATAAGAAGCGAATGTCAATGGAAGAAATCAGGAAGAGTCCTTGCTATGATGCTCATATTTCCTATGATCTTTATCTTTCAAAGTACAATTTACTTCCCCTCTGTTATTCGTTATTTTAAAAAATTAATTAATTAATTAATTTATTTTTGACTGCATCTGGGTCTTCCTGCTGCATGTGGGCTTTCTCTAGTTGCGGTGAGCGGGGGCTACTCTTTGTTGCGGTGCGCGGGCTTCTCATTGCGGTGGCTTCTTTTGTTGTGGAGCACGGGCTTTAGGCTCATGGACTTCAGTGGCTGCGGCACGCGGGCTCGGCAGTTGTGGTTCGCGGGGTCTAGAGCACAGGCTCAGTAGTTGTGGCGCATGGGCTTCGTTGCTCCGCGGCATGTGGGATCTTCCCGGACCAGGGCTCGAACCCATGTCCCTGGCATTAGCAGGCAGATTCTTAACCACTGTACCACCAGGGAAGTCCCATCCCCTCTATTATTCTTTTCTTTTTTTTTTTTCTTAAATTTTATTTATTTATTATTTATGGCTGTGTTGGGTCTTCGTTTCTGTGCGAGGGCTTTCTCTAGTTGCGGCAAGTGGGGGCCACTCTTCATCGCGGTGCGCGGGCCTCTCACTATCGCGGCCTCTCTTGTTGCGGAGCACAGGCTCCAGACGCGCAGGCTCAGTAGTTGTGGCTCACAGGCCTAGTCGCTCCGCGGCATGTGGGATCTTCCCAGACCAGGGCTCGAACCCGTGTCCCCTGCATTGGCAGGCAGATTCTCAACCACTGCGCCACCAGGGAAGCCCCCCTCTATTATTCTTATTCCTTAAACATAGTACTGAAATTAATAGACTCATGAATAAATGAAGTATGGCATATGGCATAGGAGGAGCAGAGATTTGCCTCAGAAGCCACGATGAGCCACTTTGAGAAGCAGAACCCTGGGCACTATGTCTCATCATCTTTCCCCTCCCAAATAACACTATTCTGATCCTAGCACAGACTTTGCTTTCTTTTCCATTTTGTGGGGTTGGGAGTAACAATATTCAAAGGTAGGTTAAAGAAATTAATGAAATGGAAGCAAATTACTGTGATCCAAACATACCTGATCCAATGATGTTCCTGTGTCATGGGCAATAACTCTTAGTGGCTGGCTGCCAGTTCTGATTAGGTGGACTCCAATTTTTTCTACGATCTCTCCAAAATGCTCTTGCAGCAACAAAGAACACAGTTTAATTTCTGCTTGAGTCATTGTGCTGAGGAGTCTCAGAGCTAGGAAAAAAAGAAAAAGACGGTATGATGGGAAGTTTTTCTTTTATGTTGGGAGTAGAGCTGCTGAGTGTAAATTCAGGTACTTTCTGGAGAGCAATTTGACAGTAGATATATCAAAAGCCTTAAAATCTTGCATATCTTTGACCTAATACTTTTGTTTTGGATATTCTATTGCAAGGGAATAATAAAAACATGTCACTTTAGAATACTGATATTGTGGAAACAACCTCATAAGTGATTATTTCAATAAATTATGGTATACTCATATAATGGAATACTATGCCAACATTCACAATAAAGTATAATATGTATTAGTGTAGAAAATTGTTCATTACAAAGCAAAATGTAGAGAAAAGTTCAATTACTGTGAAAATCGCCCCACACGTATGCATGGAAAAAAAGACTGGAAGACTATATATCAAGTTTATCTTTATGGGATCATGTGTGATTCTAGTTTTCTTTAAAGATCGGATGTAGATGGTTTTGCGATCTGTCACAGACCTTAGATTCTATACTTCATTGTTTGGAAGAATTAAGGCCACTATTCACAGACTATTGGAACTGAACAGGCAATGACAACTTTGCAAAATAAACTAAGAGGTAAATGAGAGCTTCTCAACAGGGTGTTTCAAATAGGGGATGAAGTATGTTGTTGGCAGGGCAGTATTTAATTCTTAAATTTCTATTCCTTGACAAAGTATACACAAAGAGAAACAGACATAGTCCACTGTATAATCACTTCCTTATTATCACAAGTGTTATCAAACACTGGTTTGTTCATTTATTTCTCCCAATTCCTCAGAAGCCAAGACTTTGCCTTTCAGTCTCACTATCCCCATCCACAGGTCTTTGGGGAAGCATCCCCAGACCCTCTGCCATCCCTGGAAAGTATTTCCAAGGAGCCCGGCTCCTGGCTCTTCACTTCTTTACCGCAGGTTCCTGTCCCGGACTGGGTCCCTGAGTCCAGAGACAGGGCTACCTCGTTCAGACCGCATTTTCCACTAACCTCTGGGTCAATGCAACGTAACGCCGCCGACTTCCCCACTGCAGCTTCGTGCAGCTCCCGCTAGCCGCCCGGGCAGAGGGGGAGCCCAAGGTCCTTTCGCGCAGGAGCACGGCCACCGAGGAGGACCGGCAAAGAGGCAAAACATGTGCCGCTCTACCCCAGCGTTTCGGTGGTTTCCGGGGACGCTCTTTCTTTCTTCTCGCTGGGAGATTGGAGGACCGGCGAGGGGGTGTTTGAGGAGCCGGCGGGCGGGCCGCGGCGAGCGGACTCTCCTGCCTGCACCTCCTTGGTGCTAGGAGGCGGGCTTCGGGGTCGCTGTCTGCGCCGCCGCCTCTGTGGGCCGGGCGAGCTCACGTGACCCGCGCGGGCTCTGGAGCGGCTGGCAGCACTGAGGAAGCAGCGGCGGCGACGGCAGAGGCGGCGACAGCAGCTGGGAGGTAGCGACCTGGAGAGCGACCGGCCGGCTGCCCTCTCGGACGGCCGCGGCGAAAGAGAAAAATGGCGGAGGCCTCGGCGGCCGGGGCCGGCGCGGGTGCCGCGGTTGCCGCGCACCGGTTTTTCTGCCACTTTTGCAAGGGCGAGGTCAGCCCCAAACTACCGGTAAGAGCCCTGTGTCCTCTGCGCTCGGGCATCGGCCTGGATTCCTCGTCCCGATATCCCGGAACGGGTCTTAAGCTTCCCGCCCATCCCCGACTCCCCTGACATCGGTCTCCCAAGTACTTGCTGCCTCCCGGTCGCTGGCCCCAAACCCCGGGCGTCCCGGTCCTGGCTCCGTAACTCCCTCTCGCATGCTCCACCTGCCCCTCACTCTCTCTCCCCTCTTGACCGGCCCCCCCCCTCCATTTTTTTTTTTTTTTTTTTGGTCTTCTTTAGCAAGTTCTCTTCTGACATTCCCTCAATTTTCTTGCACTCTTCTTCACCTTGTGTCCTTCCCATGATGACCTCTCTTTTTCCCCCACTCGATACTCTTTCCGCTGTTGCTTCTCACCTTTCTCTATTTCCTTTTCCACTTTTCACCAGATCCTCCCCTCCCCCATCCTCACTGAAGCAAAATAGCGGATTGCTGAGGATTGTCCTTATTCGGTGTCTCTAGGGAAGAAAGGAGAAAGAAAGCACGGAAAGAAAGAGAGGGTTGGAAGGTAACTGGGATGGAGAGGGGGATTTTGCTATTCAGGGGTTTCCAGCGTTCTTGTGAAAGTGAAAACAGCCGTGTACTAATGACTTGCAGACTGCCTGCGCTCCCTATCACTGTTGAAGGAAATGGCTTTAGGAAGAAGGCAGAACATACTGTTTCAACTTGCTTATTTTGGTTGTCATGCTGCCAGTGTCTTTAGCACCACCTGCCTTACCCACCCCTCCTCCCCCGTTCTAGCTCTTCACTTAATAGAAAAGATCTAGGACAGAATGCTGGGGACCGCACCATCTGATGTAAAATTGGTTTTCACCACTATCTGCCAGACTGTGTTAGCCCCTAGAGAGGTAGTGCTATGGCTGTGACAAAAAGTGCTTCTGCAGCATGCTAGCCAGCTACAGCACCCCGATCGCACAGGCTGCTTGGGGTTGGGTTATAGCTACCACAGGGAGACCCACCAGGGTGAACGTTAATCCTACCTTTGGCCAACCATTTTTAGAACTAGTTATGGTTGTTCTTTTCCTTAGAAGTATCTATGTTCAGCCTTAAGACAGGGTGCCTGTCTAACAACTTCCCTCAGTGTTTATAGTGGCTCATACAATCTGTAAGAAAGCCTACTAAAGTGTGTCTGTATGTCTTATTTCTTGGAAACACAAACGGAATCCAGTGAAAAGTGCCTACAAGTTATTTTAACCTTTTCCACCCAGAGGTTGTGCCTTTTCAGGCTTTTACAGCATTTTCTTTTCTTCTCTCTTTGCCCGACCCCCAACTTCAGAGTTGCAGTGTCATCTACATGCTGTTTTAGTTTTGCTTGCTGATTTGGTGTGTTTGTGTCTGTGTGCTTTTTGCCATACTTCAGTGCTGAGAAGAGCAGGTGCCTTGTTTTTTTGTCAGCGGACATCAGAGCCTCCAGAATGCTCCCTTACCACAGAGAAGGAGTCTGGAATTCAGCCAGTATGTGTGTGACCAGTGACATGTTGAATGTGATGTCCTATTGAACAATGTGGCCTCAGCTCTTCTGATCTTTAAGTTGCTGTTCACTGTTTGCCTTTAGTAGTCAGAAAACAGTCTAACTTTTCCGCAACTTCTTATGTCTTTTCTTCTTACCATCTCAAGTCCTCACTTCAAAGTGCTCTTGGAAAGGGATCATTGACAGACTTTTTTTAGGTGTTTTTCTAAGCCTTAGTTTGATACATGGAGGGGCAGTTGTTGATCTTTTTAGACTGATTTGTTATCTGTCATGCCTGATTTGTAAATTGAGGCCTAACACAATTAAGTGTAACTGAATACTTCCTGCAGACATCAAGGTTCTCTCAGCTGAATGTCCTGGAGGTGATACTGAGGAGTATGTGGTTCCTGCCCTTAAGCACCTCACAGTTTTGTTGGAAAAAGTAACAACTAAGGTGAATGAGGATGGATAATAATGTGCTTTAGAATTCAGAGAGGGGGAGACATGGTAGCATTGGTGATGTGAGGTTGGGGAAGAAGTGACAGATGAGGTGGGATTTAAATTGAGTTTTGAAGGATAGGTAGAGTTCAGACTGAGGGGACAGCATAGACTGAGGTAGAAAAGGAAGAGTGAGTTGAGGAAGAAGGGAGAAACATTTAGTAAATCATTGTTGCTATGCATTTTTAGGAAAGGTGCAGTGAGGTCAAGAATATAGTTTTGATTTGTGGGTGAGCCAGTGAGTTTCATGTTTCATGGCCATTTCTGTATCCTTAACCCTAGACTGTCATCTTGAAAATGTTGATTGTAAGAATGACCAGGTTAGTAAGTGGCTGATTCAGTACAAATCCATCTCTGCTACTGAAAAACCAATTCAGCACTGGTTAATCAGTAATATGATTATCATATATATTGGACAACATTGAAGTTTTTCAAAAATATTTCTTTATATAAACTTGAGATTCCCTCACTGTAAGTACTCAGCATTCATTAGGCATGCATTGTTTGTTGAACTGGATCAATGTTGTGGGAAACCTGAATGTCTTTCTGCAGATAGCCAGAATAAAGTTTTTCTTTGTCTGGGGTTAATTTACATCTCAAGAGGGTACTTTGGTGGTAGTTGGATCACAAGATCCATTACCCAGGAGTGTTGCTGTCTCTGGACACCAGAGGCTGGTATTGAGTTTTACATCAGCCTTTAGTGAGCTATTGCTAGGGAGGTTCCTTCACCCAGTCAGTGGGAGGAACTGCTTCAGAGCCATCTCATCTCTTGCCAATTTATTCACCACATAAAGTCATAATTTTGTTCAGTGGGACTAGGTTGCAAGGTTTTACAACTCTTTATTTCTTCTCCCGTATCCGATCTTTAGGTTATAGCACTTCATGATACATTTGGAAGTGTACAGGCAATAGCAATAGCTTGCTCAATGTTCATCCCTGAAACTACCCTTAGGTTTTTGTTGTTTTTCTTGTCAGTCCTGCTACTCTGAAAGATTCACAGGCCCAGCTAACTTTAATGGCTGTATTAAAAGTTTTTTTTTTTTCCCTTTGGTTATAACTTCTGAGAGAGAGATTGGAGTGTGTCTAATGCTATGTAGGTTAAGCCACATTTGGTTGAATTAATTTAATTTGATGAAATAACCTCCTTACTCCTAATCCTGATCTATCCATCTCAGCTTTGTGTGTTTTTGATTTGGATCCTCCCAGATAAGAAGACAAAAGTTTCTTTTAGAAAGAAGATATTAAGAAATGAGGGGGAAATCATGAAGGGAATTTTAGAATGAAAATATATTCAGTGGTATTGTTATCATTAGGTTTCTAAAAAGTCTTTATTCTAGAAGTGAATAATTTAGGAATTTATTTTTTTATTAACAGTGTTTTCCTATTTACAGTGGAAATGGTTTTAGTAAAATTTAGTGAATATTAAACTTTAAAATAAGAGATTTTGATTATATGGTCTGAAGCCCTAGTGTTTCGAGTTTATATATATAACTGGGTAAAATGGCATTGTATATTTTTTGGTCATCAGATGATAGAAGAAATACTTAAGTAACTTAAAGTTATTTTCAAAATACAGTAGAAGCTTCTACCTCACCTGACTATCCCATTGAGAGACACTGTGAGGCCAAGACTGAGGGAGTTAACTATGCGACACGGAGGGATGACTGGGTAGTGCCACAGAGGGCTGTGTCATGGAATGTAAAGGTGTCATTCCATCTCCATACTACCTTAAAATCAAGGTCAGGGAATATTACTTTATGAGATTAAATCCTGTAGCATCATTAAACAGGTGAGATAAATCATATGCAGAGTAAACTACTTTTGGTATTGATGAAACTAGGGTGATTCTTAAGTGTTTTATGGAGATCAGAGTATCCAAAGCCAGAGAAGAGACCAGTGTGATTAAGGACTGCAAGCGTATTGCTCACCTCTGAGGCTTTGTCTGAAGGAAGTAGCTGGCTTCTCTCCCTCTCACATCTCCTTATTATATCGCCTTTGATCTAATAAAATGTCATCCTTATCAATAAGTAATATTGGTTTGGTTCTTTACCAAGTGCTATACAAGTCATTGTCATTGTGCTGTACTTGTAATGACTCTAATACAGGAAAACTTTCTAATCACCCCATAAGAGTAGGTAAAAACTAGACTCCCTAAAGACTTTGTGATTCTTAAAACTCTAAGCTCACTGACCTTGCTTTTTAAGGTTGCGTGATTCTTAGAAAGATCCTAGAACGGTGTCTAAGTAATGTTAGTAGTTTTTTTGAGCTGCGGGAAGGAATTAGTGATTTGAGCTGGGTTTTAGAGGTTTTAATAATTAGATTTCTTTTTTAAAAATAAATTTATTTATTTATTTATTTTTGGCTGCGTTGGGTCTTCATTGCTGCGCGCAGGCTTTCTCTAGTTGTGGTGAGCGAGGGCTACTCTTCATTGCGGTGCGTGGGCTTCTCATTGCAGTGGCTTCTCTTGTTGCAGAGCACAGGCTCTAGGGCGCACGGGCTTCAGTAGTTGTGGTACGCAGGCTCAGTAGTTGTGGCTCACAGGCTCTAGAGCGCAGGCTCAGTAGTTGTGGCGCATGGGCTTAGTTTCTTCATGGCATGTGGGATCTTCCTGGGCCAGGGCTTGAACTCATGTCCCCTGCATTGGCAGGGGGTTTCTTAACCACTGCGCCACCAGGGAAGTCCCAATAATTAGATTTCTTAAATTCTGCTATTGGTGACTTAAGTTAAAAAGTCTGCTTGGGGCTTCCCTGGTGGCGCAGTGGTTGGGAATCTGCCTGCCAATGCAGGAGACACGGGTTCGGGCCCTGGTCTGGGAGGATCCCACATGCCGCGGAGCGACTGGGCCCGTGAGCCACAACTGCTGAGCCTGCGCGTCTGGAGCTTGTGCTCCGCAACCAGAGCCCGCGATAGTGAGAGGCCCGCACACTGCTATGAAGAGTGGCCCCCGCTCGCCGCAACTGGAGAAAGCCCTCGCACAGTAACGAGGACCCAACACAGCCAAAAAAATAAATAAATTTATTAAAAAAAAAAAAAAAAAGTCTGCTTGATTATCTAGCATCTTTCTGGTGCTATATAGCAATTGCTTATTAAAAGTCTCTTGAATGATATGATGACCCCGTAGTTATATTTAAAAAGTAGTGGTGGGCTTCCCTGGTGGCGCAGTGGTTGAGAATCCGCCTGCCAATGCAGGGGACACGGGTTCGAGCCCTGGTCTGGGAAGATTCCACATGCCGCGGAGCAACTACGCCCGTGAGCCACAATTACTGAGCCTGCGCGTCTGGAGCCTGTGCCCCGCAACAAGAGAGGCCGCGACAGTGAAAGGCCCGCGCACCGCGATGAAGAGTGACCCCCACTTGCCGCAACTAGAGAAAGCCCTCGCACAGAAACGAAGACCCAACACAGCCAAAAATAAATAAATAAATAAATAATTAAAAAAAAAAAAAAAAGTAGTGGTGTTAGTGGTATGAGATCTTTATCTAAAAAGCTTCAGTGGAAGAAAATGCAGGTGCTACCATGTGAAGTTTGAACATACAGTGTCAGTAAGTATATTCCCTGCCAAGATCTAGAAATAAGAAATAGGTATTCTTATGGGTAGAATGCTAGTTCTGGTCTTGAAATTCTACTGATACATAGACATGTATATCTTGGGTAAATCTGTGGGATTTTTTTCAGTATGAGGAAGAACAAGAATCTTTAAACTCACTGCAGATGAAATTCCTTATATTTTTTGGGGAAGTACCAGCTGATTGCTAACACTTTGTGTTTCTTTATGTTTACTTGGCTTTTTATGACCTTTGCTTACGTCCAGGGAGAGGATGCTAAGGTCTCTCAGACGGCCATCTTATTAGAAGAAGGAAAAAAAAAGTGGATTTTTTTTTTTAACATCTTTATTGGAGTATAATTGCTTTACAATGGTGTGTTAGTTTCTACTTCATTGGATTGTTTCTTATTCTCTGTAGTCAAATTAGAAGGGGTCTGAGAATAAGAAGCCTGTGGATGCTGACTTATTTTTATGTCTCCACAGCTTAATGTTGATCAATAAAGGAGATAATGTAGAGTAGTGGCTCTCAACTGGGGGCAGTTTTGCGTTTTAGGAGGAAATTTGGCAACATCTGTAGACATTTTCTACAACTGGGTTGTTGTCACTAATGGGGGAAGAGGAGGGTTGTTTCTGCCATCTAGTGGATAGAGGCCAAGGATGCTGCTAAACATGCTTCAATGGACAGGACAGCCCCCCATAACGCAGAATTATCGGGCCCAAAATGTCAAGAGCGCTGAGGTTCAGGAGCCCTGGGTGTAGAAGGATAAAGGGATAGTCATTGGCTTCTTGTGTCAGTCGTGCTTAAGGTTTTGTCCTGGGTTAGTTTTGATTTCTAATTTTGGGATCCTGTTGAGAATTTTCAGGAAGATAATTGAGACCATATAATTTTAGCCAAAGCCCTGATGGTTGGGATTGTTTAGAACAGTAGTTAAGTGGCTGCTATTCCATTATAGCAGTATCTCTTGGGGTCGCTTTCTTTCCTTGTGGTTACTGAGACCAGAGGAATTGGATCACTCCTCTCAAGTTACACACTGTAGGGCAACTTTTAAAAGAAAAGTATCCAAATTTTTTGTCAGTTGGGAATTAATTGAGGTGGTAACACCGCATGTAACTTAGTAAGACATCTGGAAATTCCAGTTTGAAAATAAAGCAAAAAGCAGACAAGTCTAACTTAGTTTTTCTATAGCTCATCTTAGCATTAATCAAGTTTTACTTTCTGTGTTTCTCTTACAGTTCTTGAAAGTTTTCCTGAGCTTAGGAGATTTTGTGCTTAAACGTTGTTTCTTCAAACTCTTGGTCGAGTGGGTGAATTAAAGTTATCAATTCTTGTTCTAATACTAATTCTTCAAAGGGCTGGAGTTGAGTCATCTGACCCTCTCAGTTTACCTTAGTATATCCCACCATAAAATACTACTGAGGTGTGCCTATTGAAAGCTTGAGTGGGTATTCAGAGAAATGGAGCTATGTAATTTTTGATTGAAAGGTTGTGTAGGAATGAGCAGTCCTTATTTGTAGAGAAATAAGGCCTTTACCATAGGAGAAACATTTTAGGTAGTTCTTATAGTTTCACATAAAGAAGTTTAGGTTAGGTTCTGAAAGATTTTTTTTTTTAATCTTTTAAGTTCAATTGTTAGCAGTTCAAAGTTCCTTAGAAGTCTCCAGATGCATATATAACAAATAGAAGTGGTGATTTTAAACTGGGCACACTTTTCTTGTATGTTAAATAGATTGCCCAGCTTCTTTTCCCAAAATAGGCCAGTTAGTTTTGTTTTCCTTGAAGAGCTGTTAAAGTAGATAATCTCTCTCCTTGATGATTTCAACAGTGTCACAAGGAAGTTCTTAGTAGGCAAGGTATCCTATATTCACCTCCTTGCCACTCACTTTCATGTTGTGCAGATTTAAATAGACTTAAACCTAGAGGACCATCTTCTAATAAAGGTTTGATTGTGTTTACTTTTCAGCATGCTTAGAATTTACATTCTCAGAAGAAAGAAAAAATCCCGTAGTTATGTGTCCTTTCCTGTCTTTTTCTGGATTGACTAAAACCTATAGGTATCCTACAGTGATGCTGATCTTCTAGCCCGGTAGTTCGCATACCTGTCAGACCCAGTGCCCTCTTTTTATAATAAACATTTTGAAATACTGCCTTTAATGAAATGAAATTCTTAGGTAATACAACTTCCTTACACATACATTTAAAAAATTCTCTAGATGTAAGATAAAGGATAAATAAAAAGAAAGTAACTCATGACAAAATAATATGCATTTCAATGTGTAAATACTCAGAAGTCCATAATAGGAAGATATATATAATGTAGTAGATATTGGCACCAAACACAGACATAACAGCTACCCAAGGAGATTAGCTATAAGGGTATTTATACCTTAAATAGCATGAGTGGTAAGCCACCAGAATGGTGAACAATTCTTGGTAAAGGTACAAATAAAGTATAATTTTCTCTTGTTTTATTCAATAGTTGTTTTTCTGGACATACAATGCATGGTGTTTATATATAGAAAGACTTGGTGTTTATATATAGAAAGACTTGGTGTTTATATATAGAATGGAGTTAGGGTCTAGGCTTTGGTAATTACAAAGATATTTTTTATCTACTTAACTATCCATAAGAAGTTTAAGAATAGAGACATGTCTTTGTCCTGGAGTTTCTTACGCTTATGGACTCTGCCCATTAAATTAAGTAGCATTTCTTAATTGCTTTGACAACAAAAACACTTCAATAGATGTCCAAAATATCCCACAGATGATTGTATTACCCTTGTTGAGAATGACTGCTAGTCACAGGAAAACATTTTCCCATTTTACCACTCTTCTTTTCTCTTGCTTATTATTCACTACTTTAGTGTAGTACTTTAAACATATTACAAGATTCAGTCTTTGTCATTTAGACTTGATTTACTTTTCCTTTAGACAATTTCTCCTATATGCCTTTAAATTTCTCATTTCCTCACCACTCTTGTCATCATTTTTGACTAACTTGTTGAATGGAACTTAGCTGCTTCTAGTGAATCTTCTGTAATTTAAGTGGTAGTGAGAGGTACTTTATTCTCAAATGAACTTATGAAGCTGTTGATTCCCTGATTTTATTTTATAGTGCCAGTTATTAGGTGCTGATCTTGTAATACAGTCACTGCTGAATGGTTAGAGGCATTAGTGTTCCTAGTTAAGACAAGTTAGGTTGAGGAATGGAAATTTTGTACCTTAAGCCTGTTGGTTTGAAAAAAAATTACTGTTATTTTGATTGTTGACGTAGTGTGAAAACTATAATGGTACGTTTACTTCTTGTTTAATAACATGTAAAAGGCAAATTCAGCATATTAGCTTTCACTGCTCTTCTTAATTTGCATGTTTTAGATTAAAAAGTGTTTGGAAGTAACATGAACAAGTGAGAATAAGGAAAATATTTAATTCCCAAAAATTTTCAACTTTGTTTTCCTAATCACTAAAATTATTGGTTTATTATTCTGTGCCAAGTGTAGGTGCTGATTCAGTTAGGGAGTCCTGTTTTAATAATATACTAGCATTCTGGTTCTTTGTTTTTGAAATGCAAAATTTTATTTGAGCCAAATTGAGGATTATAACCCTGGAACAGACTCTCAGAAAGCTCTGAGAACTGTTCCCTACTAGCATTCTGTTTTAACATACAATCAGTATTAGATGAGCAGATTCAGAGTTCCCAAGGTTTTTAATAAGGTCAGCAGTGTAACATACGTCTTTCTCATCGTGCAACACACGTGTTGTAAAAGGGTTCCAGAAGTATGTCTATTTCTATTCCTGAGTGTGAATTATTTCTCTGAACTCAAATCTTTAGTGATTGTTTCCCTGGCTGTTAATCAGGAAGAAAACCAGTTTACAAAAACAAACAAAAAAACCCACCATTAGGCCACAGTTTCTTAGTGTTATACAAAGATACCTATACAGTTTAAATATTGTTTGGAGAGCTGTGATTCAGTTCCAGGCCAATAGAACTGCCTTTATTTATGGTCTCACTCCCTAAGAATAGTAACATTCACAACCATCATCATTTTGTTCCTTCATTCCGGGCCGTGACTGAACATTGACATTATCAGGGACTCCAAATAGGAATGTATAATCAACCAACCTTCTTTAGTTCATTGTGTAACAAGGCAGAAAATCAGGTCACGAGACAAAGCGTTACTTGATATAAGCTTGATCAGATGGACAAGAAGCCAAATTTTCTAAGAAAAAAAAAAAGACTAAACTATAAGAATTATCAGAGAAAAAGTTAACACAATATAGCCAGAAAAGATTTAGTTACAGTGTTCTTTGATTGCTTACACTAAAGGCAGCAAAACAGAGAACAACTCAGGGGCATAGATATAAAATGGTAAATGATACTAAAAGTTTGCTCTTAGTTCTGTTGTGTACCATCATAGTTTGGAGGAAAATTTTGTCTTACGTTCAGTTTAGGTTGATAGAATCTTCTTACATAAGCTGACAACATTCATTCAGCAAATATATTCTAAGCTCAAATTCCAAGCATTGTGCAGAAAGAAAAGCATGCTTGGTGGGGAAAGAAAAATAACCTGGGATTAAAAGTCACTGAAATCATGTACAAAGTCTATGCTGTAATAATAAAATCACACTTAGGGAAGTAAAGGCACATAAAACAAACTTGTGTGAATATCCTAATCTTAAGTACTTATCCTCAAAAGAAGAATTGAATGAGTGAGACTTCTTATTTTCCTGAAGGAGGGTTAGGGGAGACAAGTAAATGAGGACAGCATTTGTGTTCTAGTTTTACAGATAGAGAAACAGGTCTTCCCAAAGACCATGAACTGGTGGAACTGGGAATAGAACTCAGAAATTCTGTTACTGACCTGGGTCCTTGGACTCTTTAATCAATAGAAATTGATAAGAGGCCAGATGAGAAACTCAGGCAAGGCTTTATTGGGACTCCAGCATGAGGGAGTGAAAATAAGAAAACAGGTGCCCTTGCTCGCGTTCTGAGGCGGGGCCGAGCTGATTCCTTAAATGAGGTGAGGGTAGGGGTGGGTTGGTCTGCCCGCGGGTGGTGCCGAGTGTAGGGATCATGTGCTTTTTGTTCCCAGCACCTCCAAAAAGTCAGTTGGTTTGTGGCCTTTTTGTATCTTACTGTTCATAATTGCCCCAACTGTGCCTCTGTGCAGTTATTTTTAGTTCCTTAGTTTGTCCAGGTGCAAGCACTCCAGTAAGGGGTTCCAGGTCCCAGGTCCCAGTCTATCTCAGTTCTGTTATCTTTGTTTTGGGGCTCACTTGATGCTTTTGAAAAGGGAGGAAGTATAACCTGGCTTGTAAAGGGATAATCATAGGGGATTATGGAAAAAGTCTCTAGAAAAAAGTAGTGTCTTTGATGTTAGAGATGTGAGTTGGCATGAAATTCATGGTGTGGTGGGTTCTAGCCTAGGTAGGAACTGTGATCTGTTTCAAACAGTGTGTGTTCTTAATCCTTCTAGTTAGGAGTTTCTGAACAGTTTTGCCTTGTGATACTCAAAGAGAATATGAACAATAGAACATGACTGACTTAATATTGTGATCTTAGATTTTGACTCTATCAAATGACACAGAAAATAAGCTTCTCTTTTAGATAAAATAAAAAAAATAGACTTTGATTGTGACTGTATAGAAAAGCAAAGCTGTGGAATTAAGAAGTAAATAGTAAGCCTTTATATTTCATATTCTGAATAAACACTGGATATAAATTTGCATAAAGTTCAAGGGTATGTAAATTTCACAGGATTGGACTTCATATAAATAAGTCCTGGCTTATAGGTCATTGTTCTACCAAGACCTCACATTTTTTTTTTTTTTTTTTTAAGACCTCACATTTTTTGATAGTTGATCCCTTGAAATATAAGAAGGGAAAGAAAATAATGCATTAAAACCACCCTTTCCCTTTCTCTCTTGTATTCCAAGTGCTTTGTGTCCTCCAGTAGTGTTCTTCTAAGTGGGTAAGCATCAGGGCTAAGCTGTACTTAGGGAGTTGTCCCTGATTCAGACTATTAATGGTGAAAGATATTTCTGCTTGTGGATATTTTTAGGTGAAATAGACAGTGGAACATCTGAAGTAGTTCATTCAGGTGTACCTGCTACCGAGTGTCCTCACTTAAGTTGTATATAGTAAACATTCTGACCCTAGAGGAAAGCAGCTTAGTTTAGTGGAAACAACTAGGTTCCTGTTTCCAGAGATTCTGGGTAAGTAACTTAGGGTTGTTATACTTCTCTTTTACAGATAGGATGATAGAAATGACCTAATGAAATTTTTTGATAAGACTTAGTGACTGTGGGGACTACATACATTGGCAATATTTGGGGGGAGGGGTTGGTGTGAAGATTTGATATATTCATATTTAAGCAGAGGAGAGAGATCCATAGTGCCAGACATATAAGGGGCCCTTAATTCACTCTTATCCTTGGTTTTTCCCTCCCCCCAAACCTATATTATGCTTAAAATTTAAAACTCTGTTACCTCAACAGATGAATGGGTAAAGAAGATGTGGCACATATATACAATGGAATATCACTCAGCCATAAAAAGAAATGAAATTGAGTTATTTGTAGTGAGGTGGATGGACCTAGAGACTGTCATACAGAGTGAAGTAAGTCAGAAAGAGAAAAACAAATACCATGTGCTAACGCATATGTATGGAATCTAAAAAAAAAAAAAAGGTTCTGAAGAACCTAGGGGCAGGACAGGAATAAAGATGCAGACGTAGAGAATGGACTTGAGGACACGGGGAGTGGGAAGGGTAAGCTGGGATGAAGTGAAAGAGTGTCATGGACATATATACACTACCAAATGTAAAATAGATAGCTAGTGGAAAGCAGCCGCATAGCACAGGGAGATCAGCTGGGTGCTTTGTGTCCACCTAGAGGGGTGGAATAGGGAGGTTGGGAGGGAGACCCAAGAGGGAGGAGATATGGGGATATATGTATATGTATAGCTGATTCACTTTGTTATACAGCAGAAACTAACACACCATTGTAAAGCAATTATACTCCAATAAAGATGTTAAAAAAACAAACAAACATAACTCTGTTATATGAATGTATGAGGATGATACTAAGGCCAAGGCCTGGGTGTGGGAGGAGTGTAGAGTCAGAGAGAGACTGTGTTTGGTTCTTGTTTGATCTTCTTACAAATTCTCCTTAATTCATGGATGTTCACCCAAATTGAAGTTAATAGTACCTCTGAAGAAAAACTAGGAAAAATTGAAATGCCAAGTTAGCCATCTTTAGAAGTGATCCAAGAGATAAATACTTAAAATCCAATCTTAAAATCCAGTCCAGTCTGGTTGTAATCTCAGTGTAGGGCAGGACTAAATTGTGATTGTAAGTAAGAAATTACAGCCAAGTAATTGTATTATATATTCTAACAGGAGAAAGAATTTGTCTATTAGAAGAGGGTGTGGGAATTGTGGGTCAGCAGTGAAAGAATAGAAAAGGAGGAGTCAGAGGCAAACATATGCTGTGTTCTTCCTGCCCAGAGGGAGAGGAAACCCAGATCATTGATTTTTGAAGAAGTGGTTTATGTTCATAGTAGGAATGGATATATTAGGCTATACTAGCATGATGACACAAGCTATATATCCAGTTGCCTACTGCTCTGATTCTCTGCTTATTTAGCAGGTGATTATAATCTGGAATAACTATAATAGCTATATTTATTAAATGTCTACAATCTAATGTGGCAGTCACTGAGTTAAGTATTTTGCAAACATCTTAAACTTTACAGTAATACAGCATTGAAGCAAGCATCTCCATTTTACAGATGAGGAAATTGAGTCTCAGAAATGTAATGTGACTCTCCCAAGACTTCATATCTAATAAATAGAGACCTGAGATTAGAATTCAGGTCTCTGATTCCAAAAATCTTTCCTGTATGCGTATGCCTCTTTCCTCTATTTAGGTGGATTTATTTATTGAGGAAGACTGTGCTGAATTGTAAAAGTAAATGGGCCACTTGATAACTCTTTTTCATTGAAATTAAATGGACATTCTGAGATGGCCTCTGAATTTGGTTTTATGTGAATCTTCCTCTAAGAGACAGATCTTCTCTAGGTGCTAAATTAGATTTCTGAGCTTGTAAGATTGAAGGTTTCAGACCCTGGATTGTATGTTCATCAAGGTACTGCTCCCCTGTAAGGGAAGGAGGGGGCTGAAAGGCTGCTGAACCTCCCAAGGCCTCATTTGGCCTTGACATAAACGTTTCCATTCAATCCTCAGCAAATTATAGTTCCTGTTCCCTTCTCTAAAAGAGTAGTTATTTTCAATCAATGAAGTGTAATGAAAAGAATATGGAGTTTTGAATTCAAGAAAGACCAAGATTCAAAGCTCTTCTTCATCCTTTGGGCAATTTTTTGGTTTTCTGTTACTGCCTAAAAAATCACCCCAAAATTTAGTGGCTTAACACAGTATTATCTTTCATGTTCCTCTGGATTTACAGAATGCAGCTGGTCAGCGCTCACTTGAGGTCTTTCAGGCATTTGTAGTCATACAGAACCTGGAGACGGAGCCATCTGAAGGCTCTGTCGGGATGGACCTTCAAGATAGTTTTTCCCTTTTACAATCCAGTCCTTCTCTGATGTCTGAGTGCTCCTCTACGTGGCCTCTCTGTCCAATAGAGTAGCCCAGACTTTTGTGGCTGCTCAGGGCTTTAAGAGTCAGGAAGCAGAAACTGTTAGGCAGTTAAGAGCATTGTCTGGAATTGACTCAGTATTCTACAGGTAAAGAAGTCACAGGACCCTCCAGATTCAGAGAGGGTGGAGTGGAGGGTTACACTGCAGAACAGCATGTGGGTTGGGAGATTTTGTTGGGGCCATCTTTGGAAAATCAAATCTGCCACAGACAACTTATTTCTTTCTTACTTACAACTTCATGTTCTTATTTGTGAAGTAGAAATAACGGTATTTTCCTCACAGAGTGGTTAACAGGAATAGCACAATGTAAAGCACATGGGTGTTTCATAAATCTAAGTACCCTTTCCCCTTAATTCTCTAACATAATAGATTATTTCTAATCTACTTTTACTTTACACAGTTTAGTACATAGTTTGGTTAACACTTTCTTGACCTATGTTTCTCAGACTGATGTAACTTAAAACAAAAAAAACTTTTTCATGGAAAATTTCTAACATATTAAAAGTAGAGAGAGGGACTTCCCTGGTGGCAGTGGTTAAGAATCCGCCTGCCAGTGAAGGGGACACGGGTTCAAGCCCTGGTCCGGGAAGTTCCCACATGCCACGGAGCAACGAAGCCCATGTGCCACAACTACTGAGCCTGTGCTCTAGAGCCCGCGAGCCACAACTACTGAGCCCTCATGCCACAACTACTGAAGCCCACGCGCCTAGAGCCCAGGCTCCGCAACAAGAGAAGCCACCACAATGAGAAGCCTGCGCATCACAATGAAGAGTAGCCCCTGCTCCCTGCAACTAGAGAAAGCCCGTGCGCAGCAATGAAGGCCCAACGCAGCCATAAATAAATAAATAAATAAATTTATTTAAAAAAAAAGTAGAATAGTATAAGAAACCCACATGTACCCAGGTTCAGTAATTATCAACTCATGGCCAATATTCATTCACCTCCACCCTTACACAACATCCTGTCTCCAGATTAGTTTGAAGCAGTTGCTGGAAATCAGGGGGAAATCAGTGTGATTTCAGAAGAAAATGGCGGTAGTAAATAGAGTGCTATCAGGCCTTTAAAAAGAAAATCTAGAAACTGGAGCTATAGTATCTTCAGAATGTTATTTTTGGGTTTTTAGGCTTCCAAGAGAATGGTTTTCTCAGACCAGACCTTTGTTCTGAGATCAGACTACTGAAGTATGTAGGAGACCAAGTATGCATTTTTTACTTTGATAATTAGAGAATGACGGGCTTGTGAATTCTGAAAAGTTCTCCGTATTTCCTGTAATGTTGATTTTAGGAGGAATAGTTCATGGCTAAGAGGTTGGTTTGTTCTATAATAAGCTACTTTTATCAAGAATAATTCACAGAGCATTTGGAAGGAATTTTGGTTCTCTTCCCTGTAATCAAAATAGAATTACCTGGAAAGGTTTGATTGTGCTAGTAAATGGAAGGAGTACCTAGTGGCAGGAAGAAGCCACTAGGTACTCCTGTAATTATAGTACTTCTGTAATTTGGTTTATACCTCTGAAGTGTCCTATTCTGTGAAGGAGCTATCTATGATGGCTGACAGCCTGGTTCCTAGAACCATGACTGGGATCATGAAGAGAGGACTTGTACATTTCTCTACTCTAAATCAGTGTGATTCTTGCTTCAAGTCTTTTTCGTCTTCCCAATTGTAATATCTGCCTTTTGAAATTATTTTCTCTCTACCACAGCTCTAAACATTATTGGAAGTTTAGAATCAATGTAGACCACCCTTTAAGTCTAAAGACCTTCATACCTACTCCACTTTAGCCACCTACTCCCATAGCTGTATCTTAGACTTTGTGATCATCCAGAGCATTGCTACTTCTGAAATCTTAGGCTTCATTCTCCCATGAGCAGGCCACAACTTCTTAAGCTTCCAGCTCTTTTCTTTACTTCCACTCTAACCATTCTCTAATTGTATTAGATTCTGGTACTTTGACTCCTAGTTGTGAGGTGTGTGGCAAGTAATTTCATGTTTGTTTATTCAATAAATATTTATTGAACACCTTTCTGTCCTAGGGATATAATGGTAAACAAAACTGATCTGGACCCTGCCTTTACAAAACTTAAAGCTTATTGAATGGTGACAGACATTAAAAAAGCATTAAACAAATATATAATTACAAATTGTGATAAGTGCTATAAAGGAATGAACAGGGTGCTGTAGGAGAAAATAATAAGAGGAAACCACTTTAGATTGGATGATGAAAGAGGGACTTTCTGACATGACCTTAAAATGGAGACCTAAAGGACTAGAAGTCCCTTGCCATGCAAAAAGTTAGGGGAAGAGTGTTTCAGTCGTAGGAGCAGAATGTATGAAAGCTTGAGGTAGGAATGAGCTTGATGAGTTAGAAGAACTGAAAGAAGGTCCTTGTAGCTGGAATTCACTGAGGGAGGGTAGCCTGAAATGAGGTTGGCAAGTTAAACAGAGACCAGCTGAATTAGGGCCTTGTAAGGCATGTTTAAGAGTTTGATTTGTTTTTTTTAATGTTATTTATTTATTTTTGTATTTTTGTCTGTGTTGGGTCTTTGTTTCTGTGCGAGGGCTTTCCCTACTTGCGGCAAGCGGTTCACTCTTCATCGCGGTGCGCGGGCCTCTCACTATCGTGGCCTCTCCTGTTGCGGAGCATAGGCTCCAGACGCGCAGGCTCAGCAGTTGTGGCTCACGGGCCTAGTTGCTCCGCGGCATGTGGGATCTTCCCAGACCGGGGCTTGAACCCTTGTCCCCTGCATTGGCAGGCAGACTCTCAACCACTGCGCCACCAGGGAAGCCCCTAAGAGTTTGATTTTATTTGAAGTGTTTTTGGAAATAGTTGAAAGGTTTTAAGATGGGAAATGATATATGGTCCATTTTATGTTTTAAAAAGATCATTCTGACTTCATGCAGAACAGACGGGAAAAGGCTAGAAGAGAAGCAGGACAACACTTAAGAGGGAAGTTATTCATTGTCTAGAGCCAGTGTTGGCTTGGGTTAAGATAGTAAGGCAGTGGGGCAAGGAGTAGGTTTGAGAAATGTGTTCATGGTAGGAGTGCCAGGATTTGATGGTTGGATGTGGAAGACAACAGAGAGGGAGGTGTTAGGAATGACTCCCAGAGTTCTGGTATGAACAAACTGATAATGCCGCCTCTTGAGTGTGTGTGTGTGTGTGTGTAAGAGAGAGAAAGAGCATGAGAGAAAATACCTATGAGGATAAATGAATCTGGAGTTCAGAAGAGTGGCCTGGGTTAGAGATAGACATTTGGGAGTTGTTCCACATATGGGATATTTATTTATTTATTTTTATTTTTAATTTTTTTCATACAGGGGATTTTAAAGCAATGGGAATGAGTGAGAGAGGAAAAGAAAAGAAAGAGGAGGGCCTGGCACTGGGATGGTGACAAATCACATTTTGTAATTGATATTTTTTTCTTTTTAACTTTAGAATAGATTTAAGTTTAGCCTTCTAAAGTCAATCTCACTTCCTTTCAGATAAACTTTCTTAGTGGGAGAGAAAGGAATGTAGTTACTGCTACCTGGGAGGGTGGGGGATGAAGGAATAGAGGGAGGGGCTCAGGGATTCATATGGTCTCCAGATTATTTCATATCTGGAGTAGTTCACAGTATGCCCATTATGAGTGTTTCTCGTCTTTCATGTGTGTAGAGGAGAGAAAAGGCTGAGAGATTTCTAATCCACAGGGTAAAGTTCATGGTAATCTGAAGTTTTCCACAGTCTGGTTCCAGCCTGCCTATTCATACACATCATACCATTCCCCTCCAACCTCCATGCATGCTGTATTCTGTTGTTACAGTTTTTAACCCATAATTTTCGTTTTTATTGCGCAGACTACTATTTTAAGTTTCTGTTTCAGATAAAGCCTTCCCTGATTCCCTCAGGCAAACTTTGGTATTTGTTTATATTCCCAGTGTGCACTGATTAAAGAAAGTCTTTTATTAAATTTTACTGTTTCTTGCATTGACTGTCTCCTCACCAAACTAATCTCCTTGACAGAAGGGATTGGTCTTTTTTCTTTATATCTCTTTTAAGAAAGCATTTGAATATTTGAGTTACCATTCTGACTGTCTTTGTTTGAGTAGGCAAATACAGCTTACATTTCCTTCTGATAAGACAAACTTGCAGGTTTAGAAAATATAGAGAGCAAGAAAATAGTTGAAAATGTCTTTCCCAGATCTATTTTAATAGGTAGTTAAAGTATACGCTTTTAAAACTATGGTAAGGCAGTCTCTAAATTATATTCTTTCTTATCAGCCCCGAAGCTTGATATTTAAAAGAAATATTTACTTATTTAAAAGAAAGATTCATGGTAATTAAGGAAATAGAAGCTGATCTAATGGGATTGTTTTGGTTATTTAAATTATCATTTCTATAGAATACCTGAGCATATTAAGTTTTATTTGGAACCACTGATAATCAAAAAACAGATCAGAAATATTGTAAAACTTCACTGTAAATTCCTAGTCTACAAATTGATTTATTCTGTGATTCAGTTTATGTCTCCTGTATGTACATAGTAAAAAAAAAAATAGCAATTTCTGTACTCATGAATATTATAATCTTCTACTGCTCTGATATATGTAGTGGAACTTTTTCAGTAGATTTGAATAGAAAATTAGATAATGAATTCATTCCAGTTTAAAAAAAAATAAAAAACTTTGTGACATTCTTCTTTTAGTTCTTGGTGGGAACCGCTTGTGAAGCCATTCTGTAGACATCTCATGGAATTATTTATTTGCCAGAGAATAACAGAAATAACTGTCCTGGGAGTCAGCAAGTACATACAACATTTCACAGCATCAGCTTGTGTACTGCATATTATTCTGAAACTATATACTTAGCTTTCTGATGAACGACTTTTATTTGTCTTCCTTTCTTTTATAGGAATATATTTGTCCCAGATGTGAATCAGGCTTTATTGAAGAAATGACAGATGATTCCAGGTATTGTACAAGCTCATGAATAAATCAGGCGTTCTGTTATCAAAATTATTTTTCTCAGCATCAACTGAATGAATAGAAGGGAATTTGTTTTATAACATACTCTGTTGAGAGAGAGAGAAGAAAAGTGGCAGAGCGAAAGGGAAGAAAAATGGGAAAATTTGGAAAATGATGTGATAGTGGGTGTGATGAGATCTACTGTGGCATTCCTTGGAAACCTCTGTATCCATATCATAGTAAATCTGGTAAGTTTTCATATATTTTCTGAGAGTTTGGGGTTCTCTTGGATTATTGGTTGGTTTTTAGTGACCACTCTGTGGCCTGAAGGTAAATTGCTGTTATACTTCTTTGGTGGGCTGGTGAGCGACTTCTGGCAAAGATATCTAATAAGATAAACAGGCTGTTCTAGCCAGGGAAACTGAGTTGTTACTCTTGCGGAAGCTTTGGGTCCCTTGTCCTTATTAGGATTATTGCGGTCGAACTTATGCCATCTTGCCACTGTAATATCAGTGTGTTGGTAATGCTTGAAATTGGCTCTTGTTGCTTTTACTAATGGTATAAAACCTATAAAAAGGGGACATTATTTCTGAAAGTGACAGTGTTAGGTATTCCTTCTTGGTTAATATGATTAAAACTATGAAAGCTTAACAAAAAGTAGAATAGTGTTGATAGGAGGGCCTTTTTGGGGTAAATGTAATAACACATTTGTTCCTTTGTGGCTATCTGGTTAAACATTGGTTGGACAATTGAAGAAATACTGACTGGGGAAAAAGAATCTGTAATCTGAAACTTCTTTTAATCTTGGGATGACTTTGGGGATTTTAATGGCAGTAAATAATTCCTTTACTGTTGCTGTTGGCAGAATATAAAGTTGAAGGTCCCTTCCACAACCAGGAAAAACTACACATTTTACAGTATGTACAATTAGTTTAACTTTATTAATGATCAGTGATTATATATGTATAAATGAATTGGAGCTTCTAAGGCAACATATGGCATGGGATCTAGTTTGGTACAACACTTAAGTGTTGATATAATAATCTTGGTTTTAAATAACACAATACCAATTCTAAATCTATAAGATTAGCTTGGTAGCAAAATTAGCAATTTTGTGTGGATGGCATGCTAACTTGGGACAGCTTTTTATTTGTGCTGTTATAATTGCATCTAATACTTATTTCAAGCAGGTATGCTCTGCATGCATTGAATAAAAGAGCATACTGGTTGTTGGGGGGTGATTTTTTCAGTTTTTAAATACTAATCCTGGTTTCTTTAGCCCTGTATACAAAGTATGGTTATAAATGAGGTCTGTGAGTAACTGCAGGATGAATCTTTTCTAGCGGGGAACTATGAATTCTATGGATCCTGCTCTCACTTGACTTAATTCTTTTCTTTGTGCCTTTGTAAGTCAAAGGTTGTCCTGTACAGGTGTTATTGGTAGCAGATACTCAAATGCAAAGATTATGTCCTTTGAAAGATCAGTGTTTTAAATAGCTGAAGAAATCTTTGTCTTAGAATCAGTGTCTTAGAGGTAACATGGTATTCCCTTCTATAAAGTTCATAAACATTTGTTTATTTTGAATACTTAGCAATTACAGTAGTAAGTAGTGGATGGTAAAAATTAATGAGAGCAAGTTCTTATGTAAATATTGGATAATGGGTTCCATTTGCTATTAGACATTCATCTAGAGGGGCATCTTGTAAGTTTTCTTAAGCTTTGTAACATTTCTCGGAACGATGTGGTTGTTATTATCCCTTCTCTGTGATTAGCCTTATCATTCTTAAAATACAAAGGAATTCTAAGGAAAGGGAATGCTGACTGAGGGAGTTTCAGGGGGAGAAGAACCCCAAAAGATAGGGTTGATAGCTTTAATTACCAACGATGTTTGAATTCTTGAAACTATATGGTAAAGTCAGGAAAGAGCCCTGGAAGAAGCCTATCGAGGCTTGAGTAATAAAATGGATACATAGTGGTAGTTCAATTATTTATCTATTTAGCATAGATGTACTGGTACTTTTGGGCTTGTTCTACATTTGAAGTGTTTTTTACAAACGATGTTTTAACTTCTGAAGCAAATACAGTTGTTAAATGGTTTCTAATTAGAGAATAAGGCCTGAGAATGATGATGTAGAGAATGGCATTAGCCTCGTTTTTTCACTTTTGGTTCCAGACTAACTGAAGTGTGTTTGTTTCCTCAATGAGCTGAGTGCAATGCCTGGATTGGTATTGTAATTCTGAAAATGAAAGCTATTTATAATAGTTTGTGGGCTTTATTTCATTGGGGTGAGTGTGTGCATGCTTGTGTGCTAGTGTGTGTACTTTGGTGCACTTGTGTGTGTCTCTTGAAGTAAAAGTGATATCCAGCAGTTCTTGTGATACTTTCCATCCCGTTTCCGCCAAAGTGTGTTAGCCAGTTTCCTCTCTTCTTTGCAGATTTCATGGGGACAGTGGGATCAAATATTTTTCCCCAGTCTTTGGGAATAGGTTTATACATGTGATATTAATTCAACAACTTTTACCTTCCAGTTATCAATATAGGATATGGTAAAGCAAGGTTTTCAGAAGTGGTGAGTGCTCTGTATAATGGCTGACATAATAAACACATATATTTGTGGTATTAATAAAATACAGTCTTTACCCTCTGAATTTATGTTTATGAAAGGAGGGGAACGAGTAGAAATGGATGAGGCAAATTCTAGATATTTATAATACAAGGTTGAATTTAGAATCAAAGTCAGAGTGCAGAGGGGTTTGGGGGAGTCTTGTTTGGTTGGTGAGTTTAGAAAAGACTTAATGGAGGATGGGCCCTGAAGGGTGGGTAGGATAATCAGAATAAGATAAGCTACCAGAAGAAGAAAAAATATTTATTGAGCCCTTTTGTAAGGTGCTAAATATAGTACCAGACCCCTTGCATTACTACATTTAATCATTCCCAGTAGTTTCAAATGTTGTGTTCATCTGGTGGTTAAATGGTTTTTAATGAAATATTATTTTGAGAATCTTGTTTTATTTCTTAGCTTCTGAGAATAGATGTTTTTCTTCCTTTGCTCTGATTTGAGTTGCATTGCTGGCTGTGGATCCTCCTTCCTTCTCTGTGATAGTCCCTCTCCCCAATTTTTTTTTTAAATTTATTTATTTTATTTATTGATTTTTGGCTGTGTTGGGTCTTTGTTGCTGTGTGCGGGCTTTCTCTAGTTGCGGCGAGCAGCGGCTACTCTTCGTTGCGGTGTGTGGGCTTCTCATTGCAGTGTCTTCTCGTTGCGGAGCATAGGCTGTAGGCGCGCAGGCTTCAGTAGTTGTGGTTTGCGGGCTCTAGAGCGCAGGCTCAGTAGTTGTGGCGCACGGGCTTAGTTGCTCTGCGGCATGTGGGATCTTCCTGGACCAGGGCTCGAACCTGTGTCCCCTGCATTGGAACCTGTGTCCCCTGCATTGGCAGGCAGATTCTTAACCACTGCACCACCAGGGAAGCCCTCTCCCCAGTTTCTCATTTGGCTTATCCTTGATTTTGTAGTTTGTTGTAATATTTTTCATAGATTAATCCACATGCCAGTTCTTCATAACTTCCTTTGAGGGTGTCATGTTGGGATGAGTTATTTTTCCTTATTGGGATTTGCTCTCATTGTACCATTCTGTATTTAGCTTCCAGGAGGGAAGCTTGTTCCTGGGAATAGAATCACTACTCATTGCCTTTTCTCTTCAGTTTTTTAGGTGGTGGCAGCAGCACATCAACACATTTTGCAGAGGTAAGTTTTCCTTTGGCTGTATGGATTCTTTAGATAGTGGGTGGGTGTTAAAACCATGACAGATTTTCACTTCCCAGTGCAGCAAAACATCAGAATGTATAAGAAAAATATGGGCAAGAGTAGTCTTAGAAAGATTTGTGTTCAGTAGTTGGGGTTTTGGCATGTTACTTTTAGTAAACCTTTGATTAGGAGAGAGCTGTGCTAATTTGAAACCTGGTGGTGTTTTCAGTTCTGTTTTCTGCTTCTATATTGTGTATATGGTGTGAGAATAAAAAGCTTGTGTTGTTTTTTAAATAACAGTGTTGCAGACTCTTAGTGGTCTGACAGTCAAGTAAAGAACAGGCCAGGATGAGTTGTAATTGAAGTCACAATGAGGCACAGTCTATGATTTTATACAGAGGTACTGATTTCTAGAGATTACCTTTAATGAATGTGGTAGTTTGTAATTGGAATTTCAGGGCCAGATTAAGGATAAGATATTTGCTTGCCTTCCAGGTCTCAAGATGGGACCTACAATTAATTTCCAGTTCTTTATATAATGTGGCATCCATATTTTTTGGGAAAAATAATCTTAACTAGGATTTGAAAATAAGACATTAATCTATATCCTTGAATACCATTTTAAATTAAACGCAGTAATTTTCTTTTTCATTTAATCCATTGATTTAAAATCTTTTTTTTTGGACCATTTTAACCATTTTTAAGTGTACAATTTAAGTGTACAATTTTAAGTGGCATTAAGTACTCTTTGTTTATAAGCATTTAGAGACTGTTATCTCACAAGGAACAGACCAGCTCTGCCTACAAAAAACACTGGTTTGCTTTTGCTCCTGTTGCCGCACAGCTTGGTTAGCTCTAGAAAGCTAACAGATGCTAAAAGAAAAAAAAAAAACTTAAATCCCATAATCAGAATTTCTTTGTGTTTCAGGTTCACATTAGCCTTTTTTTGGAGATAGTTCAAGTACCTGAAGAACTAGCAAAACTTTTTGTTAGTTATTTGTGTGTAAATTAAAACTGTATTTGCAGTGTATTTGAAAACTGGTATTCAATAAGAAGCCCATAAAACCCTAAGCTTCTCTTCTTTATCCTCTGAAAATTATCTTAAGACCTGTAGCTCCCAGGTTTTTAAAAAAATTGTTTTGGACTCGCTGCTCAGCTTCCCGGATCTTAGTTCTTTGACCAGGGATTGAGCCTGGGCCCTGGCAGTGAAAGTGCCAAGTCCTAACCACTGGACCGCCAGGGAATTCCCAGCTCCCCAGATTTTTCTGTTGTTAGATTTATAGTCAAGAAACTTAATGAAATGTTTGGGTAACAGTCCTGTTTTATTAAGGTATTTTCTTTTACTTATGGTCTGTGGTACTTCTTAATATCCAGTATTCAGCTTTTTGCTTAACTGTGAACTGCCTTGGAACATGGGTTGATTAGTGTGATTCAAGACAGATTATGTCTTTGAACTCCCACTTTCTCATTTTGGTGGATGGAAAAATATTACTTAAAATTGATTCTGCTAGCCAGGCCTGGAAGCCTTTCTGGTTTTAGTAATTTTTTTCCTTGTGTGTGCTATTCCTGATTACACAGATTTTCACTTACTGGTTATGCATATGCAGAAGAGACTTCATCTGATTTTCCTTAAGTGTTAGTTCTCTTTTAGGAGATGGAAATACATTGGTCTGTCAGTTTTATAGATATGACTCACCAGGAGGAGATGCATTCAGAAGAAAAATAAATATATATAGTCAGTTTCCTAACTTTAGTAATGCTAAATCTGACACTGACTGCATAAGTTATCCTTCAGGTGTTGAAGTAATTTTGCTTAGTCATAGCCTGTGACTTCATGTTCTTAAGGGTTTGTAGCAATGGCATGATTATGCCCAGTTTTCCCTTGTCATCATGCCTGAATATTTCAGTTTTCTCCTTTTTAAACAATATTTTGCACGTAGAAAATAGAAAAAAAAAGTCTTATCTTTTAATACTGTAGAAGTTGTCAGGGATTTTTTAAAAATCATCTAAGAAGTATATGTTTAGTGCACTTCCAGCACTCTGCTAGAAGTAGGGGCAAGAAGCAAATGTTACGGTTGCCTTGCCAGCAAGGAACTTATAATTTAGTTGGGTAACAAGTGCAAACATATGAAACAGATATGAAAACAAGTGTGTACAGAGAGTATAATAAACTCATTATGGGGATGTAACAAGTACAGTAGAAGCGAGAGATTAGGTGGGCTGCAGTCTTTGGGAAGACTAAAATCTTTAGGAAAGAGGTCAAATGACATAGTGATATGCACGGATCCAGACTGCCTGAGTTTAAACCCTGGGTCTACTACTTACTGACTAGGTAACCTGGGCAAAATTACTTAGAATTTCTCTGTGCCTCTGTGTTCTCCTTTGTAAGTTGGGGAAAATAATAATACCTACCTCAGAGGGTTGTCATGAGGATTAGGTGAGTTGATACATGCCAGGTGTGTGGGCCAGTGTGCCTGCCATATAGTGAGCGCTTAATAAATTTTAGCCATTATTAAAACTTCATGGAGAAGGTAAAACAAGGCTTCAAGTACTAAAGCCTTAAAGGGTAGGTGGAATTTAGATAAGCAAAGAGGTGAGAAACGCTATCTCAAGATAGTATTCATAGGCCATAAGGTCTTATACCAATGTCCCTGGAGGAAAAACTTAGAAAGAAAATTATGTGTGGAGAGGGCTTCCCTGGTGGCACAGTGGTTAAGAATCCGCCTGCCAATGCAGGGAACACAGGTTCGAACCCTGGTCCAGGAAGATCCCACATGCCGCAGAGCAACTAAGCCCGTGCGCCACAACTACTGAGCCTGCGCTCTAGAGCCCGTGGGCCACAACTACTGAGTCCGTGTGCCACAACTACTGAAGCCCGCGTGCCTAGAGCCCGTGCTCTGCAACAAGAGAAGCCACCACAGTAAGAAGCCCGCACACCGCAACGAAGAGTAGCCCCTGCTTGCCACAACTAGAGAAAGCCCATGTGCAGCAATGAAGACCCAATGCAGCCAAAAATAAATAAATAAATAAATAAAAAGAAAATTATGTGTGGAAACGAAAGCTATTTTTCTTTTCTATATTTCAGTTGGTAACTTCAGCAAAAGCTTATGGCTCAATTTTGCTCTGTTTTTCTTCAGCCAGAGTTGCTTGTACAATGAAGAGGTTATTATCTTAATTAGCATTTACTAATAGCTGAATTCTTAAAAATACTAGATATATCAGAAGAGGCTTAGTCCAAGCAAAATTTCTTTTTTTTTTTTTAAATAAGAATTTTTTTTCTTTTAATTAATTAATTAATTTTTATTTTTATTTTTTTGGCTGTGTTGGGTCTTCGTTTCTGTGCGAGGGCTTTCTCTAGCTGCGGCGAGCGGGGGCCACTCTTCATCACGGTGCGCGGGCCTCTCAGTGTCGCGGCCTCTCTTGTTGCAGAGCACAAGCTCCAGACACACAGGCTCAGTAGTTGTGGCTCACGGGCCCAGTTGCTCCGCGGCATGTGGGATCTTCCCAGACCAGGGCTTGAACCCATGTCCCCTGCAGTGGCAGGCAGACCCTCAACCACTGCGCCACCAGGGAAGCCCCAAAATTTCTAATATAATTGGTATTGATTTTTTTTTCTGAATTGGGTCTGGTGGGGGAGATAGGGAGGGTGGACGAGGATGGAGGAGGGTTGCCAGTTAAATGGGAACTATGAGTAATGTGTGAGGGTCAGTGGAGAGTGAATCTAGAAATGTTGCTAGCAGTTTGTAGAGAGAGAGGACATAGCTATACTGAGGTTCCTGTTGATAACCTGGGGAATGGAGCCCATGGCTATCTGAGGGGTTTCATTGACTACTTGAAAGCTTCTGACCATGACCTGGTGCCAGTGAGACATCTGATCGGAAGGTCTCAGCTTACCTCAGTTTTATCACTTCAGTGCAGGAGCGGCTGTGGCTGCTGCCTCAGATTAGCAGAAAATAAGATAGATGGCTTTCTAGAAAAGGAACTCCCAGATGTGCAAGAAGGCAGGGTACTCTGAGCAGTCTGATTTATATTTATTTAAATAAAGTTTGTTTTGCTACATATGCAACATTACAATGGGCAATAAAAAAGATATTAAAAAGCATCTGGAGTCCCACTATTCTAAGAGCCCCCTTTCTCCATACATTTCCTTTCAGGTTTTGTCCTGAGGCATAGATACTGAAAGATATTGTAACAACATTAAGAAGATTTTTTTTTAAATGAAAAATCTTCCATATTCTCATTACCTTATTTTTGCTTTGTTTGTTTATTTATTTATTTATTTTTAATACTTTCCATTTCTCACATTCATGCTTCATAACTGTTTTCAGATATAATCATAGAATATACTGTATTGTATTTCTGATTTTTAAAATTTACTTAGGATTATGTCATAAATCTTTTTTCTTATCTCTTCATAGTTATAAGAATTATATATTTTATGACTTCATATTATTTCATGCCTGTGCTATATTAAACTGTTATCCTGTGTTAAAACCTGTCTGGTTATATGTGATGGTTGATAATTGACCATACCTCTTCCCACCATCTGAGCGTCTAGAACATACTGCGAAATAAAACATAGACGCCAGGCAGATGGAAATAAAGATTTAGTTTTTATTCAGCCAAATTGGAGAGCACAGTTGATCTGCGGCCAAATGGACATCCTAAGTCTGCACAGGATGACCCACTTGAGAATTAGACGCTGCTGAGCAGGCACAAATACTCAGAACCACTTCTTTTGCATTTGTGCAGCCTCCTTATAAATGAACTCCATCCATTGGAGAAATGCGAATTAGCACATGTTAGACTTTTGCCACTCACCAGTCAAATGCATCACTCCTCTGGTAGGGAAGAGTAATGAGGAATGAATGAAGAGGTCAGAGGTGAACATGAAAACTCTGATTCCTCCCTCCTCCCCTTTAGGTTTAGTAATTTAAGTCTATAGTTAGCAGGGGTCTGGGACTAGTACCTCTGGTAGTTAGGGGAGGAGATCAGTAGTCTTTGAGGGCAGTTTTACTTCCACCTTCATGAAGACTCTCTCCAGTACCAGCTCATGCTCTTTTGTGTGTGCTCCTGGGACCTGGTGGAGAAAGCTCTGAAATAATCAAGAACAACATAAAGTTAAATTAAATTGAACTACAATAAATAAAAGTGTTGATATTCTTCTGTTTTTGACCTACAAAGATGGTAATTTTAAATGATTAAACCTAGTGAAAAGAAGTTAAAGATTTCAAACCTTTAACTTTCCTTTACCAAGTAAATCATCCTTTACCTGTTTGCTATTCTTCCCAGTCTCAGCCAGAGGGCTTGTACTCAAATGCCAGGTAGAGTTTGGGTTCTTTGAGCAGCTGCAGCCTGGATGGGATCTTAAAGGTTGAATTAACTCAACCAAATCTTTCATCTGTCTCACTTTTTAGTATGAAGAGTTAAAATAGCTCATTTCACAGTGCTGCCTACTTCACATCCAGTCCATTTGGAAATACCAAGTAAAACTCCTGAGCTCTTCAACAGTTGTTCAAAGAATAACTATGTTCATGTCATTCATGACTAAGTTCACACCAGTAATACTGTTGCCAAGCAAAGACCATAACATAAACTCAATGGTAGCTGAAGGAAGAAGAGTGAAACAGAAAACAGTCTTGGTGTCAGCCTTGCCAGTTTTTTGTTCAGTGACTGCCAGTTGACCAGAGTCCATAGCCTCTAAATTTAAACTCATTTGGGAAAAGGTGCCTTTCAAGAGATTGTTTATGGCAGAGTGTTTACATTTTGGGGGGTGGGTGGGCATTGGACATCGTATTTTTTTCTTTGTGAATGACATTTGGATACTCTGTATTTTTGTAAAATTTAGGAATTTGCCATAGTCACCCATAGTCTTTTTTAAAAAAAATTATTTATTTTATTTATTTTTGGCTGCGTTGGGTCTTCGTTGCTGTGCGTGGGCTTTCTCTAGTTGCTGCGAGCGGAGGCTACTCTTGGTGGCAGTGCGCGGGCTTCTCATTGTGGTGGCTTCTCTTGTTGCGGAGCACGGGCTCTAGTTGTGTGCGGGCTTCAGTAGTTGTGGCACGTGGCTCAGTAGTTGTGGCTCGTGGGCTCTAGTGCGTAGGCTCAGTAGTTGTGGTGCATGGGCTTAGTTGCTTTGCGGCCTGAGGGATCTTCCCGGACCAGGTCTTGAACCCCGGTCCCCTGCATTGGCAGGCGGATTCTCAACCACCATGCCACCAGGGAAGCCCCTCACCCATAGTCTTGAGATTTGTTTTGAGAGTCCTTTCTTTCCCAGCCAGCATATTATAAACCTCTTAATTTCCATTTATTTATTTATTTATTTATTTTTAAATTTTATTTATTTATTTATTTTTGGCTGTGTTGGGTCTTCGTTTCTGTGCGAGGGCTTTCTCTAGTTGCGGCGAGCGGGGGCCCCTCTTCATCGCGGTGCGCGGGCCTATCATTGTCGTGGCCTCTCCCATTGTGGGGCACAGGCTCCAGACGCGCAGGCTCAGTAGTTGTGGCTCACGGGCTTAAGTTGCTCCGCGGCATGTGGGATCCTCCCAGACCAGGGCTCGAACCTGTGTCCCCTGCATTGGCAGGCGGATTCTTAAACACTGCACCACCAGGGAAGCCTCCATTTATTTTTGAGCCTTATATTCCAGGCCTCCCTGAGCTGATTTGAGGATGAGCATTGTTTTTATTTTTCTTTCAATATCCACTGCTCCTGGTAGTCATTCTAATGCTTCTTATTCTTTTTAAAAAACTATTCTAATTTTCCTTAATTTATTGAACAAATAAATTTATTTTCTAGAGACCCAATGCAGCCAAAAATAAAATGAATAAATAAATAAATAAATTTATTTTTTAAAAAGACCTTGTATCCAGGCTATGTAGAGACCTTTTAAAATGGAATAATGAGAAAACAACCCAGTTTCAGAAAATGGCAAAAGATTTGAACAATCTACTTCACCGAAGAAGATATATAGATGGCAAAAAAAAAAAAAGTGCTCAACATCATTAGTCATTAGGGAAATGCAAATTAAAACCACGAGGGAATTCTTTGGCGGTCCAGTGGTTAGGACTCTGCTTCCACTGCAGAGGGCATAGGTTCGATCCCTGGTTGGGGAACTAATATCCCACATGCCACGTGGCATGGCCAAAAAAAAAAAAAACCCACCAAAATGAAATACCACTATACCACTTACAGCATGGTTAAAATTTAAGACTGACCATATTAACTTTTGGTGAGGCTATGGAGCAACTGAAATTGAATGTAAAAATGGTACAACCACTGTAGAAAACAGGCTAGCTGTTTTTTAAAAAAGACAAAAATACTTCAGCCATATGATTCAGCCATTCCACTCCTCTAAGATATGTACATAATTGTTCATAGCAACTATTTGTAATCATAAAAAATTAGAAACAACCCAAATACCTGTCAACAGGCGGATGGATAAACAGATAAATAAAATTTAAATTATTTCAGAGGTAATTTGTTTTTTTTCCATTTACTCTTTGTTTAGTGATTCCTTGGCCAAACCCAACAAACACTCCCCTCACCAAGGCCCTTTTAGTAAAAAGTGTGTACAATAGAATGGTCTTATCAGGCATTCTTACACTGCTTTGTCACAGCTTTGCCACAGCTTTCTGATGAACCTTCTATAAGTTAAGTATTTTATAGACACCTGTCTTCACTTTGTGGGGATGCTGCCTTTTTTTACAAGTGTATAAATACATCCATTTTATTTAACCTTACTTTATTCTATGGTGGAAATGTGGATGTCATTGTTACAAAACACAAGGTTGTAATGTTGATCTAGATGGTTGACTATGCTTAGGACAGAAGTTCATGATCACCTTTGGCTCAAGTTTTTATTTTTAGTATGGGAAACTGGTCAGAGGCATGTGGATCTGAGCTCAGTGTTAAGGTCCAGACATTGGCTTGTTTCTTTTTTTTTTTTAATTAATTTATTTATTTTTGGCAGCATTGGGTCTTCATTGCTGTGTTGCAGGCTTTCTCTAGTTGCTGTGAGCGGCGGCTACTCTTCGTTGCAGTGCACGGGCTTCTCATTGCGGTGGCTTCTCTTGTTGCACGGCACGGGCTCTAGGCACATGGGCTTCAGTAGTTGCAGCACACGGGCTCAGTAGTTGTGGCTTGCGGGCTCTAGAGTGCAGGCTCAGTAGTTGTAGCTCCTGGGCTTAGTTGCTCCGTGGCATGTGGGATCTTCTCGGAGCAGGGCTCAAACCCGTGTCCCCTGCATTGGCAGGCGGATTCACCACTGCGCCACCAGGGAAGTCCTGCCTTGTTTCTATACAAAGGAAATAGTTTCTTGGTATATAAATTTTTTCCCCCTGTGCATATACTTGAAAGACTTCTCTTTTCTCCTCCGAAATTAGAGAAGCGTACATTTCTTTAATTCGGAACTGCTGAATTTTGAAGTGTTAAAAGTTAATCCTCTCTTTTTTCAGTATTTCTTCTTCCTGTTTCCTCTTTCTCCTTTTCTTAAAACCAGTAACATGTGGTTTATTTCTGGTTTTTACTAGTTCTGGGACCATTTGGACCCCACGATGTTTTTCCAAGATTTTAGACCCTTTCTAAGTAGCAGTCTACTGGACCAAGATAATAGAGCCAATGAGAGGGGTCACCAAACTCACACTGACTTCTGGGGACCAAGTCGGCCTCCACGGCTGTCAGTGACTCAAAGATACAGATCTCGAGGAAGTACTCGTCCTGATAGATCCCCTGCTTTTGAAAGGTGAGTGCAAAGTTGTTATTTAAGTTCTTTTAAAGGGTAGTTTCAATAAAGGACATACTGACATAATCTAATCTTTATAAGGTTTTCATACTTATTACCTTTGTGGACAAGATGGGGATATATATACAGAATGAAAATGAAGCTAAATTGAGTGTCTCTACTCAACTAGTATCAGTTTACTGATGATGATAAACTGAAGGATGATAAAACTAATGATATAGGTCTCTGGTTAATATTTTTATTAATATTTCAGATTAATGTATCAGTGATATGTTTGTCAAAACTTCAGAAGATACTGAAAGGGATAGCAGATATACTGGATGACATTAGGATTC
Organism: Balaenoptera acutorostrata; assembly: GCF_949987535.1. Classification (NCBI taxonomy): domain Eukaryota; kingdom Metazoa; phylum Chordata; class Mammalia; order Artiodactyla; family Balaenopteridae; genus Balaenoptera; species Balaenoptera acutorostrata. The sequence goes on along the minus strand of NC_080064.1, from coordinate 108,462,384 downwards.
AAAAAGACCTCAATAGATTAGAGCAATGGACTTAATATGAAATTTAATAATGATATAGAGTCTTCTGCAAAACATTCATGCAACAAATATTTATTGAGTGTCTTTTATGCTGGGACATTTGTACTGGATACTGGGGATATAATGGTGAGCAAAACAGATGGTGGTCCTTGATCTCATGGATCCCATTTAGTAGGAATAATAAACGCTAATTTTTCTAAAGTGTTTGCCGTATGCATAGGATTGTGCTTCATGCTTTTTCTGCTTATCTCATTTAATACATATACAATGGTAGGTATTGTTGCTATTCTCATTTTATATAAGAATAAACTAAGACTCAGAGAAGTAAGGTAACTTGGATCAATGGTGAATCTAGGACTTGAACCCAGGGATATATGCGTCTAGTGCTGCACTGAGATAGCAGCTGCTAGCCACATGTGGTTATATCAATTTAAATTAATTAAAAGTTAAAAAAACTCAAAATTCCTCAGTCACACTCTCCACTTTTCAAGGGCTCAGTAGCCACAGATAGGGAGTAGACATATTTCATATTTCACAGCACAGGTTATAAACATTTCCATCATCTCAGGAAGTCCTATTGGACACTGCTGTTCTAGAGTCTACACTCCCCTCCCCTCCACACACCTAGATTTTACTATTAATATTTTACTATACTTACATTATCACATATCTTTCCATTGGTTTGTCCATTAGTTCGTCTTATATTTTGTAAATTTCAAAGTTAGTTGCAGACAGTCTTTCTTAGGACAATTATAAGATATGGGAAGTCTGATTTAATGGGATTGTCTAGGACAAAAGCCAATGGTATCTTAGACTTTTAATAACTTACGGTGCTCAGAGGTAAATCCATCATTTCCTGTGCCAGTTAAACTGTATCTATATTATTTTCCCTTTACTACCTGGCTTGGACCCTATTGTTGAACTCCTCAACTACAGTTCATCTAAACTTTTACCTCCTGTGCTTTTTCTCCCACCCGCTAAACTGCCAGTCACTGCTGTGGTCCACTTTTCCATGCTCCTTTACTTGGCGATGGATAAGTACTGCTGGAGGAAATCATATAAATGTGCCCATTGGTGCCCCTGCAGTTGGTAAAGGGCATTTAATCTCCATTAAACTATCAGTGCTTTTAATTTGCATTTCCCTCTGCAAATATTTTGAACTATCGCTACATTTCAGTCTCCGAATTTCCTATCTAGTAGATGATTCTCAGCAGCTTATTTGTATTCTTCATTATAAAAATTAGGACTTTAAGCATGAACTCCCCAAATCCCTGTGCCCAACTTCTTTGATATCAGTATTTATTTTTCCTTCCAGTCTCCTGAGATGAGGTATCCTTCCTTTTTTTCAAAGCAACTCCATCAGCCCATGTACCTATTTCTTTTGGGATTTTGTTTCATTCATTTTCTTCTCCCTGTTCTCTTTTCCCCCTTTACTGCTCCCTGCCCCATCCCCTTATACCCCTCCCTCCTCCTTTAGCTCTGTGGTTTTCAATTTTGGCTATGCATTAGTGTCACTGAGGATATTTTTTAGAATACAGATACCTGGGCCCTACCCCCAGGGATTCTGATTTCATTATTCTGGGTGAGGTCCAAGCATTTGTAATTTTTAAAAGCTCCTTTGGTTATTCTGATTGTAGCCAGCGTTGAGAACCACTGCTTTAGTTACTGCCTAATCTTATTTCCTTCCCCTTTGAATAAGATTTCTTAAGGGGAGCCTATGTTTATTTTGTGCACTTTCTCATCTCTCATTATGCTTCTGCTACTATAGTCTGGCCCTTTTTTCACTAAAATCCCTGGTGACCTTCTATTCTGGTTACATACCCAGTGGATACTTTAAAATTTTTATTGTATGGGTCCAATTCACCGAATTCAACATTTTGGGTCTTTTTCTTCCCTCTAGAAATTCTCTACTTCTATGACTTCCATGATAGTATATTTTCTTGACTTACCTATTTTCTGACTTCTCCTTCTTGTGGATAGTATTTCTAGATATTTGTTTTCCTAAGGTGTTTCCTTCATTTTGGTTTCCTTCTTACCCTTCAACAAGGTTTCTTAACTTTGGGACTATTGACATTTTGGCTGGATAATTTTGTTCTGTAGGGCTCTCCTGTGTGTTGTAGGATGTTTAGCAGCATCCCTGGCCTCTACCTACTACGTGCAGTAACCAACCCCCCCTCCCCCAAAGTTATGACAACCAAAAATGTCTCCAGATATTGCCACATGTTCCCCTGGGGGAGCAAAATTGTCTCTGGTTGAGAATACTGCTCTGTAAGTGTTTTCTGGCCATTATTAGGTTCTCTCACAGTTCTAATAATTACCTATATACAAATACTCCCAAATCTATATTTCTTTTTGACCTTTCTCCCTAATTTAAGACTCGAATGTATAACCTCTTGTTAGACATTTCTATTTGGATGTTCCATAGGTACTACAAACTCACAAAAATGGAAACCAAACTCTTTTCTTCCAGACCTGATCCTTTTTCTTTATTTCTGATTTTGATTGGAAGTACCACTCTCTGCCTAGGCATTAATCTAAAATCTTTTCTTTGTCTCATCCAACTCATATACACATCCAATCAAACATTAAGTCTTTCTGATTTTTTTCCTATTTCTCAACTCTCATTTTGTCCAACCATTTTCCCCCTAGTTCATATCTACATTTTTTCTTGTTTGCCTGCACTATTGCATTAGCCTCCTTCAAAGCTTTATCATTCTTAAATTTACTCCCGTATTACCCTTGCAGGATTATCTGCCTCAATTTTCAGATCTGTATCACTTCCTGCCTTAAAATCTGTTGTCATGGGGTCTATAACTTCATATACAAGGCCCTCTGTATAGAGGTTTTGAGCTCTCCCGACCTCTGCAGCCTTGTTTCTGGTCACTTCTTGCTTTTTTTTATTCTACCAATACGAAACTTGTAGTTTTCTACATATGCCATACTGTTTCATGCTTCTATATGTTTTCTTAATCTGTTTTCTCTGGCAGAAGTACCTCTACTGCTTTTTTAACCCAATTAATCAGTCCTTCACTGAATTGAGGAAGCCTCCCATGACCCCCAGGACTGTATCAAACGCTCTTCTTTTGTGCTTTCCCAAAGCACCTTATGCATTCGTCTATTCATACTTCTAACTGCACAAATTGAAGTTATTTTAATACTAGCTAGCATTCATGAAGAATACATACTGTGCCAGGCTTGATATTCATTAGCCCATTTAATGTTCCCAGTAACCCTATGAGGTCGGTACTATTGAGGAAAATTGAGATTCTGCCTTATTAGAGCCTCTGTTAGTTATCTATTATTGCATAACAAATTACTCTAAAACTTGGTGACTTAAAACAGTAATAGTCATGTATTCTCTCTCACAGTTTCTTTGGGTCCGTAATTTGGATAGGGTATGGGGAAATACTTTGTCTTTGCTGTGTGATGTCTGGGACCACAGCTAGAAGACTTAAAGCTTAAGACTTGACTGAAATTTGCAGGCTTATTTGCTTACATGTCTGGTGGTTAATGCTTGCTAATGGCTGGGTTTCTAGTTCGTGCTGCCAGCTGGAAAACCCACACATGATCTTCCTTAGTTTTAAGAGTCAAGACTAGTTTTTTGTTTTTTTGGGGTTTTTGCAAGATGTCCATTAATTTGGATTTGTCTGATTGTTTCTTCATTCAGATTAAATATCTGAGCAAGAATACAAAATAAATGATATATCCTCTCGGTGTATCACAACAGAGGGTGCACATGATGTCAGCTTGACCCATCATGGGCGATGTTAAGTTTGACCATTTGGTTAAGGCAGTGCCTGCCAAATTTTTCTTATAAAGGTGCCCCTTCTCTTTTGTAATTAATATATAATCTGGGGTGATACTTGGAGATTGAGTAAATATCTGGTTCTCTAATAGTTTTTTACCTAATGATATTAGACTCCATTGATGATTCTTGCCTGAATTATTACTATAATGGCTATACAATAATGATTTTCTGTTTCTTTGATTCTTTCTACAGCTATTAGACAATCTGTTGTTAAAAAAAAAAAAGTTTTTCTCTCTCCCTGCCCTACCTTATCAGTCTACTTACTTATTTTAGCCCGGACTCATGCATTTTGTTTTAATCAGTGTTCATTTTGATGATCAAATAATCTCAGTTTGGCCAGAGAAATTGGATCTAAGCATTTTAGGTAGCAGCCCTTATTCACAGCCCTTAAATTAATAAGAGAGTTGGGACATCTAAGTAAAGTGATCATCTTGTGTTTCTCTGATTATTAGCTGATAATTTCTTGCCAGTTGGACAAATGGAGCTTCTGCTGCGTTTCCTTTAATGGAAATAAAATCTTTCAAGAAGATTTTTTTTTTAGTTGTCAAATAAGAATGGGGAGATCTACCCTAATTTGTCAGTTCTACTGTATGAATGCTTAAAAACAATATGAATGCCGTTAGGCAGCCATATATACTGTCTGCAATCTAATAGAGAAGAAGGTGACTAACATTTACCAAATGCCTAGGATTTTTTAGGCACTAGGCTGTATACACTCTTCTCACAGAGCCGTTGAGCTGGGTCATGTACAGTTAAAGAAAGCAGGGGTCAGATTTTAAAATGTTTTTCTCAAAAATTCCTTGCCAGACTAATAAAATATCAATGTGAAGATATTAGCTTGAATCAGTTCTCCTTGGTTGCTTTGCCTCTTCATACCATAGGAAATTGTGGTCTGTTCTGCTACTACATTGTCTCTTTAACTGATAGTAAGAGTGGGAGAAAGACATGAGCTTCCTTTTCTCACATGTCCTTTACTGATAATCATATTACCTTAGTAACATGCAAGCAACATATAACCTGATTTAATGATGGCTCAAACAAGCTTTTTTTTCTTACACATAACAAGAAGTCTGTAGGTAGGTCACAGCAAATTAGTTCAGTGTGTCAACCATGTTAGGGTTGGATCTCTGTGATTCTCTTCGTCTTTCCCTCATGCTTACTGCCTTAGGACTTCAGGCAGGAAGAAAGGGGAAAGGGATAGCACCAGTTTATTTGTCCCATATTTTGAAGGAAAGGAAATCTTTTTCACTGCTCCATTTCCACCTCTTCACTTCCTGCCTAGAAAATTCTATTCCCTGGGCACTTTGTCACATGCTCCCCACACCCAGCTGTAAAGAAAGCTAGGAGAGCATGGATTTAGCTTTTCTGTCCTTTGTAGTAGGAGGTGGCAAGGGAGAAGGCTGTTGAGAATGGATTTGGGGTCAGCCTGTCAGTGTCTGCTAATTAGCTATTTTATTAGCTACTTCAGCTAATAGAATAAGTGGCATGTTATTTCAGATTAGTTGTAGCATAGAGTTACCATTTATTTTATATTAAACAATGTTATAGCAATCTTCTGAAGATTTTAATCCTATTGCTTGTAAAATATATTAACCATGGGCACCCCTCCCCGACCCCTTTTTTGTGGATGTCATGAACTCAGTGATTTTGGCTCTAAATCAGTGTTTTCTGCGCTTTAGTCATTTAAGTACTGTATTGATGAATTTTTTCCTATCATCATCATTATTATTATTTAATGTTTTCTTTAAATGGACCTACCTGTTTTTTTTACCTATGTTACCAAACTCAGGTTCAGCTGCTTGCCTTTCAAAAGCCAATACTTGAGAGACCAGTGTTGGTAGGGTAGGAAAGGAAATGTTGCTTTATTTAGGAGGCTGGCAGCCTGGGGAGAAGGCAGACTTGTGTCCAAAGGTCAACTCCCCTGCTTCTGATCAGGGGGCAAGAGCTTTGAAAGGGGAGTTTCAGGGGTGTATAGGCGGAGGGAGGGGGGGGGCTATGTGCAGGACAGCACAGTCAGCTCCGACAGTCGTCTTGAAGTTGGTCATGCGGTGGTCTGATCAGCATCATCTTGATTGTTTTAAGTACAGTTAATCTTCAGTTCCAGGGTTGGTTTATTCCCATTTCCTTGAGGCCAGTTCTCAGAATTGTGTAAGATGGAGCAGCTTATGTCATGGCTACAGTCTGGTCATCATGTAGTTAACTTCTTCCACCTGGTATGGGTTTCAGTATCTGCAAAACAGCTCAAAAGCTATGGCTAGAATATTATCTGTAGCCCTTGAAGAGGAACTAAAGGTCCTTGACTTTGTTTAACAACTAAACTATTATTTGGTTTTGTTTGACTGCTTTCCTTTGCTTCTGTATTTTCCCATTTCTCTGATTAATTTTATTCTAAAGTTTTTCTAGAGACAAGAGACAGGCAGAGGACATGGTGGGGTCTGTCCCAGGAAGGCCCCATATGGTCCTTCTCTGTTACACTTATTTAGATGTGCTGTGAAAAGAAACTTCACAGTATTATCTGTGTAAACACTATTGACTGTATAGTCATTAGCTGTTTGTTTGGGGTTTTTTTTCCCACTTAAGTAGAGACTACTTCCTGCTGTAGCATCAGAAAATTCCAGATATTACATTTTCATTCTAAGTACACACTTAGGAAGAAAATAGCCAACCATTAGAGATGTGTAAAAATGGATTTTGCTGTGATTATATGGAAAATAAAAAATCCAATTTGCATACCCGTTTATACCTGTTGTAGTTTTTTCTCACTGCTCCATGGGGGCAGGGACAATATCTAATTAGATACCTTTATTATCTAATTTTCTTCATATAGCAGGATATTTTGTCGAACTTTCCATGTCGTTACTTTATAGACCTACCAGATCTGTTGCATTTAAACACATGAACAGAATTCCATCTTATGAATGTATGGTAATAAATTTAGACGATTCCCGAATGATGAACATTGGAGAGCTTTTAGATTTTCTTTTTTCATCATTATAAACTATAATGCATTGAACACTCCTTCTTGTTTATATATTTTTGTATGTCTGTGAGAATCTATCTTTCCATATTTTTAATTCTTTTTTTCTCTGTACTTCATTTTGGATATTTCCTATTGACCCACCTTCAGTATCATTAGTCTTGTCTTCTGCTGTTTCTGATCTACTGTTAAACCTATCAAATGAATTCCTTATTTCAGATATGATGTTTTTCATTTCTAAAATTTCAATTTGATTGCTGTATGGATTCAGATTCTTTGGTGATATTCTCCATCTTTATTTGAACACACTAGTCATAGTTAATTTAAATCCCTTTTTTGGTAACTTCAGTATCTGGATCACCTCTGGATCTTTTTTTTTTTTTAACATCTTTATTGGAGTATAATTGCTTTACAATAGTGTGTTAGTTCTGCTTTATAACAAAGTGAATCAGCTAGACATATACATATATCCCCATATCTCCTCCCTCTTGCGTCTCCCTCCCACCCTCCCTACCCCACCCCTCTAGGTGGTCACAAAGCACCCAGCTGATCTCCCTGTGCTATGCGGCTGCTTCCCACTAGCTATCTATTTTACATGTGGTAGTGTATATATGTCCATGCCACTCTCTTCATCCCAGTTTATCCTTCCCACTCCCCGTGTCCTCAAGTCCATTCTCTACGTCTGCGTCTTTATTCCTGTCCTGCCCCTAGGTTCTTCAGAACCGTTTTTTTTTTCTTTAGATTCCATATATATGTGTTAGCATACAGTATTTGTTTTTCTCTTTCTGACTTACTTCACTCTGTATGACAGACTCTAGGTCCATCCACCTCACTACAAATAACTCAATTTCGTTTCTTTTTATGGCTGAGTAATATTCCATTGTATATATGTGCCGCATCTTCTTTATCCATTCATCTGTTGATGGACACTTAGGTTGCTTCCATGTCCTGGCTATTGTAAATAGAGCTGCAGTGAACATTGTGGTACATGACTCTTTTTGAATTATGGTTTTCTCAGGGTATATGCCCAGTAGTGGGATTGCTGGGTCGTATGGTAGTTCTATTTTTAGTTTGTTAAGGAACCTCCATACTGTTATCCATAGTGGCTGTATCAATTTACATTCCCACCAACAGTGCAAGAGGGTTCCCTTTTCTCCACACCCTCTCCAGCATTTATTGTTTGTAGATTTTTTGATGATGGCCATTCTGACTGGTGTGAGGTGATAACCTCATTGTAGTTTTGATTTGCAACGAAGAGTAGTTGCCGCTCGCTGCTCGCTGCAACTAGAGAAAGCCCGCGCACAGCAACGAAGACCCAATGCAGCCATAAATAAATAAATTAATTAATCAATCAATTAATTAATTAATTCAGTATATATTAAAACCAAGTTGGAAATACTTTGTGTAGAATGGAGTTGAGTTTAGGCTCAGTTAATTATAGACAGATATTCCCCAAGTGAATGTCCAGGCAGGATGTTTAAAAATTATGCATGCTGGAGGACAGTTCCTTTTTGGTCCTGGCTTTCCTCCCATTTCTTGCAGGGTGACTAGCACTGCTCTTTCCTAGCTACTAAATATGAATGATACTACCCCATTTACTGTAACTAGCAAAACCATCTCCTTGGATTCCTAAGTTGCTGTGTAGGGGCAATATTAAGAACCACGGATGTAAATTAGATGTTCTTAGATGGATCTAGATGGTCAATCAGTATGTTATCTTCATCTGTCTGTCTTCATCTGTCTCTCTCTTTGTTGGCATCATTATTAGATAGCTCTCCTGTGTAAAATGAAAGATAGCTAATGGTAGTTCCAAGTTTATAAGAACATTAGAGCATTCATCCCAGAGGATATGTGCATCTATCAACTCCCAGGGAGGATCTCTGGCTTGGCTTGTGTTTTGTGCCCACACGTCTGGTGGTGAGTGTATTATTCTTGTGTATTTTTTGAGTTAAGGGTCTGTCCCCTCCCAATATGAGTATATGGGTATTTGTAGTGTCATTTATTGAATAATTCATCTGATTCGAAATGTTACCTTTGTTATATATGCAGTTTCATATTCATCTCTATCTGGATTCTCTGTTACGGTCTGATCTTTATTTGTGTACTCCTGTGCCTATGTCTTACTGATTTCCTTTCTATAATTTTATAGTATGATTTGATAGCTAGTAGTGAAAGTCCACTTTGTTATTGTTCCTTTGCAAAAATTTTTGGATGCTTCTCTTACATTTACTCTTTCAAATGAATTTTAAATGCAATTTGTCAATCTCTGACCTCTCTCCCATCCCATTGGGATTTTGATTGGAAGTTCATATTAATTTGGGGACAGTTGGTACTTTTTATAATATTGAAACTTCTCATCTAGGCCCATGGCTCATATCCCAATTTGTTTGGTTCTTTTTTTATGTTATTCAGTAAAGTTTTATAGTTTCACTTAATTTAAAACTGATTATTAGATAGATTGTTACCCAACCCTGTGCTACTTAATTGAATTCTCTTATTAGCTCTAATAGTTTTTCATTTTGTTCTCTAAGGTTTCTAGATTAGCAGGTGTATCAATTGATTGATACAAATATTGATTGTATTTTTCCCCTATGTTTATGCCTCATTATTTTTTCTTATCTGTTGCATTGACTATATTATCAAAACAAAGTTGTCTAAGTGTAGCCATCTTTGTCTTCTTCCTGACTTAAATGAGAGTGAATTAGTGTTTCTTTATTAAGCATATTCACTTTTGGTCCCTAATATGGTTCCTATCACATTAAGAAAGGTTTATTTTATTCCTAATTTATTATAGGCTTTTAATTGAGGATGACTAGTGATTTTATCAAATGACCTTAGCAGTCCTATGAAAATGACCCTTATAGTTTTTCTCCTTTAAACAATTAATGCATTTTATTAACTAATAGATTTTCTCACATTGAACCAACAGTTTGAATTCAGCAGGCTTCGAATAAAAACTACTTTGTCAAGGAGTGTTAATCTTTTTTTTTTTTTTTTTTTTGTTAAATTTATTTATTTTATTTATTTTTGGCTGTGTTGGGTCTTCGTTTCTGTGGGAGGGCTTTCTCTAGTTGTGGCAAGCGGGGGCCACTCTTCATCACGGCGCGCGGGCCTCTCACTATCGCGGCCTCTCTTGTTGCAGAGCACAGGCTCCAGACGCGCAGGCTCAGTAATTGTGGCTCACGGGCCCAGTTGCTCCGCGGCATGTGGGATCTTCCCAGACCAGGGCTCGAACCCGTGTCCCCTGCATTGGCAGGCAGATTCTCAACCACTGCGCCACCAGGGAAGCCCGTGTTAATCTTTTAATACACTATTGGAGTTGATTTCTTCCTAATCTTTTTTAGGATTTTTGCATCAATTCATAAGGGAGCTGGTAATTTTCTTGTGTTATCTTTATCAATTTTGAGTATCAGGGTTGTATTAGTTTGATAAAATGAACTGGGAAATCTTGCTTTGTTCTTAGGCTTGGGAATATTTTAAATAAGGAATTATCTATTCCTTAAAGGTTTGGTAAAAGTTACCTGTAATTTCATCTGGACCTAGAATCTTTTGGGGGACCAGATCTGTTACAACCTTTTCAGTTACTTCTAGGGTTAATGGTCTAGGGTGGAATTTTATTAATTTTTGTATTCCCAGCTTCTAGGTAGTGTCTGTTTTATAGTAGACATTGTATATATTTGTGTTGAATGAATGGTTAATTGTAATTATGTTGCTAAGAGGTATGTATGGAACATATGAATTAGTAGTTATAATGGCTAAGTTTGTGCCAGGTACTAGTGCCAGGTACTAGTCTGAGTGCTTTTCACTCAGGTATTTGTTTAATCTTCACTATAACTCTCTGGAGAAGTTACTGTGAATGTCTCCATTCTACAGTAGAAACTGAGGCACAGAGAGGTTAGGTAAATTGCCTAAGGGTATGAAGCCAGTTAAATATTGGAGCCAGGATATGGCAAAAATGATGATATTTGTATTTGGTGGGATTATGAATGTTTCAAAATAATTGAAAAAATTTTAACAGTATCTTATAGTCTTCCCAATTTAAAAAAAAAAAAGAATTAAGCATTTTCCTAACTTTCTCAGAAATTTTTCTTCCAAGGGGCACATACTAGTGTGTCAGTGAGTTGAACTTGGGAAGTTTTAAATTCAATTTATTTTCTCTTTTCTTTCACGTAAGTGTAAATGGAACACAACACATCTTTGGGGCATATTACTACTCTGCCTAATTAGCAGGTCTACTCAGATTGTTCTACATGATTGTTATTACTTTACAGTAGTTGTCATTATAATGTCACCCAATGTTTTGAAAACACTTTACAATTTTGTATTTTATAGGTTTTTTTTATTGATTAAATTCTGGCTTGGCTTCTTCCTGATAACAGTTTGTCCTGTTGATTTGAAAAGTAGTATAACTTTTTATCCTGCTTGTCGGGTTTTCAGCTAGTGGTTTCCATGGGCTACATCTCAGGCTTCTCATAATTCCACCCATTTTACTGTAGACAGAGTCCTTTGTCATTTAAGAAATCAGATGTCAGAGATGAGCCTTTGTGGGATTATTAATGTGCTCCTCACACCAATTTAAGGAGCTCTCCTGAAATGAGATATATTTTCTTTGGCTTTTTCATTGACATGAGTGAAGCCTTTTTTGCTCATATAAAGAAGGGTAAGTCTTCAATTGTTCATCCATTCTGCAAATATTTATTGAGTGTGCCTAAAGTCCTCTAATCTGCAGCTTTCAAATGATAGTTTATCTGGGTGTAATCAGGTCATCTTATCTAACCTTAAATAATTATCTGACCTGTGCCAGAAGAGTAATTTATTAATTTACAACTCGGGGAATTCTGTTTCAGTGACTGGAAAACTCATTTCTGCTTATTAGCTTAATAATGTCTTTGAATTTCCTAGATATCAAGAAATCAAAAACAATCAGATGGTTGCTTGGTGTGTATAGAGTCAGCGAAGGAAATTGCATAGTCTTTTGGAGAAATTTCATTTCGATTGTGATAAGCCTAAGGAATTATTCATATTTCATCTTTTTTTAAAGAATTAATTTTATTTTTGGCTGCATTGAGTCTTCATTGCTGTGCGCGAGCTTTCTTTAGTTGTGGCGAGCGGGGGCTACTCTTCGTTGCGGTACGCAGGCTTCTCATTGCGGTGGCTTGTCTTGTTGTGGAGCATGGGCTCTAGGCCCGCGGGCTTCAATAGTTGTGGCACGTGGGCTCAATAGTTGTGGCTCATGGGCTCTAGAGCTCAGGCTCAGTAGTTGTGGCACATGGGCTTAGTTACTCCGCGGCATGTGGGATCGTCCCGGACCAGGGCTCAAACTCGTGTCCCCTGCATTGGCAGGTGGATTCTTTTTTTTTTTTTTTTTTAATTAATTAATTAATTAATTTATTTATTTATGGCTGTGTTGGGTCTTCGTTTCTGTGTGAGGGCTTTCTCTAGTTGCGGCAAGTGGGGACCACTCTTCATTGCGGTGCGCGGACCTCTCACTATCGTGGCCTCTCCCGTTGCGGAGCACAGGCTCCAGATGCGCAGGCTCAGCAATTGTGGCTCACGGGCTTAGTTGCTCCGCGGCATGTGGGATCTTCCCAGACCAGGGCTCGAACCCGTGTCCCCTGCATTGGCAGGCAGATTCTCAACCACTGCGCCACCAGGGAAGCCCCAGGCAGGTGGATTCTTAATAACCACTGCACCACCAGGGAAGTCCTCATATTTCATCTTAATGATTTTTTTTTAGGATGGAAAAGTATTTATGTTTGTCATTTGTTCCTTTTCTTTGTATTAGATCAACACTAATACATTCATACTTTCCTGGCTTCATAGAGATTACCACCCTTTAGTTTGCACTTATTACATTAAAACCTATCTTTTATTTTAGTGTGGTACTCTTAACATTTAAGGTTTCCTTCCTTAAGAATATGTTTTCCTGAAGTTAACCCTAGGTTCTGGGACTTAACATTTTCTGACCACTGATCACAACTCAGATTTTGAGAAATGACTTCTTTTCGGTTGTTAACTTTTTTTGTTGTTATTTAAAAGTAGTAGGTTTGTTTTGTTTTTTGGCATGGATTAAAAAAACAACATTACCCAGAAATAGCCACAGTTATTATACCTTGATACATAATTATGTAGATCTTTTCCCATATATATATGAGATACCTACATCTATGTAATTGAAATGGAGTCATACTATACCTATTTTATAATCTCCTTTTTTTATCTTAATAGATTATATATGTCTTTCAGTGTCCATCTGATTGGACCCCATCTTAGGATCTCTTAAGTCATTCAGTAAACATTTGTGTATTACTATGCCAGGTGCTATTCAGGATGTTGGGCATACAGTAGTGAACAAAACAGTAAAAAATGATTGCCCTTGTGGAATTTACGTAGTAATGGGGGATGACAGACAAGCAAAATAAATTAAATTGATAGAGCGTTAAGCAGTAGTAAATGCTATGGGGAAAAAAAGGCAGGGAAGGGAGTTAGGGAGTGTGGGAGAAGTGATGTTTCAAAAAGTATAGTCAGCAAAGGCCTTGTTGAGAAGGTATTTGAATAGACATAAAGGAAGTGAGGGAATGAGCCAAGAATGTGCCAACAAGGAGAGTCTAGTGTGGAGCAGAGTAAGAGAGGGGAATAGTAGGCGATGAGGTCACAGAGCAGCTGTTGGGGCTGGGGCTGGGGAGCTGAGTGTGAGATCATGTAGAGACTGGTAGCCAGTTATACAGGCTTTTATTGAGTGCAGTGGAAATCCAGTAGGAAGTTTAGGGCAGAAGAATGATATGGTCTAACTTATGTCTTAAAATGATCATTCTAACTGCTGTGTTGATAGTAGAATGGCCAGGGGTATGTGTGTGTACAAGAGGCACAGGGGCAAAGACAGAAGCAGAGAAACCATTTAAGAGGCTGTTGCATTAATCTAAGTTAGAGATACTAGTGGCTTGGATGAGGGTTAGTGCAAAAAAAAAAAGGTTGGATTCTAGATAAAGTTTGATAATGGGCATGATAGGATTTGCTGGCAGATTGGATATGAGGTATAACAGAAAGAAGAGTTAAGGATGACAAAAAGGTTTTTGGTCTGAGCAACTAGAAAAGTGGAGCCACCATCAGCTGAAATGTGGAATACTAGGGGGAACAGGTTTGGGGGAGAAGATCTAAGAGTTCAGTTTTGGACATAACAAGGTTGAGGTGCTTGTTACACATTCAAGTGGTGATGTTGAGTAGGCAGAGGTCTTGGCTGGAGATAAAATCTGGAAGTTGTTGCCTCTTTATGATACTTAAAATTATGAAACTGGATGAAATTGCCAAAAGAGTCAAGATAGAAAATAGAAGAGCTCAGAGAATTGAGCTCTGGGCCCTCATTGATTAGAAGTTTGGAAGATAGGAGGAATAAGTAGAGGAGTCTGAGAAGGGAGCTAGGAGGAAAACCTAGAGAGATTACAGCTCTGGAGACTACGTGAACACTCTTATCTGGTCTTATTAGCATACCCCTCCAGACCCTGTGGATTGATTTTTCTCTTCTATGGGTTGCTAAAATTAAATACATACACCTCTTCCCCTACCCCTTTTAGCTACCTAGTACTTTAACAAGAAAAAGTTTTTGTTTAAAAAAAATTCAGTGTAAATACTGTATGTATCAAGTGAAGATAATCTCCTAACAACAGCTCATACACTTACTGGGGTCACCCTGAGCGGTCTCTCTCTGTCACTGCTGAGGTGGAACCAACATCCACTTCCAGAGGGTAAGCAGCCAATAAAGGGGAAATCAGCAGCTGATCCATTGAGGTGTCCCTGGCAATTCCAAGTATTTGTATAGGGTCAGCTTTAGAGCTTCAAGGAACTAGGCTCTCTCTCAAACTTGATTATTACCATTTACTTATTGGTTAGTTCAAGCATGTGATAAACCGTTCTTCTATGTAGTCATCCCTCAGTATCCGTCGGGAGGATTGGTTTCAGGACCCCCCCCCCCCCCCGCCCCCCGCAGATACCAAAATCTGAGGATTCTCATCCCTGATATAAAATGGTGTAGTATTTGCAAATAACCTATGTACATCCTCCTGTATACTTTAAATCATCTTTAGAGTACTTGTAACACTTAATACAGTGCTATGTAAATAGTTACAAATACAATGTAAATGCTATATAAATAGTTGGTGGTGCATGGCAAATTTAAGTTCTGCTTTTTGGAACTTTCTGGAGTTTTTCCCCCCCAATATTTTCAGTCCTTGGTTGATTAAGTTCGTAGATGCAGAACCCGTGGATACAGAGGGCCAACTGTACAGCATACCCCATTTAATTGCACTTCACTTTATTGCACCTAGCAGATAGTGCGTTTTTTACAAATTGAAGGTTTGTGGCAACCCTGCGTCTAGCAAGTCTGTCGGTGCCATTTTTCCAACTGCATTTGCTCACTTCATGTCTCTGTGTCACATTTTCATAATTCTTGTAATATTTTAAACTTTTTCATTATTGTATTTGCTATGGTGAGCTGTGATGGTCAGTGATCTTTGATGTTACTACTACAACTTGCTGAAGGTTCAGATGATGGTTAGCATTTTTAGCAATAAAGTATTTTTAAATTAAGGTTATGTACAATGTTTTAGACATAATGCTATTGCACACTTAGTAGACTACAGTATAGTGTAAACATAACTTTTATATGCACTGGGAAACCAAAAAATTTGTTTATTGCAATGGTCTGGAACCAAACCTGCGATATCTCTGAGGTATGTCTGTACTAGCAAGCAGGGAGGGTATATTAGTTACTTATTGCTGTGTAAACAGGTTATCCCAGAATTTAGCAGCTTATAACAACAGACATATATCAGCTCACAGTGTCTGAGGGTCAGGAGTTTGGGAGCAGCTTAGCTAGGTGTTTTTGGTAAAGGTTTTCATGAGGTTATAATCAAAATGTCTGCTGTGGCAGCAGTCCTCTGAACCCTAAACTGGGGCTGGAAGGTCCACTTCCAAGATGGGTCAACTAACATTGCTGTTGGCAGGACGCCTCAGTTCCTCACTGTGTGGACTTCTCCATAGGATTTCTTCAGTGTCTTCACGACTTGGCAGCTGGCTTCCCCTAGAGTAAGTGATCCGAGAGAGAGAAAGGAAGAAGGGAAAAACCGTAATGCCTTTTTATATCCTGATCTTGGAAGCCAAACACTGTCCTTCCAGCCATACTTTATCTGTAAGAACTGAGTCACTAAGTCCAGTCCACATTCAAGGAGAGGAGAATTAAGCTCTGCCTCTTAAAGGGGAGGAGTATTAAAGAATTTGTGGACATATTTGAAAACTACCACAGTTTAACCTTTGGCCAGAAATTACTTACATTTCTCCCATGTGCAAAATACATTCACTTCCTCCCAAGACCCACCAAAAGTCTTGTCCCTGTACAGCATCAACTTGAAATCCAGGTTGTTGTCATTTACTTACGTCCAAGTGTGGATGAGGCTCTTTGGGTGTAGTTCCTCAGACATAATTCCTTTTGATGTGGAGGTGTATAAACCAAAGAGGCAAGTTTTCTACCCCTCATGTACCCAACATATAGTGATGGGACAGGCGTATAATAAACAGGTATAGAGATTTCTGTTTAAAAAGGGAGAAGATGAAAGGCACAAAGAAGTCACTGATTCATAGCAATTTTAATGTTTGTCTGGATAAATGTTGGGCGTTCCTTGATTAGGACTTAGTTCTACTTCTACCCAGGAATGCTTCTCTGTAGCTCTTGTTTCCTCCTTCCTGGCTCTTGATTCCACCCTATGAGTCATTCTTTTCCATGAAAAGTAGTCCAGATTTGCAATTTCATAGTTTTCTTAGCCTGCTTCTTGCCAATAGAATTTTGAGGGCCCAAAGGGTCTCTTTTCATTTTGTATTGCCTCTGTACCTTTCAGTTTAAGCTGGCAGTGTTTCTTTTTACTATTAGTGAGATTCATGCCATTAACAAAAGTTATACCCACAAATCTTTTTTATATAATCTCTTTTTTACCTTGGGCTTCTGCTGGGATTGCTGAAGGACAATACTTGTAGTGGGGTAGAATTATATCCCCCCCGCCCCCAAAGAAATGTTCAAGTCCTAACTTCCAGTACCTGTGAATGTGACCTTATTTGGAAATAAAATCTTTTATACATGTAATCAAAATAAGATGAGATCATATTGGGTTAGAGTAGGCCCTAATCCAATGGTGTTTTTATAAGAAGAGAAAAATTTGGACACAGAAGACACAGAGAAGAAAGTCGTATGACGACTGAGGCAGAGATTGGAATAATGTGTCGCCAAACTAAGAAACAGCAAGGATTGCTGGAAACCACCAGAAGCTGGGAGAGAGGCATGGAATAGATTCTCTCTTAGAGACTCCAGAAGGAACTAACCCTAACAGCATCTCAGTTTCAGATTTCTGACTTCCAAAACTGTGAGAGAATAAATTCCTGTTGTTTTAAGCTACCCAGTTTGTGGGAATTTGTTACGGCAGCCCTAGGAATCTAATACAACACACTTAAGCTTCTTAGCAGCTCAGTTGTTTAATTGAATAGCTCTCTAGGCACTATGTGAACTTTCTGAGGTCTTTTTTTTTTTTTTTTTTTTTGGCTGCATTGGGTCTTCGTTGCTGTACACGGGCTTTCTCTAGTTGCGGCAAGTGGGGGCTACTCTTCGTTGCCGTGTGCAGGCTTCTCAGTGCGGTGGCTTCTCTTGTTGCGGAGCACAGGCTCTAGGCACATGGGCTTCAGTAGTCGCGGCATGCGGGCTCAGTAGTTGTGGCTTGCGGTCTCTAGAGCACAGGCTCAGTGGTTGTGGCGCAACGGCTTAGTTGCTCCGCGGCATGTGGGATCTTCCTGGACGAGGGATCGAACCCATGTCCCTTGCATCGGCAGGTGGATTCTCAATCACTGCGCCACCAGGGAAGCCCCTCTTTCTGAGGTCTTAACAAAGAATTTTTATAGCCACATTCTTGGCTTCCTCTTTAACCATTTTCTTGACAATGCCCATGATTTGACCTTTGCTCAGAAACCATTTCTTTCTTTCGTTTTTTTTTAAGCCATTTCTTAATTTTAGTATCATTTGCCATCTGGAGAGGCCAGGAATTTTCAGAATTATCTAGTCTTAACTCCTTTTTAACTATTCTTCCTTAATTTATTCCTCTTCTCTTGCACTTTAATACAGCAAGAAGAAGTCAAAAGGAACCTTCAACACCCCTGTCTGGAAATCTTGTTAGCTACATTATCACCCCATTCATGAGCCACAACTTCTACTTTCCATGTTATGTCAGGCAACAACAGCTTTTGCCACTACATAACAAGGATCCCTTTCCCTCCCATTTCCAAAAAGATTTTTCTCACTTTCCCTTAAGTACTCACCCATAACTTCCTCAAAAGCCATCATGCTTCTACAATTTCTTAAAGGCTCTTCAAACTTTTACTAACACTTTCCTCAAAGTCCTTCCACCTCTGCCCTCTGCTGTGTTCCAAAGCTACTCCCACATTTTAGGTTTTTGTTACAGCAGTACTCACTTCTAGGTATCAAAATCTGTATTAGTTATCTATTGCTGTATAACAAATTACCCCAGAGCTTAGAAGCTTAAACAACAGATATTTATTATCTCATAGGTTCACTGGGCCAGGAATTTGGGAGCAGCTTAGCTGGGTGGTTCTGGCCCAGGGTCTCATGAGCTTACAGTCAAGACATTGGCCATTGCTGTAGTTATCTGAAGAATCAACTGGGAGTTACTCAAAGTCTGGCAAGTTCGTTCTGGCTCTTGTCAGGAGGCCTCAGTTCTTTATCATGTGGGCCTTTGCACAGGACTGCTTGATATGGCACTGTCCCAGAGAAAGTAATCCCAGAGAGGCTGCAAGGAGGAAGCCACAGTGCCTTTTATGAACTAGCCTTGGAAGTCACAGTTATCCCACCATATTCTATTGTTAAGAAGGAAGTCACAGTTATCCCACCATATTCTATTGTTAAGAAGGAAGTCAGGGCTTCCCTGGTGGCGCAGTGGTTGAGAATCTGCCTGCTAATGCAGGGGACACGGGTTCGAGCCCTGGTCTGGGAAGATCCCACATGCCGCAGAGCAGCTGGGCCCATGAGCCACAATTACTGAGCCTGCGCGTCTGGAGCCTGTGCTCCACAAGAGAGGCCGCGATAGTGAGAGGCCCGCGCACCGCAGTGAAGAGTGGCCTCCGCTTGCCACAACTAGAGAAAGCCCTCGCACAGAAACGAAAACCCAACACAGCCATAAATAAATAAATTAATTAAAAAAAAAAAAAAAGTGGGACTCCTGATATTCATCCCACTTTAAAAAAAAAAAAAAGAAGGAAGTCACAGTTATCCCACCATATTCTATTGTTAAGAAGGAAGTCACAGTATGGTATTGGCATAAAAACAGACACCTAAATCAATGGAATAGAATAGAGGGTCCAAAAATAAACCTTTGCATATATGGTCAATTAATTTATGACAAAGGAGCCAAGAATATACAGTGGAGAAAGGACAGTCTCTTTAATAAACAGTGTTGGAAAAACTGGACAGCCACAAGCAAAAGAATGAAACTGGACCACTGTCTTACACTATACACAAAAATTAACTCAAAATGGATTAAAGACTTGAACATAAGACCTGAAACTATAAAATCCCTATAAGAAAACAGGCAGTAAACTCTAAGACATCAGTCTTGGTCATGATTTTTTTGGATGACTCCAAAAGCAGAGGCAACAAAAGTAAAAATGAACAAGTGGGACTACATCAAACTATAAAAAGCTTCTGCATGGCGAAGGAAATCAACAAAATGAAAAGGCAACCTACTGAATGGGAGGAGATATTTGCAAATGATGTATCCAACAAGCGGTTAATATCCAAAATATACAAAGAACTCATGCAACTCAACAACAACAAAAACAAACAACCCAATTTTAAAATGTGCAGAGGACTTGAATAGACATTTTTCCAAAAAAGACATACAGTTGGCCAACAGGCACATGAAAAAATGCTCAACATCACTAATCATCAGAGAAATACAAATCAAAACCACAATGAGATATCACCTCATATCTGTTAGAATGGCTATTACCAAAAAGGCAAGAAATAACAAGTGTTGATGAGGATGTGGAGAAAAGGGAATGAACCCTTGTACACTGTTGGTGGGAATGTAAATTGGTGTAGCCACTATGGAAAACAATATGGAGGTTCCTCAAAAAATTAAAAATAGAACTACGTTATGATCCAGCAATTCCACTTCTGGGTATTCATCTGAAGAAAACAAAAACACAAATTTGAAAAGATATACGCATCCCCTGTTCATTGCAGCATTGTTTACCGTAGCCAAGACATGGAAACAACCTAAGGGTCCACTGATGGATGAATGGATGAAGAAATTGTGGTACATATATACAGTGGAATGTTATTCAGCCGTGAGAAAGAATGAAATCTTGCCATTTGCAACAACGTAGATGGACCTTGAGGGCATTATGCTAAGTGAAATAAATGAGACAAAGAGAAAGACAAATACTGTATGATCTTATATGTGGAATCTAAAAAAAGAATTCAGTAACCGAGTTCACAGATATAGAGAATAGATTGGTGAGTTGCCAGAGGCAGGGGTTGGGGGATGGGTGAAATGGGTGAAAGAGGTCAAAAGGGACAGATTTTCAGTTCTAAAATAAATAATGGGGATATAATGTATAGCACGGTGACTGTATCATCAGGGAAATGCAAATCAAACCCACAATGAGATACTATAGTTCATTACAGTATTATCATTTTAATACTGTATTGCATATTTGAAAGTTGCTAAGAGAGTAGATCTTAAAAGTTCTCATCACAAGAAAGTAAAATTTTATAACTATGTATGGTAATGAATGTTAATTAGTCTTATTGTGATGATCCTTTGCATTATATAAAACATCAAATCATTGTGTTGTACACCTGAAAAAAACCCATATAATGTTATATGTCAGTTGTACCTCAAAAAAAAAAAGTAAGTCATTAAGTCCAACCTACACCCAAAGGAGGAGTATAAAATAACTTGTGAACATATTTTAACACAAACACATAGTATAGTTAGCTATTGTTGAACTTTTAAAAAAGGGCCCTTTAAATAGTATCTTGCACAATGTGCATAACACATAAAAATGGAACTACCCTTGTTGTAGGGAGGTGGGTCCAGAACATCCCTGGCTTAGCATCCCATTCAGCCTCTTATTTGGCTGCCAAGGATCCAAGAATCATAGTTTGAAAACTAACCATACAATCAGATTCCTTTCCAGCTTAATTCATAAAAATCTATTAATACATAAAGTAGCAGAGCTCAGGAAGACAGCCATAGTAGCAAAGTAGCACTCTACCATGTAGTGGACTGATTTCTGGTGCTCTCTATTGTATAATAGTCAGTGAAAAGCCATTGTGTTTTGGGGAAGGAGTTGGTGATTAGTCAGCCATGGATATCTATAGAGTACTTTCATTAGTCTGTTGTCTTATCTAATTTTTTTCCTTCAACAGAGTACTACAGCAGATCATTGCAGGATTCATTCCTGGATCCCCATTTTCTTGGTAAGTAACTAATTGCCTTCTGTCTTACTCTCCTGCAGTAGCGTCATTTTAGGTATGGTAGTATCTGTGCCATAGTGAGAAAGAAAGAGCTGCATAGGTGAGTATATAGGTGTAATTGGCAGGCTGTTAAAGACTGCCATTGTCTGCTGAGCCCAAACTTAATCAGAACTTATTCTTTATAATTCAGGCTCATGAGGGCTATCCTGGTCCCACAGGATGTCTGGGTACTGGGTGTGTCTGATTCCATTCATATTCAGGTGTGAGGGTTGTGTTGAGGTGGGGAATGAGATGGTCCCTACCAGGCTTGGTATCTGATTTGTGTGTTTCTCCTCTAGATCATATGGGAAGATTTTATTCCTTAAGAATTTCTGAAATTGAAAAGATACTGCTTAACTTCCTTTTTTTAAAAGTAAGAAGGTTTTTCAGAAGAAATAAGAGTATCAGAGTGACACGTACAGTACAGGTTAGAGATGGAATTTCCTCTTGTCTGGACAGTTATTTGCCACTTCTGCCCCAGAAGGCTTCTTTGCTCAAAGGGACCTCAGTCCTTCCACACAGTTACCCTATTTTCCAGCCAAAGAGTCCGGGTATCTGTCATCCAGGCTAGTACACCAACAGCTCCAGAAAGAGGTGCTGCCAAGTCCCTTTTGTGACTCCTCTAAGTTGTGATTCAGAGGCACTGCTGTGGCTGCTTCTCTACGCGAAAGCTCCTCATTGTCCAGGACCACAGGCCGAGTCTTAGAGTGAGGGAAGTCTGCTGTCGATTTTCGCTGATCACGAAGGGAAAACTCTCCTTAAAAAGCAGCTCCATCTATGTTTACGTTAAATGGGCACAGAGAAGACAAACGTATCTTAACCAACAGGCAATGAGTCACCCTTTTTGCTCTGGTTTGTCATGTGGTATTTTAGGTAGCTTCACATTTTATGTTCTATACAGTAAAACAAAAATTCCTAGAGAATGAGAGACTGCCTCTGGATAATCTGTTTGACCTTGAAATTACTGAGAAATTCTTTGCCACTTGATTCTAGAGAACTGGTGACTTTCCAGCTCTGAGAGAGAACAGGATTCCTCTGCCAATCTTTCTGTGGTGTAAGGCGGAGCCTGGTCACTCCATCTAATGCTCTGTGTCTCATCTCATGTATAGGAGCGGGATGCTGCACTCCAACCCTGGGGACTATGCCTGGGGTCAGACAGGGCTTGATGCCATTGTAACTCAGGTGAGGAGCTGCCTTTTGAGGGTGTCTGTTCAGTGTGTCTCATGGTTCCACAGGCTTCCTGCTTTCCTTCTGCTACTTTCTGAAACGGCAGTCACTCTGCTTTCCCTAATAGTTTGAGCTTGTGGGTTTCCATTTTACTAAAGGGATAGATGGTTTATGGGTTTAGCTCAGCATCCATGTACTTTCTTGGTCCTAGGGACTTTCTAGAAGATAGCTTCAACTCCAAAGGAAGAAAAGACTTCTATAACAAACAATATTTTATATTTTTGGCCTCTTGTTCAGTCCTGTGAGGATCCTATTAACAAGTACTTCACAAACAAGAAGGGTCTGCTCATATGTTGAAGCAGGGATTTCTGCTAGGTGGAACAAAGTAGGGGAAGGAAGCAGAGAAAAAGGTATTCCCATGCCATGTATAATTGCTTCCACTTGTTTATGTTTATTTTAATTTAATTGGTTTTTCATTTCCCTTGTGGATTGCTGAGAATAGAAAGCATGTTGTTTATATCCAAGTCTTCTTGTAGGCAGTAATTTACCTATTTCTTGGCTTACCTTGTGCTATTTTCCATACTCTCACCCTTTTTTTCCTTTCAGCAAAATGAAGTTTTTGAACTGGTTAAGTATTACGTTTTGTTAAGCTGTAGTTTTATTCGTGACATCATAGCCCTTTTGCTGTCTCCGAAGTTGCTTTATGCCCAGAGGTGGGCCCTGCAATGATGGATCTGTCTGTGGGCTTATACTAATGTCACTCTGAAATTGTAAAGCAATTATGAGTGTTCTGGCAGCAGGAAAGGGCAAACCCAAGCCTCTCATAGCCTTGCAGAAGTAAGAGCAACTAACATTTTTAATATCTGCACTGTTCTCAGCTGGAATGGCTCGCTCCCTGGGGATAGTTAGATGTCTACCACTTCTTCTTTTTCTTTTTTCTTTTTTTGTAGCTTTTAGGACAACTGGAAAACACAGGGCCTCCCCCAGCTGACAAGGAAAAGATCACATCTCTTCCAACAGTGACAGTAACTCAGGAACAAGTTGGTAGGTTCATTTTCATACATATTTTGTCATCTTATTACCTCTGTTCAGAATCTGAGCCATTTCCTATACTAAAGATCTTCAAGTGAAGCTGTAGCACTCCTAAAATTTATACCTGGGTGCCAGATATGGAAGGTACCTACCCCATCATTAGGGTTAGTCAACAGGTAATTCCTGAGCAATTACCATGTTGGTTTTCTAGATGCCATGCAGGAAATAAAGAGGTACAAAGGTATAGAAGACTTGATTTCTTGAAGAACTTAGTAGGGGAAGCAAAACTTACCAAATGATTAGACAATACTATAAGAAGTGGTTGAGCAGATCATACTGACTTTGGGAGAAAAGGAAGAGAAATAATGAGAGGCTAGGCATTTGTTTTACATCTACCCTATACTCAGGTACATTAGACATAGACATTATTTTATTTATAAGCACTAAAAGAACTTAGTGATAAGGGACATTATTTTGGACTGGGAGTTTCTTTCCCCATAAATTCCAGTTTAGAGTCAGAAGATTTTAAAGACAGGATGGGTCATCTTAGATTATTCTATATATGGAAAAGTATGAACCAATGAAGAATGTCAGCATGGACATGGTGTCTGGATCAGGTAAGGAGTGTAACCTCATTAGACCTGAAATAGAATCTGATTTGGGGAGTAGTGGGAGGTATGACTGGATAGGAAGGGTGGGCCTTGTTGTAGAGGACCCTGAAACTGGCAGAGTAGTTAGGGCTGGATAGTTTAGGTATTAGGTAAGTTTTGTAGGTCCCCAAATGGAGGAATGAGGGAATTTAAGTGGTTTTTAGGGAAGATTAGTTTGGAGGGTAGTGTCTAAAATAGATGGGAAGGGACTTCCCTGGTGGCGCAGCGGTTAAGAATCCACCTGCCAATGCAGGGGCCACGGGTTCGAGCCCTGGTCCAGGAAGATCCCACATGCCGCGGAACAACTAAGCCCGTGTGCCACAACTACTGAGCCTGCACTCTAGAGCCCGTGAGCCACAACTACTGAGCCCGCATGCTGCAACTACTGAAGCCCGCGCCTAGAGCCCGTGCTCCACGACAGTAGAAGCCACCACAAGGAGAAGCCCACGAATCACAACAAAGAGTAGCCCCCACTCAGTGCAACTAGAGAAAGCCCACGTGCAGCAACGAAGGCCCAACACAGCCAAAAGTAGATAAATAAATAAATTAAAAAAGCAATCATTAAAAAAAAAAAAGATTGAAAGAGGGAGGAAGCAGAAACAGAGATTTAAGGGACTGTTGCAGCATCCTGATGGGATTCAGGTGACGGTGGCAATGCTAACAGAAAGGAAAGGGTGGACTCAGATCATTTTGAAGAAAGGCTTTCATCACTGATTGCATAATGGGATAAAGGAGGGGAAAGGGTGAAAGATGCTTCTAAGATTTTGCAACTCTATAACCACAGAGGTGGTGCTGACATCAGGGATGGGGGAATCGTGAGCCAGCCCTGGTTTGGGTAAGGAGGTGATGTGATGTTTTTAATTTTGAATTTGTTGATTTTGAGGTGCCAGCTGAGAATCCAAGTGAAGATGAGCTGGGAATTGCTATGAAGCTGATATTAGGGAAAATTAGCTGGTAGCAAAATATAGGATATATTTGGAAGGCCTGGAGTCAGGGGTGCTACCTGGGAGGCTGTTACAGTAGAGTAGACATGAGAAGTAAAAGCTAAAATCAGGGCCAGGTGGTGGGAATGGAGAGGAAGGAGTGAATCTGTTAAGTGGTATTTTACCCCAAATGCCTTGAGTACTGTGGAGCATGTAACATACATAGCCCAGCTACTGGAGAGAGAGACTAGCTGGTATTATTAGCCAAACTTGGGAAACTTGGAATTTGCTGCCTGGTATTCTCTGTGCAGTTTGTAGCCATTTTCTCTGAGAAGGGGGCTTCCTGTCTCTGGACTTGGAACCTGAGCTACCCTTGGGCCTTGCAGTTCTGTAGCACCATCTCCTGGTACAGCTTTTAATGAACAACTTGTAAAAGAGGCTTTAGGGTAACCATGATGAAATAGGATGTGTAACGTAGAAAGTAGTAGGGTAAAAGTGGCTTGAGACACTGAATGGGAACTGCCAAGATTGCCGAGATGAGTCCTTTGGTTGTGGTGGACAGATTGCCAGTGTTTCCTAAGTAGAAACTGCCAGAAGGCTTTCACACACTTGGGAAGATGTTTTTCCTGTTTTACTTAAAAGATAGTCTAAGCCCCAGTTCTTCCAACTCTTTACATTGAAAAGTAGGCCTTATATAGTTCCTGTCTGGGCCTTATTGGAACAGGCTCATTAATCAGTCCTCCTTCTCATATCCCTGTCTACTACCACCTCTATCCCCAATTTGAAATAAAATTCATGCTTCCTATCTGCCTCCACCTTGGGTGCACTTTGTCTTTACTTTGTATATTCCTTTGGCTGTTAAAGACATTGGGCTAGTTTTTTTCTTCCTTCTTTTTGCCTGTTTATTTTAAAAGGCGTTTCCTCCTCCAACAGATAAGGGTTTAGAATGTCCAGTATGCAAAGAGGATTACACGGTTGAGGAGGAAGTCCGGCAGTTACCCTGCAACCACTTCTTTCACAGCAGTTGTATTGTGCCGTGGTTAGAACTGGTGAGTACAGACAGCTCTCATCTGTGATGGGGCAGCTGTGCCAGTCATATCTTCTTGGGGGGATGGTTCACAGTAAGGGTGTAGTTAACAGTTAATTGGTACATATATACAATGGAATATTACTCAGCAATATAAAGGAACGAAATTGGATCATTTGTAGAGACGTGGATGGACCTAGAGTCTGTCACACAGAGTGAAGTAAGTCAGAAAGAGAAAAACAAATATTGTGTATTAACGCATATATGTGGAATCTGAAAAAATTGGTATAGACGATCTTATTTACAAAGCAAAGACAGAGGCACAGACGCAGAGAACAAACGTAAGGATACCAAGGGGGAAAGGGAGGGGTGGGATGAATTGGCAGATTGGGATTGACATATATACACTATTGATACTATGTATAAAATAGATAACTAATGAGAACCTACTGTATAGCACAGGGAACTCTACTCGGTGCTCTGCGGTGACCTAAATGGGAAGGAAATCCAGAAAAGGGGATATATGTATACGTGTAGCTGATTCACTTTGCTGTACGGTAGAAACTAACATAACATTGTAAAGCAACTATACTCCAATAAAAATTTAAAAAAAAAACAGACAAAAAAACAACAACAAAAAAACCAAACAGTTAATGGAGAGCCAAGCAGATCAGATTTTAGTCCCTGGCTAACTCCTAGTAGCACCATTACTGTGTTTAGATTATTAATCTGTTTGGAACTTCTCTGACCAGGGGTTAGCAGACTACAGCCTGCAGGTCCCTGTGGCCTGCCACCTGTTTTTGTAAATGCAGTTTTATTGGAACACAGCCATGCCCATTTGTTTACAAATTGTCTCTGGCTACTTTTGTGATACATCAGCAGAGTTGTGTAGTTGCAACATAGGTGGTGTGGCCTGCAAAGACTAAAATATTTACTACCTTTTCCTTTACAGGAAAAGTTTGCTGACCCCTGCTCTAGAGCATCTCAGGTCATTGTTTCTAGTTAGTTCTGCTTGGTGATATGTGTTAGCTATTGTTAAGTTGCTGCCTAGAATTCTCTGTCAGTTCTGTTGAAATTTTGTTTGGGAGATGCCCTGGTGATACACTTGGAGCCCAGCGTGCACTCTGTGAGAATTCATGCCCTTTTTGTTCTTCTACCTGCTAACTCTCAGGGTTTCTTAAGTGTTTAGTTCTTCCAGCTTTCAGGTCAGGCTGTTCACGTGGACTGATATCTTTCTGTTTCAGCACGACGCATGTCCTGTATGTAGGAAGAGCTTAAATGGTGAGGACTCTACTCAGCAAACCCAGACCTCTGGGCCCTCTGCAAGCAACAGATTTAGCAGTGACAGCCAGCTACATGACCGATGGACTTTCTGAAACTAAAGACCGCCTCTGAGCCAGGCCTATAGTAGACCTCTTATCACAGCTGTTAATTGTATCAAAACAAAAAAATCGTAGGTGAATTTAGGAATCACCTAAGAAACCCCAACCCATAATATTCATTCATTGAGTGTTTTTCTTCTCTAAATTTAAAGTTAGTATCTACAGATGGAATTGTATCTACAACCAAATGCCTCTCATTCTTGAATTCAGAGTGATAATTCTGTAAGTGCGAAACTTAATTATGTGGGTTTCCCCTGCCAGAATAGAATCAGTTCCTTAAAGTCTAGCTAGGGTCCTGCTGTCTGTCATGTTACCTTGTGATGGATGTTTCCACCTCTTTCTCCAACCTCCACCCTATCATTAGTGTACTTTACACTAAATACAGTGGAACCAGAGCCCTAAAGTCCTGCTGATATAAAGTCCTTCTGTTTTAATTGTACAAAAGCATCTACTTCTGGCCACATTAGCCACGAAGTGAGATCAGATTAATTCAAGAATCTGAGACTAATGATTCTTGTTTTTTTCTTAAATCTTCAGAGAGCAAATCAAAGAAAAATTACAGTGGGAAGGAGAAAGTGGCTTATCATTGTTAAAATCTTTGGTTTTCTCATTTTTATTTTTAAAGACTACTTCACAAGATGCAGCTTCTGCAGAAACCAACCTGACATGTCTTAGGAGTCTTATGTTGGGAGGAATCTGATTCTGGTTCCTTTTTGGGAATGGGTTGGGCAGCATACAGGCACAGAAAGACAGATGTTTGAAATCTTCGGTTCTGAGGTTTTTTAGTGATCCCCAACTCATTGTTTATCCTGGGGATCTTAAAATAATTTCCCTCACAGAAATAGAATTACTTCATTACTGCTTCTACAGCTAAGTCATTGTTTTTTGTAATTCAGTGGTCTTCAGGAATTGAGATTTTATGTTTTCCCATTTTAATTTTTTAAGCCCATTTATCATCTCTGAAACCTTTCTGTTTGCTTGGTTCTGGCTGTACTTGGAGTCATACTGATTGTTGTGATCATGCCCAAACAACTTGGCCTAGGAGAGGTAGGCCTTCTTTTTTCAGCCTAACAGTGTCCCATGCACATGCACATGCTCTTTGGCGCATTTAAGTGTTTAAAGTTGAATAAATGAAGAAGATTAAGAATGTTGTTGGAACTTCAAAGTCTCAAAAATAAATGATGGGGACATGTAACCACTGTTGGTGCACCAAAACGGGTGACAGAGGGGCAACAATGGTATGGTCATATCAGCCCTTCATAGTTCAGAATGATCAGAACAAGAAGCCTGCTCTTTGGTGAGTCTCTTGGCGAGGAGTCTTTCCTCGGTTTTTGTTGACTGTCGTACACTGGTTTTGGGGGTGAGGGATGGGGTTAGAGAAATCTTTGTAATTTAGTAGAGGACAGAGGAGTAAGAGAGGGAAGAGAGAAAGTGGGAGAGTTTAATTTAATAGCCTGCCTCTAAAAGTTGTGACCATAAGGTATGATTCAGGTTGGGCCCAGAGAGAATAAAAGATGTTTTCTCATATGCCTTATGTTATCCTCTGCAGAGATCATTTCTTTGGAGAATGTGAACTATTTACTATGGCTATTGAAATGTAGCCCAGAAATACACACTGGTTTTGAATGGTGAGGGGTGATGAGGCTGAGGGGACATGGGAGGTATATTGTGAATATTTAATGGCCATTACTTAGATGGAGAAGGGCTAGGCTGAAGTTGGAGCACATTGTAGTTTTCAGGTGGAACAATATCAGCTGTCTCAGAAAAATGATGCCAGTCTGGAAGTTTTTGTCTGCTTGTTAGTGTCTGGAGATGCCAGAACAGGCAGGTGTATTTTTACTTAACATTAGAGAACTAGAAAGAATCTGAGTAGCTTTACAAAAGGATGCAAACAAAGTGCTGGACAGGGATTTAACTTTTCAATATACGGAAGAGCAAATAGCATCATTCTAAGTTATCTGAAATTTTCTTCACTTTTTTTGTTCTTTTAGGCAGAGTGCATAAATCTGTTTGCTATTTCTGAGACCCCTCCTACTTAATGAATCTGTAGTGTTTCTTCCTAGAATAGGAGGCATCTCAGACTTCCAGGTTAATTTAGGTAGTGTATTAGGGTTCTCCAGAGAAACAGAACCAGTAAGGGGGTTGTGTGTGGGGTGTGTGTGTGTGTGTGTGTAAAGAGATTTATTATAAGGAATTGGCTCACATGATTATGGAGCCAAACACAGTTTGATATAGTTCCCAAGGCAGAGGACTACATAACCCAGACTTCTCAGGTGTTCATTCCTTTACAGCTGGAAGGCTTACAGACTCAGGAAACTGGAGCCTTACTAGGAGTCAAGGGAGAGATGATTCAGCTTTCCCTCATTATCAAAGAGAATAGAAAAAAGTTGCCATTTCAAATCTTGGGCCCTTAGACTTGAGGCCTTTACATTTGTACTAAATGGCCTACCCTTTGAGTTCCATGCATAGATAAACAGATTGTTTTCTTATTCATGAATGTCTTTTTTTCTTATTCTTCCTTTTGTTCATTATAATTTGAAATAAAAGAGGAAGTAAAACTATGTTAGCACATAATTAGGAGGGACTTGCTAGAGATTGGTAGACCTGAAAGTTGAGAGGTTATGTAGGGCAATTCCTTGCTGGCTTCCAAGTGATTATTGCTTCTTGGGTAGTTTCCAGATGGGTTATTCTGGCTGGACAGAACTGGGCAGTTGGGTGGGCAGGGCAGAGTGGTGAACATTTAACCAATATCTCCAACAGAGAGAAGGAATAATCCTGGTTTTAAAAATTAATTTTCCTGCAAAGTTCCTATTGCCAGTTCTCTGAAGAGTTGGGAAACCTGAAGTATCCAGATAGCTTCCTTAGTTGTCAGCATTTGCTGCATAACAGTTGAGCAAGTGCTTGTTAAATGTTTTCCTTGAGCAATACTCTCTCTGGTCCAATAGTTAGTTCTCAAGTTGGAAGGAAGATTTGGGGGCAAGAATTTGTTTCTTCCCCCCGCAACAAGTCTCAGTTGGATTAAATAGTTATTAGGAAAAAATTCTTTGTTTATGTCTTTGTATTGCACATTTGTATATATGCGTGTGTGTGTATATATGTATATGTATATATTCATAGACACATGCATATATGCACATTTCACTCCAGAGGAAGAAGGGATATGGTGGGCACTGAAGTAGATAAAGTGAGCAGGGGTACAGCAGAGGACTGGAGCTTTAGTCATTCTCTCATTGTATGTGCCTCAGACCCATGTGTTTCTGTAGTTCTCTGTTACAGGGCACTGTTAGCTTGGGCAGGCACCCCCGTTATGTGGTATGGCAAATGGATTCACTGGAGCTAGAAGTCTGGTCATTTCTGAAGGTTGAGGATAAATGGCTTTGAGGAAAGGGTGTTCATCATCTCTTGTTTCTGTATTATAATTAATTGAACTCAGACTCAGTCATCTATTGTTTTTAAAATTTTTTCTTGATAAGTTATTGTTGACAAATTGACTTCTCACATGAACTTCTGCATGCTTCAGTTTCGTTCTTCCTGGTGTCCAAGTCCTATTTCCTCAAGGAATACAGGTATATCAGACTTAACAAAAACTTATCAGGAGGGGATCATAGTTTGTCTGTTTTAAACAACAACAAAACAGCCCCTGGGGTTTTAGGAGGTGAAGGGTACCTCAGAGTTGGTTGTTAGAGCTCATCTAGGCAGGCCACTGACATCTGTGAAGGAAAACAGATTTTAGGAGGAGAAGG
The DNA here is from genome assembly GCF_949987535.1 of Balaenoptera acutorostrata. Taxonomy (NCBI): domain Eukaryota; kingdom Metazoa; phylum Chordata; class Mammalia; order Artiodactyla; family Balaenopteridae; genus Balaenoptera; species Balaenoptera acutorostrata. The sequence goes on along the minus strand of NC_080064.1, from coordinate 108,431,088 downwards.
AACAGGGCTGGTGAATAGATATTTGGATGTTAGGGAAAATCCCTCTTTGGTCTCTGTGGTAGAGAGGTGGGAAGATAAAGGTGCTGTTTACAAGAATAAACCAGTGGAGATTTGGTAGTTTGCGGGGGTACTAGCAGGAGAGAGTACTCTTACTGAGAGTTTCCAAAATGAATCTAACATAAGTTCTGATGTAGGGAGTTGGGGGAAAGATTTGGTGGGGTAAACGTATCACAGGTGTCTATCCTATGGTGGGAAATTGTAGCTTGCAGTAACGTCAGCATCTCAGCACTCAGGCTGGGAACCCCAGGTCTGCGCCATGGGTTTAAAATGGAATGTGTAGAATACAATGTGTACAACTGGAGATCTTTTCCAGGATCAAGACAGGATCAAAATGTCTTAGCTAATGGACATTAAGAGGTTTTGATCTCTCATACCTGCCAGATAAGTGGAATTACAGGCACTCAACTCTCTAATTTTATACATATAAACTTTGTGTTTTGCCAGATTATACTTAGATGGTGTCCACAGAAGTGGAGTCTATATGTTGCCTTTCCTCTTTCACCTGAAACACTTATATCTGTAAATCATGAGATGTAGGCTTGTGGTTCTTTACCTTTTCTAATAAGATGTACCATTTTTAAGGTCCCCAAATTATTAGAGTCGCTCCCAACAAGATTATAGTTGTATTTTTAGTATCTTTTGATGGAAAAAACACATAGCAAAAAGCTGCTATGATTTCAGTAATGCTTTTAAATCAGTTTGTCTTTATTAGTCACACCAGAATCTATATCCAGTTGAAGTACAGTATATACATATTTGTAAGATATATTATTTATTCAGACTGGAGATAATGCTTACATAGACCTCTTAAAATAACTACATGGCCTCACAGAGGTTCAAATTCCTTGGGTTGTGAATCACTCATATAGATTGAGATTAAGATGTGTGTCCAGAAGTCTACCTATTCATGCATGGAAATTTATAGACTTATTTGAAATCAGTGGTATCAATACACTTTGAAAGCCAAGATATAAGTATTTCAAATTTTTGTTTAACCATCTTGAGATAAGCAGAATAAATAAAATAAATTCTTTAGAAGTGGGACCCTTGACTTACTGTTGCTTTGTTTATTCTGCTTAGTTCAAGTCAGCGCTGGTAGTCTAATGCTCTTGAATGTCTTGATAGACTTGGCCAGCAATCATGTGTCCTTTCTGCAGATTTTTTATGTAGACTATAATTAGCATAATAGCACAATGGATAAAACCTTTTCTGTAGTTGGACATGGCTTCTGTGTGAGACTTCCAGTGATTGTATAATATTGAGTGGTTTCAGAAGAGTCTTTGAATAGTGAAAAGTAAAAGACATCTCCACTCATGTGAGCTTAAAATTTAGTTAGTTAGAAAAACAAAACTAACACATAAAACAGGTAAAGATTAAGGTGAGTGTAGTACAGTGGAGAAAGCTTTGGAGACTTCTGAGTCAGAATTCAAGTGGGTCTGGGTTTAAAATCCAGAATCTCATTTGATTCTCAGAGCAGTCCTGTGGAAACAGAAGACAGAGTAGGAAATACCGCATTTTACAGATAAGTAGCATCTCAAAACTTCATTTGCCCAAGGACACGTAGCTGGTACGTTGCAGGGCCAGAATTTAAATCCAGATCTTTTGACTCCATGCCTAGAGTTTCTACCTCCAGAAGACACAAAATCCAAAATCCTTAGTTTGAGGTTCAAGGCCATCACTAATAAGGGTCTTACCCATCTCTTTCAGCCTTCTGTCTCTCTGGTCCCACAAACCTTAGCTCCCCCATTAGGCAGGTCCTGGCCAAGGATCACAGGTAAGGTGTCTGTTTCCCTTTGATGGCTTGCCATTTAGCCCCAGTTAAATTGTCTGTGTTTCTACCTCTTTATTCATGTAGTTCCTCCTAGCAGGAATATCCTGCCCCCACCTCTCTGCTTAACTAAGACAAGAGGTTATCTGTCCAAAGAGACAAGAGGATTTATGAATTTAGAGAGAAAAGAAAAGGCTGCAGATACTGCTTTGACATTTACTTAAAAAAAGAGAGAAATGACCAGAGAGGTTGACAAGTACTTAGTTGAAGCTAGACAGTTAAGATCTGTGGTGCACCTGGTCTGCACAAATCTTCCTCTTCCTCCAGCACTGCTATGTGGATGCCGTTCAACACCAGGGTCTCTTTGTTTCCTCATTTTCTGCCAAGTCAGTTACTGGGTCTGGTGCTCTTCCTCTCCTATCCTACCTGTCTTTGCTTGTTTCCTCTCTCTTCCCTTAACAGTGTCAAATAAAAATTTCTTCCAAAAACATTGGTGTTCTCATTTTATTTGACTCACTTGTTTATTTTACTTTGTTGGAGGGGAGGGAGGAAAAGTTCTTCTTGGGTACAAAAACACACTTACCCAATATTTGAGTGAGAACTGTACACCAGCTGCTTTTGTGAGAGCTGCTTTTTTATTTACTGGTGACTGAGGTAGGAAGAAAGTTAGATATGCTCTGGCAGTGAGGAGGGAAGGTCAGGGAACACATTCATTTGCCCATCTTATGTTCCCCAGATGCCTGGCATATTTAACATCTCTTCCCCTGTGCCCTGTTATTTCCTTCTCTATGCATATTGTAATGTGAAAGATGCCAAGCTAAAGAGAGTCAGATTTATCTTGCTATAACTTTTTTTTTAAGATTTTTTATTTTTCATGTGGACCGTTTTTAAAGCCTTTATTGAATTTATTACAATATTGCTTCTGTTTTATGTTTTGGTTTTTTGGCCACGAGGCATGTGGGATCTTAGCTCTCTGACCAGGGATCAAACCCACACCCCCTGCATTAGAAGGCGAAGTCTTAACTACTGGACCACCAGGGAAGTCCCTCTACAAGTTTTTTTTTTAAAGTTTCTTCTGGCACAAGGCTTACAAAGCTGTAGAAAGAAAAAGGACAGTTTGTTTTATGCTACAAACTTAGAATAGTAACAAAATACCTGATGTAATTCATCCTGGGATGTGTGTTTGATAGGCCCTTATGACTAGAGGGAATGGAAAAGGAAAGAAGGGGAGGTATTGTATGTGTTGTGTCTACTGCTTAAAGTTGCAGTTGTGATCTTGTGAAATCTACCTGATCCTGATGCAAGTGGGAAAGAAGCCAACCTTTGATCTCTTCTTGCTGGAAGGTAAGACAATCGAAGAAATAGATGCCACTCAACAAGTTCAAGGTAGGTTTTCCATGTATAGCACTGAGTGGCTAGCACAGTGATAGGACAGGGATACTCATTGAAATTAGTTTCATGAGCTGAGGGAGGCATAGAGATCCAGGAAAGTTCCCTCATTTCATCACATGTAAGCGTGATGACTTGACCTACATGATTTCTCTGGTCCTGACAAAACGGGTGTACTTTTGTTCTACTGAACACTACCACTTCCATAATTCTGCTGAGTCTTGAGGTGGGAAGAGTGATAAAAGGAATGACCTATCAAAAGTTCAGTCTCTTCACCTGACTAGAAAAGGGAAAAGAGCTTAGAGATTTTTTCCTCTCGCATAACTTGGGAGTCAAAAGTAGGTTGTATGGCTAGACCCAATCTCCTTTTCTCTTTAGAGTTTTTAATATGTATGAAGAAATAAAATTGATTTTGCCAATGAAATAGCCTAACCATCTGAGAAGATTTAGATTCAATAAAGAATTATGTCTGAAGGGTCAGACTGCTTGATATTCACCAGTTTCTCCCTGAAAACTGGCGTAGGCTTACATTTGGCAGGTGCTTGCCAAGGATCACAGATGTGGTCTTTGTTTTCCTTTGATAGTTTGCAGTTAAGGGGCTGGAATAAGGGAGTGTTAGGTGGTCCTGTTTCTGGAAATGGGAGGAAGCAATCTCAGAATGGGGAGAGTGGTGATGGAGTTGAGAGGGAAAGTGCTTAGCATGTAGTAGATAATCACTGAGAGCACGGATTTTGGAGTGAGAAGGTCCTGTATTAATTCCCATGCACTGGGGCAACATTTAACCTCCTTATACCCATTTGCTGGTGAGTAATTGGGGAATATTTACCTGGAAGCATTGCATGAGGTTAGAGTCACCATATGGAAAGCCTAACCTGTCATACAAATTCTTTAAACAAATCTATTAAGAGCCTGCTATGTGCCTGGTACTGTTTTTGGTTGGGGTAAACAAGACAAAGGTTCTGCACTTGCAGAGCTTACATTCTGGTGGCACAGTGGTAGTTATTGAATTGAGGAAGGCCTAAATAAGGCTTGGAATTAAGAATGCCAAGGAGAGGCAAAAACCTGCATCAGTTACTGATTATGCAAACGTGTAATAGCAAGTCATTGCAAGTTCCAATATCTTTTTTATCTAATAGGGAAAGCTAATGGACATTGATAAATGATGCACAGAGGACTCAACTACAAGGGTTTTATATACTCAGTCTGGCCATCAACCTTTGCTGAAGAGCTGCATTGTTTAAAACCCACCTCCAGACCAAGTCTGTTTCTTGCCGTGCTCATCTTCACATTACAGCCAAACATCTGTTGCCTCAACTTGTAGCCCTCTGTTCATCCACTAAGTAGAGGTATTTGTATTTGCTTGCCTCTCCCACAGGCTTGCTTTCCTCATAGGTGTGACCTCCTACCCAATGAAAGTCTGATTCATCTATCATCCCCTAGTTAGTATGAAGTCTTTAGTCCCTTTGGACCAATTTTGCCCTCATACTGGTGTGATGTTTTCATGTGGACAGCCAGGGCCTAAGGAGCATTGCCCTGTCCCACTCTGGGCTTCCTTTCCACCCTTCTCCTGGAGAGTAATCAAGATGTTAAAGGTATAGCACCCTCATTTCTCGGGGTGCTAAAAGGTCTTCTGAACATACCTTGAAGGGCCACCAGGCTGGTGACCAGCATCATCCAGATCTTTTCTTGCAGGAAGCCTGAACTGAGAGCACCTTTACTGTGGCCAAACTTGGGATGTCCTGTTTCAATCCCATTACTGTGTAGTTCAGTCTCTGGTTCAGAAGAGAATCAATGGATCAGGAGAGAGTTTTGGAAATTACTAATACCTCCTTTTGCATAATCTCAGGACATCTTTTTTATGATCCCCAAGGATACCTCTCAGTAAAATCCGTTGCCCACATAAGTATTTTTTAACATTTGTGGGTGGTGATGATGACGTACTTAAGTGGCAATAAATAAATACAGAATCTATGTGTGTCACAGTGGGGATGCAAATAGGCCTACCTTGAAGGAACTCAAGTCTTGCCAGAGAGACAGCTAAAATAGCTTAGTTACTTTGGAGTTGGGTGTCTCCAAGTCTCACTTAAAAACCATCTTCTGGAGTGGGTCAAGCAGTTTAGTCTAAGTTAAAATCGTGGGTTTTGGGCTTCCCTGGTGGTGCAGTGGTTAAGAATCCGCCTGCAAATGCAGGGGACACGGGTTCGAGCCCTGGTCTGGGAAGATCCCACATGCCATGGAGCAACTAAGCCCGTGCACCACAACTACTGAGCCTGCGCTCTAGAGCCCATGAGCCACAACTACTGAGCCCACGTGCTACAACTACTGAAGCCTGCGTGCCTGTGCTCCACAACAGGAGAAGCCACCGCAATGAGAAGCTGTGCACTGCAACGAAGAGTAGCCCTGCTCGTGGCAACTAGAGAAAGACTGGGTGCAGCAACAAAGACCCAACACAGCCAAAAATAAATAAATTAATTAAAAATAAATAAAATCTTGGGTTTTGTAATAGATACGGATTTTTGTCCATTATTTACTAGCTGAGTGAACTTACACAAATTACCTTTGAGCCTGATTGTCACAGGACAAGAATAGTACCTAACTCAAAAGGCCATGAAGATTAAATGAAATAATGTATCACTTAGCACAATGCCTGGCACGCAGTAAACACTCAGTAAATGGTAGACATTGCTTATTGATATTATCTGTTACCTGTTTGGTCTTATTAGTTTCATGTTCCAAAAGGAACCTTATCTCCACATTTGGTGAGCATCCATATTTACTGACTCTAATACTTAAATATGCTGAGAGGATGATAAAGGCTTTCTATCTTAGAACCATCGCAAGTAGAAATACTTAAGGTGTATTAGGAGAACATCAATACTGGATTATAAGGAGCAGCGGCTTTGTCGTACTCCCATTCTATTCTCCAAGACTTAGCACCGTGCCTGGGATACGCAATCAATAAGTTTAGATGAATGAAAGAGGAGTTTCCATTAGTGAGATCAACCGGAACAGTATTCACATAAGTAGTAGAATGAAATTTTATAGAGCGCCTTCAGTGCCACGCTAAACTAATCACTGTCACGTAGACAGTGAAAAGCCATTAAAACTCTGGGGTGGTATGTACAAATCAGCATTTTAGAAAGATGTCTGGTGGCAGTATGGATTAGAGGCAGAGACAGTATCTAGTTGATGGACCACTTACTAGGCAATAGCTCAGTGCCAGACTCTGAGGTAGGTGTGGGAGGTATAAAGATGAGTAAAACATGGGCAGATTTGAGATCTGGGGCTTACCACTTAGGAGACTATTGGAATATTTTAAGTGTGAGATGATGAAGACCTGGAAAACACCTTTGGAAAGAATGGAATGAATGTGGGAAAGAACTAGTAGTACTTAGTAACTGACTGGATGGGGGAAGAAAAAAAGGAGGAACCAAGGTTTTGACTGTGAATCATGAACAGAAATATGGTCTCAGGAGGATAGGTTTGATTTTGAGTGATTTGGTTTTTTTTTTTAAAAGACTTTATTTTTTGACCCGGGCCCACGTTGGTGAAAGTGCTGAGTCCTAACCACTGGACCACCAGGGAGTTGCCAAGACTTTATTATTTTGTATTTTTAAATTTTGGGGGGGCTGCGCCACACAGCATACAGAATCTTAGTTCCCCAACTGGGGTCAAACCCGTGCCCCTTGCGTTGGAAGCGGGGAGTCTTAACCACTGGACCACCAGGGAAGTCCCAGGAGGTGCAGGTTTAAATCATGAGGGTAGATCAGAAATTGGGAGAGATAGTAGAGAGAAAAGATTGAAGGAGTGGGGAATGAGTCTTGAGGAATGAACTTTCATGTTTGAGAGGTGGGAGGAGGAAACAGGCAGAGAAGGAGAGAAAAGAACAGCCAGAAAAGTAGAAAAACCAGGGGGGAACAGAGTCACAGAAGCCAATAAAGATGAGAGTTTGATAAGGAAGAGAATGAAGTGCTGAACGCTAAGCTAGTTAGGTCAGATGGGAAGACACCAGGAAGCAAGGAAGAAAATAGAAATCAACCTAGACTGAAGTAGAAAATTTGGATTAACTACTAACCGTAGGTGATGATGAAAACATTTGTTAAAAGGCTCTGGGACAGGTTTTTATTTGGGGGTGGGTGGGTGTAATTTACATCTATTTTTCTTAAAGTCAAAAAGATAGTATTTGAAAGTTCATAAAAGGTAATAGCAGTGTCTTTTTATTCTCAGAGACAACCACTATCAACTCTTTGAGGTGTTTTACCACATTCCTACATAAAATGCTAATATTACCACTCTTGATGATAAAGTTTAGACGTTATCTATTGATTTTCTGTTATAGAAGATGAGGATATGGTTCTCTTAACCCCTACCCTTCTCTGCATCTTTCAAAAAAAATCATTATATTATAAATTTTAGTTAATTATTACATAATTTGGATTCCATAAATGTTACTTATTACAGAGCCAAGTTGTGTACTATGATTATGTTTCCTTTTGTAAAATTTAGTGTTTTCCCTGGAGATGATGATCACCTTAATTTTTTTAAACAGGCAGAGTTTTCCATATCCATATTTTTTTTTAAAAGAAAGTTAGACAACTGTGTTATTATTATTTTTTAAATGTATTTATTTATTTTTTATTTTTGGCTGTGTTGGGTCTTCGTTTCTGTGCGAGGGCTTTCTCTAGTTGCGGCAAGCGGGGGCCACTCTTCATCGCAGTGCGCGGGCCTCTCACTATCGCGGTCTCTCTTGTTGTGGAGCACAGGCTCCAGATGCTCAGGCTCAGTAGTTGTGGCTCACGGGCCCAGTTGCTCCGTGGCATGTGGGATCTTCCCAGGCCAGGGCTTGAACCCGTGTCCCCTGCATTGGCAGGCAGATTCTCAACCACTGCGCCACCAGGGAAGCCCTCCATATCCATATCTTTAATCCCTCATCAGATCTGTCATGGGCCATCAGAGAGATGATCTGTCAATTCCATTTTCACCCCCTAGAGATCTTTCAGAGTCCTGTATCTTTTGCTTTCTTCAGGACTAACTGCCCTTTTTGGCCCTTTTTAATTCTAGAATTTCTTTATCCCCTCCCCCTGTTAGATTTCTTGTTTCCTGGATCCCATTTTATCCACTCTACCAATTCACTTTCTTGTTTTACTGAAGCACATCCTCTGGTAGCTCCTTAAGAAAGGTCATATGAAAGGCAATTTTTTTTTTTTGGAGTCACTGTGTGTCTGACAGTGTCTTCATTCTTTCCTCATGTTTGATTGGTAGTTTGGGTATAGAATTCTAAGTAGAACATAATTTTCAATTTTGAAGACTTGCTCCATTGTCTAGGAGTATGAAGAAGTCATATACATAAAGCTGAGGCTGCAGTGGCCATATTTAGGCTGTGCCAAAGTAGTAACAGAGCAGGGGAGCATGCACAAAATGAGGAAATATGCAGAGATGGGAGGCCTTGCTGCCCCAGAGAGGAGACAGTGACTGTTTTGGGTTCTTTTGACTTTCTGGTTTCTGATTCCAGAAACCAGAACTCATGAGGGCTAGCTATACTTCTTCTTTATTATTTTTCCCCCATTAATCTATGGCAATTTGAGTGGGTTTCTGTTTCTTATGACTAAATGCTCTTTAAGACAACTATCCATTTTATCCACCTTTCTTTCCCAGCCTGAAGGCTCAGTGCCTATATTTAGAAATATAGCCACATCTCTGAGAGACTGAATTGGGAATCGGGAGGCCTAAATTCCAGACCTTTCTGCTTTTACTGGCACTGCTCAGTGAGTGGCTTTGGATAAGTTGCTTTTCCTGCTGTGATTCAGTCTGTGTCAATAAAAATGGGATGGCTACCTCAGAAGGATTTTTTAAATTAAAGACAAAATGAGATACCTTTGTATCCATGCTTTAGGGAAGGGCAGCATTTGCCAATGGGAGTGATGGCAAAGGATTTGAGTAATGGGAAGGACTCTTCTCCAAGGAGACTGCCTATCCAGGACCTGAAATAACTACTTCTGTCTTTAGCTGTTGACCCTGCTTACTGTCCCACCTGGTGGCATTGGGGATACCAGGAGACCACCTGTGACTCAAACAGAGAAATAATGGCCCTGAAGGCAGATATCCAGCTTCTGGCTTCTGGCACACCGCTGGTAGGTCTCACTGTCCAATGCCATGGCTTGGTTTATGGTGAACACCAACTGAGATGATATTTCACTGATACCATCTCTCCCAGGATCCAATTTAAGTCTCAGTTGCTCCAAGCTAGTCTCAGGGGAACAGTCTCAAGACTTGTCCTTGCACAAAAACACCATACCCGCCTCAGCCTCTTCTTTTTTAAGCAACACAGTTGCTTTCCCTCCTGGGAAGTTGAGCTGAGGATGTGCATTCATCCTGGAATAGGAAGGGAAGTGTTAGCCATGGAAGTCGGGTGTATACATGGTAATCTAAATTCACTCACATATAAATGTTGAGGCAGAGATGAGGGCCGCTCCATAGACATTAAATACCACCCTCTTAGAAGAGCAGCCTACAGGCTATACCCGTATCTGAGGGAGATCTGCAATCCCAGTTCTTCATTAATTCAGAATTGGTTTATATTTTGTTTCTACTCTTCAACTGGAACTTCTTTTGTATACATCTAATCTTTGGTATAGCCCTAGCGACAGGTATTATTGTTCCCATTTTACAGTTAAACTGAGGCACAGAGTGGTTAAGTGGGTTGCTAAAGTTGACAAATATTGTAGTATCTAGATGTCAAACCTGGATTTCATAAATTTATAGTGTGTAAGAGCCTGAGGGCCAAATTACCAGGCTTTTTTGCAACATATAGCAGAGGCAGAATGTCTGGTGGGGAGGGCAATAGTATTCGTTCTAACAAAAAAGAAAAAGAAACTATATTTTTCACCCTTTCATTAGTGTCAAGAAGAATGGGTCCTTTTCTTCCCCACCAGAAAAAAATCATGGGATCCATCCCTCATGAGCTCAGGATTTTCCCTGATGGCTGTCTCTGCTCTGGGGATCTTGGGATGGGCTGTCCTCACGACCAAGCTTGTTCTCCACAATTGCCAGCAGAATGGCCAGGGCAAAGCAGCCTCTGCCAGGTGCTGCATGTTGTCAAGAGCCCCAGGAACTCGAAGCAGATGTTGGCTCTGCTGATGTCCTTGGCCTCACTCTTCTGAAAGCACAAGGGGAACTCCTAGACAAGGCCTTACAGGGATCCAAGACCATCTCCCTAATTCAGGCAGTAGCCTCGGTTGGCTAGAGTCTAATGGAGGTGGAGGAGGGCTTGGACATGACAGTCCAGCTGACTGGGAAGTAACACAGTTAATTAAATGAGGTGTACTGGAGAGAAGATAGGGGAAAAGAGAGAAAGAGAGAAGAGGCATAGAGAGACACTAAAGGCTATATTTTCAGATTTTTTTCCCCTAAATTAAGTTGGGTTGCTGGGTCAAAGAATATGAACATTAAAATTTTTTTCTACTATGTTATCGGATTGCTCTCCAAAAAGATGGTTGAGATTCAGATGTTCAGCAAGAATATTTAATGTACATTTCTTCATGAACTTGCCAATACTGGTTATTATCTTTTACATTTTTGCCAATCTGATGGATGAAAAATTAGACCTCACTGTTGTTTTGCCTTCGAAACTATGACTAGTGAGGGTGAGGATCTCGTCGTACATTTATTGGTCATTAGTATTTCCTCTTCTATGAATTGCCTGTTCATATTCTTTGCATGTTTTTAAAAAAATCAACTTCTAGGAACTTTCTCTATATTAGAGATATTAACCTGTTGCCATTTTTTCTTTCTTTCTTTTTTTTTTAAACAGTTTCTTTCACTTCGTTGTCTCTTGACTTTATTTTTTTCCGTAAGGAAAATTTACATTTGTATGTAGTTAAATACAATACACTTCTTTTTCCTAAGTCATTTGTGTTTCCTTTATTGTTTAAGTAAGTTACCCTCAGGCTGAGGTTATAATTTTCTTCTAATATTTTTATTATTTTACCTTTATATTTATATCTTCTAATTTTAGCTAAGAAAAATTATTTTCACGTCAAAAAACCCATACTGAACAAAAACCAAAACCAAGAAAATACCTGAATTTTCATCAAAAGGGAAATGGTTGAATAAATTTTGATTAATTTACACAATAGAATATTATATATTAAAAAGAATGAGTTCTATAAATATGGGCCTAAAGGCAGATGTCCATAATATAACATCATGTCAAAAAAAGGCAAATTGCAGAGCTATGTATATAAAATAAATATTTTTATTTGAAAAAATCCTCTCTCTGTGTAGATGTTAAAAATATATTTAAGCACTTTTGTAGTTTGTAACCAAACTACAATGGGATAGGATTTTTGAATAGGTAATTACATCCACAGGGTTTAAAATTCAAAGAGTAGAGAGGGGTATACAGTTAAAAGTTTTCTTCCTACTCCCACTCCCCAGTGATCTATTATTGACCAATGTTGCTTTGTTGTTGTGGACCCTTCTACAGATATTCTGTGCATATATAAGCAATTCCTTATTTTTCCTTTTTTAAAACAACAACAATAATAACAACAACGAATGATGTTCTACATTTTGCTTTTTCTCTTACCAGTATGTCATGGAGACCATTCCATATCAGTACATAAAGCGCTTTCCCTCTTTAAAAATTGCTGCACAGTATTTATAATTATGTGAATTTATTGACATGGATTTCCATCAGTGAGCATTTTGATTATTTACAATTTTTTCTTTTCTAAACCCTACCCTGTACATACATCATTTTGCAAATGATGAATCTCTAGAAATGGCATTGCTGGTGAAAGGGTATATGCATTTGCAATTTTGAGAAATATTGCCATATTTTCCTCCATAGAGGTTGCACCAGCATACCTTTCCACCAGCAACATATGAAATGCTTCCTCATACCCATGCCAACAATATGATGTTAATTTGAGAAGTGAAAAATGGCGTTAATGTAGTTTTAATTTATAGTTATCTTATCATGACCGAGGTTAAGCACATTTTTACATGTTCAAGAGACATTTGTTTTTCCCTTTCCATAAAGTTGCCCGTTTCCTATTGGGTTGATGTCTTTGGTGGTGTTTTCAGATTGATTTGTAGGTGCTCTTTATATACTCAAAAAATTAGTCCTTTGTGATAGGAGGTAGAAATATTTTTCTAGTTTGCCATTCATCTTTCCCTATGGTAGTTTTTGTTTTTCAGGAATCTTTTTGTTTTCATATAATTATGTGACATGTATACAGACCATCTCCACCCCAAGACTGAAAAAATTCTCCCATGGTTTCTTCCAGTATTCGTATTTTTTCATTTTTTACGTTAAATTTTTTGGTCTTCATGAAATTTATTTTGGTGGAAGGTGTGAGGTACAGAATCAACTTAATTTTTCAAGTTGTCTACCAGTCATTCCAGTACCTTTAGTTGAGTGAAACTTCTTTTCACGGTTGACTTGAAATGCTTTGTCATATATTCAATACATCTGTGTGTATGCATGCCTATTTCTGTACATTCATTCTGTTTATATATGTGCCTGACAAATTTTAGATTTATATTTTAATTCCTAGAAAATAGTAATTTATATATTTGTTAATATTTTTAAATGTCTAATCATTTTTATAGATTTAGAATATTTTAATATTTAGTCCCCCTCTTTACTTTTTCAGAATTTTTCTATTAACTTAATTTTCTATCTAATTTTTATAATCTGCTTATCTGGTCTCTCCCTTCCCACCATCTACCAACAAGAAGACCTACTGGTATTTTTAAAATTGGGTTATGTTCTATTTATATTTTAACTTAGAATTGAAATTTTTGTGACATTGATTTTTTTGATCCAAGAACATGATATTCCTTACCATTTTTAAAGTCTTGTGTTTTGATACGTGTGTAGCTCGGCCATGTTTAGAAGTTTTTTCATAAAGGTCTTGTCCATTTCTTAAGCTTATTTCTGAGTATTTAATATTTTATGTCACTGCTGAAAATATTATCTCTTTCCCATTGCATCTTTTATGTTTGTATCTTTATATCATTTTAATTTATATCATTCATTATATCTTTAACTCTTCATTGTTTTTCACACCTGAAAGATAACTGATGATTAAATATTAATTTCATACCCAGTTATCTTCTCTTACTCAATTCTGTAATTGTTTTTAATAATTTTTCAGTTGTTTCTCTTGGATTTTCTAGTCATGCAATCATATTATTTGTAAATAATGATAATTACTTCCTTTTCTATTTTTATATCTCTAATTTCTTTCTCTTGTCTAATTGTATTGGTTAATATCTCCAGAAAATATTAAATAATAGTGGTGATAATGAGTCCTGTCTTTTTTCTTAGTTTAATGGGGGATTCGTCAGTTGTTTCCTTATTAAGCGTTGTGCTAGCTTTGGGGATGAGATATATTTTATTATGTTAGGGAATATATATTTATTTCTATTTTATTGAGTTTTTAAGATATCTAGAATAAATACTGAATGCTTTTAAATTGGCTTTAAAACATCAACAAAAATGACCCTATGATTTTTCTTTATTCACATATTAGTATGGTGGTCAATGTTAATAGATTTCCTAAAATTGATGCATCCTTGCAATCCTAAAAAACAAAACAAAAACAAAAATAACATTTGGTCTTGGTATATTAGTCTTTTAATATGCTGCTGGCTTCTGTTTCATAATATTTAAAAAAAATTTATTGGAGTATAGTTGATTTACAATGTTGTGTTACTTTATGCTGTACAGCAAAGTGAATCAGTTATACATATACATATATCCACTCTTTTTTAGATTATTTTCCTATATAGGTCATTACAGAGTACTGAGTAGAGTTCCCCGTGCTATACAATAGGTCCTTATTAGTTACCTATTTTATATAGTAGTGTGTGTATATGTCAATCCCAATCTCCCAATTTATCCCTCCCCACCTTTTTTCTTTCTCTGTCTGACTCACTTCACTCAGTATGACAATCTGTAGGTCCATCCATGTTGCTGCATATGGCATTATTTCATTCTTCTTTAATGGCTGAGTAATATTCCATTGTATATATGTACCACATCTTCTTTATCCACTCCTGTGTCGATGGACATTTAGGTTGCTTCCATGTCTTGGCTATTGTAAATAATACTGCAGTGAACATTGGGATGCATGTATCTTTTTGAATTATGGTTTTCTCGGGATATATGCCTTGGAGTGGGATTATTGAATCATATGGTAGTTCTATATTTAGTTTTTTAAGGAACCTCTGTACTGTTCTCCATAATGGTTGTACCAATTTACATTCCCACCAACAGTGTAGGAGGGTTCCCTTTTCTCCCCACCCTCTCCAGCATTTATTGTTTGTAGATTTTTTGTTGATGGCCATTCTGTTGATGGTGTGAGGTGATACCACATTGTAGTTTTGATTTGCATTTCTCTAATAATTAGTGAGGTTGAACATCTTTTCATGTGTTTTTTGGCCATCTGTATGTCTTTTTTTTTTTTAAAGGAGTACATACTATATCTACATCCCTCTCATAGGAAGTTCTAAACTAGGCAAATCTGCTACCTGGTGCTGGAAATCAGATCATGTTTAGCAGGGGTGGCAGTGACTGCAAAGGGCTTGGGCCTTCATGGGGGATTCTTGGCTCCATATGAACTCAGTCTTAATTGGTTTGTTTGTTTGTTTGTTTGTTTAATTTTATTTATTTATTTATGGCTGTGTTGGGTCTTCGTTTCTGTGCGATGGCTTTCTCTAGTCGCGGCAAGTGGGGGCCACTCTTCATCGCGGTGCGCGGGCCTCTCACTATCGCGGCCCCTCTTGTTGCAGAGCACCATGCAGGCTCAGTAATTGTGGCTCACGGGCCTAGTTGCTCCGCGGCATGTGGGATCTTCCCAGACCAGGGCTCGAACCCGTGTCCCCTGCATTGGCAGGCAGATTCTCAACCACTGCGCCACCAGGGAAGCCCTGTATGTCTTCTTTGGAGAAATGTCTATTTAGATCTTCTGCCCATTTTTATTTTAAAAGCATATGTACTGGGGCTTCCCTGGTGGCGCAGTGGTTCAGAGTCTGCCTGCCAATGCAGGGGACACGGGTTTGAGCCCTGGTCTGGGAAGATCCCACATGCCACGGAGCAACTGGGCCCGTGAGCCACAATTACTGAGCCTGCGCGTCTGGAGCCTGTGCTCCGCAACAAGAGAGGCCGCGATAGTGAGAGGCCCGCGCACCGCGATGAAGAGTGGCCCCTACTTGCCACGACTAGAAGAAAGCCCTCACACAGAAACGAAGACCCAACACAGCCATAAATAAAAAAAAAAAAAAAAAAAAAAGCATATGTACTTTTTAAAAAATTAATTAATTTATTTATTTTTGGCTGCGTTGGGTCTTTGTTGCTGCACGTGGGCTTTCTCTAGTTGCGGTGAGTGGGGGCTACTCTTTGTTGCGGTGCACGGGCTTCTCACTGCAGTGGCTTCTCTTGTTGCGGAGCATGGGCTCTAGGCACGCGGGCTTCAGTAGTTGTGGCACGCGGGCTCAGTAGTTGTGGCTCGTGGGCTCTAGAGCGCAGACTCAGTAGTTGTGGCACACGGGCTTAGTTGCTCCATGGCATGTGGGATCTTCCCGGACCAGGGTTTGAACCCGTGTCCCCTGCATTGGCAGACGGATTCTCAACCACTGCGCCACCAGGGAAATCCCTCTGCCCATTTTTTGATTGGGTTGTTTGTTTTTTTGATGTTGAGCTGCATGAGCTGTTTTGTTTGTATACTTTGGAGAGTAATCCCTTGTTGGTTGCTTCATTTGCAAATATTTTCTCCCATTTTGTGGGTTGTATTTTCATTTTGTTTATGATTTCCTTTGCTATGCAAAAGCTTTTAAGTTTTATTAGGTCATATTTGTTTATTTTTATTTTTATTTTCATTGCTCTAGGAGGTGGATCAAAAAAGATATTGCTGCAATTTATGTCAGAGAGTGTTCTGCCTGTGTTTCTCTCTAAGAGTTTTATAGTTTCCAGCGTTATGTTTAGTTCTTTAATCCATTTTAAGTTTATTTTTTTGTATGGTGTTAGTGTTCTGATTTCATTCTTTTACATGTAGCTGTCCAGTTTTCCCAGCACTACTTATTGAAGAGACTGTCTTTTCTCCACTGTATATCCTTGCCTCCTTTGTCATAGATTAGTTGACCATAAGTGCGTGGGTTTATCTCTGGACTTTCTATCCTGTTCCATTGATCTATATTTCTGGTTTTGTGCCAGTGCCATACTGTTTTGATGACTGTAGCTTTGTAGTATAACCTGAAGTCAGGGAGTCTGATTCCTCCAGCTCCGTTTTTCTTTCCCAAGATTGCTTTGGCTATTTGGGGTCATTTGTATGGAAACACAAAAGACCCTGAATAGCCAAAGCAATCTTGTTTCATAGTATTTTATTTAAGACTTTTGCTTCAATATTCTTCAATAAGATTGATTTTTTAAATTTTTGGTGTTACTTTTATTGGGTTTTGGAATAAATGTTATGCTCACTTCACAAAAAGAATTTGGAAACTTCTTTTTTAAGCTCAGGAACAATTTCAATAGCATTGGAATAATCTGTTTTTTAAAGGTTTAGTAGAATTCTCCAGTGATACTAACTGGGCAAATATTTAGGGGGAAAGTTAGGCCATAATAATTTTTGTCTATTTCTTGTTGAGTAATTATTCTATTTAGTATTTTTTCTTTACTGGAAACAGTTTTTGTGCATTGAAATTTTTTTTAGAAAATTATCTGCTTTGTCTATGATTTATATTCATAGAATTGAGAAAAGGGGTTTTTATGGTTCTTTAAATTTCCTCTGCATTCATAGTTCTTTCTTTTTATTTTTTTATTTTGTGTATTTGTGTTTTCTTTCCTTTTTCCTTGATTACATTAGTTAATTATCTATTTTATTGCTTGTTTTTCCTGAATAAACTGCTCAACTTACTTAATAGTTCTATCATTTTCTATTGTTGATTTCCACATTTAACTTGATTCTTTCCTTCTACTTTCCTTAGATTTATTTATTACAAAATTGATTATGTACTAGCCAATAAAGCAAATATCAAAGAATCTTTGTCAAAAAGATCACATTCTCTGCCATAATGCAATTAGCATATGGTCCCCTTTGGTAACCATAAGTTTGTTTTCTATGTCTGTGGGTCTATTTCTGTTTTGTAAGTAATTTCATTTGTATCATTATTTTTTTTAGATCTCACATATAAGTGATATCATATGATGCTTTTCTTTCTCTGTCTTTAACAAGACTTCTATTAGGACCTATAGGATAAAAACTATAAAGTACTATTAAGGAACATGAAAGAAAATCTAAATGGAGATAATTGTTAATTTTCTTTATATTTACCTATAAATTTGTCACAATCCTAATAAAAAATCCCAGCAGCAACAGCAGCTCAGTGATCTGGCCCCCAGTGCTGCTGCCTTAGCCTTGACCTCTTGTTCCCTCTCCTATGTTGTTACACTTTCGTGCTTCACCATGTCTCTAACAGAATGTCCTGCTGACTCTTGATACAAAACATGGAAAGTTTAGTGATATGCTTTTGTGTCTCACTACAAGCATTATCTGATTTGAAAAGAAAGAGAAAGAGGATTGCAATTATTCCTTCAGCCAAGGGGTGTGGTTAAAAGCATAGACTCTGGAGCCAGACAGCTTGTGTCCAAGTCCTGGTCCCAAAACTTACTTGGTGACAAGCAAATTTCTTAGGCTCCTGGGACAGGCACTATGCTCAGCCCTTAATAAATGAATGTCTTTGACAAACACTGGGCAACTATGACGTGTCAGGAGACACAGGGCACGGAGAGATAACTAAAACAGCAGAGACAGACTATTTTAGTGGTTAAATGCAGCCTCTAAAATCAGAAAGACAGGTTTGTAATCTGGCTTTGACAATTATTAGCTGTATAATGTTCGGCAAGTTTTTTAACCTCTTTGAAAATCTGCTTATTGATCTATAAAATGGTGATGATAATATTCTCTTCCCAGGGTTGTTGTGTAGGTTACATGAAGCAACCTATGTAAACTACTTAGTATAGTGCCTGGCATAGAGTCAGGGCTCAGTAAATGTTAGCTATGATTATTTTTATGGTTCCTCATATTTGAGACAATTTACAGTGTCTCAAGCACATCCACACACATGATTGTGTTTAGTTCTTATAAAACACTAAGCTATTATGGTTATTTAAAAATCTGTTATTTGAACTAAGCATATGGAGACTTAGGCATTGTGACCAGCTTAAAATCACAGCTTCTAAGTGCGGGAGCAAGGATTTTAACCCCCAAGTTATGGGGTCTTTCTCTTGGAATTTCCTTTGCCTCTTTTCTCACACCCATCCAGCCATTCAGGAACAGCTGCAACACAAGCTGATAACGATAATAAGGTCATAAAGTATATCAAGGAATAGGGAAGGAGAAATTCTAAATGAGGGATCTGGAAAGGCTGCAAGATGGCAGTGGAGTTAGGCCTTGACAGATGTTTGCTGACTTTGGGGAGCTGGTGCCTTACAGGCACAACGGTGGGTGTGCTGGGGAGATTTGGCTTCCTGTCCTGGCTCTGCACTAGCTAGCTGTGAGATATTGAGAGGGTCATATGCCTTTTCCCGGCGTGGTTCCTTAGGGACTGGTGCAGCGGGATGGGAGGGGGCAGGGTAGGGACTGCTTCCAAGAAAAGAGCGGCAGACAGGCTGGCCGTCTCGCAGGCGCTGATGCAAGAGTGGCCGGGCTTTGCGGTGCCTAGGGCCGAGCTGAAGCAGAGCGTGTAAGTCTGTCGTGGGCCGTTGTGGAGGGCTGTGGGCAGGTGGGGTCCATGGGACAAGGATGCTCCTGGAATAGGTGACCTTTGTGCTCCGGACGGGGAGCACCCTGGTGTGGTGCAGACTGGGCCCTGCTGCTTCTGCACTCTGACCGCTAGAGGGCGCTGCCTTCCAGTTGAAGCCTTCCTGAGACCAACCTTTGGCCCCCTGAACTGCCGGGGCTCGGTGGGGTGGGGGGAGGGGGGGCGGGCCGGCCAGGGAAAACCTAAACTAGCAGCGGAGGTCTGGGGGGTGCAAGATCGGGTCTGGTGGGTCCTGGGGTCACAGCCTGTACTAGGGCGGCAGCTGGCCCTCACTAGCAGGAAGAGGTGGTGGGGAGGGAAGTCTGGGGACTTTCTGGGTCCACCAGGCGCCGGAGGCAGTCTCCTCTCCCTCATAAAATGTGGCCAGCGCCGGAGCGGGCAAGGATGAGGGTGCAGACTAGGTTGGCACCAGGCTGGCACCCTCACCTTTCAGCCTTTTCCCGGGGATTCCGGAACTCCGTTGGCTGCCCGGGGCCTGTGGACTCTCAGTACGGAGAGCTCGCAGCCGCAGCCGACAGGACACGCCCGCCTTTCCCCGACCTTTTAAAGCGGGAGGCACCTGGGTTCAGATCCAAGCTTCGTGTGGTTTCGGGCACGTTCGTAAAATTGCTCAGCCACACATTCCTCTTGTGTTTAAAGCTGCGTCATGGGAATGTTGTGACGATTAAATGACACATGAAGCTGTGCCCAAGGGTTTCTGGTGGGGACAAGATTGTAAAGAAGAGGTTCCATTCTCTCCTCTACCAAAGCCCAGACCTAGCCTGTCAGAGGAGCTGGAACAGTAGCAATCCGCTCCACAAATACCTCTGTTTGCAGATCTCCCACAAAAGTGAAAAAGATGCCTCAGGCCCAGAGACGAGATCTCAGTAATCACCGGAACACCACATTCCTTAGAGTAGAGCCAGATTTGTAGGTAAGCCAAAGTTAGGGTCAGGAGGCCCTTGGAGCGCTTGTCTGCTTTCTCAGGCCTCCGGCCCTGACCCCTCTCAACACACTAGAGCAGGGCTTCTCAACCTTAACATAACTGTGCTGTGGACACTTCTGTTGTCTCGTGAAGCCTGTGGAGTCTCTTCTCAGAGTAACATTAAAAAATTCATAAAATAAAATACATAAGATAACAAAAGAAACAAATTATTTCAAAATCGTTGTCCAAACATTAGAAGAATGTGTGATAGAGTAGTATACATGCTTCTTTAGATGTGGCATCAACCTAATGAACTATTGTAATTTCATAGTAGTGATGAGCATATAGGACATTTTGAGAAATCTGTAACAACCGTAAGGAGATTTGAAAGTAACCAATTTCTATTGATGGCAAGTTCTAATGTAGTTTGTTGCCTACATTCATGGTTGAAGCAAATGCTTTTAACTAGAGACTGGTGAAAATAAAGATGTGATGTTTCCCCCCGATTCACGATCCCATGGACCCTCAGCTAAGAGCTCCTGAAGGACAGGGTCCTCATTTATATGTAGGGAAACTGAGGCAACCAGGTCTCCTGATTCCTAGGTAAAGGGTCTTCCCACTAAAGTGTATAACTCTGGAACTTGGGGAAAACTATCTCCAAACCATTATCTTCACCCTGGAATTCCCAGGTTTACTCTGCCAAAAACATGCCAGTGGCCCAAAGTCTCCCTTTTTTGCATCACCCCCAGAGCATGCATCTGGGATGTGAGCTTCCCTCAAGGTGCCTCACACACGGTGAGCACCAAGCTCCATGGAGCCCAGTGGCTTTTCCCATGCCAGGCTTTGAGGGATCCAGAGGAGAGCTGAGTCAAACCTTGGTAATTTTCCTCTGGTAACTATCTCCTTTTTATTGATAAGAACAACCATTTGTCATTCATCCTCCATGAAGACCGAACAGAAGAAAGTAGCCTGGAGGATTTAAAACAGCACAAGGAATTTAGGCTTTGTCAGGTACAGTTACTTCAAGGAGTTCACCTGGATTTCCCTCCCATGAACACACAGTCTGGTTCTTTCCCATTTGAGGATATTGTCAGAACAGGCTGTATCCCTGAAAGCCCCCTGGAGAAGAGCGAGCATGCCAGCCCCGTGGGCACAAGGAACACTTCTCTTCCCAGGCTCCTGAGGGCAAAGAACATTTCAAGAAATGGGGTTTTTCAGGGACCTCACTGGAAGCTTGTCCTTGCCTGAGCAGTCCTGTCAACTGTCCCATATCCCTGCTCCCAGACCCCAGGTCCCCAGTGGGGCTCTTTACCTCGGGACAGAAATTCTTCTTTCCTGCTCTCAGGCTGGGGGCTCTGGTGAAAGCACTTTGAATGAGCTCTCAGCCCTTGACTTGTTCTTCATTTTTGTTCAAACTCCATCTCCCACTTCTGTCATTGCTGGTACCTTCATTACTGGTAGTTTTGGTCTTTGAAAGCCAGAGAATGGGTTCTTTTTTAGCAGTCAGGGGTCTTCCTGCTGTTCTCCTCCTCTTCCACCCTCACTGTGAAATTTTTTCTCCTCTCTCTCCTCCACGTCCCCCTCTGCCACTTTCTCCTTTTCCTTTTCCTCTTTTTTTTTTTTTTTTTTTGTTGCATGTTAGAAATAGACTAAGGTGCTGAAAGGGCTGAGAAAAACCACTCTTTGAAATTGTTTTCTTCACCTTGGGGGAGAAAGCTTTTTCACTTGATAGTTCATAATAAGGATAAGACTGATAATAGAATAACTAGAAGATATAAGGACAGAATGTGCCCTCAAGTATAAAGAAAGGTGCCTCGTCTTTTCTTGAGAGAAGACTTTGCTTAGAAGTAGGGCAGAGAACAGAGCTGCTGCAGGATGAAGGGGAAGATGGGCTAGGAGCGATGCAGGGAGGCTGGGGGAGCAGGGGAGATGAGGGGTGAGGGCGGCCAAAATGGTCCTGTATGTACGGGTGAAGGGATGGATGACTGACCTTATTTCTTCACTTGTGACCCCCTCACCCATTTCTATTCTGTTCTGTTCCTCCTTGGTTGTTGATGGCTGGGGAGATTGCAACGATTATTCCTAAATTCTAGGGTTGCGCACTTTGGTGGAAAGAGCATTGGTCTGAGAATGAGAAGCTTTGGGCTCTAACCTCTGCAAGAGTGGGCCAGGCTCTCTGCCAGAGGGGACCCAGCATAACAGGAAATCTCCTGGTTCTGCAGCAAACACCTGTCATGATTGCCAACCAGTGCTGTGCTACCCAGGAGGCCAACTGGGGTTGGGGGAAATTTTTCATGACTAATCTGGAGTCCCTTTCACCCTTGTGTGGACAGGGAATTCCTGTTTTGTAGTGCTCTGTGCCCCCCTGCTCCAAAATTGTAACAGGACCTCTGGGGTTTGAGGTCCTTTCACGTGGCCCCATTGAAGTCATCATCCTAAGTGTTGTCAGGTGAGACAGACATCAGGAACACCTCGTTACTCCACCCAAGTATTCAGGTTTCACAATAGAATGAGTCAATTCCAGGGGCCTGGGGTATAGATACCCTTGTTGGGGAGGGGGGTCTTTCATCCCATTTCCCTGTCTCTCACCAGCATCCTGGTCACAGGGCCAGTCCACCACAGCCCACAGGACACCTGGCCCTGCCGACATAAGCTGTTCAACTGGGCCTGGTATCTGGTGACCCAGTATCCTTCTTTGCTGTCCTTACACTAGTGGTCTAATTTATGACCTCTCTGTTCTCTAAAAAGGAGCTTTGTCCATGCTTGTCTCTGTGGGATACTTGGAAGGTTGGCTGAGAGGGCATTCAGTATTTCACATCATCCAGGGATCATGCAACGAGGATTGTTACGAACATGAAGAGGAGTTGAAGATAACAGGGCTGTAGCTGCGTGAAGGTGGGGTACCTTCATCCCGGCGGCGCACACATGCATTCACAGTGGTTATTGCAAAAACCTCAAAGTTCTGCAAAGACCTCAGGCCTTGAAACTGAATCACAGAGGGCTCCCTTCTCACCAGTCAGGCAGCGTCGGTTCATCCTGTAAATAGTTGCATGCATCATTTTCCTAAAATGCTGCCTCTGACCCCTCCTCACTGAGCAGCATCGTACGGTAGGCGCGGGGGGGCTGACGTGACTGAGCGCCAGGACAACGCCGCTCTGCTGAGAGGCTCCAGCCCCGTGAGACGAGGCTGACCGCTCGAGGTGCTGCGAGGTGGCCAGAAGTGAGAGGACACCCAGGAAGGAGAGAGGGAAGGAAGGCTGCCCTGTGCACCAGATACTGTCGGCACCTTTCACGGACAGTGACATTTGAATTGAGCTTTCAGAGAAGGGAGGATTTCAAAAGGTAAGTGTTTTTCAGATAGAGGAACGATAGGAACGAACAAGGAGTGGGGACGTACGTACGGGGCTTGTTTGGAAACCCGTGGAGCGACAGGTGGCCAGAATGTAGGCTGCTTCCTGGTCGGGGTGGGGGTGGGGGACTAGAGGGGCAGCCCCTTGCCCACAGCCTTCCAAATATTTATTTTGTCAGCCTTGGGATGTCTTAAGTTACCTGAGTCCAATCACACAATTTAGCAGCTGGTATATTGTTTCCAAGATATTACTAGAAAGCGCTCAACGTTAAAAGAAAATCGGGTTAGTTGTTAAATTATATTTGTATCTCGCCTCTATAGAACTGTGAGGTCTTACAGACAGAAGAGACTAACACCGTCAGCCAGTCCAGTCCCTCGCCGGGCGCAGAAACTTCTACGCCAGTGGTTCTCAAACTTGAGCGTGTATCAGAATTACCTGGACGGCTTGTTAAAATACAGGTGTCTGGGCCCAGTCACTGAGTTTCTGATTCAGTAGGGCTGCAGTGGGGTCCAGGGATTTGTACTCCTAGCGAGTTCCCAGGTGCTGTTGCCGCCTCTGTAATTCTCCTTGCAAACTGTCTTACGTAACACCTCTTGCCCGCCCTGCTTTCATCTTTCTAGTGGTGTGTAGCTCATGACCACCCAAAGCACCCGCCCACTGTTCTTCGTTGCCTCCAGTTGTTTAAAAATTCTTTCTCATGTTGCCTTCAGATCTGCCTCCCTTTCACTTCCAACCACTGCGTCTCGCTCTGCCGAGGGCTCCACACAGAACATGTCCCTGGATGGTGGTTAAGTCGCAGGCCTGGCTCATCTGCTGCCTCTGCCACTAGGTATGTGACCTTGGGCAAGACTCTCAACCTCTCCGAATTTTCCTCATCTGTAGAGTGGGGATAATAATAGCACTGATGTTTAGATTAAATGACAAAATGTGTGTAAAATAATTAGCCTGGTGCTTGGCACATAGTAAGTACTCAGTAAATGTTGGCTATTAGCATCACCTGGTTTTCCTTTTCTACATGGGGTCTCATCAAATCTGTGAAGAAAGCTAATCATTCTAGCTAACATTTCTCCCTTCTGGGCTAAATATCCTGTTCCTTCAACTATTCCTTATGGCATAGTGTCAATATTTCCTTCATCCTGGTTACGCTCCTCCAGAGTCTAGTTTGTAAAGTTCCCTTGTCAAGTGTGTGTGGGCCTCAGACCTGCCACCGGCCTCAGCATAGTCAGAGCTTAGTATATTCACTGCAGCCAAAGATCACTTTAGCTTTGGTGACTAATTTCCACGTTTCACTCCACCACGTCAGACTTTTAGGCAATGAAGATGCCTGAGACCACATCTGCATGTAGAGGAAATTTTGTTATTCTGGCACATTTCCCCTTGAAGCTCACCTGGCTGCATCCACACGTGGCTCTTACCGTGTGTGAGTGTGTGGGATGTTGGGTGGGGAGAGCACCTCTGAACCTTGGTCTGATCTGGGGCTTACACTTGCTTTGTGACGGGCGTGACAGTCGGCAATCTGGGTGACAGGCCATGTAAGGAAGCACGTCAGAGGCTGACAGAGAAAAGGGATCTACTCCCCTTCTCTGCCTTGCCCTCAAGCCTTTCCTGGCTCCACGGGCCTGGTGGGAGACCCAGAGTCTCCCCTGGGAAAGGGCGAACTGACCCCTCTGGCACAGCCAATAGTTTTCTGGAAGGAAACCAAACCTCAGGGCCAGAGGGCACTTAGAACAAAGCCGTGTAGGCATTTCAATCCCGCCGCTGTCTCCACTGGCCTCTTGCCCAGAGTCCTTGGTAATATCATATGAGGAAGGAGTCAGGGCTGTGTTATTGTGGGGACGTGGTGGCAACTTCAGGGGTGTGGGTATCACGGCGACAGGGCAGGCCCTGAGAACAACACGTCTCAGTTTCAATTCTAACTTCCAGCCTGTAGTGAATGGCTCACTGGGAATATTGACCTCAAGTTCTGTCTTTTAAATAGAAGGCAGAGAAAAATCTGTCTGCCCAGCTCACTGGTATGCGGGAGAGTCTGTTTTGTCTCTTCCTGGTCACAGAGGACAGCAGCTCCTTTGCAGCCAGGCCTCCCTCCTGCAGAACTGCTGGCTCGGCAGCCCAAACACTGCCACCTGCTCTACACGCGGATCTGTGTGGGGCTAACCTGAGCTTCTCCAGGACACAACAGCTTGATGACAGAAATGGCTGCAGTTGCAGCTCTGTCTGTTTTCTGGGCTGGGATGTCCCCTCACCGCCACCACAAAGCCACACTGTGCTGTGTGAGCAAATAGGAAGATGGTTCCTCTCGGCAGCTCCCTGCCTGTTGGACGCCAACGTCATGTGGCACGTGGCTCTAGAGCTGCAGATCCCCGCCCTCCTCCGATTATCGCCCCTTGAGAGCTGCCCCACAAGCTGCAGGCTTGTGAGTCCCAGTGCCGATCTCCTCGCTAAGCCTCCTGCCAAGCTTTGTCTTTGGCCAAGGGAGCTGAGGAAAGTAGCCTCACACATTTTGTGACATCTGCACTTCTTCAGCCTTCCCACAGCTGCTAGGAATCCCAGGCCTTCCTGATGCCCAAGTCTTTGAATCAGGGACTTCACATTTTGTCCTCTGGAATATTTCCAGTCTGATGTAGGGGAAAGGAAAAGATAGTGTTTAGCAAAGGATCCACTGCTGAGGGTAGAATTTCAGCACTCCCGTAGCTGGCTGGGGACACAGAGGCTGTACTCCACCTTGAGGCAGATCAGATGGGCTCATCCTTAATCTGGCTTGGGCTTTTAAGAAGATGTACTGTCTTCAGTGGATAATGAGTATTGTGTTTTTTTGTTTTTTCTGGCATGTTAGAATTCTAAGCAATGGGGAAAAACAGGGTGTACATGAATTTGTTTGTTCTCCAAACTAGAGTGTCAGGAAGTCCTGGGACCACCCTGAAGGAGGCAGTACTTTGAGGCAGGGGTGTCTTTTAAATCATGCCACAGACTTGGGCCCACTAGGCTGTTCCTTGTCTTGATTCTCTCTCACTGACCTTTCACCCATGGATGGGATGGTCCCCAGTCTCTCTGTGAGGGCTGGAGTCAGGCTGAGGCTGTGGCCTTGAGATCCCTGGCACTTTCCTTGCTGTTTCCCTATCCCTAAGCTTGTCCCTTTGGGACCCCTGAGAAACTGGCTCTTTCAGACAGGGTCCGAACTTCCCAAGGACCATTGATCCTCCATTTCTGTGTCTTTCAGAAAGAGGCAAGTAGAGACCCTAATCCATACTCCGAAGTGCCCAAACTTTGGTACATTCCGGAACCCAGGACATGGCCTGTTCTCTCTCTGCACGTCAGTTTTTTTCCCCCCAGTGGAAAAATACTGTGTGTTCTGACCCCTCAGCTGGCAAAAGGAAGAGGGAGGGAATGACTACTAAAGTATCCTTTGCAGCCAGCTTGCAAGTATTAATAAGTCACAGCTCTCCAGGGGTCCTCATGCCTGCCCTGACCTGCTACCTGGTTGCTGAAAAAAACTAGAAAGTTTAGATCAGCAATCATGTGGGGCCACAATGTGTGAACCAGCTGAGGACCACGGCTTTGCCCTTCCTCCTGCCCATTGCCTCTCACTGCTGTAAAACATTTATCTCAGTTCTGCATCTGGACCCTGGCCTAGTAAATCCCTCCAAAGGCATGCAGACTACACAGACTGCTTCTTCAGAGTAACATAGGGAGTAAAAGGGGAGATTGTCATAAACATTGACTCAGGTCAGGGACAGAAAACCACTGGAGCTTAAAATGTCAGGCTCTGAGTAAGTTAATGAGCTACTAAAAAGACAAGGATAATCAGATCTGAAGTTGGAGTAAAAATTTGAGCATATCAGGGAATATCTCAAATGTGAAGGGTGGCGGCTAGAATCTTGTACTAAACCAGGCAGACTGGTGTAGTAGAAAGGGCATTGGCCTTGGAATTTTTTTTTTAATTGAACTACAGTTGATTTACAATATTATATTTGTTTCTGGTATACAACATAGTGATTCAATATGTTTATAGATTATATGCCATTTAAAGTTATTATGTGGGGCTTCCCTGGTGGCCCGGTGGTTAAGACTCTGCGCTTCCACTACAGGGGACACCAGTTAGATCCTTGGTCAGGGAACTAAGATCCCACATGCCGCCAAAAGAAAAAAGAAAAAAAGATAAAGTTGTTACAAAATAATGGCTATCTTGCCCTGTGCTGTATAATATATTCTTTTTTTTTTTTTTTTATAAATTTACTTTTATTTATTTTTGGCTTCGTTGGGTCTTCATTGCCGCGTGCCGACTTTCTCTAGTTGCGGCGAGTGGGGGCTACTCTTTGTTGCGGTGCGCGGGCTTCTTACTGCAGTGGCTTCTCTTGTTGCGGAGCATGGGCTCTAGGTGCGCAGGCTTCAGTAGTTGTGGTGTGCGGGCTCAGTAGTTGTGGCTTGCAGGCTCTAGAGTATAGGCTCAGTAGTTGTGACGCATGGGCTTAGTTGCTCCACAGCATGTGGGATCTTCCCAGACCAGGGCTTGAACCTGTGTCCCCTGCATTGGCAGGCGGATTCTTAACCACTGAGCCACCAGGGAAGTCCCTGTACAATATATTCTTGTCACTTATTTATTTTATACATAGTAGTTTGTAACTCTTAATCCCATACCCCTATCTTGCCCCTCTCCCCTTTCGTCTCCCCACTAGTAACCACTAATTTGTTCTCTATATCTGTGAGTCTGTTTCTGTTTTGTTATATTCATTTATTTGTTTTATTTTTTAGATTCTGCATATAAGTGATAACATACAGAATTTGTCTTTCTCTGACTTATTTCACAAAGCATAATGCCCTCTAGGTCCATCCACATTGTTGCAAATGTCAGAATTTCATTCTTTTTTATGGCTGAATAACATTCCATTATCTATACTACATCTTCTTTTTTCCTGCATCTGTTGATGGATACTTAGGTTGCTTCCATATCTTGGCTATATTAATAATGCTGCTATGAACATTGGGGTGCATGTATCCTTCAGATTAATATTTTCATTCTCTTCAAATATATGCCTAGCAGTGGAATTGCTGTATCATAGGATAGTTCTATTTTTAATTTTTTGAGGAACCTCCTACTGTTGTCCATAGTGGCTGCACCAATTTACATTCCCACCAACAGTGTAGAGAGTTCCCTTTTCCCCACACCCTCTTCAGCATTTATTATTTGTAGACTTTTTGATGATGGCCATTCTGACTGGTATGAGGTGACACCTCATTGTAGTTTTGATTTGCATTTCTCTAATAATTAGCGATGTTGAGCATCTTTTCATGTGCTTTTTGGCTATCTGTAGGTCTTCTTTGGAGAAATGTCTATTTAAGTCTTCTGCCCATATTTTGATTGGGTTGTTTGTTTTTTTTTTGATATTAAGCTGTATAAGCTGTTTGTATATTTTGGAAATTGAGCCCTTGTCAGTTGCATCATTTGTAAATATTTTCTCCCAGTCTGTAGGTTGTCTGTTCATTTTGTTTATGGTTTCCTTTGCTGTGCAAAAGCTTATAAGTTTGATTAGGTCCCATTTGTTTATTTTTGCTTTTATTTCTTTTGCTTTGGGAGGCTGACCTAAGAATACATTGCTATGATTTATGTCTGAGAATATTTTGCCTATGTTCTCTTCTAGGAATTTTATGGTGTCATGTCTTATATTTAAGTCTTTAAGCCATTTTGAGTTTATTTTTGTGTATGGTGTGAGACTGTGTTCTAACTTCATTGAATTGCATGCGGCTGTCCTGCTTTCCCAACACCATTTGCTGAAGAGACTGTCTTTTCCCTACTGTATATTCTTGCCTCCTTTGTTGAAGATTAATTGACCATAGGTGTGTGGGTTATTTCTGGGCTCTCTAGTCTGTTCCATTGATCCATATGTTTGTTTTTGTGTCAACGTCATGCTGTTTTGATTACTGTAGCTTTGTAGTATTGTCTAAAGCTGGAGTTTTGAGAGGCAAAGTAACTGCTAAGTGATAGAATCATTTCTGGAAACATGGCAGACTAGATAATCTGAAAACCCTTTCTCTACAAAGTTTGTAGAAATACTGGGTAAAATATACCAAACTTTTTTTTCAAATAGGTAGTTGAACGTGGACAAAAGGAAAGAAATCTCTAAGTTCCAGAAGTGAAGAGAAAGCTGAAAACCAGTAACCAAGCAGTCTGTTGTGCAGGGTCACTTTGGGACAAGAGAAAAGACCTAGAAACTGAGACCCTGCATGGACACCAGACCCTCAGGAGGCTACACTCTCAGTGAAAGGGTGGGATAAAAAGCAGTCCTGTTGACAAAAGGAGATTCATTTATTCACTCACTCATTCAATTCATTTTTGGAAAGCTTGCTATAAGCTAGGCTTATATTCCAGGCGCTTGGGATACAGTGACAAAACAAGTACAAATCCCTACCCCTGGGGAATTTATATTCTGGTGGGGAAGAGACAGAAAATAATTAATAAACATATTATAATAATATGATAAAAGGAGATATGTTTATGGAAAAAACAGGACAGGGTAAAGCGGATCAGGAATAAAAAGGAAACCATCTGTCTTGGCCTGGACTCTGGAGAGAAAAAAGAATCCTCTCTTGCAAATTCCTAACCACAGATCTGCCTTTAGGAGGTGCTAGCGCTGTAACTGACATTAATTATTTTCATGATCTGGAAACACTAAGGCAAGTAACTAACATAACTTGACCCCAGGTTTTTGGTGCCTTTCCTCATCATTCTAGGGGTATGGAGAGGTGCTGCTTGACAAAAACAACAGAAAACCCTCCACCCAAGCTGCCAAGGTTTCCAGAGATAAAGCCCAGACAAACTTGAGCTCACAATAAAAAATATAAAGCTATTAATGGCAGATTTAAGATCTTAAATCTACCATTAATGGCATCAGCATCTGATGCCGAATCCCATGCTCGTAACTCTTATCTGCATGTCCTCTACGCACACACCAGGGCAGGACTAAACTATACTGTCATGGGCAGGACCCACAGCATTTAGGTTCACAGAATCTTAAAGTTGGAAGCAATCCAAGAAATCACCTACTCCAGTCTCCTAACAATGCAAGACATCTTTCTGTAACATGACACAGGTCAACATCAGCCTCTGCTTGAGTACCTCTAGGGAAGTAGAGCACATTCCTTCCCTGGATAGTGGGAGGCCTTATTGTAGAGGCAAAACAGTACTACCTAAGGAGACAGACAGGCTCTTTAAGCCTTCTGAGCCAGGAGATCTCAGACAGGATAATTAACCAGATGAATTTAAGCCTTCTTATCTGTAAAATGGGGATATTGTCTCATAAGATCATGCTGAGTGTTAACAGAATAATAGATATAAAGGCTTACCAGACACACAATAGACAATGTTATTTTCCCTTCTGCGTTAACCAGATCAGAGCCACTGATCTGGTAAATCTCATTCAGTTCCACATAACAGTGGGAAAGAGTTTTGTCATTAAAAAAAACAAACAAACAATTGCTTATTTCTATTTAATTTTGAACCAGCACTGTCTCTATATTTCAAGGCCTCTTCTATTCCCAGTTTGAAGGCTTGTGGTTATTTATCCCATCTGGACTGGGGTAAAGGGTGAGTCTGAGAAGTCTCTTGATTGGGGACTGAGTGTAAGCTCCACTGTGAAGGCTGCCTTTTTATTTTTTTGACCCCGTGGCGTGTGGGATCTTAGTTCCCCGACCAGGGATTGAACCTGTGCCCCCTGCATTGCAAGCGCAGAGTCTTAAACACTGGACCACCAGGGAAGTCCTGCCTTTTCTTTTGATCATCCAACTTTTTTCATTTTAAAAGTTTCAAGAATAAATTCTACTGATTTCGGCTCCTTAATTAAAAAATTAAGGCATTATTTAAATGCAATACAATTCACCCATTTTAGGTGTATAGTTTGGTGAAATTTGGTAATCGTAGACAATTGCATAGGCGCCCCACACTCAAGTTATAGGACAATTCCCTCACCTTCAAGTTTTCCCTTTAGGCCTTTGACTTTAAAAGGGACATTGACAAGTTGGCTGGGACCCAGGGCAAGAAGTCTTGAAGTCATGACATAGGCAAACCACCTGAAGGAATGAGGGGCATCCATTGCTACCCAGAGAAAAGAAGGCTTATGGGGGATACATCAGCCTTCAAATAGTTGAAGAGCTGCTATGTAGAATAAAGAGTAGGCTTAGTGTAGCTCAGAGGGAGCCATCAGGACTCAGGGACAGAAGTGAGAGATATTTTGATTCAATATAAAAAAGTTTCTAAAAACAATATTATAACAACTATTTATAGATGATGAAGGTGAGACACAGTTAAAAATGAATTCTTCAGCGAAACTGGCACAGCAGTGTAAAGCAACTATACTCCAATTAAAAAAAAAAAAAAAGAATTCCTGTAGATCAAACACTTGGGAAGTGATGGAGTCAAAATTTGAACCCAGGTGTTCACATCTTTTTTAAAAATTTATTTATTTATCTATTTATTTATTTTTGGCTGCATTGGGTCTTCGTTGCTGTGTGTGGGCTTTCTCTAGTTGTGGCGAGCGGGGGCTACTCTTCATTGTGGTGCACAGGCTTCTCATTGAGGTGACTTCTCTTGTTGTGGAGCATGGGCTCTAGGCATGCGGGCTTCAGTAGTTGTGGCACGTGGGCTCAGTATTTGTGACTTGCGGGCTCTAGAGCTCAGGCTCAGTAGTTGTGGTGCACGGGCTTAGTTGCTCCGTGGCATGTGGGATCTTCCCGGACCAGGGTTCAAACCCGTGTCCGCTGCATTGGCAGGCAGATTCTTAACCACTGTACCACCAGGGAAGTCCCCAGGTGTTCAGATCTTAAATCTAAATTTTTCCCCTTCTACCCTCCACTTTGGAAGATATACAGGAGGCCCAGGGAGTATAGTGTGAAGGTAGAGGTGACCTGGTATGAGTTAGCTGCTCAGATGTTTGTCATTGACCACCATTTACCCCCTGGCTCTGGCCGTGCCTTCACCCGAGGGCAGCCAAGACCCAGCAAGACAAGAGGCCCTTGGAGCATGGGCCACCCTGTGCTCAGCCTGTCGCTCGCTTTGCTTCACTGCTTGGAGCAATCTCTTGCCCTGATTTCCAGTGTGGGCTGAGGATCCAGGTCAGTGAGAAGCCCAGCCCTAGGTTTGCCTGTGTGGGTGCTGCTGACAGGGGTCAGCTGCTCGTGGCTGGGACCGAGCACAGCTGCCAGCCCGCTGCCCAGGCACTGGCCCAGGAGTTGCTGCAAGTGCCTCCACCTGCCCAGCTGGGCTTGCCTGAGAGGTTCTGGGCGTGGACAGGGAAGGCAACTGTTGGAGAATAGAGACAGAGCACCCTCAGGTGAGAGAGAGAGAAAGAAAGAGGAGAGAGTGTCTGAGAAGAGGGAGGGAGCTGGGAAATAAGAGCAGGGGCTTTACTGGCTCAACTTCTAGGGAGCATGCAAGTAAGAACTCGCAGGCAGGCGGAGGAGGAGGAAGGATGGGCGCGAGAGGGGCTTTGCTCCATTGACTGGGACTCCTTGGCCTGCTGGCCTCCTATTGGGTGGGGGTGACACAGGTACTGCTCCCCAGGAAGACCTCAGGGCTCGAGGATGGTCAGGTGATGGTCCTCAGCCCTGCCCTCGCCATGGGGGATGGTGGAGGTTCCTGAGGCTTTGGGTGTTGCTTGGGTGTGACTGAGGCATCTGCCGAGGGGAGAGAGCCGAGGAAGGCCCCTCCTCTCTAGCTGGCCTCCCCCTCTCCCCTCCTTTTCTCCGGGAGGGAGGGAGCGGCGGGTGGGCCAGCAGGGCGCCCGCATCACTAGGCAGGTGGGCCAGAGCGTCGGGTCGAGTTTGCTGAGAGTTTTCCAGGTTTGCCCAGCTCAGGGCCCAGCCAGTTGGCAGGAAGCAGGACAGAGGTCACTTGAACTCAGACCACACGTCCCTGTTAAATACATCAGCTTTTAAATCAACCTTTGTTCAAAGTCCAGCGAGTTCTAAGACTAGAGCTCACCAGCAGAGAGAGAATTCCCTGGTGAACCCAGTGGCTCCTCTTCTTCCAGGACCCAGGTAAGAAATGAGTCGGTTTCCCTGTGACTGAGGGCACTGACCACCGGGCCCGAACCCCCTTCTTTTTCCTTTTCCTTTTCTACACAGTAGCTGGCTGTCCAGGGCAGAAGAAAGGCTGGTGGGGAAGGAGCCAGGTGGTGGTGGGGTTGAGGTGGAGGGATTCTCCACGCTCTGAGGTTCTCTCTGCTTGAGACGCCCCGACTCTGGCAGGCTGGGGTCTGCTTCACAAAGGAATTGGTAAACTGATCCTGAGAAAAAGCTTTCCCAGGGTTGCATGGGGGTTTGATGTGCAGCCAAAGGGAGTGAGACAACAGGCTTCACAGGTCGCGGGGAGATTCTGTCTCACAGGACCTTCCCACTGTACAAGGGCTTTGGGTAGTAAAGATTTTCTTCTGGAAGCAGCCCTTAAAGGATACAACCTAACAACTTTCTCACTGGATAATAAAAACATGCGTCTCTCATCTTTTTTATCACATTATAGTGCTGAGAATTGTGGAGAAACCAGTGGATTTCTAGGCTGGCTGAATTTTAAAACATAGATCCCCAGGCTCTGTCCTTTGGAATGTCTAGTTCTTCGGGTCTTGTGAGGTCCTGAAAAATCTTTTTTTTTTTTTTTTCCCCCAACATCTCCCCTACTCCCTCCCCAGATGATTCTTGTGGGCAGGTAGGTTTGGGAACCACTAGTAGCTTATTTCCTAAGCAGAAGTGGTCAAGGGACTTAAATGTGACTGTCATCTCAGGGCTTCCCAGCTAAGGAGACTCCTGATCTGGGCTGGCTCTGCAGGAACACGTTCCTCTTTAATTATAGTCCCTGCAATGCTGCACCCACGAGCTCTCAGTCCCCTTTCTAAAAGTCACAGGGGCTCTTTGTCTCAGGCCACGGTTGTCTAGTCACCTGGAATCACATGTTCTTTCCTGCAGCAAATAACTCAGGGACTTTGAGTTTGTGTGTTATGACAAAGTAAATTGTTTTTATCTTTGACTCTTTTGTTTGTTCTTTGTATCATAAACCATGAAGTGGCTAGTAATGATGTCCTATGTTCATAGACAACTGGCTAGACAGCCGTTTCTCATCCTGGGGAAAGAACATGGGACTGGAATACAAATAATGGGTTTTGATTCAGTTGTTTGTGACGGGCCATTAGACAAGTCGCTTCACCAACCGGAGCCTCAATTTTATTGTCTATCAAAGACTCTCATCTTTTCCCCAAGGCTGTATTGAAAATAAAATTATAAATATGTGTTCATGCATAACCACAAGTGTGCTTACATTTCTTTTTTTAAAATTTGTTTATTTAATTTATTTATTTTTGACAGTGTTGGGTCTTTGTTGCTGTGCGCGGGCTTTCTCTAGTTGCAGCGACTGGGGGCTACACTTCGTTGCGGTGTGCGGTGGCTTTTGTTGCAGAGCGCAGGCTCTAGGCGCACAGGCTTCAGTAGCTGTGGCACACGGGCTCCGTAGTTGTGGCTCGTGGGCTCTAGAGCGCAGGCTCAGTAGTTGTGGCGCACGGACTTAGTTGCTCCGTGGCATGTGGGATCTTCCCGGAGCAGGGATCGAACCTGTGTTCCCTGCATTGGCAGGCGGATTCTTAACCACTGCACCATGAGGGAGGCCCGTGTGCTTACATTTCAAATGTGTCTTTCCAAGGGCTCTGTGGAACAGTGGGGCAGCCTTGCCGTCAGCTGGGGGATCTTGTCTTGTAATCTCATCGAGCCTCTATTTACTCATTTATCAAGAAAGAGTTGAGACTATATGATCATGAATGTCCTTTTCAGCCCACCAAGTACAATAGATCCTGCAACTTTGAAGGCTGGCTCCTGCTTGTCATTTGGGTAGGAATTAAAATGTTACCTCCCCAGGAATAGCTTTTAAATTTAGCTTCCTCCCTCCACCTCACCACTGCATCTCATCATTTGTAACCTTTATCATCAGAAGTCATGTTCTGCACTTTTCGTCACCTTTGGCAGACGTTAAACTTCAAGAAAGCAGGGGTCTTGTTCTTTGTGTTACCTGCTGTAATCCCAGCTCTTAGAACAATACCTGGCATAGATTAGATGCTTAGCTATTATGATAAATGGAAGTTAGTGTGGCAGGGAGGGAGCTACAGGCATAGAGTCAATATATTTGGATAAAATGCTCTTATCAAAGACGAGGCTGAAGAACTCTGATAGTCTCTCAGGCACCTAAGGTCCCGAGTCTCATCAAGTGGGAATGGGTGTCTCTGGTCACACCTTGGTTAAATGATTTTCACATTTGTTGCATAGGAGTTTGATGAGAGTAGCAAGGTAGAGCTAGATGTATTTTCCTGGAGATCTCAGCAACTCCTTTCCTTGGCCCTTCATGATAATCTCTTTGCCTGGTGGGTATCATGGCTAAATGATTAAGAATCAGAAACCTGAATTCCAGAGCAGATGTATTCTTCCTCTCTTATTTCCTCATTGGTCAAATGGGCATAATAGAACCTAGTTCTTAATGAGGATGAGATTGGAGAAGCTCATAGTGTCTTGTGCACTTTAAGTGCTACTATCCTGATGATCTTCAGACAGCTTTATGACGGGCATGACCCCAGGTAAGGAAGGAGTTTTGATAAATATGAAAGAGAACCCCTCGTCAACTCAATGGCAACTGTGGTCTGAGATGGCCAAGCCTCACAGGACATAAACACTGAAGCGCCTCTGTAGTCTATAGAACTGAGTCTACAGTGCTTCCCAGTCTAACCTGACCTGCTTCTTACTTTCAACATATGCCTATTCTCTGGGCTTTGGGAACCAGTCACCATCCCTGAACATACCTGTGCTACTCCTTTTGCCTGGGATGCCTTCCTCCTCCAAGTCTAACTACTTGGGTTCCCTAACACAGCCCTCAAGGTTGGGAGGCTGGGGGGAGGAACCCAGACTCAACTGGGTTTGAATCCAGGTTCTGTTGCTTATCCAAATAGCTGTGGGAAACCAACTTATATTTTCAGGGACTTTTTTTTCTTGTAAAATGGACCATTAAGATTAAATGAGGGGCTTCCCTGGTGGAGCAGTGGTTGAGAGTCTGCCTGCCAATGCAGGGGACACGGGTTCGAGCCCTGGTCTGGGAGGATCCCACATGCCGCGGAGCAACTGGGCCCGTGAGCCACGACTGCTGAGCCTGCGCGTCTGGAGCCTGTGCTCCGCAGCAGGAGAGGCCGCGACAGTGAGAGGCCCGCGCACCGCGATGAGGAGTGGCCCCCACTTGCCACAACTAGAGAAAGCCCGTGCACAGAAATGAAGACCCAACACAGCCAAAAATAAATAAATTAATTTAAAAAAAAAAAAAAGATTAAATGAGAACTCATAAAAGGTAACCTAGGCTGGCGCTTGGAGCCTAGCAGGAGCTCAATAAGTGTGTATAACAATAACAAACATTTTCTTTTCCATATTCCAGCACCCGTGTTTGGTAGTTGTGTCTATAACTTTCTCCCCTTCACTCCGGGCTCTGTGAGGGCAGAACAGTGTCTAATCTGGGTTGAGCCTCAGTAGTAGGTACTCAATGTAAGTTATTGATTATATAAATGGTACTTGAAATTTAGAGGCTGGAGTGATTCCTCCAGACTGTGGTGGTTGGGAAAGGATTTGTATTTATATAACCTAAAATTTGAACTGAGCCTTGAATAGGTCTTGAATTCATTCACTTGGAAAAAATGTGACCTACTATAAATAAGTAATCGGAGGGTGGGGGGGCAGGTATTTCAGGCAGAGCATGTGGTGTGAGCGAAGGGCAGGCTGGGTGTGGGTGACCACATGTGGGCCAGTTTGGTGTCACTGGGGAGCAGAGGGGGATGGAGTCGGGCTGGATTATGTTGAGCCTCAAAGCCTGAGAAAGGGGTCTGGACTTTAGGTTCTTAAATGTTGTTTTTAGAGACTAACATGGTGAGAGTAAGATCAGGAAGTTTGTCTTGGGGCAGTGGCTGGGACAGCCTAGAGGCTGGATACATAGGAAAAGAGCGAGGGTGCAGAAATGCAAGTTCAAAGGGTCTTGTAAAACAAGATGCCAGTTTTGGGAGATACTCTTGTTCCAGCCAACCCTAGGCTATTTTCAGGTACCAGTTCTATCAGCAGCACAAGGATATCCTTTCTCCGAGAGCACCTCTGTTTCCACACGATATCGACTTCTTCTCTCTCCCAACTTGCAGAACTCTTAGATAAGCAAGTAGAGTGGGGAAGGTCTTGAACTCCAACCAAGAGTCCTACCATATAGGACAAAGTATCATTCATGATGCGTGGGTAGGGGGAAGCGGCATTTAGTACCAGCAGGCCAAATGAACTTCAAGATAAGCAGATTCCATTCCTTAACATAGATGAGAAATAAGAATTACTCACTGGTCCTATGATCACCCTTCTCCATTGGAACACATTTCATTAATTTCCCACACTTGAAATCTATGGCTACCTAAGACCAAACAGTAACCATCACAGTGGGAAAGTATAATTAGCAAAAACATATTTTGGAGCCCCACTTATTTTTCTATTTTTGATACTAATCATTTAAAATTAATAAACTTGAGTGTTTGAATTTCCACACCTCTTGCTTTAAAAAAAAAAATTATTTATTTATTTTTTGGCTGCATCGGGTCTTAGTTGCAGCACGTGGGATCTTTCTTTGCAGCGCGTGGGCTCTTTGCTTCGTTGTGGTACATGCGTGAGCTTCTCTCTAATTGTGGCATGTGGGCTTAGTTGCCCTGTGGCACGTGGGATCTTAGTTCCCGGCCCAGGGATCGAACTGGCATCCCCTGCGTTGCAAGATGGATTCTTAACCACTGGACCACCAGGGAAGTCCCCCACACCTCTTGCTTTTCAAAGGAGGAATCCAGGTGGCTTAAATATAATCTGCAGCAAAGATATTGGATCTGCTCTAGGTAAAATATTTTTGAAGAAGGATGAAATTGAATTGCATTTATCTCCTCCTAGCTCAAGACATCTGTCAACACCAGCTGAGATACACTGGGATTTCTTTTATGTTGTTGGAAGAAACAGCGTGTCCCAAGGCTCTGAGGCAGGCTTTGATAGAAGGCAGACATGCCTGGCCCAGGGCTGGAACCCCTTGATCAGGGCTGATGGTTGCAGGGAATTCACCATCTACAGTTGCTGACTTAACATCACCAGTCTCCACCAGTTGTATTTTTCCAACAAAAGTCTAGTGATTTCTCTGTCTTACTCATGACACGGATGCATGTAAATGCTGAAGGGGCAGCATTTCTCACAAGGGCACGATGTGCAGACATGCCTGGCCAAACTTCCTCCTTGCTGAAGTTCAAAGTGTTTTATAAACCAGCATGGAGTTTAGTGCAAAGTGAGTCACATTCAAGTTGAATGTTACCCGAGAATTCCTGCCCTCTCTTCCCCTCGTGCCTCAATGAAACAGAAATAATTTATCCTATGGTTACATCCTAGGTTATACAAATATCCTTCCCCAGTTGCAGTAACTAGGATTAAACATTATTCCCCACTGTCTTGCTAAGTTTTCACTGTTTAGTTTTTCATGGCTCAGGTGTTGGTTACATAAGTGCCTTGTGAGGAGAGGCTATGTTTTCTTTGTGGTCTGATAATGACTGCACCATTGATTCCTAACTATTAGATAAGATGGTGGTGGGTCCAGAGTACTTGTGACTAACAGTTGTAGGGTTACTGTATTTATAGAATGATCCACTACATCCTGGATTTTGGGAGACAAAGAAGACTATATTGGGGCATTTTCTTTCCTGACGGTAGTCATTGCACCTGGCTGTCACTGATGACAGTGCCCTTCTGATTTTCCCTCTCTAAGAAGAATGCTGTTTATCCCACATCCTTTCTCTAATCTTTTGGAAATCCAGTGATGTTGTCTGGTGAGTGAACCTGTTCACTCATCACTCCCCGGTGACCATGATCCACCCATACATCCGTATATCAGGTGATGCTTCCCTCACTCCATCTTCTCCACCCTTTTCTGTTCCTTGGGTCCCTTGGCTGGTGTATCTTGTACTCACATCTATTAGAGCTCATCTGCTCCAGGTGTTGGGACTCTCTGGTCAGCTTAGCTCTGTAAAAGCTCCCTGGAATCTTATACCTCCTCGCTATATGGCATTTGGTTCTATTTTTTTAATTCCCTAGCTTTCAGACTTACATGATACTTCTGGGTTTAGGGAAATCTGAGTTTATTATTTGAGCTTGATTTCATGGAGAAAAAAATCTCAGCCCTGACTTTTCAGCAGCTAAAACTAACGTTGCAGAGGTGGTCCAGAGTGAGGAGATAGAGAATCCCTGACCTGACAATCAAGATTCCTGCCCATCCCTAGTCCATCACTCAATCTCTTGACTGCTTCAAAAGGAAAATCAGGAACATTGCTCAAATGTCCTCACAGGAAATGGGATTCCCATTGACTCAGGACTCTCACAAGAGAGCAGGGAAGATGGGGCACCTGGAGTGGGCTTCTCTGCTCTACATGCTATGCTTAGATTGCTTTACATGATCCATCTTCAGTAATCTTTGCTGGGTCCATATGCATTTCCTATTTTAGGTGTACTTCTATCTCCAGCTCAGAATTAAGGAAGTCACGCATGTTCTCACAGCTAGCAAGTGGTGACACTGGAATCCAAAAGTGGGTTTGGCTTTAAAACTCTTGTTCTTTCTAATGTATTTACCCAGACTAGAATGCTGAGGGAAGATGGAAATAAAAATACAAACTCCCTTCACATCAGCTGCATACCTATATGGCCACTTTAGACTTTTTGTTAACTGGAAACTACTCTGTTCTAAACATCGTTTAAGAAGACTTTTCCTGTGTCAACCCCTTAATTTGCAAAACTGCTCCTTCAGCCCCTTCTTCTTCCCTCTCTCCATTCATCCTGCGGAGCCAGTCCCTGGAACACTTCATCTTTCCCAGGGGACACTTGTGGCTTGTCTTCCTCGAAATTCACACTGGCCCCACTGTCTCACATTCTAACGAGTTCTGGACTCACTGTGAACGTAGAAACCCTCACCTCCTAACCTTCTGTTTTTAAACATGTCACGCTCCA
Source organism: Balaenoptera acutorostrata (assembly GCF_949987535.1). Lineage (NCBI taxonomy): Eukaryota > Metazoa > Chordata > Mammalia > Artiodactyla > Balaenopteridae > Balaenoptera > Balaenoptera acutorostrata. The sequence continues at coordinate 108,390,740 of NC_080064.1, read as the reverse complement.
ACTTGGGGTAAAAGTTACCACTTTCTCCTTCTATTCTTGATATATATTATGGTGAGAAAAAGCCATGAGAAACCATGCTGATTGTTCTGCTATAAATTCGTGAGATCTGTTTATCTCTCTAATGAAGAAATATATTTAGCCTAAGTTGTTTCTTAGAAGTTTTTATTCAATGTGTTGACTCATTATAGTGAAACAATGCTTCGGCTTTGGATAGTCTTTTTGCCAGGGTTATAACCTGCCCGTCCAGGGATTCAATTCTGTTACTTTATGTGAAGTTTCTTAAAACTTTGAAATAGCTGCCAGCTTTTAAAAATGGGGACATTTTGCATAAATCTAGACTTCCAGGTTCTCTTGAGACAACGGAAGATCTGGCACACTGGGCTCTTATTTCCTCATAGCAGCTGTCTTTTGGTGGTAAGTACAGCTAATCCACCATCCTCTCCTGGCCACCTTCATGGATTTATCAGTTTGAGCTCAGTGGAGATTTTGGTCCACATTCTTGAAGTTCCTGATTAGTCTTGGTAAATTGACCTTGTCTTCCTCTTTATCTCATTTTTTCCACTTCTCTCCTGCCTCGGTAGAGGTATTCCATCTCATCAAGGCCAAACCCATTTGCTGTGCTCTCCATATCATCCCTTGATATACAGACATTAAAAATAAAACCAGCCACCAACCCTGCTTTCCCTTTAAGCTGCTATCCCAACTCTCTCATTGATCTGTTTCAAGATGTAACTTTATTCATGGCCTCTGTTATTTACTAGTATTCACTTGCTTCTTAGTCCCTCATCTGTCCTGAACTTGCATTTCCTAAACTTAGTGGCATTTTCTGTTTTCATTCTCTTTACCTCTTAGCATCATTTTGCATTGTTAACTGTCCTGTCTTGAGATTCTTCTTTTAGCTTGCACTGTAAAATCTTGGCCTTCTGATCATTTCTTCTCAGCTTCATCTTCTTGTCGCCTAGATGTCGGTATCACGCAAGGCTTTATCCTCGGCTCTCTTCCTTTCATGTTCTCACTCCCTTGTGTCACCGAGCACTGCCATGAGGACTCTAGTCCATCATCTCCTGAGCTCCAGGCCCACACTTCTGTCTACCTGCAGGATGTTCTGCCAAGTCCTCTGATGTAAAACCACCTCAAACTGACTTTGCCATCTCATTCCTCATAACTACACCATCTTTTTTTTTAATTTAATTTTTAAAATTTTAAATTTATTTTAATGTTTATTTATTTATTCATTCATTCATTTTGGCTGCACCGGGTCATTGTTGTGGCATGCGGGATCTTTTAGTTGCAGCATGTGGATTTCTTAGTTGTGGCATGCATGTGAGATCTAGTTCCCTGACCAGGGATCGAACCTAGGCCCCCTGCATTGGGAGCATGGAGTCTTACCCACTGGTCCACCAGGGAAGTCCCAGCACCATCTTTTATCTTTTTATTTTTATTTATTTATTTATGGCTGCGTTGGGTCTTCGTTGTTGTGCACAGGCTTTCTCTAGTTGCGTCGAGCAGGGGCTACTCTTCGTTGCGGTGTGCGGGCTTCTCATTGCGGCGGCTTCTCTTGTTGTGGAGCACGGCCTCTAGGCACATGGCCTTCAGTATTTGTGGCACATGGGCTCAGCAGTTGTGGCTCGCGGGCTCTAGAGCACAGGCTCAATAGTTGTGGCTCATGGGCTTAGCTGCTTCGCGGCATGTGGGATCTTCCCGGACCATGGATTGAACCCATGTGCCCTGCATTGGCAGGTGGATTCTTAACCACTGAGCCACCAGGGAAGTCTCCTGCATCATCTTTTAATGGTACAACTTTTATGCCAGTCACCAAGGCATGAACTTGTGGGGTTTTGTGTTTTGGGTTTTATTTTGACCTCTTCCTTTCTAACACCCAGCCCAAGTGGGCAGCATTACTTGGAAGATGTATTAAGTCTTGAGCTGCTGTAACAGAATACCACATAACAGAATAACAGAAGCCCATGTGGCTTAAACAGAAATTTATTTCTTCACAGCTCTAGAGGCTAGAAGTCCAAGATCAAGGTGCCAGCATTGTTGGTTTCTCCTGAGGCCTCTCTCCTTGGTTTGCAGATGGTGGCCTTCTTACTGTGTCTTCACATGGCCTCTTCTCTGTGTACATGCACTTCTGTGTCTTCTTATAAAGATGCCAGGCCCCACCTTTGTGACCTTATTTAGCCCTAATTATCTCTTTATAAGGCTCTATCTCCAAACAGTCATAAGGCTTCAACATAGGAATTTTGGGAGTGACAAAACTGATTCCATACAGAAGGGGAGTCTAGGAAAGGTATCAAGGGTGGTTAGTAGAAAAAACTGAGCAAGGGCAATAAATCCAGGGAAAGTATACCACTTATGGGGAAACAGACAGAATGAAAAGATGGCCACAGAATTAGGGTATTCTGGCAACTCAGAGCTGAGAGGAGCCAAAAGCACAGCTATGTTTACACTGAGTGGTGACCTTAGAAGACTGAATTGTGCATGTACCACTCTGTGCAACGAGGCCTCTTGAACCCACAGCAAAACTGTGTGTGAGTGAGGTAAGCATTAATTAGGGAGAATAATAGGGACCTCTTGTATTTCCCGGACACTAGCCACGGTCAGTGTCAATAAATATTTTGGACATCTGTGTTGTACCTGTCCTGTCTGAGGCCATCTCTGCATGGAGAAATCTGAGAGGACAGGATTGAAGAGTTAATACCATATGTCACTCAGTCCTCTCTGTAGTTCCTCCACCTCTGTCACCTCCATTCTATTCTCACAGCTACCGGCTGGGGCAGGCCTTCGTTGCATGTGAGGAGGACTATTACAAGAGCCTCTTTCTTGACTTACCTCCAGTACGTCTTTGCTTCAGGCCATCCCTCTTGGAGCCCAACTCTGATCCTGTCATTCCTCTGCTTATAACCTTTGCGTGGTCCCTGACCACCAAACTAAGGCCAGATCCCTTGGGCTGGTATTTGAGGCCTTTACAGTCTAACTTGTCATCCATGACAAAAGGACATCTTGGTTGTCCTCCTGTTGGCTCTTCTTCAGTCATGTTGAGTTTTAGCTCTTCTTTGACCATACCCAAGAACTTTCCCACTTCCATGCCTGAGGTCCACACTATTCTTTGTGGCTAGAATGTTCTCTTTCTACTTCTGTACCTGTTGAAATCCTACCTATCTGTTGTCAATGTCTAAATCAAATCCTACCTAATTAGTGAAGCTTTCCTTAATTTGTCCCATGTTGTAGGTCTCATGGCACTTATACTCTGCTCATAGTGGTAGCTCTTTTTGTACTAAAACTTTTCCTTCACCCCCACTTAACTATAAAGTCCTTGAGGATAGAGCTGTTGTTTTACTTTATTCCATCAACCACTTAACAGTGTTTTGCGTATAAGTGTGAGGCAAATACTTGTGGCATGGACAAATGAAATCACATTTGGGGTAATATGTCTTCTTGATGTTCAGTAGAATTTTGAGGGACCTGTGTGCATGATCCCAAACAAGCTGCACCCACTCCTGTATGCTAATTGGAGAATCTAATTGATTGGCCTCAGACAGGAATGGAGCTTGGGTTTCCACCCATAGTGTGATGGAGGAGGAGAAATGGCCTCAGCTCTTAAGGTGGTTAGGTTTGCTGGCCAGGGGAGGGCCCCCTCAGACTTAATTCCTTGGACAAAGAGCCCATGGGAGCTGTTAAATGTTGTTTTCAGCTACTGGATTCTGTTTCCTGGCTCAGAACTAGAACGTGGGGAGGGAGGCAGGTCACAGCCTTTAGGTTGCCACACACTTCCATGCTGTTGGCCGGGCAAGACTGTGGGCACAGCTGGATCCTGAGGGCCTCTCCTAACCAGGCTGCCACCTTGGTTTCTCAAGTTGAGTAAAGGTGGGCTCAAGGTAGCCATTAATATTTCACCCAACCTTGACGTTCTTCTCTGACCCATGAGGGTGTTATCCCAAGACTGAGGGGAGAGAAGGGAAGCTGGGAGAAGCAAAGGGTGGTTTTGAGTACTAGTTTCTTAAACTCGTGGGGATTCTAAAAATGCTTATGTTCAGGTTTCAAGCCTGGATTGAGTCAGTAGATCTGAGGTGGGGTTTAAGCATCTGTTTTTATAAATCTCTGCAGGTGATTCTGTGGGCCAGCTGGGATTGAGATTAAATTTGTAAGGTGACTGTGAGGATTAAATGAGATAATGTAGCATGCCTGACATATGGTGAGTTTTTAAACGGTAACGTGATTTATTATTACTGGCATCACTTGATGGTCTATAGATTTATACTGTTAACTAAGTAGATCTGTTCCCTCAGATGAAACCAGCTGCTGACTTTGGGTAGACAGCTCCCAGGGCTGAGGAGACGAATAAATATCTTCTAATTCTTGCTGACTTCGCTTTTCCAGGAGTTGTCTTTTCCTTCCTCAGAAGAATTTGCTCTTCCCTGGCTTGTGTGTTAGCTGATCTATAGCAATTTCAGGATTCTTTTACAAAATAATACCTGGAAGCTTACAGGAGTTAGACAAATAACTCTGCTTCAGAGCAGGAAATAATTCGGAGAACCCTGTGTTCCATTTTGTATCAGGAGATGCTTTGTGTTCTTGTCAGGTTCCCACTGACCTTGAGACTCTCAGATATTTCTCAGGAGATCATGGATTTTTGATGAGCTAGGTGTCTTTAAGATCCCTTCACTCCTAGCCCTCCCCTGTACTGGAGGGGTATGGGGGGGCTTAAAGGCATTCACGCCCATGGTATTTTATTTATTTATTTATTTATGTATTTATGTATTTATTTATTTATTTATTTATTTATGGCTGTGTTGGGTCTTCGTTTCTGTGCGAGGGCTTTCTCTAGTTGCGGCAAGTGGGGGCCACTCTTCATCGCGGTGCGCGGGCCTCTCACTATCGCGGCCTCTTTTGTTGCAGAGCACAGGATCCAGACGCGCAGGCTCAGTAGTTGTGGCTCACGGGCCTAGTTGCTCTGCGGCATGTGGGACCTTCCCAGACCAGGGCTCGAACCTGTGTCCCCTGCATTGGCAGGCGGATTCTCAACCACTGCGCCACCAGGGAAGACCCCCATGGTATTTTTTAATGGGACCTTTCCACTTACAACACCTATCGGAACACAGGGGACTCTGACGTGCCGGGTGACAAGGCAGGCATGCTTCACTACAAGTCCCACTGATGTGGGAATCAACTGAAACGGAGTCTCACTCTTTCTCCAACTAGCCCTGCTGAGGAAGGTCCTGTAGGTTCCAGCCCCAAACACACAAACTGAGGGGAAAATGAGGCTTCCTCTTAGCCTGGGCCAACTAAGCTGAACCCTTCCAGCTGTTTGAGTCTCACTTTTGTGGTTGTGATCCTCTCAGGAACAGCTCCTGCCCAGACTCTTGGCTCTGTGCAGCACCGCTGGGGAAGGTGGGTGTAGACTCGGATCGTGTATGGGTCCATGTTGATGGCTGCCTGGAGCTGGGAGACCTTGGCTACCTTGGCCTTGGGAGAGTCCCCTGGGTCCCACCAGCTATTTTTCTCCTGTGGAAAATAGCCCAGTGGCTTCAGTTCTTTCTTCTCTGGTCACATTCACAGGTCCTACCTACCCTCCTCTGTTGTCATTAGCTAGCCTTCCTAACTTCTAAAATGTACCTACTTTTTCTTCTTGACCTTGGATATATTATTGCCTTTCCTGGTAGCAATCATCTAATCCTTTTACAAGAAGGTGGGGTCTAAAGGTATGATTAATAATAAAGTTTGATTAAAAAAATCTCTTTGGCTCTCACCCCTGAGTCTTTCCTGCCCACCAACACTTTGTTCTCCTTCCCACAGATAAGCAACTTTGTTGCCAAAAATTGACTTTTCCCCACAGAGCTCAGAAATGGTTAGAGCTTTCTTTCATTTCCAGTATTTTATTTTGGCTATTTGAACTGGGGAGTAAGGCCTGCTGAGGGTTTGATGGACTCCAGCTTGAATCAGAAGATCGCTGATATGATATTATGGAAATCCATAGGCCTTCACTAATTGCATATCTCTCCACCATAGGGTTCTGATCTCTGGATTCTCAGGAAGCAGGAGATGGGGGTGGGGGCTGAAGAAATAGGAAACAGTATCCTTTTTTTTTTAAAAAAAAACTATTACCTTACTTATTTTTAATTTTAAAAAATTGAGGTATATTTGATTTACACTATTATATTAGTTTCAGGTATACAACATAGTGATTCAAGATTTTTATAGACTGTACTCCATTTAAAGTTATTATAAAATAATGGCTATATTCCCTATGCTGTACAATATATCCTTGTAGCTTATTTATTTTATACATAGTAGTTTGTACCTCTTAATCCCCTGCCCCTATCTTGCCCCTCCCACCTTCCCTCTCATCACTGGTAACTACTAGTTTGTTCTCTATATCTGTGAGTCTGTTTTAAACAAACAAACAATTCATTTGTTTGTTTTATTTTTTAGATTCCACATATAAGTGATAATACACAGTATTTGTCTTTCTCTGTCTGACTAATTTCACTAAGCACAGTACCCTCCAAGTCCATCCATGTTGTTGCATATGGCTAAATTTCATTCTTTTTATGGCTGAGTAGTGTTCCATTGTGTGTGTGTGTGTGTGTGTGTGTGTGTATCACATCTTCTTTATCCATTCATCTGTTGATGGACACTTGTGTTGCTTCCATATCTTGGCTATTGTAAATAATGCTGCTATGAATATTGGGGTGTGTATCTTTTCAAATTAGTGTTTTCATTTTCTTTGGATATATACCTAGGAGTGGAATTGCTGGATCATAGAGTAGTTCTATTTTTAATTTTTTGAGGAACCTCCATACTGTTTTCTATAGTGGCTGCACCCATTTACATTCCCACCAACAAGTGTACGAGGGTTCCCTTTTCTCCACATCCACATCAACATTTGTTAATTGTGGTCTTTTTTTTTTTTTTTAATTAATTAATTTATTTATTTACTCATGGCTGTGTTGGGTCTTCGTTTCTGCGTGAGGGCTCTCTCCAGTTGTGGCAAGTGGGGACCACTCTTCATCGCGGTGTGTGGGCCTCTCACTATCACGGCCTCTCTTGTTTCGGAGCACAGGCTCCAGACGCACAGGCTCAGTAATTGTGGCTCATGGGCCTAGCTGCTAAGCGGCATGTGGGATCCTCCCAGACCAGGGCTCGAACCCGTGTCCCCTGCATTAGCAGGCAGATTCTCAACCACTGCGCCACCAGGGAAGCCCCTATTGTGGTCTTTTTGATGATAGCCATTCTGACAGGTGTGAGGTGGTATCTCACTGTGGTTTTGATTTGCAGGAAAAGGAGGAAGAAACAGGAAACAGTATCCTTAAATACAGAGATTCTTCCTAGTTAGGCCCTGTGTTCCAGAGTTCCAGGCATCCTTATCACGGAGCAGTGACAGAGTCTTGCTAAAGTGACTGATGCCAGCCCTGATTTAGGGGCCAGTGTAAACCAGGCTGTAGACTAGACACACCCAGGACTGGAGCTGGACCAGAGTCCAGCCCTCTTGATTCCTAGTTGAACTGTCTCTCTACAAGATGACACAGGAAACAAATAGTTTCAGGGCCCTATGTAAGGCCAAGCTTTGGGGGTTTTGATCAGCTTTCTCTATTGGTACAGTTGAGGGTGTTAAATATTTCATCAGTTTGGTGTGGGCAGCAGCATTAATCCTTTAGTGGCTGAATTGTGGGAAGAGCAGACAGGGTGGAAGGACGTAATCTGGGCCTGGGGACAGCAGCTGTTTCCCACCCAGAGTGGTAGCATTTCTATCAGTATTTTTATCGGTGTGAACTGGCTCTAATTCTCTGTGCTTCAACCATAGCTGTGAAAAGAAACTCTGACCTCGAACATCTGAGGCTTCAAAGACATAAGTGCAGATCTGAGTGATTACTGTCTGGCTGTTTGAAACTTTAAAGAAAGAAAGAAACACACAAACAACTTGAGATTTTGCCCAGAAACAGGGATTTGTGTTTCCTCGTATATCAGACTTTCAGGTCTCTGTTGAGATACAGGAAAACTTTGGCTCTTCTCCTCTCCCCAAACACTGGACCGCCCTACGAGCAGGGAGGATTCATCTTCCATCCTTGAGAAAGAGAGTGCGATCCTGAGGCTGCCACTGCAGAGTGTGAGATGGCTGAATTGTAGGGGTGGGCACCTTAGAAGCGAGCATTCATACGCCGATCACAAAGAGACTCATCTCCTGATGAAAACATAGCATCTAATGGCCCTTATTTTGAATAATTTTAAGGACATGTTTCAAATTTTGTAGGATTTGGATGAGGTTTCTCTATAATTATTGATACTTCCAAATTTCAGAGGGCTTTTACTTTTTTTCCCTTCAAGGCTTTTCAGGCCTATGAAATTGAGAGCTGATAGGGATCTAGGGGTAAGTTTCGACATAGATGTGGATTCCAGTTGGAAAACGGAATGCTTGCAGCCTGGATGATCAGCAGAAAGAAAAGTCATGGGTCAGAGTCAGAGGGGCCACACACAGGTTCCTGCATGTGAGGAAGCCCCACTCTGGCGCTGCCCTCTTCTCCCCTAACTCCCTATTTCCCCCCTTTCCTCCCAAAGCAGCATCTTCCTGGCGGTTGGTCATGATAAGGCAGAGCTTCAATGCTCTCCCAGGTGTGGACGGTGATCGTGGTGATTGTGGTTTCACTTTTCTCTGCCCTTGATCCTCATTGGGGTGGGCTTAGGCCTCAGGCCCTCATAAGAGATCACTTGAAACATTGTCTATTTATTTTTTCATTTAAAAAATTTTTTATTGGGGTATAGTTGATTTACAATATTGTGTTAGTTTCGGGTGTACAACAATGTGAATCAGTTTTACATATACATATATCCACTCTTTTTTTTTTATTCTTTTCCCATATAGGCCACTACAGAGTATTGAGTAGAGCTCCCTGTGCTATACAGTAGGTTCTTGTTAGTTATCTATTTTATATAGAGTAGTGTGGAAACATTGTCTATTTATTTCTTGTTTCCTTGGCTTCTTAGTCATTCATGCCCCTGGTGGCTTGGCTGCCAGACTCTGCTGAGAGCAAGTGCAATAGCCAAGGGATCGGGCCGTGGGAGGCTTTCTGCCCCATTTGTACCGTATGTTTCTGTGGGCACAGAAGTCAGAGATGGCCATCTCGAATCACCATGACGTGACTTCTAGGGAGCCTGGAGCACTTTGTTGTCTCTCCTCCGCCCTCCACCCCCATACCCTGTGCGGTCATCTGCTCCTGTCCCTCCAGGAGAAACGGATGGTTTATTCTGAGTTACTGGAGGGAACTGTGACGAGGGGAACATGAGGGCTTGCCGTGCAGGCAGTTTAACCAGCAGAGTCTAGCCTGCTGCTCTCGGGCCTCTGCTCCACACCAGCAGTTCTTGGCCTCTATTCTCCAGTGCTTAAGCCAGGAGGGGTTGGGGACCCCTGGCAGGAATCTTTTTTTTTTTTTTTTTAATTTTATTGAAGCATAGTTGATTTACAGTGTTGTGTTAATTTCTGCTGTACAGCAAAGTGATTCAGTTATACATATTTTTCATATTCTTTTCCATTATGTTTTATCACAGGATATTGAATATAGTTCCCTGTGCCTAGCAGGAATCTGACCCTTAATGACTGGGTGCCAGGGCCCCAAGCTGTTGGTTTTCACACTTTTTCTTTCCTCCTCCTGTGGCCCAGAGCCTTGCTCTTGCAGTGGGGTGAAAGGAGGGGCAGGATGGGTGGAAACGGAAGCGCTTCAGGAGGGAGAAATCTGACGTGGCAGCGGGAATCCTCTCTGTCGGGCATCCCTACTCGGTTCTGACTAGAACTTCAGCGTCCTAGAAACCACTTTTCTGTTTCCAATGTACCAGGTCAGCTCTCAGGCCTGGCTTCTCTGATTTTTCATTGTTTGAGGTCTTCCTTATCTTGTCTCACCTCACCACTCCTACTAATTCTTCAGGTCTTGGAAAAGTCATTTCTCCAGGAAGCCATTCTTAATTCTTCCCACCCCATTCCCTACTCCCAGGACACTGTTATATTCTCCCTTATCACTCTATTCTTCCCTAGTAGATCACTCATCACATGTTTCTGTAGAAACATGTGCTCCCTGATATGAGAGGCAAAGTATAGGTCTGTCTTGTCCACAGATTTATCTTCAATGCCCAGAACTTGGCAAGCTCTTCAAATATTTAAATGAAAGTGGACTTGGATTTTCTTAAAATTTTTAGGTAATGTATTTGGAACTAATTTCTTTTGGTCAGGGGACAAAGGGGAATTTGGTTTTGGAGCTATTGAAACGGAAGCATCTCTGTCCAGTACCTAGCCGAATACATGGGTCTGAAATTCAAGTGAAAGGTCATCTTTGGGGAGAAATAGATTTGGAAGTCACTAGCAAGTCCTGGAAGGTGGCTTCCTATACCCCGAATGTTGCTACCTGAACAGTCTGGATTTGGTGTGACAGAAGAATAGAGGTAGAGGAGATGGAGGACAGATTTCTCACCCCAGTTAGATTTTCTGTCTTGTGGATTTACCCATTTGTTTTTCATAACAGAAATGGCCTCCACCTTCAACCCCCGAGAATGCAAGCTGTCTAAACAGGAAGGGCAAAGCTATGGCTTCTCCCTGCGAATTGAGAAGGACACTGATGGCCACCTGGTCCGGGTGGTTGAGAAGGGTAGCCCAGCAGAGAAGGCAGGTCTCCAGGATGGAGACAGAGTTCTTAGGATCAATGGTGTCTTTGTGGACAAGAAAGAGCATATGCAGGTAAGTGGGACACTTGGGGTTCTTCTGCTTCTAGGATCTCTTCAGCTCCCACGTCTCTGCTGATTCTAGTTTTGGGGGTCAGTGGAGCCTTCCTGGCTGCCACTGGCAAGGCAGGACTCCTTTAAGGCTATGTTCTGCCGGCTAATCAATTCTCCCATGATTAACCAAGAACTGTAAAAATTATTCCTAGGTTTGAATAGTGTCAGGTCTAATATGCATTGCATATTTGCTACATGAAAGGAACTATGCTAGGCAATTTCATATTCATTATTTTGTTAAATCCCCACCACAACTCATGAGGTTCATGTTACTATTTCATAGATGAGGAAGTGGAGGCTCAGTCACCTTAGCTTGCTAATGTGTTCATGTAGTGAACATGGGGGAGGGTCTGACCTTACCCCAATTCTGTCTGCCTCTAAGTGGGTGCTCTTTTCACTGTACTATGCTGTCTCCATAGACCCAGGAGGACCTGTTGTGCTCTAGGGCAGCATTCGTCCCTGGAAAGGACCAGTCCTAGTAAAAGTCCCCTGGGCTAGGGTTGGGCTATACTCTAGATTACAGTAGTGCTAGAGGCCCAGCCTAATCTGTACCTGGATCTCGGGAGGGGCCTGGGCAGAGACGGCTGGGGCACGATCTGCTAACTATTCGGGTGTCAGGGGTCAGCTAGTAGAATCTCCAGGGCCAGATAATGAGCCAGATGGTGAGCCCTCCCCCGGCCCCCACCCCGGTGGTTGATAGAGGGTTATTGGTTAAAGTTAATCTTTTTCTTTCTTCCTCCTAGGTTGTGGATCTGGTCAGAAAAAGTGGGAATTCAGTGACTTTACTGGTCCTGGATGGGGATTCTTATGAGAAAGCTATGAAAAAACAAGTAGATTTGAAAGAGTTGGGTCAAAGTCAGGAGTCGAGTTTGAATGATAAGAAGCTGCCCTCTCTGATGAATGGAGGAGCACAGACTTGGACGCAGCCACGGCTCTGCTACCTGGTGAAGGAGGGGAGTAGCTATGGCTTCTCTCTGAAAACTGTCCAAGGTGAGCTTGAGGGTAGGGCAGGGACAAACAGCTTTCCAGAAGAAAGATACTGTTATCTGTTAATGACTCCTTTGACTAATTTTCAGTTGCTATGGAGATCCAACAGCAGCCTCTCTCTCCCTTTCCCTCCCTGGCCTTTCCCTTGCTTTGCACAGTTGTGCAAAGAGGGATCAGGACATTGGACAGCAGCACTGTGTGGGGGACACTGGGCACTCCGGCCCCCCAGTGTTTGTCAGGCTGAGCCTTTGAGGCCAGAGGGTTAGAGGGTTGATGCTTCTTCGTGGGTAAAGATGGAGGGGAGAATGGAGAAAAAGAGGCAAGAGAAGGGAGGTTCTCCATGATAGCCACTCTTGAATTAGAATGATATCTCTTTTCATCTCTCAGAATGCCCAGGTAGTCACTTATTCAAAAAATTCTTGAGTACCTATTTATGTATCAGCCACTGTTACAGTTGCTGAGGACACTGCAAAAATCCCCACCCTCCTGTGGCATTTAAATAGTACCCTCAGCTGTGGCCAATCTCTGAGGTGACTTCCTGACCTCTAGCTGAGAGGTACAGTGATTTGAGAAATCCCAACCATCAGAAAGCACTAGAAGTTCTGTTTCTAGAATTTCAGAGCTGCAGGCTGACCCACGCTCAGTTGACCATGGTTTTCTAATGATTCTGCTGGGATTGAGGTTGGAACCATAGTTGTGTTAGCCTTTTGGTTCCACCTCTAATGTTGTCCCTTCCCTGTTCTTTCGGGTATTGGAGAGGTACTGATAGTGGGTCATAATTTGGTAAGTGCTAAACAGCAGACCAATAGTAAACATAAAATAGTTCCCAAGGCTTATTTAACCTGTAGCAAGAGAAATAAACTAGCTATAAGAGGTATTTCTCAAGTTTGTCGGTTATTAAAACACAGTGATGTAGATGGTCAAGGGAAGCTTGGCATTTCTCAGAGGTTGGTTATCAGTAAAATGGTAAAAAAAAAAAAAAAAAAGAAAAGAAAAAGAAATTGTAATTCAGACTCTACTCATTTGGCCTTTGTGTAATGTCCATGGTGAATGGTTTAGGTTAGCTTTATGAAGAAAATCTTTTCTTCATGACAAATACATAACAAGGTAACAGGAGAAATGTTAAGTATTTAAGGAAGCAGAGTTTAAATTACTGTTATTCTTTGCAAATTGTTTATGTAGTCATTATGAAGCTACCCTTTGCCTAGGCTGATATATTAATATCTTGAAAGAATTGACAGCATTTCTTTAAGAAGCACCTAAATCATACCACCTACTAATACACAATGACTGTGTGGATACTTTCCTCTCCTCCTGTGTCTCTGCCCTCTTTAGCCTGCATCAGTGAGATTTATTCACTCCACTGGATGTGGTGGTGGGGATAGCATTAATTAAAGAGGACAGAATGGAGCAGACGCCTTCTAATTCTACAAATGCAAAGAAAGGGAGTATGACACAGTGATGCAGTGTGGGCATGATTTAGTACTTTCTGGTTCAAGAAGCCAGTGCTACCTGAGATTGCTTCTTTGCATTTAGTTGGGCTCAGAAATCCTATTCAAATCAACAAAAATCAACTGAGTAATGGCTCTGTCAAGCTTTGCGCTATGAGCTCTAATTGTCATTCTAGATCAGAAGCCAAAGTCTATTTGAGTTAGCCCTAAAATTCGAAGTTCTAATTTTGTATTATTGGGAGAAAACCCTTTGCTGTTGGACTTTCTGTGTAATGGAGTTGTGACGCTTGTTCACCTGCTACCCTCTTTCAGGTAAAAAGGGAGTGTGCATGACTGATATAAAACCTCAAGGTGTGGCTATGAAAGCAGGAGTCCTGGCTGATGATCTCTTGATTGAAGTGAATGGAGAGAATGTAGAGGATGCCACCCATGAGGAGGTGGTTGAAAAGGTATATCCCAAAGGAGTACTTTTCTTACCGTATCTTTCACTCTGCTCTCATTGGAAGTGACAGGAAGACAGGAATGGTAGCTTATGATGGGAGGACTATAATAATGGGAAGCTAACCCTTTGTATTAAGAGCAAACAGACTCACTAGTGGTATAAAGTGTTAATAGAGGGTTTTAGAATAAGGCCTTTGCTAGTTTCATGTTGTCTTGAAGAAAAGTGTTCTAAAGAACCATTAACTTTATCTTTTGGATCTTATTTGTAATTGATTGGAATTAATTCTAATTTGGGGGGGGTGGAATCCCCCTCTAAATTTATAATAAAGTGAATGTTGAGCCAATGTTACTAAAATGTTTTAATACAAGCTGGAAGATCACCAGTGTGATCTACACACTGAGCTACACATGGGGAGTATTTGAAGACCTGTTATATCCCAAATCTTATGTCTAGCATGGTTCCATGACACATGGAAAACACTCAGAGGTTTTTTCTTTTTATAAATGTATTTATTTATAAATTTTTAAAATAAATTATTTATTTTTGGCTGTGTTGAGTCTTCGTTGCTGTGCATGGGCTTTCCCTAGTTGCGGCGACTGGGGGCTATGCTTCGTTGCGGTGTGCGGTGGCTTCTCTTGTTGCGGAGCATGGGCTCTAGGCATGCAGGCTTCAGTAGTTGTGGCATGTGGGCTCAGTAGTTGTGGCTCGTGGGCTCTAGAGCACAGGCTCAGTAGTTGTGGCGCACGGGCTTAGTTGCTCCGCAGCATGTGGGATCTTCCCGGACCAGGGCTCGAACCCGTGTCCCCTGCATTGGCAGGCAGATTCCTAACGACTGCAACACCAGGAAAGTCCGTCAGAAGTTTTCCTTTGGGGTCATATGGAACCTTGAAAACTGACCAACTTTATCTTCTCTTGGTAGAAGGATCTTTCAAAGTAGACCTTTACTTTCTTTTTCAAACTCCTTTCCTAGTCTTCACCTATGTACCTTTCTGGGTACACAGCTTTCACTTGGGTTCAGTTAGCATCTGTGTGGGTGAGGTCATACTTAAGAAGGCGAAAAACAACAACTGTATGAGGGAAGATAGATGAATACCAGTGAGGTGGTAGAAAACAGTATTACAGCTTAAACTCAGGCCTCACATCTCATATTTCCTGTTGAATCTATAGACTATGTGCCTTGATACAGAAACTTTCCTATTTCCCAGTGTCATTCTTGGAGATTGATGTTGGTCCTCACCTGCGCATGTTGTTGCAGGTGAAGAAGTCCGGAAGCCGCATCATGTTCCTGCTGGTGGACAAGGAAACTGACAAGCACCATAGTGAGCAGAAGATAAAATTCAAGAGAGAAACAGCCAGTTTGAAACTGCTACCCCACCATCCCCGGGTTGTGGAGATGAAGAAGGGAAGCAATGGCTATGGTTTCTATCTGAGGGCAGGCCCAGAACAGAAAGGTAAGGCACTAGAAGACCAGAAAACCTGGCAGTGTAACCATCCAATTCCTCATCCCAGTCTGACTCTAGAGTTCCATTAGGCCCCCAACCCCCCATCAGATTCATGAAGGAAGTAGTAAGAAACTAGAAAACATAGCTGGGTCAGTTTAACTCCGTGCATATGGGGGCCTGATGATGGGCATCCCTAGGTTTCCACAGCAGGATTATAAGGCAGAATTTTGGATCTGGGCAGTAGTATGCTGGTAAATTGGCTCGCTGGAAAAAAAAAAAAAAAGCCCTAATTTGTAGCCTGTGTTGTTTTTTGTGGTGTAAATACTCCCATCATGTCTGATTTCAAGCCACCAACATGCTGTCACAGAATGCAAAGTTGAGAAGTGTTTCCATGAGCTGGTGTGAGGCAGCTCCAACACACCCCTAGATCTGAGGCAGAGGTGTGGGTTGGGATCTGGGACTTGAAGAGAACCAGGAGTCTTTCTGGTTCCTTGTAATTCAATAAGGAAAGAACTAAGGTCCTCCTACAGAAGCTGAATACATTAAAAAAATGTAGGTTCAGGCCATGCGAACTGTTATTTACCCAGAAGTTGCTATTTTCTTTTAATCATATATTTATATTAATTTATGAAACATTAATTTGGTTCATTTAATGTAAAAACATCCTCAGGGCCCTTGAGAATATCAAGTGAATCAGACAAGAATTCTTCAGTCAAGAAGCCTCTTGTTTAGTAGAGGGATAAGACATGTGTGTCCATAACTGAAGGTAGATGGTGAGAAGCACCTTAATACAGGGCAGATAGAATACTGTGGAAATTCAATGCTGGAGCAAGTTTTTCTCACTAAAAATGTACTGGGAGGCCTCTTAGTAAAGGCAGCACCTGAGCTCAGGCTTCGTAGTACGAATAGAATTTGGGCAAGTTGATGGAGTGGGGACAGGAAGGCCAGTCCATGAAGACAGGATTGTGTGAATAAAGCAGGAAAACACAGGCACAGTTTTATTGGCATCTAATGTGTAGCACAGAAAACCAAGTTAGAAAGGTTGGTTGGCGAGAAATAATGGACCTTTAGTGCGTGTTGAGGAGTTTGGACTTGTTTCTATAGTCAGTGGGGAGTTAAATGCTTTTTTGAACAGTGTGAGAGAGAAGAAAAATTAAGCCTACAGTGTCTCGGGGGCTTTACACATCTCAATTACTCCTAATAATTCTGCAAGAATTGCTGAAATTGAGGACTTGAAGAAGATAGGATAATTTCTATAAGGTCAAACAGTTAGTTGTGGTACAGCTAGGATCAAATTCAGGTCTGTTTAGTTCCAAAGCCCATGTTCATGCTGTTGCCCTGGGGAGTGACTCGGTCAGACATTGCATCAGGATGAGTCTGGAGGCAGGTCTGCATTGGAGAAGGCGAGCGTTAAGACAGGGAGAGCAACTGGTAAGGTCCTGTGGCAGTTTAGGGAGAATTTCAGGTAGAGGATCTAGGACTCAAGAAGAGGAGATGTATAAAAATATTAAGGTAGCACTGAAGGACTTGGCTGATTAGACACGGGGAGTGGATGCTGAGGAAGAATCAGTTGCTAAGTGTCAGTGCCTGGGGAGATGGTGCTCCCACTAACAGGTGACCAAGATGAGGGAGACGGGCCAAGATGATTTTTGGTTTGGATACATTACATTGGAGGAATCTATGGGATATCCAGTTGGAGATGTCAAGCAGCTAGCTGGAAAAGTGAAACTGGAGCTTGTTAAAACTGAATGAAGGACAAAAAAAAGTGTGAGAGATCTGGAGGCATCTGGCGAAGATAGTTTAAGTCACGAGAATAAGGCTAAAGACACATCCTTGTGGCGTGCACACACAAACACGTTCACAACTGAATTTGCCCAACTGCTACTAAAATGCCAGCATGGGTTTCCTAGGGTCTGAATTCTTTGGTGTTGTTCATCATTCTTCCCTTCCCCCTTTTTTCTTTACGGCAACTTCTACCTAAGATGTACAGATACAAGTATGCACACTGACTTCCTGGGGCCTTGCTGACCCTTCTTACTGCTGAGCATGTTATTTTGTTAAGATTGAATCCCAAACACTTTTAGTAACAACATTCTTTAAAACCCTTTCATTATTAATGGCTGGGTTTGTTCTTGGAATGAGTTCTGACCAAAGAATGAGGCTGGATAGGATGTGTATAGACATCCTAGGGTGCCAGTGGGAAGGACAGGAGTTGTACTCAGCATGCCTTTTATTATCTATTTTATAAGGGCCTTAGGTTCCAGCAGAAATCCCCCAGTTTGTTTTTTAGTGGTCTTTCTGATAATTTTATTAATTTTTTTTTGGTGGGGGGGAGTAGGTCAAATCGTTAAGGACATAGATTCCGGAAGTCCAGCAGAGAAGGCTGGCTTGAAGAAAAATGACCTGGTGGTTGCTGTCAACGGCGAGTCTGTGGAGTCCCTCGATCATGACAGTGTGGTGGAAATGATTAAAAAGGGTGGAGACCAGACTTCACTGTTGGTGGTAGACAAAGAGACGGAAAACATATATAAACTGGTAAGTAATACAAGGCCACATATTCATGAATTAAGGTTGGGTCCATTCAGTCATGCCCTCAAACTTTGGCTAAGTTACCACTTTGATCTTCATACTGGAAGGGGCATAAAATCATCATCAAGGCTGCATTGAAGCTCAAATTGGTAGAGATAAGAGAATGCCAAGTGATTGGTACATGAGTTTTAAGTCCTTAGATTCAAGATTTTGAAAGAATTTGCAAATGTAACTGGAGAATTTCTCTTGGTGACCTGGGAAAAGCCTATGAACAATAGCCTGGAAATAAGCAGATGTAGCCCTAACTTTCCCAAATAGGGAATAATTGGATTTTAAACTATAGACCAATACATTCTATCAATCCCGTGTAAAAGCCTAGAAAGGATTATTAAACAGTTTATAAGCCCTTAGCAAGGGAGTAGAAACACAGATTCACCAAGACCAGTTGGTGTCAAACTAACCTTATTTCCTCTAATCACAACAGCTATTATCTGCACATTTTAAGGTTTTTATAACACTTTTGTCACAAGAACTGAGGTTCACTCTAGCTTAGCAGACATTTGGGGGCCTCCTAAAGCACCATCTGCCTTGCTGGGTGTTGGTCACAAAAATGAACAAAGATGAACTTGTTCTATGTGATATGCAATAATAGAAGCATCCAAAGGTGTATAAGTGATATAGAGGGAGGAATATTATGAGAGGTGGTGGTAGTACTAGCCCCCCTTTTTAGATGAAAAAAATGGAACTTAGAGAGACTAAGTGATGATTGATTGGCGAAAGTCACACAGTTTAGCAGACTGAAGCTGGTGTGTGAATGCAGGTTTTATTATGCCATAATCCCTCCCAGCACAACATTTTGATTAGATATTTCAAGATACTTGTCTTGATGACACTCTGCCCCTATCCAAAAAATGCAACTTAAGGTTACATTAATTGACACTTGGCTTCTGGAGATGGTAGTGTTACTGTACTGAGTTGGTCAGACTATACCTGAAATTACCAGTAATGTAATCTTGGGTAAGTTACCCTCCCTGTGCCTGTTTCTTTCATTGTTAAGATGGGCATAGCTACAGTGAAGGGTGGCTATGAGTGTTAAATGAGTTAATATGTAGAGCATTCAGAATAATGCCTGGCACATATAAATGTTTGTTAAATCAACATTGTCTCCAGTTCTGAGAACCTCACTTTAAGGCCAGTGTCAAGAAAGGTAACCAGGGCAGAGGTTTCGTAAGACACTACGTGAATATTTCGCTTGAATAAGCATAGACTTTGGGGAAGAAAGAACATCTTCAAGAATTTGAAAGGCTAAATGGTAACTATGTAAGGTGATGGATGTGTTAATTTAACTTGATTGTGGTAATCATTTCACAACGTGTATGTCTAGCAAATCATTATGTGTACACCTTGAATATATACAATTTTATTTGTCAATTATACTTCATTAAAGCTGGGAAAATATATGAAGCAAAAATTGACAAAATTGAAAAGAGAAATAGTTCTACAATAATAGTTGGAGACTTCAATATCCCACTCTCAATACTGGACAGAACAACCAGACAGAAGTCAGGAACTAGAGGACTTGACCAACACAAACCAGCCAGATCTAACAGACGTACACTCTATCCAACAACAGAATCCACATTCTTCTCAAGTGCACAAGGGATATTCTCCAGAATAGACAATATGTTAGGCCACAAATTAAGTCACAATAGCCAAAAGATGTAATCAACCCAAGTGTCCACTGACAGATGAATGGATTTAAAAAATGTTATATATATATCTATATACTATCTATCTATATCTATCTATCTATCTAATAAATTTGGAAGGCTATTACGTGCAGGAAGTAGACTTATTTTTGAGGTGTTCTATGGGGCACAGCTTGACCAAACAGAGGAGGCTCAGGGAGCTAGCTTTTGGCTTAAGGACAACTGAAGCTGCCAGGAACAACCTCTGTAGAGCAGGGAGCTCCCAGTTGGTGGAAAAAATCAAGCAGAAGTCAGAAGGTCACTGCTGTAGCTGTTGTAAAGGGAATTCTGGCAACAAGTCCTTTTCAATGCCTCCTAAACTTATGACAGCATGACTGAACTATAATTTTAATGTTTTGGTTAATATGAGGGAAATTGGACCTAAAAAGATGCTTGTTGCCATCTTCTTCCTCCCTCCTCACTACCCCCTCCACCCCAAAGTAAGTTCCATAGATGGGTAGGTGGGAGGTGGTTGGATCTTTGATATATATCAGTGAATAAAACAAACACCTAAAACAGTTCCTGGCACATACTAGACACCCAAATATTTGAGTGAAGAATGAGTAAAAACTCATTAAGTGTTTCATGTTACTGTCCTCTGCCTCAAGATTAGCTGCTACTGTCAGATACAGTTGATTTGCTTGTTTGGGTAGTGACATCAGTGGTATTTTTGCATGTGATGAGTCACTTTGACAGTTTTCCACATTCTATTTTATTTTTTAAATTTATTTATCTTTGGCTGCATTGGGTCTTTGTTGCTGTGCACGGGCTTTCTCTAGCTGCGGCGAGCGGGGGCTACTCTTCATTGTGGTGCACAGGCTTCTCATTGTGGTGGCTTCTCTTGTTGCAGAGCATGGGCTCTAGGCACACAGGCTTCAGTAGCTCTGGCTTGCGGGCTCTAGAAGGCAGGCTCAGTAGTTGTGGCGCATGGGCTTAGTTGCTCCACGGCATGTGGGATCTTCCCAGACCAGGGATTGAACCCATGTCCCCTGCATTGGCAGGCAGATTCTTAACCACTGTGCCACCAGGGTAGTCCCAATTTTCCACATTTTTTTTATTATAGATTTATTTACTTATTTTTATTTTTGGTTGTGTTGGGTCTTCATTGCTGCACGTGGGCTTTCTCTAGTTGCAGCCAGCAGGGGCTACTCTTTGTTGTGGTGCGTGGGCTTCTCATTGTGGTGGCTTCTCTTGTTGCAGAGCACGGGCTCTAGGCACGTGGGCTTCAGTAGTCGTGGCACAAGGGCTCAGTAGTTGTGGTGCACGGACTTAGTTGCTCCGCAGCATGTGGGATCTTCCTGGACCAGAGCTTGAACCCGTGTCCCCTGCATTGGCAGGCAGATTCTTAACCACTGTGCCACCAGGGAAGCCCCCAATTTTCCACATTTTAAAGAGAAAGAAATGTGGGAAGATTTGCAAGTATATCATTGAAAGGTCTGAAGTTAGCTGAATTGGGTAACTAGCAGGTTCTGTGCTGGTGCTACTTTTGATGAGAAAGGAAGATGTGGTCTTGGGGTTAGTAAGACAGATGATACCAGGACCCCAAATCCAGTTTTATCCAGGTTGCTGAACAGCATGATTTGGGGCAGAGCACACGTACTCACCTTCAATTGCTTGATTTTCTACTCATTGCCTAACAAATGTCCTGGACGCTTGTGGGCAATAATTTAACTACTGATCCAAGATCTTACTATACCCAAATATACCCTTTTAATTCTCTCAACTAAAACCCACACTCAGCTAAACTCTTCATTCTGTAGCACAAACCAGTCATATATTTCCTGTTCTCTGCCTCTTATATTTGAGACCATCACTGCCTTCTTCACATGGATGGTCTGGGAGTTGAGATGGATTAGAAGTATTTAAAGATAGTGAGGAGTCTGGCTTAACAGAAGTGTCAGCTAATGGTTACAATAATAAATAGTAAAATAAATTGAGTGCAGCAGATACAGGACTGGAGGGGGAGTGGGAGAAGCAAGTAGCAAATGATTGGAATTGACTTTTGTTACCATATGTGATCACATGATTGCCAACCTCCTCTACCCCCTCCCCCCAATTAATTACTGCGTGTAATTCAAATAGTGATAAAAATAATGTCTCATGTTTCACTTTCTCTAATGTGTTTAAGGAGCTCTGAAGAGTTCTGAAGACCATCTTATTGAAGGGGAAGGGCCAGGTGAACCTGCTCTGCATGAGGTACTGGGCAAGTCACTCAATGTCTATAATCTCCTAACAGGGAGATTGCCTATGGTTTGTGCAGTGACTCGCTCACTATCATGGAATCAGAATAAACTGGCAGTTCTGTTAGACTTATTTTTGGATCCTTGTACAATATTCTATACTGCTTTTATTTTATATACATTTACATTTGTTTACATGTTTACACTCATTACTCTATAACCAAGCTCAATCTTCCTTTATACCTTTTCTGTTTGGGGTAGTAGAGAAATTTTACAGCCCACAGCCAGATGTATCTGGAAGAGGAGTGGAACATGGAGGATACCTTATAAATTAAACCAGCACATTTAATAAAGTGTAACTTCTCATACTTATAATTAATGGGTTTTTTTTTCCCTTTATTTTCAAAAGGCTGGCTTTTCTCCATTACTCTACTATCAAAATCAAGAACTGCCTAATGGGTCTGTCAAGGAGGATCCAGCTCCTACTCCTGCTCCTCTGGAGGTCTCAAGCCCAGATACTACCGAGGAAGTAGCAGATCATAAGCCTAAACTCTGCAGGCTGGTCAAAGGTGAAGATGGCTACGGCTTTCACTTAAATGCGATTCGGGGTCAGCCAGGCTCATTCGTCAAAGAGGTATGGTGATCTGGTTCCGGCAGCCCAATGAACAGTCACAATTAGGAGAGTCCCAGTTTCTCCCACTCACTGATGGCTCAGTAAAAAGGTTACATTGAAGGCTTACACTGAGGGTCTCACTTGGGTTCAAATAAATGCTGTTATGGTCTTGTACCCTTTAAGATAGGTACTAGTACATCCTAAGCTCACATCTTTCATTTCTTAAACATCTGTTCCACCTAATTGTCTCTATAGATACTTTCAAATCAAACACTGTAAACAGAGTGAGCTGACATGACTGTAGTGACAGTCACTAATGATTCTGGGAGTGATACTTGTTTGCTTTTGTGCATTTGGCATAATGCCCCTACCCTGCAGGGACTGACAGTGAGAAGACTATCTCTACAGTTCTCAAGCTGGGAACAAAGAAGGCGGACCTATGAAATCTAATGCCTTCAACCCAGAAGACATATGATATTCAACCACTGTGACACTATTCATTTGAGTACGGAAGTTGTAGCCTTCATAAGCAGAAAAGCAATAGAGCACCATTCTCAACTTCTCTACCTCAAGGAGAAATAATAACATGATTAAGAATAAATTCTCAACGTCCTCATCTCTCCTCCGAAGAATAGCTAGTCTAACATTCTGTTATCTGTGTTTGGAAGTGATAACTCAGAACCTCTGCCCACAGGTACAGAAGGGTGGCCCTGCTGACCTGGCTGGGCTAGAGGATGAGGATGTCATCATTGAAGTGAATGGAGTGAACGTACTGGATGAGCCCTATGAGAAGGTGGTGGACAGAATCCAGAGCAGTGGCAAGAATGTCATACTCTTAGTCTGTGGAAAGAAGGCCTATGATTATTTCCAGGCTAAGAAAATCCCTATCGTTTCCTCCATGGTTAATCCACTGGATGACACCCCTGATCCCGAAGAAGGAACACCGGAGGAATCAGAGCAAGACTCGCACACGGCAAAAGAACGAGTGAGTGGTGATACATTTCTTTTAGAGATCTAACTAACCAGAGTCTGGTAAATCCTTAATAAGTGCACCATGTGTCTATGTTTACCACAGATTTCCTAAAATACTAGAAAATTACAGTGTAAAGAGAACTAGCAAATTCATTTATCGTGGCAGAGAGGACATGGTATAAGAACAGCAAACATCTTATTTTTCATAGCATGGAGTTTGATGGTAACTTATCAAAATTATAATGGGAACCACCAGAAGAAACGGAATCAGACTATTTATGTACAAATTCTGGATATACCATTTATCAGCCTTGGGTAAATGGATTTATTCTCTGTGCCTCAGTTTCCCGACCTATAAAACAAGGATAATTTGTCAGATTATTATTAGGATTATATTAATTAAGACTGTTAAAGTGCTTTGAGCAGTGCCTGCTTCATAGTAAGCATGAAAATGAATGGTGGTGGTTAGTGACAGTATTGTTTTTAAAATAATTGGCAGATATTCAAGTTTTATTACTGGGGAAGAGTAAGCATTATTCCGTATGTATTTGGATTAGATAAATTCCTTGGTAAGTCTCAATTTCTTTTCACAGGTGAACTTGAGGTCCAAAAGTAAACTGACCTAAGTTCATAAAGAAAATGTATGGCAAAGCCAAGACTCTAAAAGTTTTATTCTTTCTGTTACATTATTTCTATTGATTGGTAATATAAAAAACAAATACTCATTTTTAATGAATACATGCTGTCTTAGTCTGTTTGGGCTGCTAAACAAAATAGCATAGACTGGTTGGCTTATAAACAACAAACATTTATTTCTCACTGTTCTCGAGGCTGGGAAGTCCAAGATCACGGCACAGACAGATTCAGTGTCTGGTGAAAGACCTCTTCCAGGTTGCAGACTGCTGACTTCTGGCCGTGCCTTCACATGGAAGAAGGGGCTGCGGAGTTCTGGGAGGCCTCTTTTATAAGGGCACTAATCTCAATCATGAGAGCTCTGCCCTCACGACCTAATCACCTCCCAAAGGCCCTACCTCCTAATAACATCACCCTGGGGAACAGGATTTCAACTTACCCATTTTAGGGAGATACAGACTTGCAGACCATAGCATACATGAGAACCATTGACCTTGTATTCTAGATGTCTTTAAAAAATTCTATAATAACTCTATAGGAAGTCATTATAGTACTATGCTAACTTTATAGAAAAGAAATTATATATATATGGACATTAAGAAATGTGTTAGTGTCAAACAGCAAACTGGAAACAAAGCCAAGTATAGAATTCAGGTCACCTGGCTTCTAGTGAGTGACTCTACTCCCTGATTTAAGTCATGCAACTCTAGAATAGATCATCCATCTCCTGATGTTCACACTCTTACCACTTATAGATCCTTTGTTTTCTTTTGCACAGGCCCACAGTACAGCCTCTCATTCTTCTTCCAATTCTGAAGATACAGAGATGTGATGAGAACAAGCAATAGCTTTGGCTGATAGCTGTTTCTGGGTATTTAATAGGAATCCTTTCCTAAGGAATGAGCTACCACCGGTTTACTGTCTCTGTTAGAGAAGAACTCCTCTGGAAACCAGTTTGTCATGTGTGATTGTCTTTTGTTGTCATCTGTTTTAGGGGCGGCTACTGCAGATAGCTTATTTATGGTCAACTTAGGAAAAGTTAAGGCAGGAGCCAGATGCTTTTCATTTGATTTCTTTCAAGCGTCAACTTAACTACATTTCTCTGTATGCTGTTACCTCTTCTGTAGGTTCCTAGAGCACCAAAGATGATTCATAAATTTGTATATGTGAGAAC
This sequence comes from Balaenoptera acutorostrata, assembly GCF_949987535.1. Classification (NCBI taxonomy): domain Eukaryota; kingdom Metazoa; phylum Chordata; class Mammalia; order Artiodactyla; family Balaenopteridae; genus Balaenoptera; species Balaenoptera acutorostrata. Next base: position 108,365,811 of record NC_080064.1, on the reverse strand, counting down.
TGCTAATTAAAGTATCTGAACAGATAAGCCTATTAAAATTATCCTTTGTAAGAATGTTGTTGTTGCTAAAATAAATGCCATTAAAAATGCCTTTTGAGTATGCTTAAATTTTGCCTGTTAGCTGATGTAACCTTAATAGTGCTTTTGTTTTTGGTAAACTTTTTATGCTTTAACCTTCATGTTGCCTCTAGAAACCCAAAACACAATAAAACTCAGAATAAGATCTTAGTAATAAAAAGAGACTTCCTGGTAATAAAATTCAGGATTTTCTTAAATTGCATATCTGAGCGTTCTACAAATTTTCCAACAGCTTCCTTTTACAGATGAAGAAATTGAGTTGTAGGATAGGAAAGTGACTTATTCCAGTTAACAGTTATTCATTGTTTTACCCCACAGCACGAGGGGCAGATGAAAAGAAAAAATGAGATATCATCACTGCCTTGAATTTAGAGTAATTCACTTTTAAATAATAAGTTGAAAGGAAATCAAGAAAAATGACATACTTTGAAGTCTCTCTTGGTAGACTCCAGTTCAGTTGCATACCATTCCTTCCCCAGGACAGATAACCTCTTGGTTATTTTAAGGGGACAGGTGTTGGGGAGGAAGGGTGGGATGCCAATTCATATTAGATCACACAAGCGTAACTTTTTAACCAAGCTATCCTTGATAAAATGATGCTAAGTCCAAAGTGTTAACAATTTCTGATTTTAATGATAGTCAATCTCAAGGGAACGTCATAACCTTCTCCATGTGATCCTTGACTTGAACAGAATCTCGTGTTTGGCCCAGCTACCTTAGATCTCGCTTAGCCCAGAATTCCAGTGTATTTTCTCCCCTTAGTTTCTTGGCTCTGCCCAGTCCCGCCACCCAGCATACCGCACCAGCCTCAAACCCAAACAGGGTGCTCTTGGCTGAGTACTAGCTTGAGTTACTTCCCTCTCTCATTTCTGTGATCATGAGTAGCTGATGCTACTCATGATCACAGTATCATCTGAGGAGGAAGGTGTGAGCTGGAGGTAGAATATGCTACCACAGCATTTTGTTTGTTTAAAAAATGTTAGGCCCCGGTCCCCTCCATTTTTTCCCTCTTATATCCAAACTCTGACACCACTGGCCTGTAGCAGTCTGTAATAGGCATGAGTTCAAGGTGCCATATGCTTCTCTGGTGCCTGTTTGTGGGCCAAATAGAGGAAGAGTATGCTGGAGAGAGCACTGACCAGGAAGATGACATCAAACCACCGGTGATAGAAGTTGAACTGTAGCTCTCCAAGGACTTCGGTGATTATGGTGCGGTACTCCAGAGGCATGCTCATTCGGATCAGCAGCACAGAGGAGACGAAGTACATGCCCTGTAAGTCAGATTAATCCAGAAGTCCCTTTGAATGTAGTGACAGACAAGTCCCAGGACATTGTTAAAATATTTAAAAGTATAGAACACATTTCTGGCATTTTACAGCTGTACACATAAAGCTAGTTCCTTAAACTTACCATTATCTGTGCTAATAGCAGGACAATGACATTGGAGGACTTACTGCTGGATATGGCATAAAAGAACTGTCAAGAAAGGGAGGAGAGATGAATTTATACAGTACTGCTAGATTCCTGTGTCAAAAACATTAAGTAGTACAGTTAACATTTAATTAAAAATGTCTCTTCCATGCCACAATCCTGTATAGAACCATTCATATGATTAAGGCTATAAATAAGATATTTAAATAGACTGCCCCAAAAGGATCCAGTTATACTTTTCCCATATGGGTAAATTGGTGGTTTTAGGTATTATAACATGAAAGGATTCCACCTTATCAGAAACTATGTGATACATGTGATTTTTTTTTTAATTAATTAATTTTATTTTTTTATTTTTGGCTGCATTGCGTCTTCGTTGCTGCGTCCAGGCTTTCTCTAGTTGCGGCAGGCGGGGGCTACTCTTCGTTGCGGTGCGCGGGCTTCTCATTGCGGTGGCTTCTCTTGTTGTGGAGCACCGGCTCTAGGCTCGCAGGCTTCAGTAGTGGTAGCACGTGGGCTCAGTAGTTGTGGCTCACGGGCTCTAGAGTACAGGCTCAGTAGTTGTGGCACACGGGCTTAGTTGCTCCGCGGCATGTGGGATCTTCCCAGACCAGGGCTCGAACCCGTGTCCCCTGCATTGGCAGGCGGAGTCTCAACCACTGTGCCACCAGGGAAGCCCGATACATATGATTTTAACATCATTATAAATCATTAAAACCAATTACTCCAGGCCACTCCAAGCCCTTGAAATTGTTACTAGGCTCCTGAGCTCTTCCTAAAATTGTGCTAGATGCTTGGTGATCCCTTCTCCCCTCCCAACCTCTTCTCTCCTTTCATTCAAACAATTCTTGGATTTTGAAATCCCTACCTCTTCTACCAGAGAGGATTTACCTTCCAGCTCCATGAAGCCTTCCTCTGTTGATCAGAAAATAGCTGAACATTCTGCTTCTCCTACTTCCATATCCTCCTTACAAACAACTCTCACAGTTATTCTTCTAACCTCAAATACTATCTCATTTATTCATTCCAAATACCTGCTCAGTACCTACCATGTGCCACGTTCTGTTCTAGATGCTGGTGACATATCAGTGAATGAAACAGACTGTGATCTCATTCTATGACCTTTGGTAACTAACTGTACTTATCTGATTGGTGTATGATGCAAATACATCATCATCAACTTATGTATTAGTTTAACTTTTTCTTTTATTCTGTTGTATGTCTTTTAAATATTTGTGACTGTTGTTTAAAATCTCAGAAGGCAGAAATGTTAATTAGGTAAAATCATCTCACAGTGCCACATGTAATTAAATTAGTACTTTTAAACTCTGTGATACAACCTACCTTGGTAAGAGTGATCAGCAGTCCTCTGATAGACGTGACAATGATTATTCCAACCAGAATGAAGGAAATGTGTTGGGACCAGAACTTCACCTGTCCACACGACAGGAAGGAAAAATATTTGTTAAATTTCTGTTCAGAGATATGGGAAAGCTAAGAAGACGCATTCTTATCACTTATGTAGCTGTGAGAGGGAACTTCATTAGCAAGTAAGTGGAAGCGAAAACATGTACAGGAAGACTGCAGTGGATGTCTTAACTAGCAGACTTAAAACTTAAGGACAGAAGAAAGCAAGTGCAATGAAGTGATGAAAATAACTCTAATAACCAGAAGAAACACAAAGCTAATAACAAAGCTTCAAGTGAAAAGCATGAATTAAAAGGAAACTAAATAGCAGCCTGATAATTTTTAATATCTGTGAATGACAGTTCTCTGATCACCCAAAAGTATAGGAAACTTTTCTTCTTATAATAAAAGAATATGTAGACAGTCTCAGCTATAGTCTAGGAAATAGCTGACCTTCATCTGAATCACATGATGATACCTTTTTCTCCTCTTGGATTGCTTCAGAGTGACAGGCAGCTGTGATACCCTGTGCTTGATTGAGGGCTGAAAAGCATCTGAGGGGGAGCTGCATTGCTAACATCTAAGAGATGTTATTCAGAATTATGAAACGTGGAGCACATATATAGATGAGTTATAGATGGAATACATATACATACACAGCAGCTAGCCTCAAAGCACTGATAAGGGCATTTCTAAAAACTCACCCCAGTAAAAAAATTTAAAAGAGGAAAACATATGTGAAAAAAGAGCGAAGCATACTTTACCGTATAATTTATACACTACTTGAAGGAAAGATACCATGCTTCTTCACATGAAAAAGGATACACTATTGATCTATCATCAAAAAAATGTGTGCTTTGGGGCTTCCCTGGTGGCGCAGTGGTTGAGAATCTGCCTGCCAATGCAGGGGACACGGGTTCGAGCCCTGGTCTGGGAAGATCCCACATGCCGCGGAGCAGCTAGGCCCGTGAGCCACAATTACTGAGCTTGCGCGTCTGGAGCCTGTGCTCCGCAACAAGAGAGGCCGCGATAGTGAGAGGCCCGCGCACCGCGATGAAGAGTGGCCCCCACTTGCCGCAACTAGAGAAAGCGCTTGCACAGAAACGAAGACCCAACACAGCCAAAAATAATAAATAAATAAATATTTAAAAAAATGTGTGCTTTGAGCTGTTTCTCAAGGAGTGGAGCTCAATTTGCTCTGGTGCATTTTTATTTTATCCAGCTACCAGGGGCATGTCCAGCTGAGATGGCAGGCTGGGGGTAGCATGCAGTCTGTGGCCAGGATCGTAGCACAGCTAAATGGCACTCATGGGGACTAAGAACATGACATTGGCCTTATTATCAAAGTGCTAATCAGCTAGAATCATTGGCTATATATATATATACCTGGAAAATATACTATTCTACAAATAAAGACATTAAACTTAAGTTGGGACAAGAGTGTGTTTAGTAACAGTGGTATTATAAAACACGTAGAAAGATGATTAAAAAAACCTTTGTGCACAGATGACAGTTTACATTTTTAGCTCAAAACCCACATGAATTAATTGATACAGATAATTTTTTATAGCAGAAATCATTTCAGTTCTAACACAAAAACACTAATTAGTATTTAATTTTCTACCAGAGGAATCAAAGGTGAGTTATATTTGAAGATGTCATCAAGTATCACAGAGAGAAGTATTTGAATATTTGTTACGGAGAAGCTGGTGAATGGTAGCTGCTACAGAGACGAAGAGGAGGAACTACAGAAAAAATCACTATCCATGACAATAATAATTTCCAGTCGTTACTTATGGTTTTATGCCCTTTACGAATTTGCCATATGAATATGCCAAAATATAGAGGAGAGTGAGAAGAATGAAAGCAGAAGCAAGTACCTAGAATAAGGAGTTAGAATCTAAATAATTGTAATTTAGAGCAGATAAAATAGAAAGAAACATAACAAACAAGGATTTTGATATAACTCTTACATCAAATTGGATCCCCAGATAATTCACAGTGATCTCAATGCCTCTTGTGACTGGATCAGTTTTCCCAACTCGGTCAAAAACGATATTAATGGTTGCCTGCAGAGACACCGACCTTTACATTAGAGTATCTCAATAATCACCATTTTAAAAAATGATTCAAAATAATGAATTAATCACCAAATGTACCTTACAGGTGGATATTCCTAAAAATTCAATTCTACTCTCAATCTAAATCATATATAAGAAATCTATTTTGGCTATTCACACATAGGCAAACAAAAGTCCCTATCTACACTATCTTTCTTTTCTGTAGAGTACAAAGGTGAATAAGGCTATGACATATACAACTTAATTTAATAGGATCCAGAAAGGAAACATTTTGGTAGACGAACTCAGGGTAAGAGAATCAAGGAATGCCAGGGTCATTCCCTGTGGTTATTTTCTGACAGCTCTAATAGTAATCACTAAAACAACAAATAGAGAGTTATAGCTGACAAGCCAACAAAGAAGATCAAATGGAATTACGAAAAATACCCAATTAATCCAAAAGAAGGAAGAAAAAAAGGAAAAGGGAAAAAAGAACACATGAGATGAATAAAAACATACAGCAACATGGTTGTTTTAAACTCAGTCATATCAATAATCACATTAAATATAAATGGTCTAAACCAGGGGTTGGCAGACTCTGCCACTGTCATATAACTGTAGTTACAGACAATATGTAGATAAATGGGCTTGGCTATGTTCCAATAAAACTTTTAAAATAAAAGCAGGTGGTGGCTGGATTTGGCCTGTGGGCTACAGATGGCTGACCCCTGGTCCAAATATGACAATTAAATGGCAGAGGCCATCAGATTAGATAAAAAAGCAAGTTGCGGGGCTTCCCTGGTGGCGCAGTGGTTAAGAATCCCCCTGCCAATGCAGGAGACACGGGTTCGAGCCCTGGTCCAGGAAGATCCCACATGCCATGGAGCAACTAAGCCCATGTGCCACAACTACTGAAGACTGCGCTCTAGAGCCCATGAGCCACAACTACTGAGCCCATGTGCCACAACTACTGAAGCCCGTGTGCCTAGAGCCCGTGCTCTGCAACAAGAGAAGCCACCGCAATGAGAAGCCTGCACACTGAAACGAAGAGTAGCCCCCGGTTGCTGTAACTAGAGAAAGCCCATGCGCAGCAACGGAGACCCAGCGCAGCCAAAAATAAATAAATAAATAAATAAATAAATAAATTAAAAAAAAAAAGCAAGTTGCTTACAAGAAACCCACTTTAAATATAAAGATACAAATAGGTTAAAAGTAAAAGTATGGAAAAAGATATATTATGTTAACGCTAATCAAAAGAAAGCTGGAATGTCTATATTCATATCAGACAAAGTAGATTTCAGAGCAAAAAATAAAAGGGCCATTTCATAAGAATAAAAGAATCATTTCAACAAGGGGCACATAATGACCCTACATGACATACATGAAGCAAAAAAATGATAGAATTTAAAAAAAGGCAAATCCACAATAATAGGTGGAAATTTCAACACCCCTCTCTCAGTAATTAAGTAGTCAGAAAATCAGTAAGAGTACAGAAAACTTTAACAATACTATCAACCAACTTGACCTAATTGACACTTGCAAGCCATTCCACCCAACAGAAGTAGAATAAACATTCTATTCAAGTGTATATAGAACATCAACCATGGTTAACCATATTCTGGGTCAGAAAACAAGTCTCAATAAATTTAAAAAGATTCAAAGTATATTTGCAGATCACATGAAATTAAATTAGAAAGCAATTACAGAAAGATATTCAGATGATCCCCAAATATTTTATGACATACCTCTAACCCACAAGTCAAAGAAGAAATCAAAAAGGAAATCAGAAAGTATTTTGAACTGAATGAAAATAAAAATAAACATATCAAAAAAGTTGCATTTTGTGAGATGCAACTAAAATAGTGCTTAGCAAGAAATTTATAGCATTAAGACACCTATATTAAAAAAAAGGTTTCAAACCAATGATCTTAGCTTCCACTTTAAGAAGTTAGAAAAAGAAGACCCCAAAAAAGCAGAAGAGAAATAATAGTGGAAACCAGAAAAACAACAGAGAAAAATCAATTAACCCAGATGCTGGTTCTTTGAAAAGTTCAATAAGATTGATAAACTTCTATCAAGACTGATCAGAAAAAAAGAGAAAAGACACACATTATCAATATCAAGAATTAGAGAGATATCAATTCACACCCACTAAAATTATTATAACTAAAAAAGATAGATAATAAGTGTTGGAGAGGATGTGGAGAAATTGCAACCATCACACATTGCTGGCAGGAATGTAAATTGGTACAGATGCTTTGGAAAACAGGCTGGTAGTCTGGCAGTTTATTAGAAGGTTAAACAAATAGTTAGCGTATAACCCAGCAATTCTACCCCTACAGGTATATACCTAAGAGAAATGAAACATCTGTCCACATAAAAACTTATACATGAATGCTCACAATAGCATTATTTCCAGTGACCAAAAAGTGGAAACAACTCAAATGTCCATCAACTGATGAGTGGATAATTTAAATTAATGTGGTATATCCATATAATGAAATAAATATTACTCAGTCATAAAAAGGAATGAAGTAGTGATAGAGGCTACAACATAGATGAACACTGAAAAAATTATGTGAAGAAGCCAATCACAAAAGACCACATTGTATGATTCCATTTACATGAAATGTCCAGAATAGGGAAATGTATAGAGACAGAAAGTATCAATAGATTAGTGGCTGCCTAAGGCTGGGGGAGAAATAGGGAATGACTGCTAGTGAGTATGGGATTTCTTTTTGGGGTGATAAAAATAGATTGTGTTGATGGTTACACACTTTGTGAATATTACAAACCACTGAATTGTACACTAAATGGATGAATTGTATTGCATGTGAATTATATCTCAATAAAGCTGTTACATAAAAAGAGAATGAGAGAGGTGACATCATTACAGATTTTATAAATATTAAAAGGGTAATAAGAGAATACTATGAACAATCTTATGCCAATAAATTTGACAACTTCAATAAAAATGGATAAATTCTTTGTAAGACACAAGTACAAAAGTTCACTCAAGAAGAAATAGATAACCCTGAATAAACTTTATAAATATTAAAGAAATTATATTTGTAGTTAAAAAATCTCTCTGCAAAGAAAACTCCAGGTCTAGATGGCTGATGAAATCCACCAAACATTTAAGAAAGAAATAATAACAATTCCACACAAACTCTTCTGCTAATTAGAAGAGAAAGAAATACTTCTCAACTTATTCTCTAAGGTTAGACACCTAAACCAAACAAAGACATTAACAAGAAAACTACATTCTGGTATTCCTCAGAAACATAGATGCAAAAATTCTTAACAAAATTTTAGTAAATTAAATCTAACAAAATATAAAAAGGATAATACATCATGGCCAAGTAAAGTTTACTGCAGGAATGCAAGGTCAGTTTAATATTCAAAAATTAATGTAATTCACTATATTAGCAGACTAAAAAAGAAAAACCATATGATCATCTCAATAGATGCAGAAAAGCATCTGACAAAATCAAACATGCTTTCATGATTAAAAACACTCAAGAAACTATGAATAAAAGAAAATTCCTCAGCCTGATAAAGGGCACCTAGGAAAAAGCGACAGCTAACATCATACTTAATGGTGTAAGACTGGATGCTTTCCCCCTAAGATCAGGAACAAGATCAGGATGACTGCTCTATTTATCTCTGTAACTGGAGGCTTTGGTCAGTGCAGTAAGGCTGGGAGAGGAGAAGAAGAAAGGTAGAATGGAATTGTTTATGTAGAAAAATCCTATGAAATTTATAAAAAGCTTCTAGAAATAATAAGGGAGTTTAGCAAGGTTGCAGAATATAAGATCAATATACAAGAATCAATTGTATATCTATATACTAGTAACACTTGGAAATTAAAATTATAAAAACATTTTCATTTATAATAGCATCAAAAAATTAAATACTTAAGAGATAAATCTGATGAAAGTTTTGTATACTAAAAACTATAAAACACTGTTGAGAGAAACTAAAGAAGATCTAAATAAATGAAGAGTTGTACCATGCTCATGAATTGGAAAACTCATTGATCAAGACAGTGTGGTATGGGCAGAAGTAAATATATAAGATACATATAAATCTCAATAGAAAAAAAGAGAGTACAGAAACAGACCCACACACATATGGTCAATTAGTTTTTGACAAAATTGCAAAATCACCTCAATGGAGAAAGGATACTCTTTTCAACAAATGGTGCTAGAAAAATTGGCTATCTATATGAAAAAAATGAACTTGGATTCATACTCCAATATCATATTAGAAAATTAACTCAAGATGGATCATAGACCTAAATGTAAAACCTAAAACTATAAAATTTCTAGAAGAAAACATATGAAAAAAATCTTTGTGAAAAATCTTTAGACAAAGATTTCTTAGATACAACACCAAAAGCATAATCCATAGTAGGAAAAAAAAAGATAAATTGGACTTCATCAAAATGAAGAATTTCTGGTTTTTGAAAGATACTGCTAAGAGAATGAAAAGCCAAGCCACTGACTGGGAGAAAATATCTGAAAATCACATATTTGATAAAAGGCTTCCAGACTATATTGAAAAACTCTCAAACCGAATAAAAAGAAAACAACCTAATTAAAAAATTGGCAAAAAATTTGAATAGATACATTGCCAGAGAGGATATACAGGTGGCAAAAAGGCACATAAAAAGTTGTTCAGGGCTTCCCTGGTGGCACAGTGGTTAAGAATCCGCCTGCCAATGCAGGGGACACGGGTTCAAGCCCTGGTCCGGGAAGATCCCACATGCCACGGAGCAACTAAGCCCGTGCGCCACAACTACTGAGACTGCGCTCTAGAGCCCACGAGCCACAACTACTGAGCCCACGTGCCACAACTACTGAAGCTCGTGTGCCTAGAGCCCGTGCTCTGCAACAAGAGAATCCACCGCAATGAGAAGCCCGCGTACCGCAACGAAGAGTAGCCCCCACTCGCCGCAACTAGAGAAAGCCCGCGCGCAGCAACGGAGACCCAATACAGCCAAAAATTAAAAAAAAAAAAAAAAAAAAAAAAAGTTGTTCAACATCATTAGACATTAGGAAAATGCAAATTAAAATGATTCAATACCACCTCATACCTATTAAAACATCTAAGATTAAAAAGACTGACTACACAATGTTGGTGAGGATGTGGAATAACTGAAACTCTCAAACACTGCAGGTGGGAATATAAAATGGTGCAACCTCTTTGGAAAAGTTTGGCTATTTCTTCAAAAGTCAAACATACATCTGCCATATGATCCAGCCATTCTATACTTAAGTGCTTTCTCCCAAGAGAAAAGAGAGCGTATGTCCAAATACAGACTTGTACACAAATGTTCACAGCAGCTTTACTGTAATATCCCCAAATTGAAAACAAATATCAATCAGCAGGTGAACAGATAAACAAATTGTGGCACATCCATACAATGGAACACTACTCAGCAATGAAAAGGAAGAGAGAGGCATTACAAAGGGGCCTGAGGAAACTTTTGGAAGTGATGGATGGATATGTTCTCTATCTTGATTGTGGTGATGACTGTTGCACAGGTATATATATATATATATATATATATATATATATATCAAAACTTACCAAATTGTATACTTTAAATATGTACAGTTTGTTGAATGTCAATTACATCTCAATAAAGCTGTTAAAAATGTTATGCTCTCCTAAAGGCTGCATCTCAGAAAAAGCCTTTAGTATCTTAGTTAACTGAATACACTATCTTCATTTATCCTCTCCCACTGAATGAATCAAGATTTAAAAACGTCATCTGAATGGGTATTAACATCAATTTATTATAACATTAGATCTGTTAAATCCAGAATCCTCCATTCATCTACACTGATCAAAATTAACTAACAAGCTGACAAAGCTCCTCTTTGTGCAAGCACAGCCCCAGTGGGAAAGTCACCAAACTAGAACGTCAAATCAGCCTTTTCTATAATCACACTGAAATCCATTAATACCTGCAGATGAGTCACAAGTAAAGACAAATAATGCAGTACATAAAATGCACATGAAGAATAGAGCGTTAAGGGAGAGCCACAAAAGAATAAGAGCTGTCGGTGCTTTGTGACCACCTAGAGGGGTGGGATAGGGAGGGTGGGAGGGAGGGAGATGCAAGAGGGAAGAGATATGGGAACATATGTATAACTGATTCACTTTGTTATAAAGCAGAAACTAACACACCATTGTAAAGCAATTATACTTCAATAAAGATGTTTAAAAAAAAAAAAGAGTAAGAGCTGTAAGCACAGAAGATGAATTTATCTGTAGAAATATGTTTTAGAATTTACTTTTTGGGTTATATACAGATTATTAAAAAGGACAGGTGGTTTCTATTCTGAGCTGAAGGTAGGAATTGCGTTATATGCAGTCACGTACTCATGCGTAATATGGAAAGCAGCATGTAAAATAAGAAACTTCAATATTCACTCTTCATATATTTCATAATCTAAGAACTTATTCATGATTTCTGACAGAAGAAAAATGCAACCTCCCTCTTCTAGGTGACCCAAAAAGGAGAGGGTGAAAAAACGAGGCTCAGAGATGTGAAAGATCACATTTTCTATTGACTCAACTGGATTTGGAATTTAGTTCAATGCCTCAACTGAACCCAATCTTCTCTCTCTGCCATTACCAAGGAAAATCACCTAAATCCTGACAATTAAAAATAATATACTTACCATGAAAATTTTCCAAACACAGTAAATAGAGAAAAAGTAACCCAGAAAATTAAAATATTTCCCCTTGAAAGTTTTGGAGTATTCTATTCTCTCCTGAGGGAAAACAAACACAAAACATGGTTAGTCTCAGCAAAATTACATTTATATTCCACAAAATTCCTGCCTCTATGAATCACTGTTCAGGCTAAGAATTAAAACCACACATGATAATAATAATAATATTAAAATAACAGTAATAGTAGTAGTGGGAAAAATTTATTGAATGATTACTTTAAGCCAGAAATTAGGATAAACACCTTCCATGCATTATCTACTTTAATCTTCATAACAACTCTTATGAGATATGTTCTCTTTAATTTTACAGATGAGAAAACAGAGGCTTAGAGAGGCTAAATAACTTGCTTAAGGTTGCAGAGCTAGTGAGTAAGAGAAGTTAGGCTCAGGTCTATCTGTCTTCAAAGCCTATGTTTACCTCTATCCTACATGGCTATTCCTGTGAAGTAATCCTCAAAAAGGATTAAAATAGTTTGAACAACCTTAACTAATAGATTTTGCATATTTAAATTACATTGCATTTTAGGTGTACAAAGGAAAGTTACCCTTGTAGTTAGGTCCCTTCTTGATCCGGATCCTTTAAAATAGGGCTAGACCACGGCAGATTGGTATCTTACTGCTCTTACACTATTACTAACTTGCAAGAGAATAGAAAACAGAGGAGCTACCACAGGAGCTACCCTCTTGATCCTGGATCATCAGTAGGAAGTGGTGTGTGCCACCTTCCTAGATGATTAAAAGCCTCTTCTGACTATCCCACTAATTTCTATTTTTGAGAGCATTCCATTAAGGGTTTTGCTACTGGTAGGAGCAATGTCACAAAGACTGCAGCCATCAGTGCTTCATGGCTGATACTGAAGCTATGAGGTGCCTCTTACATGGCTTGGCCATAGAGGATGCTAAAAAGCTATTCAGTCTTGTTCTCTCTTCAATCATATTAGTAAAAACCACACTTCAGTTTCCTTGCTCTGTACCTTCGTAGCATATAGATCAGCCGTTTCCAGAAAAAGCTGCCTGCTTAGTTCTTCCAAAGCATCCACTTCCTGTTGAATAAGAGTAAGATCTGGCACAAAATGGGCATCAAGATTTAAATCACACAGAAGTTTCAAGGAATAGCAATGAAGAAAGCATATGCTTTTGGTTTCTTCTACAGTGGGTCCTAGGAACTGCCCATATTTTCAATTTCCTGCTTATAGCCAGCAGTACTACTTTAGAACAATTTTTCCAACCTCAGACACAGGTGTATAAAAGCTTTTCCATCAAGAGCATCCCCACCAACCACCTACCACTCAGTTTCTCACTAGCTCAAGTGGCTCAGAGAGATGGTTCTGTTTATCTTTGCTTTATCTAGTTAGATTAAGTCAAATGTAATCTTTGGAATCTCAAAAGGTTACATAGTAAGAGAAACACCTATAATATAGCAAAGTTTTCTCCTGAAATATCTGAATAAATACAATGTTAGTGAAGGGAACTAATGTTTCCTGAGTTCTAATACAGGCTGGGATTTATAGACATTACCTTCTTTAGTTCTTTACAGATATTATCTTCTATTATTTACAACAATCCCATGAGATAGGTGTTATTATCCATTTTGCAGATAAGGAAAGTAAAGCTCAGAGAGTCAAATAACTTGCTCAAAGTCACACAGCTAATAGGCATGGAAGCAAAGTCAGATCTGCCTTACTCCAAGGCCTGCTCTTTCCATTACGCTATGCCACTTTCGAAGAACTCAGTGAGGTCGTGTGATTATCCTCTCCATTTAGGAAAGGACTCAGAGATCTTAAATAATCCTGATACTTTTTTGACTTGACTTAGTGTTGCTAAGAAAGCTTAAACCTAAACTTTGGCCTTTATGAATTTTTAAGTAATAAAAACAGTAAAGACAGCCCCTTCTAAAACAGAAGCATTGGCTTTACTCCAAATCCTCCCTCCTCTCTGTGAGTTTTCCACTATTACCCAAATCAGCAAATGCCCTTCAGCTCCTTCCTCAGTAGTGGCTGCTGTTGGCATGGTCCAGGCCACTGAATAACGCGGTTTAACGAGTTACACGTTTGGCTCTTCCATGATTAGGCAGTAAGCTCCTTGAGGAGAGAGGCTATCCTCTGCTCATCATTTTTCCCCTTAGCACCCTGTCTGGAAATAGGAGACGAGAAATGAATTTAAAGTCATCTTTTTTTTCTCTCTCCTGTGGTCATCCTACTTCTTTTTTTTTTTTTTTTCTAATTCTTACCTGCATTTCACACCAGAAAGATATATCATAATTTATAGCAAGAATAGGTTACATTCTTTTCCTCCAATTGAGGCACAGGGGAATTTGTTCTTCCTCAGGCCAGAAAATGAAGCAGGAATATGCTATTTCACCTCTAGTCCCCCACCCCAAATTCCAGCTTAATGACCTGGTAGCCACAAAGAGATCTGGTTACTCAATTTGGGAATCAGTTTAACACTGCAACCAGCTGGGCCAAGACAAGTCCATTATCCCAATCTCCTTGATTCTTTAAACCAAAAAGTCACTGGAGATACAGAGCTGCTTAAAATTTGTTTGTTTCTAAAACTGACTGCTTTAGAAATGGGCCCTTACAATCCCATATACAAACCATCCATTTGGGGGAGCCATTGTTTTGTGGTGGTTTTTCAGAGGTGGGAAATACAATAGTGTAGTGGAAAGAACTGAGGAGACCACAGTTCTGGTCTTATCTTTGCCACAAGCCACTGTGTGACTTAACTTCTCTGGGTCTATTTTCTCATCTGTAAAATGGAAAGACTGACATGTTAGGACCCCTTCAGTTCAAAGACAATGGTTTTATTATTTTATGATCTTCTATGGCTATTGGAAAGATGACTGTACACATTGTATTTCCTAAGCCCAGCCCTGGCCAGCTGAACTCTGATGCAGTCAGGTATCTTAGAAGAGAATATCCCAATACTATTTTTTCTTCTGCCCTTGGTCCAGAGTTGAGAAAAAGAATCAAGCAGAGGGATAAAGGATACTTTCACTTCCTGTGGCTGAAGTGGTAACACTCTTTATCATTCCCCAGAATCCTGATGGTTTGTTATGCACCTCCCCCTTCTGGAACATAGTCCTCCGTGTCACTGCCATCCTGAAATAAAATATAAAACCTCAGCAAGGAAGCATGGACCCTCGTAGTCCATTCTCATCTGCTTTCCAGTCTCATCACTGCTCCTTTCATTTGCTGAGCTGTTCGGGGAAGGATTCGAATTCTGGAGTCCCACTTTCCCACAGCTTACAATTGAGGGAAAAGCATACACTCCCGGAAGGAATGTGGAATAGGTGAAGGAGCACAGAATTGGAGTAGGCAATAAATTTGAGGACTGGCTCTACCACTTGGAAACTGTGAGACCTTAGAGTTTTCATCTCCTCACCTCTGGATGATTGTGAAGATCAGTGAAATAATATATTTAATTATTACCATTATCATTTAAAAACAAAATAAAACAATAGCTAACATGCCTAGCTAAAGGATCAGGTACAGGGTAGGAACTCAATAAATGTTTTCTTCTTTCCTTTTTAAAAGCAGACAGAAGAAAAACAAACAAACAAAAACCCCAGAAAATCACATAAACCTGGCCTCTTCTAAAACACTATTCTCCCTTTAATGACGGTCTCCCCCTACTACCGAATATATCAATGGAAAACTTGTCCTTCCTCTTGTCCTGTCAGTCTGTGGAAGGACCTACCGCCTCAGTAGTGGCTGCTGGCATGTTCCAGCCCACCACATAGAATAGGGTCCTTGTGAGGAAAAACAGATCATTTGTGCATAAATGGCTACTTGAAGAGTACAATAGGCCAAGGCCTACAGGCTTAAAATAAACCAGAATGAGTCCAATAAAAAGAGTTGTAGAACTAAAGAAAAATTTAACTCAAGGTTAACCTCAAAAGGATGACAAGAGATAGAAGTGGTAAGGATAAAGAAGCAGCACTGGTATTCATGGTTAGGACCAATACAAATGGAACCAATGGTACCAAATACCAAATGGTAATTTTGTGGGCTAAATTCTTTAAGCCATTGGTTAAAATGGTATTAATAATAAAGAATATTAAGTGTGTTAGCCACAATGACTTAACTGTTTCCTCCTTAAAATGACCTTTACCGGGATACTGAGTAAATGGAATATAGCTCCCAAGTTGTATTAGCTCCTTCTGCCTTTTCCTTTAATTACACATGTTCACTGTAACTCAGCATTATTGGAAGATGTAGAACAACGAAGAAGAGGCTCAGACCTAAGGAGATTTTGACTTGGCAAGACTCATAAGTCTTAGTTTTCCTATTTTCATAGTTGGGAAAGCTGGAGCAAAAGGGAAGAGGTTCTATCCCACTCATTTACATCAACCTACCATGCTGGATTAAAGGAAGGCAGGGGGGATAGGGCGCACAGAAGCACATTTCTGTTGTCTTTAGTTTCAATGTCTATAATACAGTAAACATGATGACTGGCTGTGGAGTGGAACCTCTTGAACATGTAAAGATGACAGACACTGCATTGTGGTCTCACAACAGGCAAACAGGTAATCACTAGAAGAAGTATGTACTTGGTGGTAGTTTGCACATAAAGAAGCTGAAAAATGTCTACTATGGTTTAAATACGCCATCCTACAGTTTTCTGGTATCCATCGCTTCTGGTTGGAAGTCAGCAATTACTTTTTAAATTAAACATTTTCTTTTGAGATAACTGTAAATCCACATGGGGTTATAAAAAAAATACAGAGATACCATGTACCCTTTACCCACCTTTCCCCAATGGAAATCTTGTCGGTACAATATCACAACCAGGATACTGACACTTATAGAGTCAAAATACAGAACATTTCCATTACTACAAGGATCCCTCATGTTGCCCTTGTATAGCCCACTGCCCTCCTCCCAGCCCCAGCCCTTCTTGAACCCCTGGCAACCACGAATCTGTTTCCACTTCCATTTTGTCATTTAAAAAATGTTATATAAATAGAATCATACAGTATGTACCCTTTGTGGATTGGCTTTTTTACTCAGCATAATTTTCTGGAGATTCATCCAGGTTGTTGCATCTATCAGTAGTTCATAACTTCTTATTACTCAGCAGTATTCTGTGGTATGGATAAACCACACTTGAACCATTTATCCATTAAAGGATATCTGGATTATATCCATTTTTGGCTACTATGAATAAAACTGCTCTAAACATTAAGGCATAAATTTTTGTGTGAAGATAAGTCTTCATTCCTCTGGAAAAAGTGCCCAGCAATGCAATTGCTATGCTGTGTAATAGTTGCATGTTTAGTTTTTTTAAGAAACTGCTAAACTGTGTTCCAGAGTTACTATACTATTCCACATTCTAACCAGCAATGTATGAGTGATCCAGTTTCTCTGCATCCTTACTAGCATTTGTTGTTGTCACTAATTTTTATTTTAGTCATTCTAATAGGTATATAGTAATACCTCACAGTTTTAATTGCATTTCTCTAATGGCTAATGATGTTAAAAACCTTTTCATGTGCTTAATTGCCATTTATACAACGTGTACAGTGAACGTCTGTGCAGGTCTTTGGCCCAACTTCTAACTGGACTGTTTGATTTTTTTTTTTTTCTCTAAGTTCTGAAAGTTAGTTCTTTCTCAGATATGTGGTTTGCAAATACTTTCTCCCAGTCTGTAATTTCTCTTTTCATCCTCTTAGCAGGGTCTTTCACAGAGTGAAATTTTTTCGTTTTGATGAAGTCCAATTTATCAATTTTTCCTTTTATGAATTGTGCTTTTGGTGTCAAGTCTAAGAACTCTTGTGTAGCCCTAGATCTCAAATATTTCTCCTATTTTTCTACCAAGTTTTATAGTTTTACATTTTGAATTAATTTTTGTATAAGGTGTGAGACTTAGATTGAGATTCATTTAAAAAAAATCTATAGATGTCCAATTGTTCAAGCACCATTTGTTGAAAAGGCTATCTTTCCTCCACTGAATTGATTTTGCAAATTTGTAAAAAAATTAGTTGGGCATTTTTCTGTTGGTCTGAGTCTTCTATTCTGCTCCTTTGGTCTATGTGTCTATACCTCTGCCAATATAATCCTTGATTATAGCTGTATAATAAGTTTTGAAATCAGATAGACTGATACTGTTCATTTTACTTTTTCAAAATTGTTTTAGCTATTTTGAAAAAGTGTCTAGTACTTTTGTGTCTCCATATAAACTTTAGAATAATTCTGTGTGTGTCTACAAAAAATCTTGCTGGGATTTTGAAATGACTTACATTAAACGTGTACATCAATGTGGGGAGAATTAACATCTTTACTACGTTGAGTCTTCCAATCTATTAAACATGGTATGTTTCTCTATTTAGACCTTTGATTTCTTTCATCAGCACTTCATAGTTTTCAGCATATAAGTCCTGTACTTGTTGTGTTAGATTTATACCTAAGTATTTCATTTTTTTGGAGTGACTGTAATTTGTACTGTATTTTTAATTTCTAGTAATATAAAAATACAATTAATTTTTGTATGTTTACTTTGTATCCTGCAACCTTGTTCAGCAACCATTACTTTTTTTTTTAAACATCTTTATTGACGTATAATTGCTTTACAATGGTGTGTTAGTTTCTGCTTTATAACAAAGTGAATCAGTTATACATATACATATGTTCCCATATCTCTTCCCTCTTGCATCTCCCTCCCTCCCACCCTCCCCATCCCACCCCTCTAGGTGGTCACAAAGCACCGAGCTGATCTCCCTGTGCTATGTGGCTGCTTCCCACTAGCTATCTATTTTACCTTAACCATTATTTTTTTGTTGCCCCCCCTATATTTGTCATTTTTCTCTTGATGCTTTCAAGATTTTTTCTTTATCTTTGTCTTTTAGCAATTTGACTATATGAACCTAGGTGTAGTTTTGTGGTTCCCCTACTTAAGCCTCTTAGATCTGTAAATTAATGTTTTCCACCAAATTTGGAAGGCTTTTGGCCATTATTTTTTCAAGTACTTTTTTGGCCCCTTTCTCCTTCTTCTAGGACTCCAACTACAAGTATTTAGACTGCTTGATATTGCTTCATCCTGAGATTTTGTTCATTTTTCTTCCATCTTTTATTTCTCTATTCTTCAGACTGAATAATTTCTATTGATCTGCCTTCAAGTTCACTGATTCTTTCTTCTGCCATCTCAACTCTGCTAAGCCTACATAGTAAAATTTTCATTTCAGTTACTGTAGTTTTCAGGTTTGAATTTTCTTTTGTTTCTTTTTTAAAATATAGTTTGTATTTCTCTTTTGAGACTCCTTTTCTGTTCACTAATTAATATTATGCTTCCTTCATTTCTTTGAATGTATTTATAATAGCTGCTTTCAAGTCTGTTTGCTAAATCTGTTATCTGGGGCCCCCTGGAGTTAAGTGTCTATTAGTTGCTTTTTATCTTGAATATGGGTTGCACAGTTCTGTTTCTTTGTATGTCTAGTAAGTTCTGATTGAAAACTTGACATTGTAGGTATTATGTTTTAGTGGCTTTGGAATCTGTTTTATTTTTCTGAGGACTGTTCTTTTTTTGTTCTAGTAAGCAGTTAATTTACCTGGACTCGAAATGTGAAACTGTCATACTTACTGTGTGCAGTAACTGACGTTTCTACTCAGTTTTTCAACTCTTAGAGGCTCTTTCTTTAGCCCGGCTCTCTGGTGGTTTCCTCTGAGCCTGAGCAGGTTAGTGGTCAACAAAGAATTTGGGCAGATTTTATAATCAGATTTTAGGCCTTGCTTACCCTCTCTGTGGTCCCTTTGTTTCTAGGGATCCCTCCTAAATTTCTAATGCTTTTCCAGTCTTGAGTTCTACCTTCTGACACCTCAAGCCAGTAAGAATTTCACTGTCTGTCATCCAAGTTATGTGTCTAACTTACATACAGTTCAGACAATGCACTCAGTCAAAGACACAACAAACTTGCAAATCTCATTAAGAGGCAATGCTGCCTTTCAAGGGTAGACCCCTTTCTAGTTTCTGCCTACTTCTCTGGTATTTCCTCTACACATGCATAGTTCAGTGATGAGGCAGGGATTTGGGCAGAGTTTATATGTAGATTGTAGATCTCAGTCCTTCCGCATCTCTTTTGCTTCCAAAATTTTCCCTTTAAATTTTCCAGTTACTCTGCTGATTTGAACTCTATCAATCTGTATACTTGAGTGGGCAGTGGTTGAAGAGCACCCCGAGGCAAGAAAACCACAAACGTCCAGTTACCTGACACTCTTTTCAAATTTCTACCTGTCTCTGCTCATTTTCCATTGCCTTTGAATATTTGTTTTTAACAATTTTTCCTGTTTCTAATCCAAGGGTAGAGATAAGGTTCTTCCTCATAGTAATAGCTTGCATTAACTTTTACATACTCTACGTACTCTAGGTTTTTTGTTTTTGTATGTCATAAGCTGTGTGAAAAAGTATAAATTCAGAATTTGTGGGTTGAAAGGGATCCTAGAGACCCTTTAGTTAACCCCACCATTTTACAAATGAGAAAACTGAGACAGTTTAGTATTTGCTCAAGATGACTTAACAAGTTTCTTGTAAAGTGATTGTCTAGTTCAAGTTCTTTTCCTTATACCATGGTGTGTAGTTGCATAACTGTATTTTCTATCTTCTACAAAACTACAATTTCAAAACTAATATTGTTTGTGAAAAGAGACTATACTTCAGTTATATCATAGATCTCCAAAACAAAAGCTTTAAAATCTAAGTCAACAGAAAAATAAAACAAAATAACAGGTCACTTAATTCTCTCAAACTGAAAAAAGCTGAAAGGCTTTGATCACTAACTCAGCATATTCATACTATCTGAACTAGGTTTTTGATGAATATTTTCCAAATACTATAAACCTTATCCTCTATTCAGTGTTCCAAGTGAGAAGATAGTATGCCTCTTTCCTGTCCCCATTTTCAACCATTAACTTTTCTGTACATAACATGCTATTTTTTGTGTATGTCATCTCACTAGGGCCCTCTGCTGTTAAATTGAAAGATGGTTTTCTGGTCACTACTCTTCTGCAACTATGAGTGTTTCTGAAAACATTTTTTCAATATTTTGGTAAATAGCAAGGACATTGTATGAACCTCAAAGGTCGCAGTGTTGTCATGTTAGCTGTCTATCTGCCCTGTTAGCCCAACTGAGTAAAGAACTGTGATAATTAGGTCAAGTTGGGAGGCTGATTCTTCTGAGAGCCACTCAAATTAGTAAGACCTACTGCAGGACCACAAACCATCCCAGATCCTGACTTAACAAGGTCTATAGGGGTATATGTATAGATCAGAGCCAATTCCTCAGCATGACTAGTGATAAAATGGCTTAAAAGTGCACATCCACAATGACATGGGTCATGACTTTATATTCATCTCTCTATATGAATAAAATAAATATAGTACAAGGGAGAATGATCATGGGAATCAAAATAGTATGTTCCTATACAAGTATCTTTTAATATTGAACAATGTTGCTCTTGTTGTTATATTCTAAAAATCTACATTCATATTCATTCATGTAAAATAAACTGTAGAGCATGAATGTGAACAAAACATATATAAGTAAACAAATGTATACACATGTGTATCTACTTCCACTCCCTTAGTAAAGATGTATACAAATGGAGATAAATAATTAGTTGGTGAATCTGGACCTCTTTATCATTCTAATGTCTATTGTTCTCTCTTGTATTAAGTCTTCTTTGACTTGATTATGTATCTTACTACAGTAAAGTGTTGAAAGAAGAAACATGAAATGGAAAAACACTCATGCAATTTAAAACTTCTGTGACATCATTTTTATATGAGTACTAATAACTCTAATAAAATCAGTAGACCAATAAGCTTCATGAAGGTAGGAACTGATTACCTTGTTCATCATTCTATCTCTATGTAGTATTCAGCATTTAGTACAGTGCCTAGCATAAAGTAGGCTTTCTATATAATTATTAAGTCAATGACTATATGGATGAATAAATAAAGGCAAAGTATTAAAACCAATTGATTGTCCTGCCGAGATTATTATTATTATCTGATTATAAGTCAGATAGTTTTCCTTGGCTATGTATAGTTCATTGTTCTAAGAACTCTACATGTTAGTCAACTCATTATTATTATTTCCATTTTACAGATAAGGAAACCAAGACATAAAGAAATAAGGCAACTAGCTCAAAGTCACACCGTGAGTTGTAGGCCAAAGATTCAGATTCAGATAGTCTGAATCTAGAGCCTATGCTTTTACCTGCTGTGATACAGATTTCTAGAAATGCCACCTCAAAAACATACATTTTAAAAGTACTTTTTAAATAGTAAAAACAACAACAATAGCTGGAAGACTTGAAGGATTTTTTAAAGTAGTTGGAGAAAGGGAAGTTGAAATAAGGCATGAAAAAGTTTGTAAAAATGCAGCACAATAGACTTTTTAAAACATCCAGTGTAGAATACCCTCAAAATATAAAAGTTATTCTAAAATTTATCTCAAGAGAATTTATCTAAAGTTAAGAACTAAGGTTGGATTTGAAAATTTTCTTTCACATAAGATTAGACACTAAGTCTTTGATGGTTCCCTAACTTAAAAATGAAATGAGATGAAATTCCCTGTTACCACCAATTCATGTCAAATTTCCTTGTTGAGAAATTCTAATAGCATTAATGTGCTGATATCTTACCTTTTCTTTTTGCTTATGATCATATCCATGGTTTGGAGTAGTCGCCGTTCCAGGGCTACAATATCTGTGTCAGTCACATTCCTATAACAAGCACAAGCTGTTAGCAAAGTTTTGGGTTCCATCCCTGGGCATAATACAAGGCAGCTGGAGAAACACATAAACCTCAATTGTTACCCTATAATTCAAGGAACTATATTTTTTCTGAGGAATATTAAAATAACTATAATAAGCAAAAATGCTTTTGTTGTCATTTTTTAATAGCTAATTCTTCTGAAGCCTCAGGGAAGTGGAAGGTAACTAGCTCTCTTATAGACTTGCTTAACTTTGATCCAGTGACATTTAGGATATACGTGTATGCACAGTTTTAACTTGGCATTGTCATCTACTGTTCTACTTCTGGGAGGAACTGATTTGCTGAAGTTGAGACTAGCTCACATGGCTGTCCACTAAAAATGTGTCTTTAAAAAGCGGGGTGAAAAGGGGGTGGAGAAGGTAACACTGAAATTGCCATTTTAAAAATAAATAAATGTAGGACAAATAACAAGGGCAAGCAATGTAAGTGATAAGACTTATCTGAAAGATTCCTAGGTCAATGCCCATAAGGACAGAGAGGAATAAAAAGGCAGTGTCATAGATCTAATGTTTAAGTATTAATGATGGTGGCATGATGTGACATACGTATTCAATAAGTAATGGGAAAAAAGGAAAGAGACAAAACTCTTGTTACCTGAGGAAGTAGGACAGGTAAGTGTATGGGCAGTTGACAGCACCAAATCCAGAAAGAAGAGCCATGAGAGTCACCCCAATCACACCTACCCGGCTGATGAGTTGTTCTATGGACAAGATCCCTAAAAATATCAAAGCACATCAATGCCAGGTGACACAGGCAAAACGGCTTTCATCTGCACAGTGAAAGGGGACATCACTGAAAACAGCAACCATTACGTTTAGCTAACTTACATAAGCTAAATTTTACTTATTAATATGTAGATTTTTCTGTAATAAATATGTCTATTGATTTTCTTCTTATCCCAAATGCTTCCAGAGTCATCTCTATTCTTGGGTAACGGTAATAGTAAAATAATAACAACAATTATAAATAACACTTATTGTCTATTTATTCAAGGTAGTGTGAACTCTAACAAAGTAAGGTAGTACTTTTAGTAAAAGGTTTGGCAAAAAAATTAGGAAAGCAAATCTGCTGGAAAAGTATAAAGAGTAGATACCACTTCTTACTATAGTTAACTTCAATCTATACATTTTCCCCTAATGTCATAAGCTCTTTATCTACCTTTGTCTTATTCATTTTTGCCATCAATACGCACATAATGCATCTAATAAATGGGCTGAATTTATAGAATGAGTAATTCAAATGTAAGTACGTGAGTTTTAGATACTCAGTTGTATTCTAATTATCAATAGTTTCCTATTATTTGAGAAGGCTGAAAATCAACTTGGTAGTTAAAATAAATGCTATTGTTGATGCATTGGGGATATATGAGAGAAAGCAATGCTAAGAATAACTCAGGAAGTTTGGTGTCACAGGAAAAAACTAGTTTAAATTTGTTTTCACTTCTTATTTCTAGGATAGAATCACTTCAGCCAACCACTCCTAAGGCCTAATGCCAGAGCTGCCGTTCAGGAATTCTATACTAGCTTTGAAGCTGAACTTCCAATATTTGAGTCCTCTTGTGCCTGTATTTCCACTACACCATTTTAGAGGTCATTATGACTGCTGGTCTCTAGTCTTTTGCCTCCTCCGACCTTCCATTTCCTTCTTTGCTGAGCTTGGACTCCAAGCTTGTTTGCTTTAACTTCTCTCTCCAGGACTTTCAGTCCTCTACTCTCCTCCTGAAGCACTGGTCCTGCAAACTCCCAACTCTGGATCAGTCTAACACTCTGCCTTCCCTGTGCCCATGACTGAGCTGCCCCAAACTGCTAGAATGCATACTGACATTGATGCCATTACAGGTGTATGGTCTCCAGTCTTAACAGAAATCACACACTACTAAGGAATCCTTTTCTCGCCCTTGGTCAGCCATTTCTCCCCCTACCCCTCAGCAGATACTCTTTAACTCATTTTTCCAATCTGTTCTTTTTAGCTAATGTGCTTATTATATAAGAAAGAAGTTATTAGACATAAACTACCTTCATTCTACTATAAATATTTACATCTGTAATCATCCTTCCAACTTGCCCCCCTCAGAACAAGATGGTGTCCGAAGCTAAGACTTCTCTACCTGCGCTTTTGATCTAATTCCCCTTCCACCTCCTCCAAAATCTTGTTCCATTTCCTGTCCTCTATCTCTCGTATCTTCAATCTTTCCTCCTTTGCTGGTTCTTTCTTTTCAGTTTCAAGTCTCTTTCCTAAGAAAAAGTCTGTCCTTGGCCTTGAGTTTACATCTAGTTACCAATTCTCTCTATCTACCCCTTAATAGCCAAGCTTCTTTCACCTCCATTTATTCTTCAATTGGCTGCAATTCAGCTTTTAACCCATTCTTCTACACCTAATGAAAGTACTTTCATTAATAATTGTAATGGCAATAGAATAGGTAACACTCACCAAGCACCTGTTATATAACAGGTACTGTTTTAAGTATTCTACTTACAATTAATTTAATCCTCATAACAACCCTATGAGGTGGATATTATTGAATATCACATTTTACAGGTGAGGAAATGGAGGCACAGAGAGGTCAAGTAACTTAGTCAAGGCCACACAGCTAACAAGGGGCAGAGTCAGGATTCAAACCCAAACAGTCTAGCTCTAGAGCTTGGACTCTTAGCCATTATTATAATATGGTCACGAATTTTCTTCTGGTTGCAAAATTCAACAACATTTTCCAATCCTTGTTTTATTTAATCATTTATGACATTGAATCATTCTTATTTAAAATTATTTTCCTTTCTTGGCTTTCATACCACAATTTCCCTTGGTTTTCCCATTTCCTTCTCTACTTGCTTTTTCTTGGTCTTTTTTTTTGCTCTGCATGGGCCAGAATTCCTTCTTTCATTTCTGTCTATACATTTTCCTAGGGTGATCTTGCCTGTTTCCCCAGTTTCACTTAATGGCATTTAGCTGATGTCTAACTTTTCAGATTCCTGAAATTATCTCCAAGAGGACAGATAAATCCATACCTTTTTCCTAAGTTCCTGACTCGCGTATCCAATTACCTACTGAATATCACTTAGATGTACACAGGCAACTCAAATTCAACATATCCCAAACTAAAATTATCTTCCTTCTTCTGTATTACTTATCTCAGCAAATGACATCATCAACTATCTAGTCACCCAAATAAAAAATCTATACCACTAGTCTCCATTCTGTTTCTTACTCACTCTTGAATACACCAGTCTTTTTTACCTCAGGGCTTTACATGATGTTTCCTGTGCCTTCCTGCTGGGTCTACCTTTGATCTTGTCCTTTAAATCTCAGCTTGAATACCACCTCCTCAGAAAGGTTGATGCTAAGGACTTGCATTAAATTTGATATCCTTATCTGCATTATTCTCTATCATAGCAACCTGTTTGCTCCGTGATGACAATAATCACAATTGGCAACTATGTGTTTATATATTTACCAATTTACTGTTTAGTCCCTCCTTCTAGCCTGTAAGTTTCATGAGGGCAGAAACCAAGTTTATTTTGTTCATGGTTGTATCTCTAGCACTTAATATAAACTAGGTGCTCAATAAATATTTACAGAATGTTAAATGAATGAATAAATCCTCATCCAAATTCTGTTGATGCTACTTTCCACATATCTCTTGAATTTGTATTCTCTTTACAGGAAGGAATCATGTCTTATTGATCTTTGCTTTTCTTACTGCCTGGCACATGGAAGGTGTTCAACAAATGTTTGTTGACTGTGGGTACATTATTATCGCCCAGTAACATAAAAAAAATCCAAGGGATTAATACAGGTTGTTAAATATAAAAAACTGAAAAAAAAGTCCCCTCTCCTTTTATTCTCTTAATAAAGGTGATGTCCCTTTACTAAGTATCTTTTTCTGGTTTAAAGTACCTTTAGATACTACCTACTTAATCTCAGCATTTCTATGAAGTAAAGGTTAATTGTTATAATTCTTGTTTTCCAGCTTATAAATGGAAAGTCAGATGGATAAGTGACTTGCAGAAGACCATCTCACTGTTGCTATTTACTCACAGAGATTCCTTCTAGCTTCACATGATTTCTTATTCTCTCTTACTCTTTCCCACTAGGGAATGTCTTCCAACCTTCCTAGGTTCAGGCACTGCACAAGGAATACTTTCACAGACATTTTTTCATATAGGTAAGGATTGGGTCTTACAGTTTTTTTGTGGTCTCCATAGCAACAAACCATATTGGTTGTTGGGAGAGTCCTGGGAAAGCTCTAAAAAGGCATCTGGCTGCTTCTCAGCTACTGCCTAAACTTTTCTTCCTATTTATTTTTCTTACTGGGTCAAATTAATTAGATGCTTGAACATTCAGAAATAAAACCAAAATGCTTATTTACCAGAGCACAAAAGAAAGACTAATACTGAAACTATCTTCTTAGCTCTTCTTCTCGGTGTATTCTTCAGGACATTCCCACAGAATTTAAAAAAGGGATGGAGGAAGGTACAATAGATGTGATGGTCTTCATCTCCCCTTGGGCATGGTCTGGCTGCACTGCTCACGTGAGCCAACTGCTTACAAGAAGAAAACTGGAAAAAGGTGTCAGAGTCACATCTTTGGACTGCATGTGCGCTTGCGCTATCGTTGTAAGCAGCCCTGGGGTCCTTTTACAACTACTGTCCCTCATTTCTAGTATCACAAACAAATCTGTCTCTCTGGGGGTTTATTTGAAATAGTTTAAGAGTTATATTATCAGGGCATCTCTACCCTAAATCTTTCCATACAGTGACATGGGCATGCTGACCATATTAGCAAATCTTAAATTCCTACCCAGAGTGTTACATTCTTGAGCTCATCTACCACCTTGGAGAACCGAACATTTTTTTTTCATTCACTAATTCAATAAATATGTTTTAAACACTTATTATGTGCTAGGTTCCATGCTAGGCACTAAGGATACAAAGATAAATAAGATGTAGTTTCTGACCTCAGGGAGCTCACAGGTTAATGAGGAAGTTGGAAACAAGTAATCATAAGTTTTAAAGGTGATATAAGTACACTGAGGCAGGAGCAATTAACATCTCCTAATGATGGCCAGGAAAGTCTTCTTAGAGGAACTGACAAGAGTTGAATACTGAAAGAATAAATAGGTATTTTCCAGGTAGACAAGAGGTGAAGCATTGTCCAGGCTGATAGAACAGCTCTAGAAACTTCAAGTAATTTGGTAGGACTGGAGGACAGATAGAGAAAGAGAGCAGTCGTCAGGACTTGGAAAGTCTGGTATGACATGATAAGAGTTTGAATGTTTTTGATATGCTGGTGCTTCTTAACTTTTGGGGACTTATTTAATGTTATGTGAAATTTCAAAATAGCTATTTTTGTTTTTAAAATATACAGTTATTTATGATGTTGCACATGCTTTTAAAAACTGCACATTTCCTCTGACACTCCTGCAGGAGAGTCTTATAACCTCTCTCCCCCAAATCCCTGCTCTAGGCAATGAGTAGACACGGAAGGACTCATGGGAGGTAGGTACGGCAGATTCAAGACACTGGTTTATTAAACATTCATTCCAATGCCTTTCAAGCATGTCTTCTTGTACTATTAGAATCTGGAAAGCCAAAAGCTCTTTCCCAGATTTCCTTGAAGCTAAGGTTCTGAATGTTACCTAGGTTGCATCATATTCACTTGCCCATGTAAAACCTCAAATACAGACGTGAGTAATGTGGGAGTGGTGACAACACTTGGGAGCTGGAGCAGCTGAAGCAGTTTCTAATGTCTGGTCCCTGATCATATGTCCTGAGTGGCAGGTGACAACTTTCATGGTTTTTAACTCCCTAATACACTGTAATAAATCACTTTCTGCTTTAAACTAGTTAGAGTAGAATCTGTTTTCTGCTATAAGAACCTTGATAGATATAGCAGGATAGTGAAATGAAAAGATGTATATTTTTTTTAAAAAAAGCTCCAGTATATGAAAGTTCCAGTATGTTTATTACAGGTAGGCTCTAATCTATTTTTTTCCTATCTTTATAGGAAATTTAATTGGTTTTTTTGTTTTGTTTTGTTTTTTGTTTTATTTTTTTTGGCTGTGTTGGGTCTTCGTTGCTGTGCGTGGGCTTTCTCTAGTTGTGGTGAGCGGGGCTACTCTTCATTGCGGTGCGCAGGCTTCTCATTGCGGTGGCTTCTCTTGTTGTGGAGCATGGGCTCTAGGCGCAGGGGCTACGTAGTTGCAGCTCGCAGGCTCTAGAGCACAGGCTCAGTAGTTGTGGCCCATGGGCTTAGTTGCTCCACAGCATGTGGGATCTTCCCAGACCAGAGATCGAACCTGTGTCCCCTGCCTTGGCAGGAGGATTCTTAACCACTGCATAACCAGGGAAGTCCTATTTTATATATATTTTTTGGAGTAGTATTTATTTCTGGAGTAGTTCTAGAAGAACTTGTTAGGTGAGAGATTTTTGTTCATTGTTTTTAGCACAGAAATTAGGGCTATGTCCATGACCTGTTCTTGTATGTAAGATGAACTTTTCTGTGTGAGGAGAGACACTGACTCCTAAAAAGCTTTTCATCTACTAATTGTGTTTTATGTCATTGTTCTTTGCCAAAATACATACATTCCCTAAACACGATCTTTATTATCACTTAAGCAGGGGCCATTTCTTCTGGGCCACAGACCCCTTTGGGAATCTCATTAAAGCTTATGGATCCCTCACTTTCAAATACACATACAAATACATTCCCGTAATTCTGCATAAAATATTAGGAAGTTAAAGTTAAGGATACCTTTCTCTACCCATTACTCCCTTAAAGTTCATTCACTAACCTAAAGTCAAAACTCCTGCTCTAAAATGATAGAAATCTGTTCCCAAACCAGCATTTGATACCTCCTAGGACGAAAGAAAAATTCAGTTCAAAACCAGACGTTTTTTAGAGAAATAACTTGCTATGTTTCCCATAGTAAATAGTTTTAATAAATTGATTTTTTTCAAATTAGAAAATTATAAACAACACTTTCTCTCTCCCCACCACATATACACTCACCATGTTTTGGGCTGAGAATTGGAAATGGATCTCCTAGTTTCCAGAAGAAATACATAAAGGTCAACCATAAGAGACAGGAAAAAAGCAGTCGCTGTTTATGCACTAAGAAAGAGGAGACAAGGTGAAATAGATATATGTTAAAGAGCTTTCTCTGCATAAGTTTATGGGATCATGCTAATTAATATGTGGCTGGCTTGCTCACTTGGCAAATGAATGATGGAACAATATAAGTTTTAGAAATTGTTTTCTAAACCTCTTATCATCATAAGAGAAATTTGGCTGAAATTAAGATGTGGGTTGAGTTAGGGGAGACTTCTTTTTTTTTTTAAGAATGCAAGAAGTCTTGGGCTTCCCTGGTGGCACAGTGGTTAAGAATCTGCCTGCCAATGCAGGAGACACGGGCTCGAGCCCTGGTCCAGGAAGATCCCACATGCTGCGAAGCAACTAAGCCTGTGCACCACAACTACTGAGCCTGTGCTCTAGAGCCCGTGAGCAACAACTACTGAGCCCTTGCGCCACAACTACTGAAGCCTGTGTACCCTAGAGTCCGTGCTCTGCAACAAGAGAAGCCACCACAATGAGAAGCCCCTGCACCGCAACAAAGAGTAGCCCTCTCTCCCCGCAACTAGAGAAAGCCTGCGTGCAGCAACGAAGACCCAATGCAGCCAAAAATAAATAAATAAATAAATTTTAAAAAAAGAATGCAAGAAGTCTTTTAAAATGACAGTTAAAGGGGGGAAAAAGGTCATTTTCTGATAAAGTACTAATAACAATTCCCAGTACAAATCAGAAAGTACAAATAGTACCCTGCATTGGAAAAATGAAAGGAAAGATATTATAGTAGAAACAAATAAAGCTGTGGCAGGACAAATAACCTAATCATTCATTCAGTATTTATTTTGTACCAATCTTTTAAAGATGCTGTGTATGAGATGTCCTCAAACAACAGTAGCTACTGAAAGTAATATAGAAATGAAGCTCTCTACAGCCTCAATCCCTAAGAATACTCATCTTAAGTGCTGACACGAGGGTAAAATACTCACATAGTCGGATGTTGCTCACAATAAAATAGCCAATGTAAAAAGGCACCATGAAAACCAGGATCAACAGAATTACACACAGGTTCATTTTCCAGTGAAAATAACGGGAGCTGAAACAAATGTCAAAGAATATCACTAGGAGGGGAAGAGGGCAGCTACTTTCACTCTCTTTAGTCTTCCAAAGGATCTGTTGCTCTCTGAACTCAATACTGAATATATCCCATCTAATTAGTCAACTAGGTTGTTACTATCTGCTCATTTATAGAGATTAAAAAATACAAAGTTCTGAAAGGTATATATGGCCATCTTAACCTCCTAAGAATTTTACTTATTAAATTGAGAATGTTAATACTCTAGTTATATTCATAGACAATGTATAATAACATTTATCAATATATATTATTGGTAGAATGACTTGTTTCACTTACTACTGGGAGTCCTATTTCAATATGAGTTAAAAGAAAATAAATGTTAATAATAATATGTGTTATAAAGACACACAAATACTTCTTCTGCACCCTCAGTACAAACATCTGATTTGCATGACCACTTTTACTACTGCTTATAAAATATATTTTACTTATTGATTAAAATATTTTTAGGGCTTTTTCTTTTTATAACAATTTATTGAGACATAATTCACATGTTTAAAGTGTACAATATAATGGTTTTTAGTATATTCACATCATTGTGCAACCATCACTACAATCAATTTTAGAACATTTTTCTCACTCCATGATGAAACCCAGTACCCATTAGCAATCACTCCCCTTTCCTTTCAACCTCCCCAGCCCTAGGAAACCACCAATATACTCTCTGTCTCTATGGACTTGCATATTCTGGACATTTCATGTACACGGAATCATGTAATATGTGATCTTTTGTGACTGACTTCTTTAACTTAGCATAATGTTTTCAAGGTTCATCCATGTGTAGCATCTATCGATACTTCATTCCTTTTTATGGCTGAATAATATTCATACCATTGTATGAATATACCACATTTTGTTTATCCATTCATTAGTTGGTGAACATTTGGGTTGTTCTACTTTTTAGCTATTATAAATAGCAATGCTATAAATATTCATATAGAAGTTTTTTGTGTAGACATGTTTTAATTTCTCTTTAGGTATCTACCAGGGAGTGGAATTGTTGGGTCATATAATAACTCTATATTTAATTTTTTGAAGGCTGCCATTATTTTGCAAAGTGGCTGTATCATTTACCTTTTACCCATAGCAAATGAGGGTTCCAATTTCTCCACAGCCTCGTCAACACTTGTTATTGTCTTTTTGATTATAGCCATCCTAGTGGGTGTCAAGTGGTATCACATTGTGGTTTTGATTTGCATTTCCCTGATGGCTAAAGGTGTTGAGCATCTTTTCATGTGCTTATTGTCCATTTGCATATCTTATTTGGAGAAATGCCTATTCAGATCCTTTGTCCATTTTTTTTTTTAAGGATTTTCTTATTTATTTATTTATTTATTTATTTATTTTTGGCTGTGTTGGGTCTTCGGTTCGTGCGAGGGCTTTCTCCAGTTGCGGCAAGCGGGGGCCACTCTTCATCGCGGTGCGCGGGCCTTTCTCTATCGCGGCCCCTCCCGTCGCGGGGCACAGGCTCCAGACGCGCAGGCTCAGCAATTGTGGCTCACGGGCCCAGCTGCTCCGTGGCATGTGGGATCTTCCCAGACCAGGGCTCGAACCCGTGTCCCCTGCATTAGCAGGCAGATTCTCAACCACTGCGCCACCAGGGAAGCCCCTTTGTCCATTTTTTAATTGTGATATTTGTCTTTCTATTATTGAGTTGTAAGAGTTCTTTATATATTCTAGATAGAAGTCCCATAGCAGATTCATGATTTACGAAAATTTTCTCCAATTTGTGGGATATCTGTTCACTTTCTCGATGGTGTCAAGTTTATTGATTTTAAACTTACTTAAAACTAGGCCTTGTTTCAAAAAAGGTTAAGTGGTTAAGTGGTTTATGAGTACATATAAAATACAGGATGATGAAATAAACTATAAGGAAATAAGAAAGGAAGGAAAAACAGTGGCAAATATAGGTAGAATATCAGGCCAGGCCTGATGGTTATTATGAAAATGCTCACCATAAAGTTCTAGAAACTTGCTACAGGTGGGTCATAAATTTAGCTTTACGTTTTCTAATAGTCAATGTAAAATAGAAAAATTGATCAGTTAGATAAATCATAGTGTATGTAAGAAAAACAAATTACATAAAGTAAGCATAATCATTACTGATTTATTATTACTGAATTATTACCACGATCATATTGAAATTTCTCCAAAGATTTCATAAAGAAGAAAATATGAGGGCAATTAACAATGTTCTGCACAACATCCTTTCAAGAGAAACACTGATGAGTTTCACAGGGCTATTTCTTACTGCTTACTCCTTAGTGTAGATGGCAGGAAGCATAAAACAAAGAGCTATTCAGTAAAGGCTACCCTGCAGAGAGCCAATACCATTTGGTTTAGATAAACTGACAGCTTTTGCTCATCTGGATTACCCACTTCTGAGCATCTAGAGAAACAAACAATATGCACATCCTCCAGGCAATCATACTTAGTATTTCAGCTAAATTTCTGAAAGATATTGGGAGGCAGTGGCTTTGAAATGACAAGTGTAATCCATATTGCCAATTAAAAGCAAACCATATATTTTAACTGTCATTTGAGCTGAGGGTAAAGTGACATTCTCTTGAGAAAATTAAGGATACCAACAAGATTACATATTTGAATAGGAGACTATACCACTTCTGTTTAGAGAGGAGCCAAAAGAATACTCTTGGTCAGGTCCAAGATTTTCCTTTGAAAAGTATTCTGCATAGTCAATGCACAGGTAATAATATATGATCACGGTCCATAATTCTGTTACATAGTAGGACCAAATGTTAGTATGAAAAAGTAGGTATAACTGAAGACATGTCTCAGCCTACCCAATCCCCGAAAAAGCACCTAAAGAAGAACCAGATTTTAGCAATGCTACTTCCATACTCTTTAAGATAAGCTATTTGAGGAATATAAATCCAAGTAACTGAGTGAGGTGTCTTACTATATGGGATTGTTAATTATAAATGAGTCAAAAGTTGGGGGATATCAGCTACCAAAAACAATAATTTTGGTTTTGGACCATTTGAGTCATAGTCCTTTCTACACTACTTAGATCACTACTTATGGCCAGCCAGGCACCTGTTTTTATAAATGAAGTTTTAGTGGAACACAGTCACACCCATTTGATTACATATTGCCTATGGCTGCTTTGGCTCTACAACAGCAGGGCTGAGTAGTTGCAATAGAAACGGTGTGGCCCACAAAGCCTAAAATATTTACGATCTGGCTCTTTACAGGAAAGGTTGCTGACCTCTGCTTAAATATCAGTAAAACTTCCAGGTTGTGATAATAAATTTTTTTTTCTAGTTTTATTGAGAAATAACTGACATAGACCACTGTATAAGCTTAAGGTGTCTAGAATGATGGTTTGACTTACATATGCTGTGAAATGATTACAAAAGGTTTAGTTAACATCATTCTCTCATTATAGATACAAAAAAAAATCTCCTTGTGATGAGAACTCTTAGGATTTACTCTCTTAAATTTCCTATATATTACACAGCAGTGTTCTAGAACTTATTTATAACTGGAAATTTGTACCTTTTGACCACCTTCCTCCAATTCCCCCTCCTCAAACCCCCCACCTCTCACAACTACCAATCTGATCTCTTTTTCTATGAGTTTGGTGTTCTTATTTTTGTTTTTAGGTTCCACATATAAGTGAAATCATACAGTATTTGTCTTTCTCTGTCTGACTTATTTCACTTAGCATAATGCCTTCAAGGTCCATCCATGTTGTCACAAATGGAAGGATTTCTTCATTTTTTATGATTTAATAATATTCCATTGTATATACATTCCACACTTTATCCATTCATCCTTTGATGGACACTTAGGTTGTTTCCATATCTTGGCTATTGTAAATAATGTTGCTATGAACATGGGGTGCAGATACTCTTTCGAGTCAGTGTTTTCATTTCCTTTGGATATATTTCCAGAAGTGGAATTGCTGGATCATATGGTAGTTCTATTTTCAATTTTTTGAGGAGCCTCCACACTGTTTTCCATGGCAGCTATATCAATTTACAATCCCAGCAGCAGTGCACAAGGGTTCCCTTTTCTCCACATCCACACCACTATTTGTTATCTTTTGTCTTTTATTTTTTAATTTTTTGAAAAATTTACTTATTTATTTATTTTGGCTGTGTTGGGCCTTTGCTGCTGCGCGTGGGCTTTCTCTAGTTGCGGTGAGAGGGGGCTACTCTTCATTGCAGTGTGTGGGCTTCTCATTGCAGTGGCTTCTCTTGTTGCGGAGCATGGGCTCTAGGCACACAGGCTTCAGTAGTTGTGGCATGCAGGCTCAGTAGTTGTGGCGCACTGGCTTAGTTGCTCCATGGCATGTGGGATCTTCCCGGACCAGGGCTCGAACCCATGTCCCCTGCATTGGCAGGCGGATTCTTAACCACTGTGCCACCAGGAAAGCCCTCTTTTGTCTTTTTGATGTAGCCACTCTAACGGATCTGAGGTGTGGTTATACTGTTTTCACTGTGGTTTTAATTTGCATCTCCCTAATGACTGGTAACGTTGAGCATTTTTTCATGTACCTGTTGGCCTGTAAATCTTCTTTGGAAAAATGTCAATTCAGGTCCTTTGCCCATTTTTAAATTGGATTATTTGGTTTTTTTGCTATTGAGTTATATGAGTCCTTTATATGCTTTGGATATTAACCCCATATCAGAAACATGGTTTGCAAATGTTTTTTCCCATTCCAAAGGTTGTCTTTTCACCTTGTTGATGGTTCCTTTTGCTGTGCAGAAGCTTTTTAGTTTGATATAGTCCCACCTGTTTGTTTTTGATGTTGTTTGTGCTTTAGGTGTGATTTCCAAAAAAATCGTTACCAAGACACATGTCAAGGAGTTTTTTTACTATATTTTCTTCTAGGAGTTCCATGGTTTCAGGTCTTACATTTAAGTCTTTAATCCATTTCTAGTTAATTTTTGTGAGTAATGTAAGATAGGGGTCAAGTTTCAATCTATTACATGTGAGTATCCAATTTTCCCACCATCATTTATTGAAGAGACTATCTTTTCTCCATTGAGTATTCTTGCCTCCCTTGTCAAATAGTTGACTGTATATGCTTTGGTTTATTTCTGGGCTCTTAAATAAAATTTAATAACTAGCATGTCTTGACGGTCATAGGATCTGTATCTAGCTCATCCAAGAAAGGTTTGGATTATTAAAGAACAAGTTTAAAAGCAGCCGAGTCAGAACATATTCCTGTTTTCCCATACTACAAGTTCTTAATTTATCTATCAAGAGACCATAATTATCAACTCTGATTCTCAAAAAAAGAATTTGAGAATATAATCTCTCTGTAAGTCTCAAGTATCAGAGGTCTATAATGAGTTATACAGCTTAGCTCAGCATTGATTCCTGACTACAGAGCCAATGCCACTTTATTCTTAAAAGACTTTTCCATGTAGTGATAAAAAAGTACAAGACGCTATATAGAATAGCTGATGTTCTCTACACACAAACATTGGCCGCCAAAAAACTCAAGCTTGCAGTTTAACAAGCAAGAAATATTTTGGATAGACTGTTCAATAAACTAAACAGGTCTGTTATTTGGAGGAGGACAGGAGTTGCTTTTTAAAAAATGCTTTAAAGAACGCTCTAAGTTCAATCAGACTTGAACATGCCTATGAAATCAACAAAATTAACTTGATTAGTAAGAACTAGAGTTCAGTCTTCATAGAAGCCCTTAACTAGCTCTGAGAAATTCCGATCTTTTCAGGTAGAGCTTTTTCAATCAGCAGGACAACGTGAAGGGCTCTTACTGGGATTCAATCGGAGAGCAGCCTGAGAAAAATAAAACTTCTCAGAGTGAAGCCTGGGACCTAGGCTCTCACAGCCTCAGTCTCAATTAGTACTTCAGAACTAATGATCAGACGTGTTTTCCTGCTATTTCATAATCTTTGTTAAGCCAGTTACTAGGTGCCAGGGACCTGTATTTGCTATGATTATTACAGTTACTGAGACTAAACTAACCACATGGTGGATTTTTTCAGATATGGGATCCCAGCAAATCTTCCACCATAAAGAAAGTAA
Organism: Balaenoptera acutorostrata; assembly: GCF_949987535.1. Classification (NCBI taxonomy): domain Eukaryota; kingdom Metazoa; phylum Chordata; class Mammalia; order Artiodactyla; family Balaenopteridae; genus Balaenoptera; species Balaenoptera acutorostrata. The sequence goes on along the minus strand of NC_080064.1, from coordinate 108,329,086 downwards.
CATAGGTCTCTTTAAGAGGAGAGCTAATTAGTACTCTTACTCACCTGCTATTCAATACTCCTAAGATTTCAAAGATGATGAGCTCAAACATGGTGCAAGAAAATGCAAAAGTCACAGAGAAGATCACCTGTACCACATACTGACGCACCTGTTAAAAGTCAAATAGAGACTAAAAGTCATTTCCTTGTGTGAAATATTGAGTTGATAACTTTCTGGTTACAAGTCAGAAAACTTATATTAAGGAAATTCTTAAGTTATTAGAAACAGGGCCATGACAGTAACTTGTCTGGAGCTAAAGAAATAGATGAAAGTAGGTAGTACTTTTAATTCATGGGTCACTATTATCATCCTCCTCCTGTGGATGAAAAATTTAAAGCACAAGAAGATGAAGTGACAGGGTCAGAAGTAGCATTTAGAATTCCTGATGCACACTGACAAAAAAAATTACAGATTTATATATACAGGTTAGTGCTAAAAGGGTTTCTTCAACATTCGGCAGACCTTGGACCAGTTTTAGAACCTCCCCAAGGAGGCCTTAAAGTATTGAGCAGAACAGAATCTCTGGAATTCTGGGCTCTTTCAGACAACAACTCAAACTCCCTGGGGAAGTTTAATGGAGAACATACTAGAAATGACCCCAGATAGTCCATAACCATTGAGCTTATTACTAAATGAGAAAGATTAATTAGGAAATGTCCCATGTAGGCTGTTGTCTTTCTGAATTCAAGGCTTAAGATACGAATCGAACCAGCCTTAGAATTTGGTATTAACTTAGGATGTAAGATTGGTAATTAACACTGAAGGCCAGATACCAAATGAATGAGCACATTTATGAGACATTATAAGTTAAATTCTCTCCCAAGGAATAACTATCTGCTATTGGTATATATGCTGATATGACTAAGGCATGATATTTCTTGATCCTGGCTTCTGGGCTATACACGACTTGCCTAAAAAAAAAAAAAAATCAACTAAGCTTAATTATATTCTCCAATTTAAGAATTATATAGTGGCAAAAACTTCCCATCTTGGGAGTGAATATGATTTTTCTTTTTTTTTTTTTGACCATCACAGGTCATGGAAGTTCAAGCATAACTCATTTTGTTTTTAATTGAAGTATAGCTGATTTACAATGTTTCAGGTGTACAGCTGATTCAGATATATATATATATATATATATATATATATATATATATATATATATATTATTTATATATATATATACGTTTTCAGATTCCTTTCCATTATAGGTTATTACAAGATACTGACTATAGTTCCCTGTGCTCTACAGTAGGTCTTTGTTGTTTATCTACTTTATATATAGTAGTGTGTATATCTGTTAAAACCAAACTCCCAGTTTACCCCCCCAACCCCCACTTTCCCCTTTGGTAACCGTGAGTTTGTTTTCTACGTCTGTGAGTCTACTTCTGTTTTGTAAATAAGTTCACTTGTGTCATTTTCTTTAGATTTCACATATAAGTGATATCATATGATATTTGTCTTTCTCGAACATGATTTTTCTTTAATGAAGGTATTTTTCTTGTCTCATTTAAAACAATCTAAATTCATATAATACTAGCATAATCAAAATGATCTCTTCTCACCTCGTAGTCCTTAAACAGTTGTCGCATGAAAAAAAGCCACCCAAATCCAAAGAAAAGTATCTGGAGGAGAAAGAAGATAGAAGGTCAATATACATAATCTTTTGAGAAATGCCTTCTACAGACTATTTTACGATAAAAGGTCGCCTAACTAAATAGCTTATTTCAGAGATTAAAGACGACATCCACCCATATAAGATCTACTTATTAAAGTCCTCAACACTGGGACTAGATGTTGAAATGCTCTTCAATTTTTGAAATTATCCTTGTTTAAGTTAGACAAAAAATTAAAGTATATATTTTTCCTGTAATCTTATGATAATCATTTTATGAGCCAGAGAAATTAGCAAATAAAAAAGGAGTCACTGAAACTTGCTTCTTACAGACGATTCCTGCTTGCAAGTATTTAGAAAAACAAAACAAAACAACTTCAAGGAAAAGGAGTTTTTTTAAAGATTTTTTTAAAAAAGGAAAGTAGTAGAAAGAGTGATATTTTCTATATGTTTTCCTTCATGGACCTTTCTCAGATTCTCCACCATCTTGCCTAATCCACTAAAGTGGTTTCCATCTCAGTATAAAGCCAAAAGATTGCAGGATCTCACTCTGTCAGTTTTAGTTCAAGCTGGCATCAGAGACAGAAGCCACATGACAGCTCTGTTCAGCGTTCTAAAGCTCATTTGTTTTCCACTGGCAAATAGAACTTTCTCTACATACACACACCCTGACACAACTCCTCTTTTCTTCTTATATTGGCTAGGAACTTTATCGAAGAATAACATTCTTTTTTTTTTTTAAATTATAGTTGCTTTACAATGGTGTGTTAGTTTCTGGTGTACAGCAAAATGGTTCAGTTATACATATATATACATATTCTTTTTCATATTCTTTTCCATTATGGCTTATTACAGAATATTGAATATGGTTCCCTGTGCTATCCAGTAGGACCTTGTTTACTTTATATACATATAATAGTTTGTATCTGTTAATCCCAAACTCCTAATTTATCCCTCCCCCACCCTTTTTCCCCTTTGGTCACCGTAACTTTGTTTTCTATGTCTGTGAGTCTGTTTCTGTTTCATAAAAAAAGTTCATTTGTGTCATGTTTTAGATTCCACATATAAGTGATATCATATGGTATTTGTCTTTCTCTTTCTGACTTACTTCACTTAGTATGATAATCTCTAGGCCCATCCACTTTGCTGCAAATGGCATTATTTCAGAAAACAATTCTTGTATGCCTTCCCACTGACTTTAGGAGCAAGTGTGAACTTCTGAGCATGGTTTAGCAGACTCCCCCTCCTCTTGTTGTGTCCCTCCTACCCACCAAATTCATATTTTCAGCCACATGGAACTGCTTTTGCTTTTTTAGATACAACATTCTTTCATACCAAAACCTTGGCAGATGTTATCCTTTGATGGGAACTTCTCTCCAGTCCCCTCCCTACTTATCCTACTGATCGTAACTTAATTATTACTACCTCTTGAAGGCCTTCTCTGGCCTCCCAAATACAGATAACTTGCTCTTTTTATATAATCCTATTCTACCCTGTATTTCCCTTACCAAAGCTCTCACCACACAGTTTTTTAATGTCTAATTTAAATACACGCTTTTTAAAAAGGCATTAGACTGTAAGTTCTGTGAGGATAAGGATCACGTTTGTCTTGTTAATCTTTGTATCTTCAGCACCCAGCACAACGCCTGGCACACAGCAGGCTCTCCATAAATGTTTGCTGAGTGGATAAATGGTCCACAGTGAAAGATGTTTTGTTCTTCAGGAACATTCAACCTCAATTTTTTGGTAATAACTTCTATGTGCTGTGCTAGGTGCTAGGGACAAAAAGATGAGTAAGATAGTTACTACCCTCAAGGAGGTAGAGTATAGTGGCGAAGACACTAAATAATTATAATGTGAGACATGCACATGATATTGTAAAAGAATATGAAAGGGGGAGACTAAACCAATCTGGCAGGGGGTTAGGACAGATTTTTCTGGGGACGATAATATCTTAGATGAAGGAGGTTTTAATTTAGGGTTAAAACCTGATATCATGTGCAAATTTGGGGGCTGTATGCATTTCTCTAGAGAGAGGTTCCAAGGTATTCACCACACACTCAAAGGTTTCCACCATCCCTAAAATATTAAACAAACAAACACTCTTAAAAGATGAAAAAGAATTAGGCAGGTAAAAGACAGGTAGTGGGGGTAGAAGGACAGGGCTTTCTTTTCAGACAGCAAAGGGCATGAGTAAAGGCACAAAGGTAAGAAATATCGGGTTGGCCCAAAAGTTCCTTCGAGTTTTTCCATAAGATGTTATAAGATGTTACGGAAAGACCCGAACGAACTTTTGGGCCAACCCGATAGTATGGTATATATTGGTAACTACACACGGTTTAATGCTGCTGGAAGATAAAATTCAAAGAAAGAAGTGGTTAAAAATAAGGCTAAGAGAGGAGGAACAGAGGACTAATGACCGAAAGCCCTGGAGGCCACTGTAAAGAGCTTGGATCATAGTCTGTAGGTGATGAGGAGTTATTTAAGTACAGAAAAGACATGGCTGGGTTTATTTTGTATAGAGCACTATGGTAGCTATTTGAGGGAAACAACACTGTAGAGAAAGAAACATGATAGGAGGTTGTTGCAGCAGTCCCGATGAGAGACGATAAAGGCCTGAATTAAGACATCAGTGGTCAGAGAGGAGGCAACAGGTCTGAGTACTTAGAAGGTAAAATCAGCAGGAAGGAATCAAGGATGACTAGTTTGGGATACAGGATGAAGAGTGACGCCACCCACTTTATATAAAGACTACTGCAAGAAAACAAAGGTTTGGGAATGGGGGTGGGAGATAGGACGATGATGGATTCACTTTTAGATGTGCTAAGTGCTTGAGGGCAATCCAAATTGACATAAAAGACAGATTAGGAAGGTAGGGCTGAGATGCACCTAAGAGCTGAAACCACCAAAGAATATGAGATCATCCAGGAATAGTACATAGAGTGAAGAAGGCAATATGCCAGGAAGAAAACAGTAGAGGGAAGGAATGGGAAGAAGAGACCAGGAAGGAGACAGAGAAGGAATGGTCAGAGAAATAATAGGCACCAGGACACTGTGGTATCCTGAAACCAAGGGAATAGAGTTTAAAGGAGTGTTAAATGAAGCAGAGACAGGCAATAGAACCAGGACTGAAAAATGCTCAAAGGATTTGGTAACTTGGAGGTCAACGGTGACCTTCAGCAAAACAGTTTGAGTAGTGAGGTGGAGGCAGCAACCAGACTCTAGTGGGCTGGGGATGCCCGGGGTGGGGGTGGGGGGGCGGCGGCGGGTAAGGCAGTAGAGACAATAAGCACAAATCACCCAAGGGACAGCCAAGAATGAGACAGAGACAAGACATTAGAGAGTAGCCTAAAGAAGAATGTGGGGTAAAGAGAAAAATTTACAGGCCAATGGGAAGAAAGCAGTAAAGAGATAAACAAATATGATAAGGAACTGACAGAACACTGGAGGTGAGTTGATGATGCTATTAATTTATTATTATTAGCAACAGCTACCTTTTACTGACCATGTGGTATATTCCAGGAACTCTAAGTGCTTAGCCTTGCAATCTCATTAATCATGAAAACCAGATAAGGTAGGTTTGATTGTCTTCATTACAGAGAAGGCTGAGGCTTAACAGAAGTTAACCCATTTATAGTAAGTTTCAGAATCAGGATTCAAGCTGAAGTCTGGGTGGCTGACTCCAAAGCTTGTACTTTTAACCACTTCCCAATAAGCTGCTCCATGATCAAAGGCACGGGTGGAAAACATCGCCTTAAACAGGAGTAAGGGGCACCTTATTTTCTCACATGGGAGGAAAGGAATTGGGAATGGTTGCGGACATAAATAACTGCTTAGATTAAGATGTAGGAAATAGAAGAAGCTCATACCTCTTGGCCTCAGTTTTGTTGATAAAGTAGGAGGCAAGGTGATCTGCTAAGAGTAGGAGAGGCGAAAATGGAGAAGAGAGCTTTGAAAAGAGGGATAAAGACTCAGAGAAATTGTGAGGGGAAGGGAACAAGCAGTTGATTAAAGTCAAGAAAAAAAACGATTCAGTGAGCTAAGGGTGTCCATAAACTTATGGCATTGGCAATCTGCACAGTTGTATGATTTTCTACAGAAGGCTTTAGGCCCCTGAGTTGGTAGTAGACAAACTATAGCAGTGATCTGAGTGTGGACTTTTATATGTAGGTAAAGAAACAAGAGGGTATGAGAAAGTAGCTTGGATCCATGAATCCAGACCGAGTAGAAAAGGAAGAGGGTGAATAGATTAGGAGAAAATACCCCTAGACTACCTGAGAGATCCTTTGGCTATTATAAATCATTACCAGTGGAGACATTTAAATTTATAGTCTAGAGGTCATATTTAAATGAATTCTGAAGTCATAACTGCAGGTGGAGAAGTTAGAAATTTAGGGAGTAGTGTATATGGTGGAGATGGATGAAAAAAGAATAAAATATTTCACTAAGAGCACTCTGAAATGGGATTTAGACAAGGAAAAGAAAACAAGTGAAATTGATAAGTCTATATGAGGGGGTGGGAAACGGAAGAAAAAGAGAAAAAGATACATACCTTTATATTTCATTGTGTGTTCCTTTCACATTGAAGAAAAGCTTAGGAAGAGTTTTACACAACTAATATGAAAAAAAATACCAGGAGAATTCAAGAAGTCCAAGATTAATATGAATTCTGGCAAGATTACAGAGGATCTAAAAAGCATGCAAAAGGGAAAAGCGATTTCAAACATTTTTGCAAATAAAATAGAAAGTGCACAGCTCTTATTCAAAAAGAATATTTTTGAAATTGTGCAGAGTCTTGACCTTGGGACTTAAGAGTGTACTTTGGAACTGATAAGTCTTATGACTGTAGAGAAGGCTGAAAACAGAGGTTAGATAACAGTTGCTTTTACAAAAAATAACTCCTACATTGAAAATTAGCTACAGATTTGAAAAAAATAGATGGCCATTGGCAGGACAGTTATTAAAGAACTGACAAGAAAAGATCCCTTTCTTGGATCATTTATTTACACTTTTATTTATTTAACAAATATTTATTAGTGTCTAATATGTGCCAGGTCCTAGGGGTAGAATGGCAAACCAGAGAGCATAGACACTGCCTTAAGGAGTTTATAATCTATGGAGGAGATAGACAAGTAATTACGAAACAATGTGATAGTGCTGTTATAAGTGAAGTGGGCAAAGGGTACTAGGAAAACATGTAAAGGGACGTCTAGTCCAGTCTGGAAGAGGTTTTTTGGATATCCATGTTGAGATCTGAAGGCTGAATAGGAGTTAGCCAGGAGAAAGAAGTGGAGGGATATGGGGAAAAGGTCCAGAAAGAGAACAGACTGGTGGAAACCTGGAGGCATGGTAGTAGCATGGCCAGGTTAAGGAACGAAAAGAAGTTTAGTAAGGCTAGTGTGTTATAAATTGAAGTGAGAAATGGTGAGGGCCAAGGCTGACGTTAAGAGGTAAGAGCTGGGTCTCATCATAAGAGACCCCATAAGCCACATTAAGGATGTGAACTTTATCCTGTGACAATCTCTACACCAGGATGTTGCCTGAGGCAGACCAGCTTCAATATGTGACCTCTGATTTCAGATTTCGTTTCAAATAAATCTTTCAGTTCATAGAAAACAGGACAAATGAGGGGAAGGTGCTTCTAAGGTAATCACACCTCTCCAGAAAGTTGCTTTTTATTAAATATTTACTAGGACTACTATGTGCCAGAAACTGATCTAGATGCTGGGGAATACAGCAGAAACAAGACAGAGAGTATCCTGGACCTCATGGAGTTTACATCTAACAAACACAAACAAACAAGTGATAGATATGAAGAAGGAACTAAAACTGGGACATGAGACAGAAGGTGGCTGGAATGGAGGCTACCTTGACTGGGGGTAGGGCATCAGGTAAAGCCTCCCCACAGTGACATTTTTACTGATGCCTAAATGATGATGAAGTAGCCACATAAATATATGGACAGAGAACAATTCCACGCAAAGGATTCTTCGGGTCTTAGTTCCTCACTTGTAAAGAGCAGGTTTGAGAATTAAATTTAATATTGCCTGTGAATGCGTGTGTGAAAGTTAAAGTATTATATGGCATACAAGATCAGAAAGCCACTTTCTTGGTTCAACTTGTCAATCAATTATATCCACGTTAAAAATGGTTATAACCATCTTAGTGGTTATAATGTAACGCCAATTTCCTCATGACATTCTTATTTTTATTCTGAGTGAAAAAAATGCTACTTAAATATTGTCATTTTTCTTGAGTTGGTACTAGGGCTAAAAATAACCCGGAGTTGTCATAAAGGGCAACAGGAAGCCTTGGAAAAGTTAGAAAAGCAAGAGAATTACATGTCCAGATTTTTGTACATTGATGCATTTGAATATTATGCAGCCAATAAAAACTATAGTTATGAAAACTTATAAAGAATGGTAATTTTAAAAACAAAGAATTTATCATATCAGGATGTTCCTTGTTTCATGCTCTCTAAAATGTTTTAATAAAAGGTTTTCAAGAAACAAGGACAATGCTCCACTCCGAAGACAGAAGCATTAGGATAAAGCAATATAAAAACAGAAAAAAAAAACAACCCTAAGATTTAGTTTACTTTAAACCCCCAGAAGGAACTGTTTCTGTCATGTGCCACTTGAAAAAAAAGAACAATGAAGAAAGAATACTGGGGCTTCCCTGGTGGCGCAGTGGTTGAGAATCTGCCTGCCAATGCAGGGGACACGGGTTCGAGCCCTGGTCTGGGAGGATCCCACATGCCACGGAGCAACTAGGCCCGTGAGCCACAACTACTGAGCCTGCGCGTCTAGAGCTTGTGCTCCGCAACAAGAGAGGCCGCGATAGTGAGAGGCCCGCGCACCGCGATGAGGAGTGGCCGCCGCTCGCCGCAACTGGAGAAAGCCCTCGCACAGAAACGAAGACCCAACACAGCCATAAATAAATAAATAAATAAATTAATTTAAAAAAAAAAGAAAGAATACTTTAAATTACTGGAAAAATGGGGGGGGGGGGGCGGTGGTAGAGGGAAGATCAGTAATTAGGTAGTCTGAGCTTCTACAAATTTTAACAGTTGGCCAACAAATATTTATTGAGTGCTCGCACTTGGAGGGAGGATAGAGCTATGAAGAATTTATCTCAAAAAATAAATTCATAAACAAATACATAAATGATATCAGTGCTATGATAAATGCTGTGAAGAAAATAGAGTAACTCAACGAACTGACATGGTAAAAGCAAAAGGCTCACTAGACGAAGTTTCTATAGAGCAGGGACAAGTCAGTGTCTTATTTTAGGTTTGTATCCTCAGAACTTTATATAATGCTCGATAAAAGTTTGCTGACTGTACGAATGAATGAAGGTGGCCAATCGGGAAGGAAAGAGGGTTAGAAAAAGATCCGAAAGCGTGGGCAGCAAATAGAGGATGAAGGATGGAGGTGCTACTGTACAAACGAAACCTGATACTTATTAGATCTCTGAAGTGACGGCGGCAAATTTCTCCGCATCCTGATTCAGGATTTGACAGCTAAACCAGCAAAGCCCTCACGTGTCCCCAGGAGCCAGCAGGGATTGGCGAGTCGAGCCCTCCGCTCCCGGAACCACACTCTTCCCTAATCCATGAATCAGCGGCGCAGTCCAGAGCTTCGGGGCACTTTGGGGTCAGCTCCCTTCTCATGGCACCCGCTCTGAGCGCTAAGGCCACCTGACCTCTCTCAAAAGTGGACGGAAAACCTGGGGGTGGGGTGGGGTGAGGAGGAATGGAAGCTGGGCGGGGGGCGCGGACCGCCGCAGGACGCCTCCTGACAGCTAGGCGGCAGGGAACCGGACGCAGCAAATCCCACACCCTCCCCGAGCTCTGGGCACGGGTGAGGCGGGTACTGGCCGCGGGCGAGAAGACCGAGAGCCCGGGCCAGCCCGCATCGCTGAGGCCCGGAGCAGACGACTCGGGAAAGGGAGGCTGAGGGGTCCTGGGGCGGAACGCCGTGGCTCACCTGGGAGGTAATCATGATGCTGGAGTCGATCAGGAAACTCATGGCGAAGTATAAGGAGGGCTCGTGCCTCCACTTCCCACTCCCCGAGGCCACAGCACGCTCTGACCACGAGCCCCCTCACACCGGCAGCCGTCGCCCGCAGGCCACAGCCAGGACCTCTGCTCGCCAGCCCGACGCCATCAAGCTGCGCCCCAGCCAGCCAATCAGCAGCTACGTCCAACGTTTCCCGCCTCGGGCTAGGAGTGGGCGGGTGCTGAGGAGCTGAGGGCCAGGGAGGGGCCGCTCTGGGGGCGGGGCTTAATTAGAGGTGGCCTGGCTAAAAGGGGCGGGATACAACAATGTGGTCTGAAAATTCAAAAGCACATGTATTGGGCTTCCCTGATGGCACAGTGGTTAAGAATCCATCTGCCAATGCAGGGAACACGGGTTTGAGCCCTGGTCCAGGAAGATCCCACATGCTGCGAAGCAGCTAAGCCCGTGCACCACAACTACTAAGGCTGTGCTCTGCAGCCCGTGGTCCGTAACAAGAAAAGCCACCGCAATGAGAAGCCCGCGCACCGCAGCGAAGAGTAGCCCCCACTCACTGCAACGAGAGAAAGCCCGCGCACAGTAACAAAGACCCAACGCAGCCAAAAATAAATAAATATTAAAAAAAAAAAAAGCACATGTATTGCAAGGTAGCATTTCTATTTCTGAGGCTAAAGGAGGTGGGGCCTGAGCCAACATTTTAAGTGGTAATTTTATTTTATAATGGTCATAGCTAATAAGATGAAGTTAATAATAATGATTATTATTATATTGAGTTAGACCATTAAAAAAAAATGAGTTAGACCGTAAATCAGGCATTGTGTTCTAGATGTTACAACTTATTCTTGGCTCCACAAACAACTGCATAAAGAGGGAAGAGTGGAAAGGCAGGTTTTAGCAAATATAGCTAACCCAGTAAATTTCTGATGTGATAACAACAATAAAAGCACACCATCTTTAACAAGGGAGTGATCCATCTCATTGTACTTGATGCCCATCAGACCACACCTGGAGTATTGCATTCTTTTACCACGCTTTTAAGAGGCAAGTAGATGTATTGGAGAATGCTCAGAGGTGAGTCACCAGGTGAGGACTGATGAAAGGAATCAAAGAAAGAAGACTCAGGAACATTGACAGCTGTCTTCATTTGAAAGAATGGATAGACTTGATATGGCCCCAAGAGATATTTGTAGGACAAAGGACTGGAAGTTAAATGAAGATAGATTTAATTCAAAACAAGGAATAATTCTTTAAGAGTCTGAAGATGAGTTATTTTAGGAAGTAATCTCCCCCCACCCCCTCAACCCATGTTGGAATTGCTCACGTGTAGACTGAATCACTACTTCATTCATTCAATACTCATTGCATGAAGGCTTAATGCACTGCTGTAGGGCTTATCCTTTCCCACCAGGACTCTACCTATTCCTTGTAGTCCCTGTAGTCTTGTCCTGAAGCCGGCTCCAGCTGAGGGCAATCACCCAGTGTGGGATTCAAGGCTGCAGTCAATACTGGAAGCACAGCCTTGAGTGGAACTGCATCTTCAACCAGAGTGCTTAGATTACTACAATCTGAGTAACTGAGACTCAGATTTATTACACACGAGGGAATGTGTCTTTCTTTCCTAGACTTGAACTCTACTCATACTAAGCAGCACAAACTACCTATCAGGTGTCCAATCCCCAATCCCGAAGGCCAGGGAGCAGTGGAGGCAGCCCTACTAAGTGAGAGTCTTAAACCAGAGAACTTTGTGTCCCTGGCTACATCTGTCAGGGAACCAGTAGCATCTGTGTAGGCATATGATGAGTTAGACTGTCCTCTATCAAGACTGTGTGATAGTGCAGAATGCTGGGTTAACCTATCAAGGCAAATAGTTTACCTTGGTGGCTTACTGGAGTGCATGGTGGGGATCAGGGTCTCAATGAATCTGGCAGCAGAAAAAGGTATGCAATCTCATTGGCCCCAGGGCTGTGTAAAACTTTGAAAGACACCATTCAGGATTCTCCCTATTGTTAACAACTGTGTCCAGGTCAAGGACAGGCATGGGTGACCCAAAGAACCACTGCCCCCTGCTTTTGATGGAATGTCTCCAGAAAACCTTTACACTAGATTAACGTCCAATTGACTGTTCTTTCAAAGCAGGTCTCTTTCCTGGTGGTGGTGGACTCCGTCACCAAGATGGCTTGTCCTCTTTCCCTTACCTCAGTACTGTTCTCCGAATTCACTCTAGCTGCCGCAGTCCTGTTCAACAGTGAGATCTGCTTCTTCCTCCATGGACTGTCAAGCTACCTGGGCTCTAACTGAGCCCCCTGTTTGTATCCATTTTCCAAAGATGCTTTCCAAAATAGTTCATGTTCATAGTTGCTGGCCATTGTTTACCATTCATCTGGAGACTGACAGCCAGACAGCCACATACATCTACTCTTAAAGAGTCTGCTGACAACATGACCAATCTGTGTCCCTTGGATCAGTGTTTGTTCACATCAATTTTTTGCACTCTTTTTCATAGCAGCTACAGCATCTATCTTCTCACACCGTCCAGCACCATCCACATCCTGACAGCTAACTATATTCCCCTCTTCCTCCAAATTCATACAAAAGACTGAGCCCAGGAGCTGACACGAACACTAGATCCTTGGGAAACATCCTAGCACCTCTTCTCCTGCCCATGCCAGTGGCTGGACGACTTCTGTTAGGAATTTTCTTTTTAAACTTTTTCTTGTGATATAGTAGTAGATTCACATGCAGTTGTACGTTTAGGATCTTTTGAGATATATGACATCACCAATTCCATGGCCTCCTACTCCAGTTGTCTCCCTCCATGTATAGCCTTCCTACAATGTAGCTTTCCTTGCTATGTCAGGTTCACTGAGACCTTGAACCCCACTCTATACCCCAGTAATCCACCAAGGTAGGCTGGCCAGGAAACCCCAAATATTCAGAGAAGAGGCACTTCCTTCCCAGTGGTCCCATGGACAGCATCTATACTTGGTACCTAAAAAGTGTATAGGTGCAGTTTTCTCAAAGTGTGGTGCTGTAACTGCTTGGGAAGCTTGTTTAACATGTAGATTCATAGGCCCTAAGGTAGACCTATGGACTCAGGATTTCTGAGGGTGGCTCCCAGGAATCTGCATTTTTAACAGCTTCCATACACACTGACAGAACTGGAGGACTGGTTGTGAGACTCTGCTTCCCACCTCAAAGCCCTTCTAGAATGGGGAAAGGTCAGCTCTGATTTGCCTGGAGAAAGGGGACCGAGGGCCAGAGTGTTTCTTGTGTGTGTGTTTTTTAAATTAATTTATTTTATTTTTGGCTGTGTTGGGTCTTCATTGCTGCGCGTGGGCTTTCTCTAGTTGTGGCTAGCGGGGGCTACTCTTCGTTGTGGTGCGCGGGCTTCTCATTGCGGTGGATTCTCTTGTTGTGGAGCACGGACTCTAGGCACGCAGACTTTAGTAGTTGTGGCACGCGGGCTCAGTAGCTGTGGCGCACGGGCTTAGTTGCTCCGCGGCATGTAGGATCTTCCTGGACCAGGGCTTGAACCCGTGTCCCCTGCATTGGCAGGTGGATTCTTAACCACTGTGCCACCAGGGAAACCCCTACTCATTATTATTATAATGAATTTACATTCACAGTTTTCCTTCATTATTACTCTGTTTAAACGTATATTTAAAATTTCTGGTTGCCAGTTATTCCTGTTGGACTGAAAAGACTGATGATTGTATATCTGCCAAATTTGGAAAGACTCAGAGGCATTATTTAAAATATATAACATTAACTCTTTCACCATTTATTAAAGCTAATTTGGGGATTCCTTATTAATATAATTATAATGCAGAGTTAATTTGATCCATGTAATTTGTGAATAAAAGGGAAGAATATATAGAGAGGAAATTTAAAATTGAATATATAAATTGGAATTCATGAAAAAAAGGTAAAAGATGTGCATGCTCTTCCCATAAGAACTGTTGTGAACTTCTCCACACTTAAATTTGGGTTTCCTGTCCTCTGGGCCTGCGCAGAGCAGAAAACTTTCCTTATCTCCCCACCACTTCCTGCTCCAGGACTAACTTCTTCTCTGGATGACAGCAAGAACATTCCCTCATTTTAGAGAAGCCCCCGCCTTTCTCACTGGATTGTGATTTACCATCAGGACTTTGGAAAGACAAGTACCAAGGAGCTCAGTCCCGGCATATTTCCAAAGTCTGAGATATTCAGTCTTATTCTTGGTTACTCTGTTATATGCCCACACTTATGCAGGTATACTTTTTCATTTTTCCCACAATGGATACAATGAGCATGATATTTTGTTATATACTTTTTCCACTTAGAAATAAATCATGAACATATTTTCTCATGCCAAAGATCTTACATTTTTCATTGATTCAATAATTCCAATCATCTGATTATGCCATGATTTATTTAACCAGTATGCTTTTTTTTGTTTTTGTTTTTGTTTGTTTTCTGTAATAAAATAATAATGTGGTGAAGAATTTGGCCCACAAGAAACACTTACCCAAGCCCTCAAGTTTCCCTGGGCAGTCACCATGTCTGTGACTCAGCAGATCTGAGGCCACACACATTAGCTCCTCCAAGGTTGGCTCCTGTGGCAGCCTGAGGTGGGCCTGCAAACTTCTGAAGATTAGTAGGTGGCTAATGCCTAGTAAGATGTCAAGCTTCCCTCCAAGCAAGTGTTTCCCAGAAAAATCTCAGAGGTTTACCTTGAACCCGTATTTGGAGGGGACGGGAGGGGAAACATTGCAGCACTTTATTTTCATCCGACCACTCTCTTCAAAGAATGCCCTCTCAATTAAACCTAATCATTCTCTTAAATAATCTGGAGTAGATGGTGGATTAAGGGTTGCAAGACCATTTGGGGGGCCACTTTTTTTTTTTTTAATAGCAGTTCTGGATCGTTTTTGCTTTGTTTCACTTTTCAGAATGTATAGGCACTGAGCATTCATGGTCCTTGGTTTTGCAGCCTTGGCTGAAACTCTAAGACACATGAAATATTCCATTTAACATTCTGTTACATATCCACTAAGTCGGACTTGTAAATTATATTCAGGTCCTCTATATTTTCGTGTTCTATTTATTTGTCAAGAACTGAAGGAGGCATGTTAAAGTCTCTAACTACTACTATTTTTCTGTCTATATCTCCTTGTATTTCTGAGGGCTTCATATAGATGCCATATTTTACAGTGCAAAATGATCCACACTATGTCTTTGTTCCATGTTATATTTTATATCAATACAAATAAATATTTGGTTTGGTTTAATGATTCTGCCTTCTTGTTTTGTGTGTCTGTTGTTAATTTTTCTTTTTTCCTGTTCTCTCTTTTTTTCTGTATGGACTATGTGTTCCTTAATTTTTTCCCCTGGTACTTTGGAAGGCATACATTTTGTTTTAAAATAACACACACAACCCTATATTTTTCTAACTGCTAAAATAGAGAATAAAATAATAACTTTGTAAGTAAAAAATATCAGGGCACTCTACTTTCTCATATTTCTCCTTCTCCCTTACTCCTTCCACCTCACACAGTTCCCAAGTTTATGTTGGTATAACCTGGGATTTTAAGCCTTACTTTTAAAAAATTACTATGTGTTAAGAATTATTTATGACATTTGTATTCTGTTTTGTAGCTATTCTTACTACAGTTACATTTAATTCATTTTATGTTTAATGTCTTCAGTATTCATCACCAGCCTCTTTCATACTTGGCCTTCTTAAATTCTTTTTAAAAATTCTTTCTCTTTTGGCTTGAGTGAATCATGAGATAAATTTTTCTTTAAAGAAGGGTTTGCAGGAATTTTGAGTTTTGGCATAATTGAGAATGCCTTTCAATTGCCTTTACTCATGAATGCCATTTGGCTTGTTGTGGGGTTCCTGGCTTAAACTTTTCATCCTCAATATTTTACAGATGTTCTTTTCTGAAATTCAATATGTTATGGAGATGAATGAAGCCAGCCTGATATTTTCTTCCTTTGTAGCTAACTTAATAAATATCCTGTTAATCAAAGTTGGCTCCGGAGGGACTAACTCCACACTGGGAGGGATGAGATGGCTACAATTGAGAGCCAAGGGTTTTGCTTTCTTGTCCTCACCCTAGCTTCTCTTTTCCTTTAGAGCTATCACTAATCCCCATGGCCAACAGTGGTCTCTGAGAGAGAGGGGAGATTTCTCCTTCTTATCCCTCTAGACCAAGTGCACAAACCCTTCTCTCAAATCTCTGTATCCCAGTTGAGTCTAAGGTGTATCATTTAATAATAACACTATACTAAATGACAGTAATTAGTCACATAGAAATAATATTTATGATAATGATAATAGCTAATACTTGCCAAGTGCTTACTATGAGCCAGGTAATGTTCTCTGATCTTGACAAGTACTAAATCACTAACTCCCTAATTTAGTCCCTGACTTGCTTCTATATGACACATGCCATTGTTCCTTTATCTGTTGGAAGCATATTGAGCACATTGGAACTCTTTGGATTCCAGGCTTAAGAGAATGAGGGTCAGGCAGAGAAAGGAATTCCCTCTTCTTCCTATTTAAGGCTCACCTTCCAAGTCCTCTTTTCTCAACCAAGATCTTTCCCTTTCCAGGATTATACATTGAAATATATATTTTCTTCACAGGAAGCCTCAGCTCCTATTGACAGGGTGTGATCCTAGTCTATGTTCACAACTGGGCAAGAATGTGAAAACGTAACTGTTCATTAGCAGTACACAAACCACAGCAGGAGTTGTTTCTTATATTTCTAAAATTGTAGAATTATCTCTTTATACTTGCAAATCACATTTATCTAGTTTTTTTTTCTGGGTACATGGTGAATTCCTTCCAATTTGTGGTTTCAGGTCTTTTATCAGCTCAAGGAAGTTTCCTCCCATTATGTCTCTGATGATTGTGGTTCTCTTGTCCTGACTCTCCTTCAGGAGAAACAATACCTATGTATTGGATTTCTATTGCCTTCTCTCCATATCGTTTATCTCCTCTCCGATAACTTTCATCTCTTTGTTCTTCCCCTTGGCATTATGGGAGAATTTCTGATGTTGACACTTTACAAAACTGATTTGGCTTTATGTGCTGTTAATTCTGCTCTTTATTCTTCTTAAATTCTGCCATGACATTGTTTGCTAACTCTGCTAGCTCCTTTTCCAGTTCAGTTTGTTATCTTATTATCCTGTGTTTCATCTCTTGTTTTATAGAGCCCAGGTTTTCTTTACATCTTTTTGAGAGCATAAAATAGATTTCAAGATTATTTTTGTTTTCTTAAGTAAATATCTTTGAAATTATTCTATTCTTTTACTTTTGGCGACCGCTGTTTTCTTCTCATGTCTCCTATACCTTTCATAGATTCTAGGCTGTTAGTTGTCTCTTTGTTGTTGTTTTCCTTGTCTGTTACTCATCTGTAAAGATGAGAGTCTCATCTGTCCCGGTCTATGTATAGGACCTAACTAGGCACAGTAATTAGGTCAACAGGATTTTTTACAAGTCAAGAAGGGTCTTTGACTACTGGATAAGTATATAAAAAATATTTAAAGGGAGGACAAAGAGTCTGTAATTCATGGAAGATAGAGTTGTCCTGGAAATTATTGCTTCATTCTGATACAATCATGAAAAAAAGAAATTGGAGAAAGTTGAGGTTCCGGTCTGAGAGACATTAGAGATGTTCCTATTTGTTGTAATGTCATAAGAATGTCCCTTGTCATAATGTCTGCCTTAAAGATGTAATTGGGGTTTTTGTTGTTGTTGTTGTTACATTATATTCTGCTGGTTTAGCTCACTTGTGTTTATTTGATCTCATCCATTTTCTGTTGGTTTTATTAGCCTAACTCAATTCCGGAGGTGCCTTGTTCTTTGTTCCATCTACAGATCTAGCCAGTGTGGAGATGACAACTGTAGCAAATGAGAAAGATAGAAAAATGCATTTGGAAAACTTAGATGAATTAGAAAAGCTGAACAGTTTTCAGGAAAGCTGAATGTTAGAGAAGAACAGAAGCTGGAGGGGGAAAAAAAAGAACTCAAAACTCTGTCCTGGCCAAAAACATTATCCTTGGCTGAGAGCTTCCCTGATGGTGGCAATTGTACTGTGGTCTGGGATTTGCATTATAGTTATCATTTATTATTCCAATCCTGCCTACTTCCAAGAAGCATTTGGAGAAGATTACAATACATATCATATGTACAAGGAAATCATTAAAACAGAGAAAAAGGAGCCAAAATTGGCATCTTTATCTCAAATCTTGCTCCTCTCTAGTTTATTCTCTGTACAGTAATTGGAGCAGTCTGAGGGAAAGTGACTAATAAAATGCAGTGAAACTGATGGTATGTGACTTCCAAGCTTAGGTCATAAAAGACATTGAAGCATTTGACTTGATCTCCTGATTCAGTTGCTCTGGGGGAAACCAGACACCAGGTCATGAGGACACTCAAGCAGACCCATGGAGAGGCCCAAGTAGAGAGATACCAACTTGCCAGCACCAACCTTCTGGTCAAGTAACCACGTGAGTGTGTGGATCCTACCACCCCAGTCAAGTCTCGGACGACCGCAGGCCCTGTCAAAATCTGACTGCAACCTCATGAGAGACCCCAAGCTGCTCCAGAATTCCTGACCCTCAGAAACTATGAGAGATAATACATGCTTATTGTTGTTTCAAGCCATTAAGTTTTGATATGTTTGTGATATGTTACCAAGCAATAGATAACTAATACACAAATCATCACAGGCGACATTTTTACTAAATATTTGCATGGTATAGCCTGAGGCCCTATCCTTGTAACCTTTGATTTTCATTTCTTCACCACTCACTGTTCAACTGTTAAGCCAAAGCCACATAGTTTAGGTTTTTGTTATAGCCACACCTAACCTCAGTTTCTGTAAACAGATGAGATAATGCTAGATCCTGTAACAGATAAATCTTGAGAGCTCAGAAGATTAATACAATAAAAGTTTATTTTTTGTCTCATGTAAAGTCCGGAAGTCCAATTAGTGGGAATTGGTAGGGGTGTCGGCGGCAGGGGGTGGGGTGGGGGGGTGGTGGGGGTGGTGGTGGTCCTCTAGTCTACAGTCATTCAAAGGCTCTGACTGCCATCGTCAACATATGGCTTCCAAGGCTGCTCTGGGAGATGACATCCAGCAACTCATGTGAAAATTTCCCTGCCTTCCTCTACTTATGATAAAGCAAGCCTGCCTGCCTTCAGCCTGGAACTCTTGGGACCTTCACGGAACCTCTTCCTCAGATATATTGCCATGTAGTGTCAGCATGCTCTGGTGCTGGAGAGTGCTTAGCCAATTATCTCCTTCCTGCCCTGGGAGATGTCTAAGTAGTGTTCATTCATTCACCAAATATTGCTATGTTCTAGGCACTGTGCTAAGTACCGAATATTCAGAGATATATAGTATGAAATCTCTTTTTGAAATCTCTTTTGATAAGTGCTATGATAGAAGTGTACACAAATACTGAGAGATCGCAAAGGAGGGAGCAACTCACTTTGTATAGGGAAGTTTGTGAAATTTCATAAAGAAGACAACTGAGCTGAATCTTGAAGGATGAGAAAGAGCTGATTAAAGAAAAAAGGCAGGACAGGGCAGAGTCCTGAAATACCATGGAATTTCTTCATCACTAAGTGCCAGGCTTGTCCATATCTGGGGACCAGCCAATGTTTCTGTAAGGCTGGGACACATGCATATGTGGATGAATGTGGGAGACGAGGCTAGGAAGGTGGTGTACCTACCAGTCAGAGGCTTGTAATTAACAGAGACAATTTTGGCAACATTAAATTGAAAAAAAAAAAAAAAAAAGGAACTCTAGGCTGGCTTAGCGAACTGAAGGAAGGCCGATGAACCATGATCTGAAAAAAGAGGAACTAAGCATCTCCCAGAAATCTAGGTAAGCAGGAACTAATTGTGAGTATCTTTAAGGGCTTCTGTCAAGATAAATGAATCTCAGCCAAGTTTCGGCCCCTCAGTTACTCCACTCAAGATTCACATTCCAGGGAGTGAGTGTATAGTTGGCCCATTTGAGTTAAAAACAAAAAACAAAAAACAAAAACAAACAACAAGACCTGACTCTTGACCAGGGGAAGTCAGGGTAAACATTACTAAGAGTCCCACCAAGACTATATCCAACTGAGGAAGAGTATTTCCCAATAGAAGATGTTATTATAGAAGAAGGGAGAATAGATTCTGGGCAAGTAAAAATAGACATCCTCTCTAGGTGGGTTACAATCAGTTATAAAGGCTTTGTAAGTCATGTTAAGGAATTTAGAATTTTGGGGTAAGCAATTGTGTCATTGAAGGATTTTAAGCAGAGAAGTGACATGATAAATCTCAGGCAGAATCTTTTGGCTAATTTTATTTTATCTATTTTTATCTGTAATGAATAACTTTAACTCTTTCTACAGTTCTCAGTGACATGGTAGAGAACAAATCCTATTATTTTGTCTCTTCCCAAAGCGCCAAAGAAGTATACTTCGATTTTTCCTGAGATTTGTGTAGAGAAAGAGAGGGGACAAACTGACCAAACCTCAACTGATAAGGAGAGTTTCATGTTCTTTCTAAATCAGATTCTCCTCCATTCCACCCAGCTGTGTGCTGGAGCTGGCTTGTACTGGCTCGTAAGAGCCATTTGCTAAATTTCTTGGAATTTTGTGAGGCAGTTTTAAGTGTACAGTCATTATTAACAATTAAACTACATAAACTTAAAAATGAAACAAAGGTAATGCACAGAGCTCAATCATTTCTTAATTATTTTACTATTATCTATGCTCTTGAGGTTATTTATATCTATTGTATGGTGGAAATATTTATAATTTTGTGCTACTGTACATCTCTTCTCATTTCTGTGTC
Source organism: Balaenoptera acutorostrata (assembly GCF_949987535.1). Taxonomy (NCBI): domain Eukaryota; kingdom Metazoa; phylum Chordata; class Mammalia; order Artiodactyla; family Balaenopteridae; genus Balaenoptera; species Balaenoptera acutorostrata. Next base: position 108,308,567 of record NC_080064.1, on the reverse strand, counting down.
TAGTGACATTATGTTGGTAGGTTGAAATTGGTGATGGTGGGAGAATTTATAGCAAGGAAATTGGCAAACACTACAAACCAGGGCCTCTTTACCCTGGAAAGATCTGGTTGTTACACGTTTACCAGCTTATCACGGCCCCTCCCGGTCCCCCCAGTGCTCTTGTCCCTCAACCCCTTAATTTCAAAGGAAGAACACCAGAAACTACTCTTCACAGGGTAGCATGACTGACAGGTCAAAAGAAAAAACAAAGATGGTGAAAAGTCAAGTTAGTTTTATTGTTTTGTAACAGTCTAACATGTAACTATTAGCTCTGACATAAAGATGTGGAAGGTTGGAGAATTCAGGACACAATCCCAATAATGCCTTTGCCAGAGATTTTCCCCAAGAAGTTTGTTGTGAACATATTTCTTAGCTGAGTCTTTATTAATCCTGTTTCATAGATGGAAAATTTGCAGAAAAAGGCAGTGACGCCATCTATTTTTCCCTCCAGGAGACTTTATGAATTCTTCCATAATATACTTTGTCTGCCCAGGAGAACTTCCAGAATGCGTGGGGCTGGAGGCTACAGTATATCCCACTCTTACCTCATTGGCTACAGTGGAGTACCGCTCTCTCCTGGCTTTGGGAGCAGCAATGTCTAGGGCAGTGGAGATGACTTGTCTTTCATAAAAAATCTTTCCTCTTATTTAACTGCTGAACCTAGAATTTTATTTCCTTTTTCTCCTTCCTCCCCCAATTACATATTTAGTTGTAATATGATAATTACAAGACGGAAAACTCTCCGTGCCTATTTCACTATCACTTCTAGGTACACACCTACTTCGCTTTACAGATTGTATTTATGTTTAAGAGTAGTTTCCATCCAACCAGGCAAACGTTTTTCATCTACACTTTGCTACCTTGGGTTGTGTGATCATTTGCGCACAATATGCGTAGAGGGGTAACTCAGGGTTAGAGGAAGGAGAGAGGAGGAGGTGGGGGGGGATGGGAGGTGCTGTGTGGGTGGTATGCTCATTCTTACCTGGGCATGCCCCAGTGACCCTCCTCAGGAACTCAGGAACAGCAGCTGTTTACACCCGTCTCGCCCCAGGCCTTCCCCATGGCCTGGACTAAAGAGCTGCTGTATGTAGCCCTTTCAGCCTCCATGAACTCCCTTCTGCCCTGAATCAGAGACTGTCTCAGAGGCTGGTGCATCTCTATACATGAGTCCTTAGTAAGCAGAGTCCCTGCAGCACCACTTTCAGCAATGAATTTCTTGCATGATTAAAGATGTTCTTTTTTTGCACTATAATTCTCAGGAATTTAAAACGACAGAAGAATTGACCTCCCCCCACCACTCCCATTTTCTTCCTTCACTTTACTCACTGGCTCACTTTTAATCAGTCTCTTAGCTAACAATCTGTGCAGTTTATGAAAGTGGTGGCTGTTATTGCTTCAGTATACATTTTACAAAAAGGACTTACAACAGATTTGGATAACACCTACTTCCCTTTCCTTTTATTTCCAAATGAGTGAGTTTAAAAAAAAATCACTTATTTCTTCTAGCATGTTCCTAGTGTTTCTTGCATATCAATTCACTTGATCTATCTTGTGGAGGAGGGGCAGAACTTATTACCCACAATTAACCTAAGGAAAATTGTCATATCGAGCAGGTAAATGACATCTTGGGGTTCCCAGAGTCAGAGAGGTGCAGCCCACACTTCTGATTTGAACATCAGTGTTCTTTGTGGGAAAATCTGATCCCCAGGTTGAACTGATCTTCAGGAGTATTTGTCCAATTCTGTGTTGCATGCTTCCTCTGGGTGCCAAGTAACAAAGTCATGATGAAAAGCAGACAGGCCTTTCTATGATGCCCCAAATATGAGGCCTAGGGATTACAGAGCCAAGCTTGAAACTTTCTAACTGAACTTGAGTAACTCTATCCCTCCTGGTCATAGACCTCCCCTGATGGAGGTGTTATTATAACTGCTATTAGGCAATTAGCCCTTTTATTCTGGAGAGAGCTGCACTTTTGATGCCATGCTGTCCAGTGCTTTTTTTAAATTGGTAGATCCACATACTGTAAAGGTTTAATCTAACAGGGGCAGACCAGGATTAGGATTTAAAGCTTGGCCTTCATGCAGCCCAGGGGCGATTATCATCTTGAGTCAGTCATAATTATTTGCCTCAGAAGAGATACTGAGGGATCCAGCTGCACAGGGTAAGGTCCTCCACAGACACACCACTGCCTGTGAATGGAACCTGGCAGCAGTTGTGTGGCAGCTTAAGGTGAGGCATGAAGCGACATTTTCCATGGGTAGAAAGTGATTACCTATCTGTCCCCAGCCATTTTTCAAGGTCAAATAGGTTCCTACCAAACATATGGTGTCAAGATTCTGTTTTGAGCCTTCTCTGAGAAAACGGATCTCCTGAGTGTCTATTCCACATTGAAAAACTCTCACCAGATAACTGCAAGGCAGGTTGGGAGAGTCAGATAGAAGCTACCCACCTGCCCTTCTTCCCAGTCTCCCTGCTGCTGGAGGAATCTCTCAGACACCACTCAACAGGCTCTAGACTTGGCAGCTAACTTATTAATCCTTCTGATACCCCTGGAGGTACGTTGGTGGTAAATGCCATCTCTAGTTTGTAGACAGAAAACTGAGGTACAGAGAGGTTAAGAGATGACAATAACACAGCTACCAAATGGCAGAAATAGAAAAAAAAAAATCCTGGTCCCTTGAGGCCTGTGTCTGTTTCTTCCAAAATAAGTTTCCTTGTTTGTTGGGAAGACTGAGAGGGAAAATGGCAACTTCCCCTCTGGTGGGGTAGGTACAGACACTGAAGCAGGATGCAGCTTCCTTCAAGGAAATACACTCACACACTCAAGCCCCAGCAAGACAAGGAGACAAGCAGCCCTCACCTACATCTCTACAGCTGGTTCCAAAGAGCACCAGCAGTTTTGACTTGGAACAAGATGCAGTTTTTTTCTTTTCTCTTTTGGATTAAGTCCTAGTTGATATAGACACTTTATTCTGGTAATGATCAAGCTATTTTCAGGCTCTGAGTTTACATCTTCTTAAAATGGGTCTTCAGGAGCAAAACTGTAGGAGCAATAGTGCAAGCATTAGGGAGAGTGCAATGATGTCTGGTTCTCAGGCCTGGGATTTTGTTACTTCTGTCATCATACTGAAGAAAGTCTGTCTGGAATAGTGTTGATTGCAAGGGGAAGGAAGATTCAAGTAGTAGCCAGAACGTCACCTGTCTACAAGACAAATATACCTCTTCTATTCAACTGTCCATTGCCTGATACATTCCTTTACTGAAAGTTTGTCACTTCGGATTAACCTAGGTAAAATACATTTTAGGCTTTCTCTTTTAAAATGTAAATTTTCCCTGGATTAATTACAAAAAAAAAAATCTACCTTAGAATGAATTTAATTTTTAGACCATTTTGCTTTAGAATGGAGCATCAAGGAATGGGAATACTGTCACAGGGGAGGAATAGTTTTGGAGGAGGCTTTGCTCTAGAAGAGCGTATCTAGAGTGAATATCTTAAAAGGAAGGTGGTAAACAGAGGGCAGCACAAGGGATTTGCATTCTTTGGGATGGTGCTGGTTGGGGGGAAGATAGAATGAAGGCAGTTTTTTCTGGGTACCCTGGTGGTCTCCTATCCATAGCCCAATTGTGGTTTCTCTCCCTCCTGTCTTAGCCTTGGCACTGCAGCCCATGAAGCATAGCTTTGTTTTAGATGGACCAGCTTGGATATCAATTTCTCCCTCTGCTCTGGGAACTGATTGGCTCTAGGTAAAATTGCTCCCTGTGTGAAATATGTACTTATACCTGAGGATTTTCCCTGACTGGACTCTATGTTTGAAGAGAGTTGGTTGTGGGGATAAAGGGTAGGAGACCTTCAAGATCCCTGTTGTTCCCTTGTTAAGCCTTTATGTCCCTTCCGGGGATGAAGTCTGGCCTGGGGCTAGACCTTGAGACCCTGGCTGTTTGTGTTCCCAGTTTGGAAGAGGCTCTCTCTAGTGCCACTCTGATGGCCCTTTTTGTACATGTCTTTTGCCTGAGCAAGGCCTGAGGGTTGATCTCCTCAAGACAGGCCAGTAGGCAGGTATCGTCTGGCTCAGAGCTGGGCTTGCTCCCAGCCCCTGATGAAAGGAGGTGTAGATTTCAGGCTGAGCACTGATGTTGGAAGAGAACAGGAAAGAAAAGGACCTCCTTTGCTTCAGGGAAGAAAACTGCGACCAGGGTTCAAAGCCTTTTCAGTTCAGGGAGAGGTTATGGGGTTTGTTCTCCTTTTCTGAGAGCGCCCAGTGCAGAATTCCCACCAATACAAGGGATGTAATTACATCAGAACCCAGGGGCTACAGTGACCCACAAGAAAGGCCAGTGAGAACTCTGGACATCTCCTAGACTGATGATTTAAACCAAACACTCCAAAATGGTGAAATGAGGTTTGGAAGCCACAGGAACAAGTTGAGACCCTGAATAATATGACCAATTCCATAGGAAAGCTGGGCTCATGAGTATAAGCTGAACTTGCAAATTGGTGCCCCACAGGTTAAATTTGGCTTGCACACATTTTCTTTGGCCCACATGGCATATTTAAAATTTAGCTGGCAACCTTAAAAATGTGGGAAACTTCACTTAAACGTTTGGATTTCTGGCTTCTCTTGAAAAATCAGATGGCCAGGTAACACCGTCTGGTAATCGCTGCCTGGAAATGAGCAGCAGTTGCCCTCTGCTTTCCAAATTTCACAGCCCCAGCTCTCCCATGGCATTAGAACAGGCGCACTTCACCAATTTCAACCACCGGCCTGCATCCTGTAGGCGTTTAAGTTTGGGATCCCTGATATATGTCACACGGTGTCTGCTAGGGAAGTGCTGGGGTGATAAAGTTCAGCAGAGTTTGTGAGCTTGAGACGAGACTGGTGAAAAGCTATGAGACAATCACAATTCTGATTGGAAGGATTTCTATGGGGACATGAGGATGAAAGCAGAATTCCCTGTGGCGTAGCGGGGCAGGGCAGTCATGAGATTGGGAACTTTGACGGGACAATGGGTTTATCTGGATAGCCTTTATATACGGGAAAGGCAGTTTCCTAGTTGTCTGGCATGCACGGTTCTACCGCAGTGCCTGTCCAACCAGGGTGGGTGTGAGGGGAGGGACAGAAGACTCAAAGCACGTTGGCAACTTTAGGTTTCATCTTGCCATATGTTAGCTCGGGTGTTTTCTTTTCTTTCTTCCTTTGGCGCCGCTTCATACCGTTAGATCGTCTGACCTGGCGCGGCTGCTGGCTTTGCTCAGCCTGCTCAGGGGTCTGGGGTCATCCCCGGGCAGCTCCAGACACAGTGAAGGCGCCTTCTCAGGCGGCAGCCCCTGCTGTGATACCGTCTCAGGCGTCAGCTCTTCTTTCTCAACCTCCTTCCCCACTTCGGGGGTCTCTATTTTCTCCTCCTCCAGCACGGCCAGGGTCTCCTGCTCCTGGCCTTCCGTGCTCACTCTCTCTGCCTCCTGACTCTTCTCTCCCGCCTCCGGTTCTGCTCGCACCTCTGGTTCTTCTCCCGCCTCCGCAGGCTGTCCCTCCTCCTCCCCCTCCTGGGCTCCCACCTGAGCGTAGGAAGGCAGCGTCTCTTGGTAGGCCCTGGACAAGTCCCCTAGGGGCCCGGTGCCCATCTTCTCCTCGAACTGAGTGAAAGGCTTGGCAGAAAGTGGGCTGGCCTCCACCATCCCAACCTCAGTAAAAGGGAAATAATGGGACACGATTTTCTCTTCTTCGAGGAGCTGGTAGCCCTTGGCCTTCTGGATGGAGGAGACAGCAATGGAGTGGAGGGACTTCTCAGGAATCTCCCCCAGCGGCTGCTCCACTGGCTTCTTGAAGGCAGATCGGATTTTCTTCAGGGCCAGGTAACTCACCTCCATAATATTGAGGAAGAGGGACACAGAGGCCATGGACAGCATGAACAGGATGAAGATGGTTTTCTCGGTGGGCCGTGACACGAAGCAGTCCACCACGTTGGGGCAGGGCCACCGGCTGCAGCGATAGAGAGGCAGGATCCGGAAACCGTACAGGAAGTAGTGGCCCACGATGAAGCCCACTTCAAAGAGGGTCTTGAAGATGATGTGGCAGACGTAGGTCCTCAGCACAGTCCCCTCCAGCCGGAACTTCTTGGTGCCTTTGCTGCTGCCGCTGCCCTTCTTGATGCTGCCCTGGTCCGCTGGGAGGGGCGCCCTCTCGCCGCCGCCGTTGCCAGGCGACTGCTGGCCCAGCTCCTCGGCCGCGCGCTCCTTGCGCTTCTCCTCCATGCGGATGTGGTGCACCGCGTGCCCCACGTACACCAGCGACGGCGTGGAGACGAAGATGATCTGCAGCACCCAGAGGCGGATGTGGGAGATGGGGAAGGCCTCGTCGTAGCAGACATTCTCGCAGCCTGGCTGCTGGGTGTTGCACACGAAGTCGGACTGCTCATCCCCCCACACGAGCTCCGCGGCCGTGCCAAGGATGAGGATCCGGAAGATGAAAAGCACCGTGAGCCACACGCGGCCGATGACCGTGGAGTGCTCATTCACCTCCTCCAGGATATTCCCCAGGAAACTCCAGTCGCCCATGTCTCACCCACCTGGAGGAAGGAGAAGGCAAAGCTGAGCCGCTACAATGCAATCTCGAATCAGCCTCTCTTTGCAAACTCTCAGGGTACCTCTCCTTCCTGAGTGACTGGCACGGTCAACGCGTAAACAGCATGTACTGAGTGCTTCCTCTGTGCAGACTAGTATTAGGGAACGAAAGAAGCATAAAAGAATCTGCTTCCACTGGTTTCCTCATCTGTAAAATGGGTTCACTTCACAAGCTGCCTGAAAGGATAAATGAGGCAGTATCTGCATAAGCCTTGAACTCCGCCCCAAAATAAGGATTCATTGTTGATCATAAATAGAAACCCATGGTTACATGGATTTCAATCAGAACCACAAGCTGAATTGACGTTCATGAGGCATAATGCTGAAGAAATATTCTAATCCATTTCTGTCTGGGGTCCCAACAAAGTTTTGCTATGTATGAAATTGCCCGTAGTCACCTTACTTTTGACTCTTTTAGGGTATATAATGATTGGATGTTGGAAGTGGAAGGAAACATTTTTTGAATATCTACTTTATGACAGACCTTTGACGTTACATTTTTTCATTCAGTTTGATCCTGCTAGACCGTAATCTTCATGAGGGTATGGACCACACCTGTTTTATTTACTGCTATATACTCAATGCCTGTCACAGAGCCCAGAACATAATGAGAGCTTGATAAGTGTTTAACTAATTTGATTCCACCACATGAGAAAACTGAGGCTCAGAGAGGTTAAATAATTTTTCTAAGATCAGACAGCTAAATAGTAGTGGTTCTGTCTGTCTGATCCCAAAGGCTGGGTTCTTTCTGTTGCCCCATTAAGATACATTGCCTGTGATTGTAGCTATACAATTTTGTGACTCCTGTACTCTTTTTTTTTTTTTTTAAAGGACAACGTATTAGTTTTTTTCTGCTATGGTAAGATTACCATAAACCTAGTGGCTTAAAACAATACAAAATGATTTTCTTACAGTTCTGTGGGTTATGTGAGCAACATGTACCTTACTGAGCTAAAATCAAGGTCTCAACAGGACCGTGTTCCTTGTTGGGGGCTCCAGAGGAGTTTCAGTTTCTTTGTCTTTTTCAGCTTCTCGTGGCTGCCCACGTTCCTTGGCTTGTGGCCCTCTTTCTCCAGTGTCAAAATCAGCAATGTTGCAACTCTCCCACCTTTCTTTCTTTGTGACTCCTGTACTCTTAATTTACGTTATCTCTTCTCTAGGTTGAAATCTGGAAACCTTTCTTAATAGCTTTACAACTTGAGAGCAGTATATATATATTATTATTATTATTACTCTTTTAAACCCAAAGAATGGGAAGAGTGCTTTGGGAAGAAATCATGTTACAGGGTGAGGAAAGTCCACTAAGACAGTTTTAGTGTCCCACAGAATGAAAAGGGTTTAGGGTCTATAACTGTGGCTATTTTAATAGAGCTAAAATTTGGTCTGTAGGAAAAAATAATACCATTAAACATGCTAGTATATAATGCCCCTAGCAACAGCAATGACTAATGAACATGGGATTGAACTGACAGGGGTGATGTGTGCAAACTGGGTCATTTGTCCAGTGCAAACCTGTGGGGGCAAGCTGGTAATCTCCGAAAGACTCTGATCAACACCTCCACCTCAGCTGATGTTCCCCATGTTGAACTTCTCTAGCACTGTGACGTTTACTCATCACTGCCCTCAGACCAGGGCATGAGCCCATGCTAGAGATGCTGGTCCAGGGCTTCTCCAGCTGTGCCCCACCTTATAGGATCAGAAGTCCATGGGGCCAGAGGAATACACCCACCACATTTAATGACAGGGATATTTGCTAAACACTGGAATGAGTGATGAAAAGTGGTATCTTAAATTAGGTGGGATTTTCATCTTTAGGAGAGGATAAGCTTCCTTCCAACCTGTGCTTTGGAGCCCGGCCAGACAGAACTTGGTGGCAGATACTGATTGCAGGTGTGAACAATGCCCAAGCTATGCTCTCAGCTATTTCTTGGTGAAGAGCAGAGAGTGTTGATCATCTTGGACCAGAAACTTCTAGTTAGGCAAGGCATCCTCCAGCAGCTTCTCTCCTCCTGGGAAGGTGAGAGCAGCTGTGGCATCCACAGTCATGACTCTGACATTGGGGAGAGTTCCATTTAGGAATGGGGAATTGAGAGTGGGAGAGGGTCCTCTACTCAAAACCAGCCGTTCAGAATCCCAGTCACATGTATGTAGTTATACTTCTACCTTTAACACTCCTCAAACTGTAGCTAAATCTAGTATTTGCCCTATTTAAGAGTGGCAGCCATTCCCATTGCCTTCTGGAAGAAGGTGGAAAACACCACAATCAGGTAAACAGCCCAAGCATAAATCCTATTGGTGGAAGAACCAGGAAAATCCAAGGTTTTTTTAACCAAAAAGTTCAATCTAAAATTCATGTCAAAACAATAATTTGTGTAATTTACTCCTATGAGATCAAGTCTGGCTTTAACGAACTCTAAATCTAGTGGTGTTGATGCCTTATCTGCATTGATATATCAACTCAGTTTACAATCTTACTTGTACCATATTAGTCCCTTTGGGATTTTGTGTGTATTTCACTCATGTACCCACATGAATGTGTGTGGTGAGCACAAGCTCTCAGGACTGTATGTCTACCAGTCTTGTTTCCCCTTTTTAGGATCAAAAGCTCTTGGAGGACAGGGACCATTTTGTCTTTATCCTCTGTGAACCATCATGACACAGAACAAAGACCTTACAGACTGGGAGCTCCATAGATACCAGTGGATAGCACTAATGGTAATCATTTGAAACCTGAAATTCTCAATCCCTGAGTGCATGTAATACCAGTATTACGTACAGTCTAGGGAACTCCAGTCCTCTTCGCTGCGGCTAGCAGTGGGAGACTGACAACTTGCAAAGAAATGGTAAATTTCAAAAAAGAATAATAAATTGATCCAAAACTAGCTATTTTGAGGTATTGTTTTGTATAAAGTTAAAGCTATAAACTGGAAGGCCAATAATTCTTGACACATGAGTGTCATGACACATGTTCATGACACATGAAGACCCTCTTGACCAACCCATTCATAATTTCCAAACTAAAACCAGACAGAGCTGTGTCCTTCCATACCCACCCTGCAATGCTAGGATTGTTTGAGTGGTTTTCTTTCTTACTTTTTTTTTTTTTTTAATGTCTAGTTACAAAATTTCTTATAATATAACGGAAGAAGAGAAACTATAACTTAGGACAAACTCTTTCCAATTTCATGCTATTGAAACAGGCCAACTATGGTGTTAAGGAGAAAAGCTTTAGAGGTGCTAAGGAAAAGTGTCTTGGGTTCTCCACTTCTAAAAATGAAAATTATAATTAAAGGAAGTCAGATCAGAGTAAATCTGGACAAACTGTTCCACTAGAGCAGGGCAAAATCTAAACCAAAGGATTTCTCTTCATCAAAGAGGCAATTCTCTGTTTTATTTTGCTTGTGAAAATCTATTACAGGTGGAAAATAAGCTGCCAGAGTTCAAGCCTCCACCCCCAGGGTATCCACCAGAACACCCTACTAGAGGATTATGGTTTTAAGTAATGATTGAAATAACACCTTATGTTTGGGTAGCCCTTATCTATTTATAAATGATACATTTTAGCAAATCTTGTTTCAGTCCTCATAACAACCTGTGAACTATGCCAACGGCCCTCAGACTTGGATTTCAGAGACTAGTACAATAACAACAACAAAATAGGGTAACCAACATAGGGCTACTGACTCCTTATTTTGCCAAACAAGGACCTAAAACTTATTTAATTGCTAACTATGACTGCAGTCTATTTTCACCATCATTTCATAAAAGGGGAATTTTAATACCATAAACCTAGGCAGGACATAATTTCAGAATAAAAGACAGGCCTTTAAATCAAACACATTTAACTTGGTGAAAAATTTACTACATTGTTTACTACGTTATTGTCACATTTTTGTCACAGGCTGCTGACAAATTCATCTCGGACCAGAACTGACAGGTCTACAGATGGATGTTTGAGAACCAGGGAACTAGGCGTTATCAGCCCCCGTTACCAGAATGGGAGATGGAGTGAGAGGTTAAGTAAGTCTCCCAAGAGGGGAGGTCAGCCAGTCAGGGCAGAGCTGGGATGTGAGCCCTGGTCTTCAGCTTCAAGCCCAGGGTGATTTCCAGGGTAGCATTGCCTTCTCCTGACTTTTAAGAGGCAGAACAACACATACACATTCATGTTAACAAGTTCCACAAAAAGGATTAGAGGCCGCTTACCACCCTGGTGGGTAAGGGAGTGTGAATACGCCTCCGTGTTTCTAGAGCAGCCCTTTTAACCTCCAGCTCTCGTAGGGACCACGGAACCTGCTCCGGAAGAGTTTAATGATCCTTAGCAAACCCATCCCTGTGTTCTAGTAAATGCTCCAACATCAAGAATGCTGAGCATGAAGACTGTCCTACATCCACAGCACTCAACAATGATTACTATCACTCCTATTGCAGAGTTTAGGTGAAAAATTACAGAAATCTTTCATAAACCTCGAATACTTGGTTGAGGTCCCTCAGGATAACTGGGGGCATGCTAATTCATTCTGAAAAATGAAAGGCCTTAAAAAGTCAAGTTGTAGTTAGAATTTGGACATCTCTGCCACCACCCCACCCTTGTGCCCCCAAGTCCTACATTTCTTTCCCTTCCAAACCTCTGCCAACTCTTAGGGCAATTCCAAGAAGGTTTTCGGAATTGGACTCTAAGTCCAGACATCCCAGTCCAAGACCAAACTTTAGTGGCAACCTTTTTCCTTGTGGAGAATTCCAGATATAGCCCTTAGATTAGTCTGGGAAAGGAGGGGGGCGTGGGAAGCCTGCAAACTAATATCACCCATGGAAAACTTGCCAATAGGAGTAGGGTCCCCCGGAGAAATATGTACTCTCTTCTTCTCTTGGCGCTCAGCAGTAAAATGGCGAGCTTGGCCTCGAAATTTCCTTTGGTGCCTAAAAGCCCACCTCCCACTTCTCTACCCCGCCCCTACTGTGCTGCACGACTGAGCAGATATGACTGGATTGGCTCTGATGGGTAGGTTTTACTGTCCAGCAATATTTTAAGCTCCCAGCCAGACAGCTTTTATGAAGGGAGGGATGTTGGAAAACAATAGGAGAGAGAGAATGGGAGAGCTGCGTTGGGCACTGATGGGAGGAGGGGTGGGGAAAAGCTGATGTGGGAAAGCTTAGCTGGGGCTTCTGCAGTCTCCAAAAGTTTCTTTTAGCAGCAGACTGGCCTTCTACAACAGGAAATCTTTGGCTTCTCTCCAGAGGGCACGAGCCCTGGGGATGATTTCCTAGCGCCTTTTTATCAGCTTAGAGAATCTTAGGGATGTAGGGACAGTCAGAGGTCACCGAGTCAGACTGGGCCAAAGTCACCCCAGCAAGAGGTCAGTTGGTCCCTTTAAAGGATGATATTTCATCTTCCATTGGTGGTTTGTTCTTGTGTCTCATAACTTTCAGCAGGGCAGTCTCCCTCTTTGAAAAGGAGTCTTAATACTCCAAAGAATTCTGGCACCATTTGTCAAGGCAACGACATTTCCCACTTTGTTTCACCCATAATTACAAATACTTTTGAGAAGCTGAAGAATCAAGGGGATTATGCAACGTCAGTGACAGTTTTAGACTTTAGTGCCTCCATCTGTGAAATGGGGGTATGATGATTTTGCTTACCAAGAGGCTCTTGGATGAAACACCAATGAGGAATGATGCTTGGGAAACTAGTGTGGAACATGAATGCATGTTCTCTGCCTCTCTGAGCCTGCTCCCTTTCCACTGTCTGGGACTGTCTATTGCACTGGTATAGAAAATGGTTGTTTTGACCGCATTTTCAAAAACAAAAATTGGGGCATTTCATTCTACAAGCTTACTTGTGGAAACAATGGAGCAAAAATGGTTGACACTGGGATTGTTTTAGGAAATCTGCAACGTATGATACTAAATCGAAGGCAACTTTGAGAATAAGCCAGGGGAAAAGGGTGCTTGCTTTAGCCACACCTCTTATTACCTGTCCTTTCTGGTGTCGTGGGCATATTGCATTTTGATGGGGGCAGTTTGAAGGAGGATGGTACCAATGTTGTGTGTCTTAACTTCCATTTTTATTAAAACATTCATTAGCCCACAGCCTTATTTACTTTAGAATTCTGATTTCTTTCCAACTTCTAGGTTTGAGGGCCTGCACTGATTGAGACAATGCCTTCTAGGGAATCCCTCAGTTAAAAACAGACGGTCGGGCTTCCCTGGTGGCGCAGTGGTTGAGAAGCTGCCTGCCAATGCAGGGGACACGGGTTCGAGCCCTGGTCTGGGAAGATCCCACATGCCGCAGAGCGACTAGGCCCATGAGCCACAATTGCTGAGCCTGCACGTCTGGAGCCTGTGCTCCGCAACAAGAGAGGCCACGATAGTGAGAGGCCCGCGCACCGCGATGAAGAGTGGCCCCCACTTGCCGCAACTAGAGAAAGCCCTCGCACAGAAACGAAGACCCAACACTGCCATAAATAAATAAATAAATAAATAATTAAAAACAACAACAACAACAAAAAACAGACGGTCAAGATTGTTCCCAATATCAATAAGGCCAGAAGTCAGAGATGAGAGGAAACCCAATCATTCTTTCTTTTGAGAACATTCAGTAAATATTGATTCCTGAAGCTTGTGCTTTCCCTGAGACATTCCACAACCTTCCGAATGAACTTTACTCATCCGGGGCATCCCAGACCAATTTGGCTACTGTGGTGGGGTGGCCCCATCTCCTGACATCTTTGTGTGAGAGATGATAGTAGAGCATGTACTTGCATCTGGAAAAACAGGGAACGTCCTCATGGCTCTGAACCAATTAGTTTCTCAGGTTTGGATGAATCCAGCTTTCTAATTGAGCACTTCCTTTGCTTTTTTATTCTGTTGACACTGAAGACATTCTACTAATAGTGCCCAATTGATTGAATTATTTTTGTTGTCAGCTGCAAAGTCGTTGGAAATGTAAACACTTAATTCCACACCTCTTGAGGAATGTTTTGAAAGAGATGGGGAGAGAGACTCATCTTAGCTGTTGCTGAGAGATGGGTTGTCTATTCCTACCAGGAATCAGAGTCAGCTTCTCAGGTCTTTCAGTGGGATGTCTTCTCATGGTGGCCCTATTATTTTATTGGATGTAAATAAATCGTTAAAACATGAGACATAACCACATTCAAATGCAAATTCTAATTTTATATTCGGTAATTACTTAGAATAGATTATTAACATTTTGGATAATTTAATGGTGGCATTCTTTTACCAGGGTGCATTTTGGAAATAGCGAAGCAGTTACGTGTTTGCAAAGATTATGGGATTTGTAGTCACGAGACCCGACTCTGGGTGTGGCTCTTTTGCTTCCTATTTGTGGGCAATTTGCTCAGCTTCTCTGAGTCTCGGTTTTCTCATCTGTGCAACGGAGATGCTAATAACTGCCTTTCTGTTTTGTAAAAAAGACTTTTTATGATGATGGTGGCTACCGACATAACCCACGCAATGCTGTGAATCCTTGTTCACTTGTTGGTTATGTTTGCTGTGATCTTCTCTTGCTCTGAGTACGGCTGTGTCCTGTACCCCAGGGTCATGGGTTGGTCTGTTTCTAAGTGAACCCTGACCACAGGGAGTGTCAGAACTGGGAAAGACCAGAAGAGATCACTGGCTCCAACCCCTTCATTTTACAGATGAGGAAAACCAGGCTCAGGGTGGAAATGACGCTCTGATGTTGTGGTATGTCTCCGAGGCCCCAGGCACTTTCCAGTGCCTCCATGTCAGGGGCGTAGACTTATATAAGCAGCAGGGTTCTTTAGGGAGAACCAGGTGAGCCCTGGCACGAGTAGAAGGGCAGGCAGATACATGGGGCCTGAGGTGACTGTCCTCAGTCAATCCCAGTGGCTGGAATTAGGGGACTCAGAATCTCTCTCTTCTAGCTGCTGAGGTGTGGAAGGGGAATGGGGTTCTGAAAAACCTAGGACCAGGGGTTGTGGGTGAATTGGGTCCCTTCCCTGAGTGTCTTAGGCCTGGCTCTGACTTAGTGAGCAATGTTTGGAGATTCACTCAACAAGTATTTGTTAAGCTCCCACCTTTCGAGGTGTTTGGGACACATCGGTGAATAAAACAAAGATCCCTGCCAAAGCAGATTTTATATTTTATGGGTGAGGCAGATAATATTCATTAAATACAATAACCCAGTAAAATATAGTAGGTGAGAAGGTGATAAGTGCTACCAAATATGAAAAAATATGACAGGACGTGTGGGGGGATTGGGAGAGCCAGTGGAGGGGAGGTGGTGCTGACACAGACCTCGCTGAGAAGGTAAGGTTTGAGCAGACGTTGAAGAAGGTGAGGGATGGAGGCATGAGGGTGTTTGGGGAAGGCTCTCAGCGGCAGCAATAGGCCCGAGGGGCTGAAACAGAGTGGGCGAGGACAGAAATGCTTGGGAAATGTAATTTTTGTCTCTTGTTTGTCCATGTATGGTTTGTTCACCCACATGTCTTTAAGACTCCAGCACCACCGAGAAACGAGATGCCACCCAGCATCCAATGTGCAACTTTGCCCTTCCTTTCCACTACATACTTTAAAAACATTTTTTTTAATTTCAATTTTTTTAATTGAAGTATAGCTGGTTTACAATGTTGTGTTAGTTTCATGTGTACAGCAAAGTGATTCAGTTGTACATACATATATATATATATATATACTTTTTTTTCAGATTCTTTTCCCTTATAGGTTTTTTATTCTCTTTTTAAAAAAATTTTATTTTATATTGGAATATAGTTGATTTACAATGTTGTGTTAGTTTGAGGTGTACAGCAAAGTGATTCAGTTATACATATACATACAACCACTACACCCTTTTTGCTCAGCTGTCACGGTACCTGGCACTGTGCTGGGAACACAAAGATGGATAAGGCACGGGCCCTGACAGGATGCTTACCACGCATATGTCTGCTCAAGGAGAGGGGGACCGTGGGGATCTGGTCTCCCAGCCCCCAAACCCCAGACCTGGCCTTAGGGTGAGGCCTCCCTCTTGTAGGAAACTGAACAGCGATGCTGTGATGCCAGGCTTTGGAATGAGACCGTCTCAGCGTCGCCACTAGCCCGCTGCCTGATCTTGCGCCAGTGACTTTCCATGTCTCCGCCTCAGTTTTTTCTTGTGAAAAATGGGAACCAGTGTCCACCGCAAAGAGTTGTAGTGATTAAATAAAGCAACGCGTGTAAAACTGAGTTCAGTATTTGGCATTTGGGAAGCACTTGATAAATAGTAACTGCCATTCCCACTATTAGGAAGAAGGTTCGGATCAAGGGTTCCTTGCTTCACCAGCACAGGGATCGATACTTTCTTTTTCTTGTTTGCGCCACCTGGGAAGGTGAGCCATGGCCCTCTCTGTCCATCCTCCCTGGCCAGCTTGGTTGTGAGACAGATTCTTCTTCATCACAGCCATTTGGCCGAGGTTCAAGGGCTCCCGTGCCCTGAGGGGCAAGGGGTGGGGTGGAGGGCAGATCGTGGGGCACTTTCACTGGGGAGAGGATTTCCCGCACAGACGAGTTGTCAGGACAAGGCCGGGCTCTCTATTGAATGGAGCAGCTCATGCATGAGAGCAGATTGTGCCAATTCTATAGAGCACGACCCCTCGGCCCGGGCTTCTCCTGCTAACAAAGTTATCTTTCTCAATCTGCTTAGGCAGAAGGGGGACACACTTCCCGTCCTTGTGCTGAGCACACGGAACAGGCAGGACCCAGGCCAGGGCTGGGACTGGCTCTGGCTCTCAGCATGCCCCCTCGACTCCTCCCCTCTCCCTGCTCAAAGTCTTGGGTTCTCCTCAGCTGCCCCATCACCTTGGCGAGAGGAGCACAGGCCGCAGAAGGTGGCCATCAGCTGGCTAGGGGCGAGACAAGGGAGTATCCTGGCATTCTAGGTGCCTGTGGAAGGGTGCAGAGACAGCATCCAAGAAGAGGGGTAGGGGAAGGGGCTGCTGCAGCCTAAAATTCACTGGGGCGGGAGAAGTTACTGATGCTCCAGGTCGGTGGGTTCTCCAAACCAGCAGGATTAGTATCGCCTGCGAACTTGTTAGGAAAGCAAACTCTCAAGCCCTACCCTGGACCTACTGAATCAGAAACTCTGGGGTTGGAGACCAACAGTTTTAACAAGTCCCGCAGGTGATTCCGATACTGCTCGAGGTAGCCCCAGCTACTAGAATCGATCATCCTGGCCCTGGTGCCCATAACTTTTGTATGAAAAAGCCCTCTCCCACACCCACCGCAGCTCCTGACACGCTGCTGCCAAGACAAGGTCCTAGAAATATTTCTTTGGGTCTATCCAGAAAGCAAACAACTCTTGTTGAGTTCCCTGCTGTCTCTCAGCTGCCCTGTTAGCCCATCTGACATCTGTAATATCATAAATCAGAAGGGGAGAAAAAAAAGGTTGTACTTTTATCTCCATTTTATCAAGCTCCAGTGAGGCTAAGTAATTTGCTCACGGTCACAGAAAGAAAGGGGCAGGGTCGGGACTGGAACCAGATCTGCTTGACTCCAAAGCCTGTGTTTGCTCTGGTTGCTCATCTTGTCTCCTTTAATTAGGAGATTCAATTCTACAGCGCTGACCCTTCAGAGCCTTTGGGATCTCCGGTCTTTGTGCTAACCAGTTAACATCTGGGTATTTAAAAATGTCTTTTTGTTTGTTTGTTCTGAGAAACCAGCATAATTGCAAATATTTTCTAAATAGATGAATTCACTAGGCACATATCCATATTAAAAAAAATTACAAATGTATGGCAGGTGTACTTGCACATCAGAAAAAAAAAATCAAACAATATAGGAGCCTATAGGATAAAAAGTAAAGATCTCTTTTTACCCCCTTCTTCCTATCCCAAGATCACTGTAACCATGCTTAACCGTTTGGTGTGTGTTCTTCCAGACCCTTTTTGCTTTTTTCACTTGATATATCTTGATATCTTTGAAGTACACATAGAGATCAAAGGCATCCTTTTAATGTCTGCAAGAGTATTCCATAATAAGGATATCCTATAAGTTTGTTCAGCCTGTTCTCTATTGAAGGACATTTAGGTTGCTTCTTTTTTTTTTGGCTATTACAAATTTTAAAAATAAACATCCATATGTACACATTTTTGAGCACGTGTAGGAATATTTTTGAAGGATGTCTTCCTAGAGGTAGCATTGATTGTTCAAAAGATAGGTAAAATTGAAAAGTTGGTGGGTACTCCGAATTACTCTCAAAACAGACTGCACCAGACTATGCTCTCAGTATAGCTTGTGATAGGGCACTTCATGATGTATTCTTACCATCACTCGCTATTGTCTATCTTTACATTTATTTGGCAATCGGTTGGGCAGAAAATATTTTTTATTTTAATTTGCATTTTTCTGATTACTGGACAGATGGAGTGACTCATTACATGTTTACTAGCCATTTGCATTTCTTTTCCTCTGAATTGCCTACTCATATCCTTTGTCCGTTTTTGATGGGTTATTTGCCTTTTCCCTGTTGATTCATAAGCTCTTTTTATAGACTATGGTTATTATTTCTCTGTCATGTATGTTGCAACATTTTTTCAAACTATCCTTTGTAACTTTGTTTTTAGTGTGTTTTGCTATAACAGAGGATTTATATTTTTATCTAATCAAATCTGTCATGAAAAAATTTATGGTTTCCTGACTTTGTGCCTGGCTTGGAAAGGCCTCTACATGTCATTCAAATTCAAGAAACCAGTTAGAAAAAAAAAATCTGCCAGAGTAGATTCTGTTTCAGTTCAGCGTTTAAGCCCGTATCCGTGAAAAAACTGAATTGTCAGAGCAATGTGAGTACTGATGATTCTCCTCCTAGTTTTGAGCCTTTTTTTTTTTTTTTTTCTCCTGGCCTTTTTTTTTTTTAATAATAAAGGAATTATACAATTTTTATTCATCAGCGTGGTGTAATTGGCCACAGATTTCATCATCATCCCCATTTTCAGGGGCCTGTTCTGATCTGCAAATCAGCAAACCAAACCTGGGAATCATCTGTGTCCTTTTGCTTCCTGTAGGTGTTTTTGTTTTGCCTCTTTATGATTCTGGATGCCTGATTTTTACTTATATTCAGATATCATGTGTGGGTGGAGAAAGAGAGAGCAAGAGTGTTATTATTTTCTGTTTTACAGGCATATTTTCTACTCTTTTATGAGGAGGAACTTTTCTCTTTTTCTTTTTCCCTTTGCACTTTTTTTTTTTTTTTTTTTTGGTGGCAAATAAAATAGCTATAGTCTGGGCCAGTTGCCCCGAATTCCTAAAACGCCTGACTCTTACCACTTGATTTCTTTTTTGACTTAAGTGAGGGGTTTGTATCTGACCGGATTCATCAGGAAGAATATGGTTCTGGCAGCAGAAAAACTTCTTTGTCTAGGGCTTAGTCTAGTTGCTCTCTCAATCACTAAGGACTTCAGTTTCTCCATCTTTGAAGTAGGGATAATGCCAATCTCATGTAAATCATCTAACATGGCTCCTAGTCCAAAGAAGACTAAAAACAAGTGTTATTTCCATCAAGCCCTCAGTTTCCTGACCTGTAACATGGATGAACATTGAGACACACCTTGCTGAGTTGTTTTGAGTGTTAAACAGGAGAATAGAGAATTTAACAAATAAATGGGACACAAAGGTTCTTCCGAAGCAATCTTGGTTCCTTTTAGAGTCATGCTGCACTTATACCACTAGATGGCGTCATCAACACGGCCAGCTTGCTAAGATGGTTCTGTCTGAAGTCCAAGCGAAAGGGGATCCCTGCTTCATTTTCTTCCCTCTGAATGTAATAAGTGTGGCAACAATTATCACGGTTTAGCTTTCATTTTTTAATAAATAAATTATGTAAATCATTTATTACTGTCAGAGCTTTTCTTAGGCAATAGACTTGCCCTGAGGATTGGTTGGAAGTGGGACCCAGGAGCCAGAGAGGTCTTTCTGAAACACAAACTTGACCTGCCTATACTAAAAACCCTTCTGTAGCTTGCTATTACACACAGAGGTATTGTTCAACATTTTTACTTCAAATTAAACCTTACTCTGGAAATGAGTATGTAAAATAAGTCACTCAGGTGGAGGGAGAGGGGCCCCAGGTCCTGCCTCTCGGGAGCTCCAGGAAACGAGGCTCAAGAGCCACTGCAGGATGAAGCTTGTGCCTTTTAACAAGGTGTATAGGGCCCTCTGCTGTGTGGAGCCTGCCTATTACACCAGCGCATCTCTTGCCACTCATAGCTTTGCACTTGACCCTCAGCGTCCATGATCTACTGAGTTCCCTGTACATGTCACCTGATTTTTGCCTCCATTCCTTTGCCCATGCAGTCCCCTCTACTTCAACCTCCCTTCCCCAACTGATTCATCTGTTAAGGCTCAGTTTGGGCTTTACCTTCTCCAGGAATTCTCCTCTGACCTTATCTAGTTTGTTTTTCAATAGTTCATTTATGTTTCTGTCTCCCCCACTAGTCTATGAGGTTTCTGAGTGCAGGAGATGTGTCTTCCTTGTGTCTATTGTAGGGAGGCAGGGCAAATGAAAGAACTCAATTTGTTTTCGGTAAACAAATAAATGAATGAGTGTTAAGTAGAGGGAGAGCAGTTCAGGTGGATGAGATGGCAGGAGATGAAGACGTAGAAGTGGGAAAGGAAAAGGGTGCTTCAGGGAGTGGACGGCTTGAATCTGGGAGTAAGGGGAGCACTTCCCAGGCTCAAGGCTGAGCCTCCCACGGGAGACCAGGGTGAGCTCTCTCCTCTCAAACCCCCAGTGGTAGCCCTCATGAGGAGTCACCGGGGGTGGGGGATTGTAACTCCTTCAGCCATATGGCAGCTGTAAGAGAAGCTGCAGCAGTGGCCTCTTCTAAGAATCATCTTCAGGAGCCTTGCATTGAGGGTCTAGAGCCATACAGGCTGCACCTAAAGGCAAGGACCCTGCCAGCGATGACCCCTGCCAGAATTCTCTTTTCCCTTCCTCTTCTGTGATAGAAAGATACCTGAGAGTGTCCTCTGAGGGTACCTGAGAAGGATAGGAAAAAGTCCCTCCGGGTTAGTGAAGGTGACCTTTCTGTGATAGGCTGATATAGGCGAAGCAGCCAGTATAGTTCCGGGGGGAAAATGCTGCAGGGATAAAGGGGCAGAGAAGCAGGCAGGTGACTCTGGTTCCTTGTGGTTTCAGGTATGGGCGTCAGTCCTGAGCTAGCGCTGTGTGTGGGACCCAAAAGAGCTGACCACAAAGCTGTCACCCTTCGGTCTCTAGCCTTATAGGGCATGAAGCTTTCAAAACACTGGGAGATTTGCTTTCCCCCTAAAAACAGCAATGGAATTGCCGTGCTCCCTTGGTTCCAGGTCGGCCTTTTGAGGTATTATGTCGCCTTCCCGTTGCCTCGTCCTGAGCCTTTCCCATGAGGACGGCACCCCAGTGTCCTGTCATCTGGCCCCTGAACGTGAAGTCTTTACTTGCTCACGCCTGTGAGGTTAGAAAGCCCTGCAAATCTTAGTTTGAAGGTCTCTGGCCAATTCGTACCCTACCCCACCCTCCAAGGTAACGCTGGGAAAGAGGCTGCCCATTTCCTGAAAACTGGCTACCTCAGGGCTCTGTACTTCTTCAGATACTGTGGCTTCTGAGGGATTTCCCTCAACTTTTGCGCTTCTGACATGACTCGCCAGGGCCAGTCTCCCAGGTACCTGGCCCTTTTTCTCTAGGCTGTCCACCAACATAGGTCAGAGCCAGGTTATGCTCTCACAGGCATGAAGGGACTCTGGACACATAACAGGGAGGGGGTGGGAGCCCCAGAGGAGGGACCTCTAACCCCCCTGGCATTCCTGCAGGCAGAGGGCTTCAGATGTGCCCCCTGGGACCCACTGAGGCATGTTAGTCGCTCCCCCAAACTGTGTAGGGGGACATCCTGGTAACAAGCCCTGTTTTACCTTATGTGTGAGAGCTGGCAAAGGATAGAGAAGAGTGTTGAGAAAGCAGAGATGGAATTCTAAATCCTCCCAAAGGAGGAATTCCACTGGTGGGTAAGTGCAGCTCATGGCCGGCTTTGCTCACATAACCCAGGGCTCCAGGGAGGCAAATGCCTTCCTCTCTCAATTTCAAACAAGAATCTCCCTGAAGGACATGGGGGGCTCTTGGCCTGAAACTGGGAGGGAAGCCACTTGGAATTTATTTTTTGTTGAATTTTTTCTTCATTTTCCTTCTGAGAGGGTCCCTAGGCATCCAAACAATGCCTCTGCAGGCAGCCTGGCACGGCTGTCATAAAATGCAACTGAAATCCGTATCTATGGAAACAGGCTGGCTCCTTTTGCCTCTCTCACTCCCCGCTTCTGCGTTGGCCAGGATGGGTCTCGACTCCGGGCCCTGCGCTCTGATGTAACGGCGGCTCCAGCCGCGCCCTGACCATCCTCTGGGGTCCACCCACCTCTTGCCTTCTCCTATCAGATACAGACGAGGTGCCGGGAGGAGGGTGACCTCAGTGTGGCGGCAAAGCCTCAGGCGGTCCCAGAGAGACAGTGCAGAAGGAAGAGTGCTTGTGTGCAGGGATTCCAGGGAAGGCAAGCAGGGCAGCTCAGTGGGGACAGAGCAGACCTGGGTACCCAGAGCTCGATGCTCCTACCCTGGCTTCTGAGCTCCAGGCCCAGACATTTACCCAGTCAACAAAATGTATTCCCTGCCTCCTTCTACTCACCCCAGGCTTGACTAGGATTCTCTGGGCCTTTCTTTCCTTTGCCTAAAAAGGTAATTCATTATTCCTTAGGGGTCATATGTGATGGTGTTTGGTTTGAGAGGTTTATTTATTTATTTGGATTTGAGACAAATGAAAAGCAGTCTGCTTCAACTTGGCCGAATGGACCGAAATGGAAACAAAGACAGCAGAACTCTCTTTTCCTCCCCAGTCCTGACCTGCTGACTTACTAACCCACAAGTTTTCTTGCAGAGGCAACGTACCTAAGAATATGATACAAATGAATTTATTTACAAAACAGAAATAGATTCACAGACATAGAAAACAAACTTATGGTTACCAAAGGGGAAACGGGGGGTGGGGGGGAGATAAATTAGGAGTTTGGGATTAAAATATACACAGTGCTATATATAAAATAGATAACCAACAAGGGCCTACTGTATAACAAAGGGAACTGTATTCAATATCTTGTAACAATCTATAATGGAAGAAAAGGTAAAAAAAGAATATATATATTTATATATGTATAATTGTATCACTTTGCTGTACATCCGAAACTAACACAACAGTGTAAATCAACTATATTTTAATAAAAATTTTTAAAAAACCAGACACTGCAGAGAGTTCTAGTTTGTGCGGGAAATTGTCTGGGAGGCGAGGGGGGGCAGGGTGATGATATTTGGAGACCTCGCCATTCAGGCAAAACATGTCATTTAACAGTCAGAGGTTCTAAGCAAATTGTTTCCATTCCACCTGCGTGCCTCTGCCTGGGGAAGTCCAGGAAAGCTTCTAGAACACCACAGGGATTGGCCTTGCGTCACTAGGGGGCGATGCTGTCTCTCTTTTGCTCCAGGCACAGTTTTTAGGACAACTTCAGACAGTGGGCCAAGAGAGAAGCCAATTCCAGGTCTGTGAGGGAGTCGAGTGAGCCTTATTTATCACACCAGAATAGATGCGCATGGTCTCAGTGGGACAGGCTGAGATGATAGGAAATGCAAAGGGGCAAGACCTGGGCCTTATTTGGGGTACTGTGTATTGTGTGACCACATCTCCTGGGCTAGTCTTCTGGTGCCCTCCCTGGTGGAGTTGGATGCTCCAGAGGACATCCTCCATCCACCCCCTGCCTTCCTTTTCTTCCTACTCACTAGCCCCTTTCATCACTGAAATATTCGTCCTGTCTCCCACAGTCCCCCAAACCCCAAACCACCAAACCTCAGAGTTTCTCTGCTACATCTCCCTTCCCTCTCCCAGACTTGCCCCTGTTTCCTCTTGTCCTGCACAATTCTGCTATATCCCTGATTATACCACGGGCAATATTCGATCATAAAAAGGCAAAAGTAGACTGTATAGAGTGTTGGTTCATGTGATGGCAAAGCAAAGGATAAACTGGAGCAGATGGCAGACCCCGATCTCGGAGATTAGAGGCACAGGAGACAGAAGCATTCTGGGGCCATTCTGCTTAGAGTAACGGAGGGTCCATTCTAAGAGTCAAGGCTGAGATGGTGTGAATTTAACTTATCCACCTGAACGCTACAGGAAGCCTCTGTTGCTGGGGGCAGGGTTGGTGGATCTGCTGGGGCCGTGGAAGGTGGTCGGAGGGGGCTTTCTCTGCTGTGAGCTACCTACCATTAGCCTTGCCCTCCAAAAGCCCGGTGGCTGATCCCAAGCGATAGCCTGCATCAACAAAGACTCCAGCCGCCTACCTGGGAGTTCATTCTCCCCTTGGCCTGTCTGCACACCCCTTAGAGTGGAGACTCCAGAGGAATTTCTCTCCTCACCAGATCCAGCAAGCACGTTTGCACCACCTTCTGCAGGATGAGGGGGGTCTTGCATGGAAGACCCCTTAGTTAGAGTTCATCACTGGCTTTCTCAACGTGGTCTAGTATTTTCTTTGTTCTCAGATGCTCAAATCAGACAGCCTGGCTCTGAGCCTCCCACTCACTAGCTATGCGATATTTGGCAGATTAACTCTTTGAAGTCTCAGTTTTATCATCTGTAGATGGGGATGCTTGTTATGGGGATTTAATGAGATAATCTCTGTAAAGTACTTGGCCCGATGGCTGGCACATAAATGGTCGTTATCATTATCTGGAAATGCAGTAAAGTGTAGTGGCTAAGCCAGCTGGCTCAAATCTGGACTCTACCACTTACTAGCTGTGTGATATCAAGCAAACCATTTAATCTCTCTGTGCCTCAGTTTCCTGATATATAAAATGCAGTTTAATAATAGCACCTACGTCATAGAGTACTTATTAGGATTGAAGAGCTAATGCATGTAAAGCACTGAAAACAGTTCCTGGCACATAGTAAGTACCCAAAGGAGGCTAGCCCTCATTGCCTGTGGAGCTGTGGGTTAGATTATCCAAAAGTGATCTGCATTTGGCTCTGGAATGCTATGATGTGTGTTTTAGGAGAATTATTTCAACTTACTTTGCACTAAGATGAATCTGTGCTTGTTGCTTATACAACTAGTTAAATGGTGGGGCCGGGGACTCAGTACACAGTTGAGGGAAGCTTGTTAGAGATACAAGATGTGACACAGAGAGTTCAGAAAACAGATCATTTTGAGGTGCTTACATGGCACCTTTTCACCAGTGGTCCTGGATAGTTTATGTTTTACTGTATATCAATATGGAGAGACAGATTTTATTGTCATACCAGTTTTGCAGGTGGACAGATAGGTGAAAGAGACAGATTATGTGCCCTGCCCCAAACTTGCAAAGGCAGGATCTGTACTCCACCCACACACCAATTGCATTTAAAAATAAAAATTAATCAAAGCAGCTTTTGGCATTGCCTGACAGGACAGGCCATCTACAGTGTGTATGACATGTCATTCAGCCCTGTTGGCAGCCTCAGGCACAGCTGCAGTGCATCTGGGGTAAAGCCAGGAATGAAGCACGTCTCAGGGCTTCTATCACACATCCCTGATTATTTATTTATTTTCAGAGTCTCCAATAAGAAAATGTTAAGAAAAAAAGAAAAAGAAAAACAAAAAAAGAAAGAAAGAAAACCTATGGGTAGGAATCAGGAAAGCCCTATCTAGAGCAATCTAAAACTGTCTTAAAATTAAAAAAAAAAATGTAATGAATTTTAAGATGCTTTCTAGGTCCTGGACCACTTGGATAAGACAATCTCTAAATTATATTGTTATCTTCTAGGAGGAAGATTTTTTTTTTTAAAACATCTTTATTGGAGTATAATTGTTTTACAATGGTGTGTTCGTTTCTGCTTTATAACAAAGTGAATCAGTTATACATATACATATGTTCCCATATCTCTTCCCTCTTACATCTCCCTCCCTCCCACCCTCCCCATCCCACCCCTCTAGGTGGTCACAAAGCACCGAGCTGATCTCCCTGTGCTATGCGGCTGCTTCCCACTAGCTAGCTATTTTACATTTGGTAGTGTATATATGTCCATGCCACTCTCTCACCCTGTCACATCTCACCCCTCCCCCTCCCCATATCCTCAAGTCCATTCTCTAGTAGGTCTGTGTCTTTATTCCCGTCTTGCCACTAGGTTCTTCATGACCTTTTTTTTTTTTTTCCTTAGATTCCATATATATGTGTTAGCATACTGTATTTGTTTTTCTCTTTCTGACTTACTTCACTCTGTATGACAGACTCTAACTCCATCCACCTAGGAGGAAGGTATTGAAGAATAGAAAGATCAGAATGGGGGCAATGTGCCATCAATCGTTCTAAAAAAGTGAGCAGAATTAATCTGGAGAAACAACTTATTAGAGTTGACAACTGTTTAAGTAAAACTGATGAAATGGAATTGGGAAGAAAATACTCTGCTCTCTTCTTAAATGAGATGATGATCCATTAGCAGAGAGAGTTAAGGGGGTCTATAGTCCTTTTCTGATGATCTGTGGAGCAGTTGCCTGGATTATCCAAAAAGATACTTACTTTTAGCTCTGGGAAATGTCATGACATTTGTTTTGGCAGTAGATTAATTTTCCAACTAAACTTGTTAGCTTGATTAAAAATATTTTATTAAAGATTGATGGGCATATGGGTGTTGTAACTTCTCTTTATTCAACAAATATTTATTGAGTACCCACTTTGTGCCAGGCACTGGGTTAGGAGCTGGAAATACAATGTTACACTAGTTAGACATGGTCCCTGTCCTCCTAGAGATAGACATGGATCAAATAATATGTATAAGTAATGGGTTAATTAACATTTTCTCAATGAAGAAGACATAGGGAGAGTTAAACATACATACAGTGAAGAACTGGCCTTCCCAGAAGGTTGGAAGTATGAAAGCCCTTTGAAAACTGTGAAGTGCTAACTGAAACATAGAGCAATCCCCTGCTCTGTCTTTGTCTAGACTCATGGTTAGTCTCTGAATGGACACAAGGTTGCTCCTGCTTAGAGCCTGGGCCACTGTTTCTGCTGGAACTTTCTCTCTTGAAGGAGGCCAACTTCCTTCTCCAAACTCTACATGGTGAATGTGAAAGGCCCCAGGGTTGGGTGGGATTAGGTTAAGAAATTGTTCTGTCCATTACTGGAGCGGAGAGATTGGTTCAGCTGTATGAATTCATCACCCAGCTTGGTTGGAAATCTGACACACAAGAAGAAAGCACAACAACTTCTCGATCAAAATTATAAGTCAGAAGGTCTGCTACTGTCCCTCACTCATGCTATCAGGGACTGACACAACGTAGTTCTTATTCACCAATAATATTCTAAGAGTTAGACATAGGTGGATGTGAATGTCAATGTTATTATGAGAATGAAAACAGTACACGCCTAAAATTGAAGAGTCTTTTTTTCTAATAGTTAGCACTTAGTAAATATACATTATATGGCTTGCACCTTTACATTTATCATTTCGTTTAATCATGTAAGCCCTATAAAGTAGCTTTTTTATTCCCATTGTACAGATGGGGGAATGGAGGTTAAATACATTGATTCACTTGTCCAAGGTCACAGTGCTAAGAAGTGACAGAATCAGGATTTATACTCAAGTCCCCCTGAACTTTAAAGCCTGTGTTTTTTCCATCACGTGGTACTTGTCCTTTGGAGAATGTAGAGATAGAGATAACAGCTGGAGTTCAAGACCCTGGTAACATTATTTGCTTTCCCTTGATAAAGAGACAAGCAGGGGAGGGGAGGAAAGAGTCTACAACTGAGCTTTAAACTGAGGATTAGTGGAAGCAGATCCTACATCATTTTAAGTTCAGCATGTTTTATTGGGTGGGCCCTGGAATGAAAGGCTAGGAAATAAGATGTCTGCTCTGAGATGGGGGTGGAAGATCCTGTACTCTCACATGCCCATTAAAGCGAGAGATAAAATATAATCAGTCAGGAGAGGGCTTGGATAAAAGAAACCGAGATACATAACTGACAAATATAAAAGAGCATTAAAGGGACCAAGACGCAGAGGATCACAGAAAAAAGGGACACATAGCTCATCGCCAAGCTGGAGTTATTTCTGTTTAGAGAGACACCAAAGTCCTCCCCTTCCCCTTGTCCCTTAGTCTTGGGAATGTGAAACTCCGGGGGTCATTCATGCCAACTCCATCTCCTTTATGGCTCCTTGTATAATTAGATCCAACCTTTTAAGGAAGAGGGCCCTGGCAGATATGTCTCATGGTTTATGCATAACCCAGTACCTTTCATGCTTCCTGCTGTAAATTTTTACTTATAAATTGCATTTTTGAAACCCTATTGTAGCCATTCCTGGGGGTGGGGAATTCCTTTGTAAACAGACCAGTCGGCTGCTATTTGGCTGACTGCTTTAGTAGATTGGAAGAAGAGGCTGTAGAAGAACTGTGCAGGGAGAGCAAAGTAAGAACCTTGAGAAGATTAGTGTCCGGGGATTTTTGGTCTCCAATCTTCCTTCATTTTGTTCTGTCTGTAAGAAATCAACCTTGGGGGACTTCCCTGGTGGTGCAGTGGTTAAGAATCCGCCTGCCAATGCAGGGGACACGGGTTCAAGCCCTGGTCCAGGAAGATCCCATATGCCGCAGAGCAACTAAGCCTGTGCGCCACAACTACTGAGCCTGCATGCCACAGATACTGAAGCCCACGTGCCTAGAGCCCGTGCTCTGCAACAAGGGAAGCCACTGCAGTGAGAAACCCACGCACCGCAACGAAGAGTAGCCCCTGCTCGCCCCAACTAGAGGAAGCCTGCGCGCAGCAACGAAGACCCAACACAGCCTAAATAAATAAATAAATAAATTTACAAAAAAAAAAAAAAAAGAAATTGACCTTGGACTGCCTTCTCCTCTGAGTCCTCTCCATGTGCCTTATAAAATGTTAAACTTCCTGCCGTATGATTTTGCCTGTTGGCATTTCTTCTATTCTTAGAAATGAAAAAGCTTTTGCCCCAAAGGGATCTTTTTTTCTCCCTCATGTTAGTTTTATGTTTAATAATTTTTATAACCTCTTTAAACTGGCCTTTTTTCCACTAGCATAGTCAAATAGAGTTCGCGATTATACCTGCTTAGGAGTTAATTAGCTTAGCTTAAGAATGGACTTAATGTGGCTCTAACGTTAACTTAAGAACCACTGAAATAATAACCATAATAATGATAACACTGAATATAGTCAATGAAAGAAAATTGTACTGCAATAGGGGATAGTGGCTGATTCATTTGTAGTATTTGTTTCAACACACTTAGCTGTTGGTCTGACAAAGATCTAAAACCCATCATTCTTGACAATCTGTTCAAAGTCTGAAAGTGTTTACAACGAAGATGATCACCCCTGTCTCTTGAAAAACTTGAAAAAAGAAAAACAGTTAGTTATCCCCTTATTTTGTTGGGATAATCCCATCCTAGCCATACCTCTATTATGGAGTTTATTAAATTGCATTATAATTATTGGTTAACTTAGCTAGCACCTCCAATAAAATGCAGGTTCCTTGAGGGCATATTAATTAAAATTCATGTCAGTAAAATTTCTCTGATCCTTAAATAGTGTCCAAAAATTCCTTGAGGGCATATTAATTAAAATTCATAACAATAAAATTTCACTGATCCTTTAAGTAGTATCCAAAAATACACTAACAAAAAAATGAGGGGTCAAATTAATTAGGTTAATGAAATAATTGGGGCTAGCCAGTGCAGTCAGCCAGCAGGGAGTTCCCATCCAAATTTATCACCACCTGGCTGAGTTTTGGCAACTCCTGGTGGCAGTTATCTTTTCTAGCTTAAGTATTGATGGGGATGCTTCTGGGTCCTATTGTTGAAATTTCTAGGGCAAGGGCAATAATTCTAGCAATCTCCTGGTTAGTAGTGCCCATTTGTTGGCCCAATTCAAGTAGATACATCCAGAAGATACTGGGGATGCTGGAATTCATTCTCTACTTCTCTGCTTCCAAAGGCAAATTTATCTATTATTTCCCCAATTTTTCCCCATCCTGCCTTCACTTTCATTCCACATTCCTTCTCTTTCCCCCAAATTAAAAACAAAAAGAATTAGACTATTATATTTGAGAATGGGGGCTGCATGGAGGATAGGAGCCAACGTTCAATTGTCTTAATTCTAGTTCATTGTCACTGCAGGAATTTTACTGTACTAGGTGCTCAAAAATTGTCAAGCAAATGAATAGTTTGTCTCACTTAACATCGCCAAGCACTAACTTGAACTTCTTTGAAACTTAGACAAAAAAAGGTATAAATAACCAATAGAAGAAATCAACGTTTGGCCCCATTAAATCTTGGGTATCTAGAATACAGATTAGCCAGTAAGGTACAATGGCATACTAGCAAGTCTAGATTTGAAAACCTGAAAGAGCTACGTTGCATATACACCAGGTTAGCCTAAATTCTATAGTCAAAACTGTGCCTAATTCTAGCCTAAAGGGAGGCTTGCATTTGGGTGGAGCTGAAGGTGGCTGTGGTTGTGACTCTGGATTGGATAATTGGTGCCGAAATAGAGCAAAGTGTACTAAAGCTTCCAACATGGTTGATGGCAGGAGCAGAAAATAAATGGCAAAGAAAGAGAAAGTAGACCTTTAATTTTTGAATATATATTATTAGATCCTGGGACCACAGCATTCATCAATTATGTTGGCAAAGACTGTACAACCATTTGTACATAGCGTGTTGGAAAAAGCATGTTCAGATGTATTGGAACAGTGTCATCATAACAGGTCAACAAATCCTGGCCAAAGGTGAACTAATTTAACAAACGATGATGAGACTTACTTAGTATTAATGGTTAGCAGGTAAATTGTCTGTGGTATAAGAAGAAAAGCAAGAACAACTGTGATGGCTGAGACATGTGGAAGTGTTTCCAATTATCACCTGGGTGACTACGGTGGTTTTGGCTCCACTAGGTAAGCAGCTTTGGGAACTGGGGTTTCTTTACATGATACTATCAATTTATACAATATTCCTTTAGAATCATCCACATATTTATCACTTCTGTTGCCTCTTTTCCTTTTTGCATCTCCAATCTACCATCTGGGATAATTTTATTTCTCCCTAAAATACTAACTTTAGTTTTTCTCTCAGTGCTAGCCTACTTTTGATGAATTCTCTGTTTTTGTTTGAAATGGAAGAATTAAAAATTCATTTATGGTGATGGATTTTTTTTTTTTTGGATGGGTTATAGAATTCTAGACTAGCAGTTATTTTCCTTCAGCACCTTAAATATGTCATTGCCTTCTGGTTTCTATAGTTTCTGGTGGGAAGTCATCTGTCAGTCTTATTTTGCCTCTTTGTAGGTAATGTGATTCCAACTCCCCCTTCCCTTGTCCCCTGTCACAGATTCCTTTAGTTTTTTCTTGGTCTCTGTTTTCAGCGGTTTTGCTATAATGTGCCTAGTTGCGGGTTTTTGTTTTTTCTTGGTTTCATTTTGTTTTTGTATTTATGTTGCTTGGATTCATAGAGATTCTCGATATGGGGCTTGATGCCTTTAATGAGTTTTGGAAAATCCTCAGCTATTATCTCTTCTAATATTGCTTCTTCCCCATTCACTCTCTCCCTTCCTTAAGGACTTAAATATCATGTCCATTGGACCTTGCACCATGTCCATATGTCTCATGCTCTTTTTTGTATTTCTCTCTCTCTCTCTCTCTGTGTGTCCGGAAATTTTCTATTGATTTTTTTCTAGTCTGTGAATCTACTTTTCAACTGTGTCTAATGTGCTGTCAAATCTGTCCATTGAATTCTTTTTTTTTTTTAGAATGTTTCAGATGGTTAATATTTTATTATTTATTTATTTATTTGTTTTTATATTTATTTTTGGCTGTGTTGGGTCTTCGTTTCTGTGCGAGGGCTTTCTTCTAGTTGCGGCAAGCGGGGGCCACTCTTCATCGCGGTGCACGGGCCTCTCACTATCACGGCCTCTCTTGTTGCGGAGCACAGGCTCCAGACGCGCAGGCTCAGTAGTTGTGGCTCACAGGCCTAGCCGCTCCGTGGCATGTGGGATCCTCCCAGACCAGGGCTCGAACCCGTGTCCCCTGCATTAGCAGGCAGATTCTCAACCACTGCGCCAACAGGGAAGCCCCCCATTGAATTCTTAATTTAAGTTATTGTATTTCTTTCAGTTTTAGAATTTCCATTTGATTCTTTTAAAAATAGATTCCAGTTCTCTGCAGAAACTTTTCTGTCTTATCTATTTTTTGAATATATTATTCATAGTTATTTTAATTTGATAATGTCAAGATCTGAATCTCTCATGGGTCTGGGTCTGGATCTCTCATGGGTCTCTCATTTTCTGGGTTTTTTCCCTCTTGTTTTTCACACATTTGGTCTTGTCTCGTGATGCACCCATACCTTTTGTTTAAATGCTAGGCATTGTGTATAAAATTGGGATAATTTGAGGCTCTTACTGACATTATTTTACTTCAGAGAATATATACATTTGCTTCTAGCCAAAGTCTAGAGGGAAATTATCCCAATCCAACTGATGATTGAGTTCATTGAGAATTGAGATTTATTCTTTCTGAGATTTATCATTTTTTGTCTATTTCTAGTTCACATTGACTCCTAAAATGTAGCCTTTCAGAGGTCCTAAGTGAAAGCCTAGGGTGTTATTCGAGCTTCTCCTCCTTGGTGGACTCTGACCCCAGTTTTTGTTTCCCCAGTGTTTAAGGCTGCCAGTGGCTCTGCTCAGTCTCCCAGCCTCACAGACAGCACTTTAGAATCAACAAGTGTGTCTAGGAGAAGAGTGAAGCTGAACGTTGTACTCATCTCTCCCTTGTCAAATTCTTTGTCCTCAAGTGTTCGATGCCTTGGTAGATCTCTGAACCTTCAAATTGATGTTTTTCTTTCAAATATTTTATCCAGATTTTCTTTTTTCTTTTTTTTTTAAGTGTTTATGTCAGTTCTGCATCTTGTGTGTGTTTTTTTTTAAATTGAACCCTGATGTAATAGTTTTTAATACTTTATTTATTTATTTTATTTATTTATTTATGACTGTGTTGGGTCTCTTAGTTTTCGTGTGAGGGCTTTCTCTAGTTGCGGCAAGTGGGGGCCACTCTTCATCGCGGTGCGCGGGCCTTTCACTATCGCGGCCCCTCCCGTTGCGGGGCACAGGCTCCAGACGCGCAGGCTCAGTAGTTGTGGTTCACGGGCCCAGTTGCTCCGTGGCATGTGGGATCTTCCCAGACCAGGGCTCGAACCCGTGTCCCCTGCATTGGCAGGCAGACTCTCAGCCACTGCGCCACCAGGGAAGCCCCTATCCAGATTTTCTAGCTGGAAGGAGAATTGATCTGTACAGGTTCCAGTCACAGCTGGAAATCTCAATTATGTCAATTTCAAATATGAATTTTCCAGATACCTCTGATGTGGTCAGTCTGTATTGAGCTCAGCAGTAAACCTGGCTTATAATGCTCATATTGCATTAAGAATAAACAACAACAACCCAACAACAATAACAACTTACTTTAGGTTAGGTGCCCAGGGTAGCATGAGGATGGTTTTTCATGATCCAGTAATCAGTATGGCCCCGCAGCCCTGGTCCAAGGTACTACTGTAAGGAAAGAGAAATCCACCCCCCTTTCTATACCTTCTTCTCAGAAAATCTATAATCTCTCCATCAGGGCAGAATCCCTGCTTGATTTAGCCTTGTCACCACAGCACTTATAGTATCTTGCACAAGGCTTGTGCACGTGTTCGATGACTTGCCCCTCCATTACTTTCTTTTACATAGTAGCTTGAGCAAGATCTCATTATCCAGTGTAACAATAGCAGTCTTGCGGTTTGCAGACTTGTATTCTTGCCACTGTGTGACACAGGGAAAATAATTTCCTCTCTCTGGGACCCAGTTTCCTTATCCACAAAATGAGAGGTTTGGACTAGATGCTTTTAAAGAGTTCTTACAGCTTAAATTGTAAATATTTATAAATATAACCATCCTAGCCATATTTCAATCTTTAAAATAATTTTAATAAATGAATTTCTAAGTGACAGGATATGTGCGGGATGATTTTGAAGTAAGAATTCCTTCCCCTAGGAAGTTGTTCCCATCATCATAGAGCTAAAAAATTGATTTGATTACTACTTCTACCTGGAAGGAAGAACACTTACTGGGAGCTTGCTGTGTGTCAGACACTGTGCTAGTGATTCTCAGCCTTCATTCTCCACTAGAAACTACTGTGGAAATTTATACACTGTCCAGACCGCATCCCCAGAGACTTTTTTAAATGACCTAGGTGGGGCCAGGGATTAGTACTTTTTGAAAGCTTCCACATTCTAATTCTAATGTATAATCAGGATTTAGAACCACTGTGCTTGGCACAATGATGCTTACTGCATCCTTACAACAACCAGATGAGGTAAGTGTTACCAATTCTATCTTATAAGTAAGGAAACTGAGCTCCATTAAAGAAAAGAGTCTGGCTCATGGCTACACAGCCAGTAAGTCTGATCTTTTGATTGCAAGTCCAGAGCACTTTCCTCACTCAGCAAACACTGATCGAATATTTTGCAAGTTCAAGATGCTAAATTAGGTGCTTGGAGGGATGCAAAGATGACAGGGATATGGTCTCTGCTCTCCAGGTGAAAGAACCCTGGGCCAAATGCCTATTAGTTAATTAGGTGTTTTTATACACATTGTCTCTTTTAATTCTAAGAATTACTCTCTAATGGGGAATATCATCAACTCAAATTTAATACGAGGAAGAGGAGAGTCAGAGAAATTCAACAGTTCAGTAACTTGCCTAACTCCAAATAGAAGTAACAAGTGATAGAGCCTGGATTTGAATCCAGATCTATCTGTCTCCAAAAGCTGCTTCACCAGGATTTGTACTTTAGTAAAATAGGTGGGAAACATACATATATTATGAACTGGCATACAATTAAGTGTAATAACAGAGCACAACCTGGGTTAGGGAAGGCTTCTTGAGGGATGTAGCAGTGCTTTGGTATCTGACTTCTGAGGGATTTCCACCTCTGCCTTCTCCTGTAGAATGTAACTACCAGGATATTTTGAAGAGTATGATAAATGTAATCATGTCAATGGTTTCCTATAGAATTGGTAAGAAGGACAACCCTTTAATATCCAATTAGCAAGTGGAAAAACATCTTCTCCAGCAAAACACAGGGTGATCCTGGCATCAGAAATCAAGTCAGTATCACCCTGGTCAGGGGATTAATCTATACTGCCTCATAACCCTGGAAGGAGGCTGGACCCAGCCTGAATGAAGACTTTAATTGGCAGTAGTATCCATCTCCTCATCCGGAGCACTGCAGCTCAGTCATTTGAGATATGTTGCTTGGCCCTGAAGGCTCAGGGTCCTGCTATTCTCTTCTCTAACCTGGTAGTTAGGACCCTCCATGTTCTGGGCCAAGATTTGTCTTCACTGAGTGAGAGAGCATGCCATGGATGTCTCCTGGCCAGCAGAACCTAGAGAATTACAAACCCAGTCACTACATATACTTTGCGTATGATCATACTATAGTACAGTGGTTAAGAGAAGAGGCCTTAGAAACAGATCTGGGCTTGAATCCTGATCTTGCTGCTTACTAGCAAATTACATTTACTCTCTGGGCTTCAGTTTTCTCATTTTAAAGTGTTAATAACAATACATAGCCGTAAGGTTTTTGAAAGGAATGAATAATATAATGTACTTAAGATACCTAGGCCGGTATATACATAGCACATAGTAGATATGCAGTAAATATCAATGATAATAAAGTATACTTTTCTAAGTTTGGCTTTTGGTTCTGGGAAATCATTTCATCATGCTCAGTTTCCATTTTAAAAAGAGGGAGAAAGAGATCTGTCCATCTCGTAAACCTAGCTTGATTGAGATAATTGGTTTACAAGAATAGAGAAGATTTCAAGTGACTATATAGTTCATTCCTCTGTCTACAAGCATTGCCTGATTACATTTTAAAATGTCCCAGATAGATGAGAATCTATCCTACTTTAAAAGATTTACAGGAAAGGGATACAAATTACAAAACTGCTGTGTTGAACAACTGAGCAAACCCTTTCTTAGAGCTAATCTAAATCCTTAGTGCTAAAGCCTAGATTTATTTCTTCTCATCACTTTGCTAGATGAGTAAATTCCGGACAGAAACCATGTCTATTTTGCTCACTATGTTATTCCTAGCACTTAGCACATAATAAGAATTTGGTATTTGTTAAATAAATGAATGGATGAAAGAGAACCCCAAAATTCTGAAATTGAATTATAGAATACTAGAGTTTGATGAAAACATAGATGTTGACTAGCCTATCCCCAGGCCAAAGACAGAGACATCTTCTCCAGATTCTTGGTAAGGACTCTTACTGCTTGTATTTCGATACTTCAGTGACGGTTAACTCACTTCTTTGAGATAACCTATTCATGATTAAACAACTCTGATTATTAAAATTTTACTTAGGTAGAGCTAAAAAATTGATTTAATTATTGTTAGGTATCTGTGCATTTTCTCTTCATGAGTCCTTCCTGATTTCTTATCTTTCAGTATAATAATATTTTAAACTTTTCTTGTGGCTTTTTTTTTTTTTTCCTGCCTCCTTGTTCTGGGTATCTAATCCCAATACTCTCCAAGGTCTTCAATGCCTTCTTAGCTGGGAAGCTGGGAAATAGGCTAAAGTAAAATAAGAAATGTTTCCAGAGATTTAATCTACAATCTGAACATGCTGGTCCAATTTCAGTGTCCATCAATTCAATTCCTGTTCAGGAAATTACATCCAACTGATGAAAATCCAAAATAAATAGAAAATCTTAAAGCAGCCAGATGCAGGGAGTGGACAAATTAGATATAGGAGAACAAAGAAAAAATTAGAGTTGACTTCTCATAAGAAACAATGGAGGCTAGAAGAAAATGGAATGACATATGTAATAGGTGGGGAAAAAAACCCCTGTCAACCAGAATTCAACATTCTGTGGTAACATCCCTAAAATCTGAGGTGGAATAAAGCATTTTTAGATAAATAAAAGCTGAGAGAATTTGTTGCCAGCAGACCTATATTACCAGAAATGCTGAAGGATACTTATTAGGCTAAAGGAAAATGATACCAGATGAAGATTCGGATCTACAGGAATGAATGAGGAACATAAATATGTAGGTAAATGTAGAATACTATCTTATTTTTTTCTCTTAATTTCTTTTTTTTTTTTTAAACATCTTTATTGAAGTATAATTGCCTTACAATAGTGTGTTAGCTTCTGCTTTATAACAAAGTGAATCAGTTATACATATACAATATGTTCCCATTTCTCTTCCCTCTTGCATCTCCCTCCCTCCCACCCTCCCCATCCCACCCCTCTAGGTGGTCACAAAGCACCGAGCTGATCTCCCTGTGCTATGCAGCTGCTTCCCACTAGTTATCTATTTTACATTTGGTAGTGTATATATGTCCATGACACTCTCTTACCCTGTCACATCTCACCCCACCCCCTCCCCATATCCTCAAGTCCATTCTCTAGTAGGTCTGTGTCTTTATTCCCGTCTTGCCACTAGGTTCTTCATGGCCTTTTTTTTTTTTTTCCCTTAGATTCCGTATATATGTGTTAGCATACTGTATTTGTTTTTCTCTTTCTGACTTACTTCACTCTGTATGACAGACTCTAACTCCATCCACCTCATTACAAATACCTCCATTTCATTTCTTTTTATGGCTGAGTAATATTCCATTGTATATATGTGCCACATCTTCTTTATCCATTCATCTGTCGATGGACATTTAGGTTGCTTCCATGTCCTGGCTATTGTAAATAGAGCTGCAATGAACATTTTGGTACATGACTCTTTTTGACCTATGGTTTTCTCAGGGTATATGCCCAGTAGTGGGATTGCTGGGTCGTATGGTAGTTCTATTTGTAGTTTTTTAAGGAACCTCCATACTGTTCTCCATAGTGGCTGTATCAATTTACATTCCCACCAACAGTGCAAGAGTGTTCCCTTTCCTCCACACCCTCTCCAGCATTTATTGTTTCTAGATTTTTTGATGATGGCCATTCTGACCGGTGTGAGATGATATCTCATTGTAGTTTTGATTTGCATTTCTCTAATGATTAATGATGTTGAGCATTCTTTCATGTGTCTGTAGGCCATCTGTATATCTTCTTTGGAGAAATGTCTATTTAGATCTTCTGCCCATTTTTGGATTGGGTTGTTCGTTTTTTTGTTATTGAGCTGCATGAGCTGCTTGTAAATCTTGGAGATTAATCCTTTGTCAGTTGCTTCATTTGCAAATATTTTCTCCCATTCTGAGGGTTGTCTTTTGGTCTTGTTTATGGTTTCCTTTGCTGTGCAAAAGCTTTTAAGTTTCATTAGGTCCCATTTGTTTATTTGTGTTCTTATTTCCATTTCTCTGGGAGCTGGGTCACAAAGAATCTTGCTGTGATGTATGTCATAGAGTGTTCTGCCTATGTTTTCCTCTAAGAGTTTGATAGTGTCTGCCCTTACACTTAGGTCTTTAATCCATTTTGAGTTTATTTTTGTGCATGGTGTCAGGGAGTGTTCTAATTTCATACTTTTACATGTTCCTGTCCAATTTTCCCAGCACCACTTATTGAAGAGGCTGTCTTTTCTCCACTGTATATGCTTGCCTCCTTTATCAAAGATAAGTTGACCATATGTGTGTGGGTTTATCTCTGGGCTTTCTATCCTGTTCCATTGATCTATATTTCTGTTTTTGTGCCAGTACCAAACTGTCTTGATTACTGAAGCTTTGTAATATAGTCTGAAGTCAGGGAGCCTGATTCCCCCAGCTCCATTTTTCGTTCTCAAGATGGCTTTGGCTATTCGGGGTCTTTTGTGTTTCCATACAAATTGTGAAATTTTTTGTTCTAGTTCTGTGAAAAATGCCAGTGGTAGTTTGATAGGGATTGCATTGAATCTGTAGATTGCTTTGGGTAGTAGAGTCATTTTCACAATGTTGATTCTTCCAATCCAGGAACATGGTATATCTCTCCATCTATTTGTATCATCTTTAATTTCTTTCATCAGTGTCTTATAATTTTCTGCATACAGGTCTTTTGTCTCCTTAGGTAGGTTTATTCCTAGATATTTTATTCTTTTTGTTGCAATGGTAAATGAGAGTGTTTTCTTAATTTCACTTTCAGATTTTTCGTCACTAGTGTATAGAAATGCAAGAGATTTCTGTGCATTAATTTTGTATCCTGCTACTTTACCAAATTCATTGATTAGCTCTAGGAGTTTTCTGGTAGCATCTTTAGGATTCTCTATGTATAGTATCATGTCATCTGCAAATAGTGAGAGCTTTACTTCTTCTTTTCCGATTTGGATTCCTTTTATTTCTTTGTCTTCTCTGATTGCTGTGGCTAACACTTCCAAAACTATGTTGAATAATAGTGGTGAGAGTGGGCAACCTTGTCTTGTTCCTGATCTTAGTGGAAATGGTTTCAGTTTTTCACCATTGAGGACAATGTTGGCTGTGGGTTTGTCATATATGGCCTTTATTATGTTGAGGAAAGTTCCCTCTATGCCTACTTTCTGCAGGGCTTTTATCATAAATGGGTGTTGAATTTTGTCGAAAGCTTTCTCTGCATCTATTGAGATGATCATATGGTTTTTCTCCTTCAATTTGTTAATATGGTGTATCACATTGATTGATTTGCGTATATTGAAGAATCCTTGCATTCCTGGGATAAACCCCACTTGATCATGGTGTATGGTGTGCTGTTGGATTCTGTTTGCTAGTATTTTTTTGAGGATTTTTGCATCTATGTTCATCAGTGATATTGGCCTGTAGTTTTCTTTCTTTGTGACATCTTTGTCTGGTTTTGGTATCAGGGTGATGGTGGCCTCGTAGAATGAGTTTGGGAGTGTTCCTCCCTCTGCAATATTTTGGAAGAGTTTGAGAAGGATAGGTGTTAGCTCTTCTCTAAATGTTTGATAGAATTCACCTGTGAAGCCATCTGGTCCTGGGCTTTTGTTTGTTGGAAGGTTTTTAATCACAGTTTCAATTTCAGTGCTTGTGATTGGTCTGTTCATATTTTCTATTTCTTCCTGGTTCAGTCTCGGCAGTTTGTGCATTTCTAAGAATCTGTCCATTTCTTCCAGGTTGTCCATTTTATTGGCATAGAGTTGCTTGTAGTAATCTCTCATGATCTTTTGTATTTCTGCAGTGTCAGTGGTTACTTCTCCTTTTTCATTTCTAATTCTATTGATCTGGGTCTTCTCCCTTTTTTTCTTGATGAGTCTGGCTAATGGTTTATCAATTTTGTTTATCTTCTCAAAGAACCAGCTTTTAGTTTCATTGATTTTTGCTATTGTTTCCTTCATTTCTTTTTCATTTATTTCTGACCTGATCTTTATAATTTCTTTCCTTCTGCTGGCTTTGGGGTTTTTTTGTTCTTCTTTCTCTAATTGCTTTAGGTGCAAGGTTAGGTTGTTTATTCGAGATGTTTCCTGTTTCTTGAGGTAGGCTTGTATTGCTATAAACTTCCCTCTTAGCACTGCTTTTGCTGCGTCCCATAGGTTTTGGGTCGTCGTGTCTCCATTGTCATTTGTTTCTAGGTATTTTTTGATTTCCCCTTTGATTTCTTCAGTAATCACTTCGTTATTAAGTAATGTATTGTGTAGCCTCCATGTGTTTGTATTTTTTACAGATCTTTTCCTGTAATTGATATCTAGTCTCATAGCGTTGTGGTCGGAAAAGATACTTGATACGATTTCAATTTTCTTAAATTTACCAAGGCTTGA
Source organism: Balaenoptera acutorostrata (assembly GCF_949987535.1). Classification (NCBI taxonomy): domain Eukaryota; kingdom Metazoa; phylum Chordata; class Mammalia; order Artiodactyla; family Balaenopteridae; genus Balaenoptera; species Balaenoptera acutorostrata. The sequence continues at coordinate 108,268,156 of NC_080064.1, read as the reverse complement.
TTTGTGACCCAAGATATGATCTATCCTGGAGAATGTTCCATGAGCACTTGAGAAAAATGTGTATTCTGTTGTTTTTGGGTGGAATGTCCTATAAATATCAATTAAGTCCATCTTGTTTAATGTATCATTTAAAGCTTGTGTTTCCTTATTTATTTTCATTTTGGATGATCTGTCCATTGGTGAAAGTGGGGTGTTAAAGTCCCCTACTATGATTGTGTTGCTGTCAATTTCCCCTTTTATGGCTGTTAGTATTTGCCTTATGTATTGAGGTGCTCCTATGTTGGGTGCATAAATATTTACAATTGTTATACCTTCCTCTTGGATCGATCCCTTGATCATTATATAGTGTCCTTCTTTGTCTCTTGTAATAGTCTTTATTTTAAAGTCTATTTTGTCTGATATGAGAATTGCTACTCCAGCTTTCTTTAGATTTCCATTTGCATGGAATATCTTTTTCCATCCCCTCACTTTCAATCTGTATGTGTCTCTAGGTCTGAAGTGGGTCTCTTGTAGACAGCATATATATGGGTCTTGTTTTTGTATCCATTCAGCCAGCCTGTGTCTTTTGGTGGGAGCATTTAATCCATTTACATTCAAGGTAATTATCGATATGTATGATCCTATTCCCATTTTCTTAAATGTATTGGGTTTGTTATTGTAGGTGTTTTCCTTCTCTTGTGTTTCTTGCCTAGAGAAGTTCCTTTAGCATTTGTTGTAAAGCTGGTTTGGTGGTGCTGAACTCTCTCAGCTTTTGCTTGTCTGTAAAGGTTTTAATTTCTCCATCAAATCTGAATGAGATCCTTGCTGGGTAGAGTAATCTTGGTTGTAGGTTTTTCTCCTTCATCACTTTAAGTATATCCTGCCACTCCCTTCTGGCTTGCAGAGTTTCTGCTGATAGATCAGATGTTAACCTTATGGGGATTCCCTTGTGTGTTATTTGTTTTTTTTCCCTTGCTGCCTTTAATATGTTTTCCTTATATTTAATTTTTGACAGTTTGATTAATATGTGTCTTGGCGTGTTCCTCCTTGGGTTGATCCTGTATGGGACTCTCTGTGCTTCCAGGACTTGATTAACTATTTCCTTTCCCATATTAGGGAAGTTTTCAACTATAATCTCTTCAAAAATTTTCTCAGTCCCTTTCTTTTTCTCTTCTTCTTCTGGTACCCCTATAATTCGAATGTTGGAGCGTTTAATGTTGTCCCAGAGGTCCCTGAGACTGTCCTCAGTTCTTTTCATTCTTTTTTCTTTATCCTGCTCTGTAGTAGTTATTTCCACCATTTTATCTTCCAGTTCACTTATCCTTTCTTCTGCCTCAGTTATTCTGCTATTGATCCCATCTAGAGTATTTTTAATTTCATTTATTGTGTTCTTCATCATTGCTTGGTTCCTCTTTAGTTCTTCTACATCCTTGTTAAATGTTTCTTGCATTTTGTCTATTCTATTTCCAAGATTTTGGATCATCCTTACTATCATTATTCTGAATTCTTTTTCAGGTAGACTACCTATTTCCTCTTCATTTGTTAAGTCCAGTGTGTTTTGAGCCTGCTCCTTCATCTGCTGTGTGTTTTTCTGTTGTCTCATTTTGCCTATCTTACTGTGTTTGGGGTCTCCTTTTCACAGGCTGCAGGTTCGTAGTTCCCGTTGTTTTTGGTATCTGTCCCCAGTGGCTAAGGTTGGTTCAATAGGTTGTGTAGGCTTCCTGGTGGAGGGAACTAGTGCCTGAGTTCTGGTGGATGAGGCTAGATCTTGTCTTTCTGGTGGGCACGTCCACGTCTGGTGGTGTATTTTGGGGTATCTGTGGCCTTATTATGATTTTAGGCAGCCTCTCTGCTAATGGATGGGGTTGTGTTCCTGTCTAGCTAGTTGTTTGGCATAGGGTGTCCAGCACTGTAGCTTGCTGGTCGTTGGGTGAAGCTGGGTCTTGATGTTGAGATGGAGATCTCTGGGAGATTTTTGCCGTTTGGTATTACGTGGAGCTGGGAGGTCTCTTGTGGACCAGTGTTCTGAAGTTGGCTCTCCCACCTCAGAGGCACGGCCCTGATGCCTGGCTGGAGCACCAAGAGCCTTTCGTCCACACGGCTCAGAGTAAAAGGGAGAAAAAATAGAAAGAAAGAAAGAAAGAGGCTATAATATAGTGAAGTAAAATAAAGCTATTGTAAAGCAAAGCTATACAGACAAAATCTCACCCAGAAGCATACACATATACACTCACAAAAAAAGGAAAAGGGGAAAAATTAATATCTCCTGCTCCCAAAGTCCACCTCCTGAATTTGGGCTGATTCGTTGTCTATTCAGGTGTTCAGCAGATGCAGGCACATCACGTTGTTTGTGGGGATTTAATCCGCTGCTTCTGAGGCTGCTGGGAGAGATTTCCCCTTCTCTTCCCTGTTCGCACAGCTCCCGGGGTTCAGCTTTGGATTTGGACCCGCCTCTGCGTGTAGGTCGCCTGAGGGCGTCTGTTCCCCGCCCAGACAGGACGGGGTTAAAGGAGCAGCTGCTTCGGGGGCTCTGGCTCACTCAGGCCACGGGAGGGAGGTGTACGGAGGAGGCGGGGCGAGCCTGCAGCGTCAGAGGCCGGCGTGACGTTGCACCAGCCTGAGGCGCACAGTGCGTTCTCCCGGGGATGTTGTCCCCGGATCTCGGGACCCTGGCAGTGGCGGGCTGCACAGGCTACCGGAAGGGGCGGTGTGGAGAGTGACCTGTGCTCACACACAGGCTTTTTGGAGGCGGCAGCAGCAGCCCCAGCGTCTCACGCCCGTCTCTGGGGTCCGCGCTGATCGCCGCGGCTCACGCCCTTCTCTGGAGTTCGTTTAGGCGGCGCTCTGAATCCCCTCTCCTTGCGCGCAGCGAAACTAAGAGGCAAGAAAAAGTCTCTTGCCTCTTCAGCAGCTGCAGACCTTTTCCCGGTCTCCCTCCCGGCTAGCTGTGGTGCGCCAACCCCTTCAGGCTGTGTTCACGCTGCCAGCCCCAGTCCTCTCCCTGCGATCCGACCGAAGCCAAGCCTCAGCTCCCAGCCCCGCCCGCCCCGGCGGGTGAGCAGACAAGCCTCTCGGGCTGGTGAGCGCTGCTCGGCGCCGAGCCTCTGTGCGGGAGTCTCTCCGTTTTTCCCTCTGCGCCCCTGTTGCTGTGGGATCCGCGCTGATAGCCGCGGCTCGCGCCCTTCTCTGGAGTTCGTTTAGGCGGCGCTCTGAATCCCCTCTCCTTGCCCGCTGCGAAACAAAGAGGCAAGAAAAAGTCTCTTGCCTCTTCGGCAGCTGCAGACTTTTTCCCGGACTCACTTCCGGCTACCTGTGGTGCACTAAACCCTTCAGGCTGTGTTCACGCTGCCAGCCCCAGTCCTCTCCCTGCGCTCCGACTGAAGCCGAGCCTCAGCTCCCAGCCCCGCCCGCCCCGGCGGGGGAGCAGACAAGCCTCTCGGGCTGCTGATACTCGGCGCCGAGCCTCTGTGCGGGAATCTCTCCGTTTTTTCCTCTGTGCCCCTGTTGCTGTGGGGTCCGCGCTGATAGCTGCGGCTCGCGCCAGTCTCTGAAGTTTGTTTAGGCGGTGCTCTGAATACCCTCTCCTCGCGCACCAGGAAACACAGAGGGAAGAAAAAGTCTCTTGCCTCTTCGACAGCTGCAGACTTTTTCCCCGGACTCCCTCCCGGCTAGCTGTGGTGCGCTAACCCCTTCAGGCTGTGTTCACGCCGCCAGCCCCAGTCCTCTCCCTGCGATCCAACGGAAGCCCGAGCCTCAGCTCCCAGCCCCGCCCGCCCCGGCGGCTAAGCAGACAAGCCTCTCGGGCTGGTGAGTGCTGCTCGGCGCCGAGCCTCTGTGCGGGAACCTCTCCGCTTTGCCCTCCGCACCTCTGTGGCTGCGCTCTCCTCCGTGGCTCCAAAGCTTCCCCCCTCCGCCACCCGCAGTCTCCGCCCGCGAAGGGGCTTCCTAGTGCGTGGAAACCTTTCCTCCTTCACAGCTCCCTCCCACTGGTGCAGGTGCCATCCCTATTCTTTTGTCTCTGTTATTTCTTTTTTCTTTTGCCCTACCCAAGTACGGGGGGAGTTTCTTGCCTTTTTGGAGGTCGGACGTTTTCTGCCAGCGTTCAGTGGGTGTTCTGTAGGAGCATTCCCACGTGTAGATGTATTTCTACTGTATCTGTGGGAAGGAAGGTGATCTCCGCATCTTACTCTTCCGCCATCTTCTCCCTCCCTCTCTCTCTTAATTTCTTTAAGAAAAAAGTGACCACTTAAGACAAAACGAAAAAATATATTGTGGGGTATATAATATAAGTAGAAGTATAGTATATGACAATAATAGCACAGAGAATGAGGGAACGAATGGAAACAGAACGTTGTAAGATTCTTACATTTCATGTGGAATAGTACAATATTAATTCTAAGTAGACTATGATAAGTTAAGGGCACTTATGGTTATATCTAGCGCAACTACTAAGAGGAAAAAAACCCCAAAGAGATAAAGCTTAAAAGCCAATAGATGAAATAAATTAGAATACCAAAAATGTTCAATTAATCAAAAAAACTAAAAGGCTGGGAAGGAGAAATAGAGAGGGAAAAAATCCAGATGGGACAAATAGAAAAGAAATAGCAAGTGGTAGACATAAACCCAATGATCTTGATAATTACATTAAATGAATATGGACTAAATATTTAAAAGATAGAGATTTTTTTCAGATGAGAAAAAAACCCAAGGCTCAATTATATATATCTAGAGGAGACATCGTTTAAATACAAAGAACACACATATAGATTCACAGTCAAAGGATGGAAAAAAAGATATACAATTAAACAGTAGTATAAGCAACTTGATGTGGTTATATTAATATCAGTAGACTTAAGTCAAGGAGTATTTCCAGAGATTAAGAGGGATGTTTCACAAATGACGAAAGGGTCAATTCATCAGGAAAACATAACAATCCTAAATATAAATGCATCTAATAACAGAAGCAAAACGTGGCAGAACTAAAAGGACAAAGGGACAAATATCCAATTATAGTGGGAGATTTTAATAATATTCTCTAAGTAATTTATAGAACAAGTAAATTAAAAAATCAATAAGGATAAAAAGCTTAGAACAACACAATCAACAACTTGACTTAACTGACATTTATAGAACCCTCCACCCTATTACAGCAGAATAAACATTCTTTTCAAGAGCCCAAGGAACATTGACCAAGTTGGACCATAAGGTAAGCCATAAAATAGCTCTCAGTACTTTGAAAAGATTACTATCTTACAGAATATATTCTCTGACTATAATAAAATTAAATTAGAAATCAATAACAAAAAAGTAACAAGAAAAATTCTCAAATATTTGAAAATTAAACAACACATTTATAAATAATCTGTGTCTCAAAGAAGAAATCACAGGAGATACTGGAAAATAGTTTTCACTGAACAAAACAAAACGTTGGCATATATCTAAAGAAATGTTTGAAGAGAAAATAAAAGCTTTAAATACTTTTTTTTATAGAAAAGAAGAAATGTTTAAAATCAATGATCTACATTTCCACCTTAAGAAACTAGAAAAAGAAGAATAAATTAAACACAAAGAAAATAGAAGGCAGGAAATATAAAGAGCTAAAGTCAATTAAATAGGAAAAAAAAGGCAAATAATGGAGAAAGTAATAAAGCTAAAAGTTGGTTCTTTGATAAGATTAATAAAATTCACAAATCCCTAATAAGGCTGATCAATGAAGAAAACTCCAAAATTAGGAAAGAAAGAAAGAACATAATTACATATGCTACAGATATTAAAAGGACAATAAGAAAAATTTTATAAATAATTTATGCCAATAAATATGACAATTTAGATTAAAATAGATAAAGTCATTGGAAAAAACAACAAATGGACTCAGGAAAAACAAAAAAATTGGAAAAAAAGGAAAAAAGTTCTAATTATAAGCCTTTTCATGAAGAAAACGGCACGTCCTTATGGTTTTATGGTGAATTTTATCAATCATCTAAGCAGGAAAAATACTATTCCTACATAAACTCTTTCTGAAAACAGAGGAGGCAAGAACACTTCCCAAATTATTTTATGAAGTCGGCATTTCACTGATTCCAAAATCAGAAGAAAAGACTTCACAAGACAGGAAAACTGAAGACTGTTACCTTTCAAGAACATAGATTTAAAAAAAAATCCTCAACAAAGTACTGGCATACTAAATCCAACAATGTATGAAAGGATAATTAAAAAAATTTTTTTAAGGATAATTTATTAAGACCAAGTGGAGTTTATCACCAAAAATACAAGGATAGTTTAATGTTTGAAAATCAATCAGTATAATTCACCACATTTAGAGAATAAAGAAGAAAAGTGATATGATCAACTCAATAAATACAGAAAAAAATTGGAAAAAATCCAACACTCATTCACGATTAAAATGCTCACCAGAGAAGGAACAGAACCTCTTCAATCTGATAATAGGCATCAATGAAAAATTCTACAGCTAACATCACATTTAATAGTAAAATATCGAATGCTTTTCTCCTCAGATCAGAAAAATGCTCCCTCTACTTCTACTCACTATTATATTGAAGGCCCTAGGCAGTACAATATGGCAAGCAAAAGAAATAAAAAGCATATAGTTTGAAAAAGAAGAAAAAAAACTATCTTTATTCTCCAATGGCATTATTGTTGTGTATTCTAAGGAATCTAAAAAAAAAAAAAAAAACCCAAAACCACAAAACCCTACTGGAACTAATAAGTGCACTTAGAAAGTCATAGAATACAAAGTCAATATGAAAAGATACATTATGTGTGTATATACTAGCAGCAAAATATTGGACAATAAAATTTTAAAATATTGTTACAATAGTGTCAAAAACATCAGATACTTAGGAATAAATTTAATAAAAGTGCAAAGTATCTACCCTGAGAAGTACAAAACATCACTGAAAGAAATTAAAGAAGACCTAAACAAATAGAGAATTATATTATGTCCATTGACTGGAAGACTCAGTATTGCTAAGGTGCCCATTCTCTGCAAATTGATCTATAGATTTAATATAATCCTAATCCAAATTCTAGTGGGTTTTAAAAAAAAGTAAATTGACACGTTGATTCTAAAATTTATGTAAAAATCCAAAAGACTTGAATAGTCAAGATAATATGAAAAAAAAAACACCCAAATTTGGGGAGTTCCCATTATCTGATTAAATAAATATTTTAAAACTATAATAGTTAACACAGTGTGGCACTGATATAAACATAGAAAAATAGATTAATGAAAGAGAATATAGAGTCCAGAAAGAGACCCATACATACATGGTCAATAGATTTTTGACAAATTATCAAGTCAATTCAATAGAGGAAAGGAAAATTTTGGGACTTCCCTGGTGGTGCAGTGGTTAAGAATCCACCTGCCAATGCAGGGGACACAGGTTTGAGCCCTGGTCCAGGAAGATCCCATATGCCATGGTACAACTAAGCCCGTGTGCCACAACTACTGAACCTGTGCTCTAGATCCCATGAGCCGGGCTTCCCTGGTGGCGCAGTGGTTGAGAATCTGCCTGCTAATGCAGGGAACACGGGTTCGTGCCCTGGTCTGGGAAGATCCCACATGCCGCAGAGCAACTAGGCCCATGAGCCACAATTACTGAGCCTGCGCGTCTGGAGCCTGTGCTCCGCAACAAGAGAGGCCGCGATAGTGAGAGGCCCGCGCACCGCGATGAAGAGTGGCCCCCGCTTGCCACAACTAGAGAGAAAGCCCTCGCACAGAAACGAAGACCCAACACAGCCAAAAATAAGTAAATAAAAATAAATTTAGAGCCTGTGAGCCACAACTACTGAAGCCCGAATGCCACAACTACTGAAGCCCATGTGCCTAGAGCCCACGCTCCCAACAAGAGAAGCCACCACAATGAGAAGCCCACACACTGCAATGAAGAGTAGCCCCCACTCACTGCAACTAGAGAAAGCCCACATGCAGCAACGAAGACCCAATGCAGCCATAAATAAATAAATAAATAAAAAGGAAAATCTTTTCCCAAATGGTGCTGGAAAAGCTGGGTAAATGTATGAAAAAAAGAGAACATTTACTCTTCCCTCATATTACATGCAAAAGTAATCTGAGATGGATCATAGACCTAAACATAAAAGTTAAAACCATAAAAATCCCAGAAGAAAACATGGGAGAATATTTTTGTGACCTTGGAGTGGAAAATATTTCTTAGAGAGGTCACAAAAAGTGCTAACCTAATAGAAACAAAATGTTGATAAATCATATTTATCAAAATTCAAAACTTCTCATCAAAAGACACCATTAAAATGAAAAGGCCAGCTACAATCTAGGAAAAAATATTTGAAAAACGTATCTGACATAGAATTTCTTTCCAATATATGTAAAGAACTCCTACAAATCAATCATAAAAAGATAATCTAACAAATAGAATGGGCAAAAGACTTGACACTTCAGAAACGAAGATGTATAAATGGCTAATATGCACATGAAAATGTGTTCAACATCATTAGTCATTAGGAAAATGCAAGTTAAAACTGCAATGAAATATCACTACATACCCACCCGGATGGCTAAAATTATAAAGACTGACAACACCACATGTTGACAAGGATGTGGAGCAACTGGAACTCACATACATTGGCAGGGGGAGTGTTAAATTGTACAACCAATTTGCAACAGTGTTTGGAAGTTTTTTAAGAAGTTAAATATACACCTACTCTATAAGCCAGCAATTTAACGCTTAGGTATTAACCCAAGAGAGGTAAAATCATGTCAGCAAAAAGACTTTTGCAAGAATGTTCATAGCAGCTTTATTCATAACAGCCAAAACCCGTAAACAACCCAAGTGTCCATCAACAGGAGAATGATTAAACAAATGGTGGTATTTCCATACAGTGGAATTCTATTCAGCAGTAAAAGGAACGAACTACAGATATACAAAACATAAATGAATTTCAAAAGCATTATCCTAAGTTAAAGAAGCCAAGCACAAAGGACTATGATAGTATGATTCTGCTTTTATGAAAAACTAAAACAGGGAAAATTATAGTGATGGAAATCAGATCCATGATTGCCAGGGGACAGGGAATGGGGCAGGGGGAGGGGGTTGACTGTAAAGAGGCTGGGGGAATTTTCTGGAGTGATAGAATTGTTCTGTATCTTGATTGTAGTGGTGAATATATGACAGTATACCCTTGTAGAAACTTAGCGAATTGTATGCTTTGGTGGGTGAACTTTATTGTGTGTAAATTATATCTCACTAAAGATGATTTAAAAACACAATCTTGTGAGGATAGGCATTATTATCCCTATTTTACAGATGGGAAAACTGAGATCAGAGAGGTGATATTAACTTGCTTAAGTTCATAGAGCAAGTAAGTGGCAAAGCCAGAGTTTAAATTTCCATATGTCTTTTATGCCAAAGGCCAAGATCTTTGTGTTACGTAAAGAAATTAAAAATGATGTGTGTGTGTGTTGGGGGGGGGTGGTTTATACATGCAGGCATCTTCTAGTTCTTTAACCAGCATGGAAGCTCTTCAAAGGCAGGGGCTTTCATATATTCCTCTTTTCTGGGTCTAGTTTGCATAATGCTCTGTAACAGAGTTAGAAAGTCTGTAGACATGAGCTTGCCCATCACTCCTTTGTGCAGTGACTTTCAATAGATCACAGGTGTGTCTCAGGTATTGATTCCCTTTTCCTACGGGCATCTGGGGTCCCTGGGTTAGTTGCCCTGGCTGAGATCAGCTCCATGTGTTTAACCCTGAGTGCTATACAAATATTTTTTTCTATTCCATGAAAAAGATAAAGAAACACCAACTTAGGAAGTGCTGCTGGGATTTAAAAGTGAGAGAGGATAACTCTGGCTGAGATGCTCTGAGTCAAGGACCCATGGGGAAAAACTTGCTAATCAGAGGGGAAGGGAAGGGAGTAGGTAGAAGGGGAAGAGGAGGTTGGACTGGAGCAAGACTGGGCTTGACACATGTTTGGGGACAGTAGCAGAGCCACTGGGTTGGAGCTGGGCTTATGGAGATGTATTTAAGTGAGAGAGATGAATGCTTTTCTGGTGAGGGTCTGTCATCGGGTCTAAGGAGTTGGAATGTACTTTGCAGTACAGAGCTCCCTGTTTAGATTTCACACAGGATTTAACGTGTGAGGCTGGGGGTAGGGAAGGAAAAGTGTGCGTTTTTAAGAATAACATGCTGTTCCTGTACTTTGTGGCTGAGGGTCCTGCTGGATGCTGGGAAGGGCCAGCCCCTCAACCTGGAGCCTCTGGTGTAGTCCAGCTTTCCTTTCACACAGCATTTGTTCCCAGCCCCTGCCTGCCTCCCCAAGGGAGGACATCCGTGGGGACAGTTCCTGTTTCCCTGCCTTTGCAGCCCTTGCCTTCCTGAATGTGATACGATTGTTTCTCTGGGCACAGTGAAAAGATGCCAGTGGAGAACGGAAGTATCTCATGCCTCAGCAATTTTTTTAAGGCAAAAAAGAAAAGGCTATTGAACTTGGGAACCCTGGACCTGGAGTCCTCTCTTCCTGGTGTGGGAGCGGGGACATTGTACGGAGTCTATCAATCAGCCCTGTGGGCCAGATATCCAACATGGGAACGATTTGACTCCCATCCATCAGCTAAACGGTGACAATAGTACTACATTCCTTCTTGCTCTCAAACTGCTATATTTATGCTTTTCCCCCTGGGAATCTTGGGACATGGAAATGGAGGACTTTATCCTCTGACCCCTCCCCCTCCTCTCTTTCCACATCCTCATCCTCTTTATTTATTTATTTATTTTTAGCTGTGTTGGGTCTTCGTTTCTGCGCGAGGGCTTTCTCTAGTTGCGGCAAGCGGGGGCCACTCTTCATCGTGGTGCAGGGGCCACTCTTCATCGCGGTGCGCGGGCCTCTCACTATCGCGGCCTCTCTTGTTGCGGAGCACAGGCTCCAGACGCGCAGGCTCAGCAGTTGTGGCTCACGGGTCCAGTTGCTCCACGGCATGTGGGATCCTCCCAGAACAGGGCTCGAACCCGTGTCCCCCGCATTAGCAGGCAAACCCTCAACCACTGTGCCACCAGGGAAGCCCCCCTCATCCTCTTTAAATATTCTTTCATTCACTCATTTATTCACTTGTTCAACTAGTATTTCTTGAGTATCTATTACGTGTGAGATACTGTGCTAAATATTGAAAAAAAAGCATTGCTTAAGAGAGACCCCCCATTCTTGACCTCATACACTTATATAGTCCAATGGAAAAGATCCTCCATTGTGTGAAGGTATAGTTATCCCAGGCATGGAAAGACAGAAAATACAGAAAAAGAGAAATGACAACATAAGAGAGTATATCTCAAAGCTCTTTGAAGGCCAGGTTTTTGTCTAATTGATCTTTAACCCTCTTATAATACATATATGCATTGCACATATTAGGTACGCTATGATTGTTTGCTGAATTAGTAATGACAAAGTGGGTGAGAAATCACATAATATAAAAAGAACATAGGCTCTGGAGTTCCACAGACCTGATTTTGATGTTCAGCTCTACCACTGCTGTGACCTTGAAGACGTTGCATAACCTCTCTGGGTCTCAATTTCCTCATTCGAAAAATGAGGATGATAATACTATTGCTAATATAATATACTATTGCATAGTAATAATAATATTACTATGGGAATTTGGTAAGAATCAATGAGTATGTAAAGTATGAAAGCATGGAAAGTACCTGGCACACAATGATCAGTAAATAGTTTACATAATTCTTTGGTGTCATCAACAGTGAATAATAAAGGTGAAATGAACAGTAGAGAAAAAACATTAAACGTTATGGAAATATGGAGGAAGCTGTGGTTACAGAAGGCTGAGGCTCACATAGAGGTGGAGAGGCACTGAGCTGTGCCTGGAAGTTCACCCGCAAGTGGATAAATGGAGAGGGAGAACGAGGTAGTGCAAAGTGCATAAGCAGCAGTGAGGTGCTGGACATGATCATGGCAAGCCTCTGGGACATGGCAGAGGAAGGGATGGACTAGCTTGGAGGGCTCCTTCAGGACTTGGCTCCAAACCAGTGGAGACTTAAAGGTGGAGCTGGCATGTGCTAAGTGGTGTTTGGAATAATCAACCTGGAGCAGCATCTAGGGTACCTAGAGGAGAAGGTGGGGAGAAGTTAGGAGATTACACAATAATCCAAGTGGCATGGGGGTTTAGATTCAGGCGACAACAGAATAAAAAGGAAAGTGTGGATGTGACAGAACTTGTGGTAGAACAATTAGCAGGACCAGCTTTAGAGAAGCTTGTCTAGGATCACAGAGTCAGGAGGTAAAAAAAGCTCCTCCTCCCAAAGAAATGGTATTCATCAGGATCCTTCAGAGGTCTTTTCCAAAATCTCTGCCATATTGAGTCTTGTTCTGATACTTTTTTTTTTAAACTTGATCTCTTCAGACGATGTTTTTCTACCTCTAAGTATGCCTTGTAATTTTTTTTAAAGGATTATATCATATAGACTATATTTTCTGTTCAAAATGCAGTTAAACTAGAAATCAATAACAAATATACAATATATATTTGGAAATTATGAAACATAATTCTAAGTAACTCATAAGTCAAAGAAGAAGAAATAATGGAAATTAGAAAATATTTAAATCTTAATGATAATGAAAAATACTGCCTATCCAAATCTGTGGGATTTAGGTAAAACAATATGTAGAGGGAAATTTATAGCATTTAAATGCTTATGTCAGGGTAGAAGGGCTGGTGACTAATGAATATATTATAATAGTTTCTACTGTTGCAAGACGAATTACACCAAAAGCTAACGGTGTAGAACAACAATAAATATCTATCCTCTCTCATAGTTTTTGTGGGTCAGGATTTCAAAACCATGGCTACGTGGTTCTGGCTTGAGGCGTCTCGTGAGGTTGCAGTCACATCATCTGATGCCTTGTACTTTTTGTTGAAAGTCGGACATGATAAATCCGAGGAAAAGGAACCAAGGTAGATTGGTCTTTGGTGTGAGGCTTTACGTTTATCTGGTGAGGAGTTAGGCTGTGTTGACTATTTGCTATAGCTTCAGTGTCAGAGGATAAAATGTTCTCTAGTGTCCTTGTTTTTGTCTCCTCTGTTGTCTTTGGGTTTCCTTAGAGATTCTTCCCAAATAAGGTCATGGAAGTTTCGAGGGGGCAGGAGTTGAGCATTTTCCTTCCCCAGGTCAGTTAGGCTCTGGTAAAATAGCTTTCCTTGAGGGAAGGCCTTATTAAAGAGAACAGAGAGCTCTGGGCATATCTGAAAATGGTTACTTTCTCCACCCTCCACCCCCTTGCTGGAAGAATGACGAGATTTTTCTCTAATTTTCCCAGTGAGAATCCAGTGAAACTCAGGACAGTGTGGAGGACCCCTTAAGACTGCCATCCCTTCAGGTTTTAACTCTCGAGCTACCCCTCACTACACCTCCAGCAGTTCATCAATTGTAATTTAAGTATTGGCTCCATCTGTGGACTTCTGCTCCTAGTAAGTGGTGATTCTCTGTATCTGCCTAGTAGCCTCTCCAGTTTTCAGGGCAGTAGTTTGCTCTATGACCTCATTCTCTGATGGATCTGAGAAGAGTGATTGATTTTCAGTTTGTTCACAGTTTTTTCTTGTTGTGAGGAGGGGAGTGATGACTTCCAAACTCTTTACACATTAGACGAGAAACTGGAAGTCCCAGGGGTCTTTCCCATTTGAAATAAACTTACTTTTGACTGGCTGGTCTGAAAGCCAGAGAAAAACAGTTACCGAAGTTTTTAGAGGCAAAGGGGAGGAATTGTTTTGTTTTGTTTTTTTAATAATGATTATTCATCATTCACTTATTCAAAAACATTTCTTGAAGGTCTCAGAGTGCATTGCATTGTGCTGGGCTTTCTGGGAGTAATAAAAAACAGTAAGAAGTGGTTCTTGATCTAAAACTCATGATATCCTCCCAATTTCATTCTCCCCACCTAAAGCTGTCTTCCACAACTGAAGCTTGTTTTTCCTCTCCATTTCAACCAGTGTAGCATAGGAACTAGCACATTATTGGAATCAGAGGGATCTCAGCCCAAATGCTGGCTCTGCTACTCATCAGCTATGTATCTTGCTTACACTTCTTAGCCTCTCTCAGGATAGTAGTCCATATCAATGGATTTTCATAAGGATTACTTTATAACCACATGGCATGGAGGAGGTAGTTAGTAAATGGTAGCTATTTTAATTATTTTCTCTGATAGTACCAGAATGCTATCACGTAAAACACACACAACATAAAATTCACCATCTTAACAATTTTTAAGTGTATTGTTCAGTATTGTTAAGTATATTCACATTGTTGTGCAACCAGTCTTGAGAACTTTTTCATCCTGCGAAACTGAAACGCTATAGTCATTAAACAATTCTTCATTTTCCCCTGCCCCCAGCCCCTGAAACCACTGTTATGCTTTCTGTACTTATGAGATAGCCTCTTTTTTTAAAAAACATGAATATGAGTATTCATCTTGAATGGGCCTCTGGAATGAGACCTGAAGACATTACATCATTCCCTGGGCTGGTCTTTGGTATATCCATGCAAGAAAACTCTACACCTTGCCCAGCTGAATCATGGGCTGAGCCCTGGGTTCTCCCAGCAAAATGCCAGGCTCCCTGGAATCATCAGGAATAAGCCAGTGATTCCCCACATTGTGATCTCCATGATTTCAAGATGAAAAGGATGGGGACATGATCCCTGAGCTGCAGCCTCACCTTCTCATGCTGTGTGTTAAGGTTGTTGTTGGGTCACTTGAGCTCTGATCTGCAACCCTTGTCCCCATTAGGAGCAGATTCTGACCTTCATGTAGGTGACTCCAAACTTCTGGCTTCAACTTTAGTCTTTTTTTTTTTTTAATTAATTTATTTATTTGGCTGTGTCAGGTCTTAGTTGTGGCTCATGGGATCTTCATTGCGGCGTGCGGGCTTCTCTCTAGTTGCAGCTTGCAGGCTCTAGAGCGCGTGGGCTCAGTAGTTGCGATGTGTGGCTTAGCTGCCCTGCGGCCTGTGGGATCTTAGTTCCCCGACCAGGGATGGAACCTGCATCACCTGCATTGGGAGGCGGATTCTTAACCACTGGACCACCAGGGAAGTCAGTCTTGAGTATTAAACTCTTTAAATATTTCACTGGCACTTTAAACTTAACAGGTCCAAAGCTGAACCCATTATCTTTCCCTCAAAATTTTCTGTGCTTTTCTGTCTGTGCTCTTAATCTCTATAAATGGTGTTTCCATATTTCCAACTTCCTATTCCTTATTTGGAATCTTCTTTTAATTCCCTCCCTCTCCTTCATCCCTTCATGCCATCAACAGCCAAGACCAGGTAAGTCTACTTCACATCTTCCCTGTCTTCCCTCTCTTCTCAATGGCACTATTACAAGTCTTCTTTGCTTCTCACCAGGGAATCATGTGTTCATCAAGAGTTTTATATAATTTCTTAACTTGGGAGTCTTCATTTTCCAGCTCCTCTTGTGTATCACTGCCAGATCAGTGTTTGAAAACCTGTTTCTGTTCACAGCATTACTTACAATCTTTAATATTTCACAATTGCCTATCAGATATTGGCAAGATATATCAGTCATAGGTCAGACATATCAGTCCGCTGTTGAATGTCCTCCGAATTTTGTCTCTAATCCTTTCTATGTATATTAACTATCTGCGGCTGCATAACACATTATCCCAAACTTAGTGGCTTAGAACAGTGCATATTTACTATCTAACAGTTTTTATGGGTCTGGAATCTGGGTATGGCCTAAATGGTTTCTCCAGCTCAGGGTATCTCAGAGACTGCAATCAAGGCATCAGCTGGGGCGACATTTATCTCCAGGTTTGACTGGGGAGGATCTGCTTCCAAGCTCACCTGGTGGTGGTTGGCAGGACTCAGTTCCTTGTGGGCTTTTGAACTGAGAGCCTCAGTTCCTCACTGGCTGTAGTAGGGCAGAGGCTGCCCTCAGTTCCTTGTAAATTGGGCTGTTCCATAGGGCAGCTCATAACATGGAAGCTGGTTTCATCAAATTGAATGAGAGAGAGAGGAGAGAGAGAGAAGGATGATGAACAAGATGGAAGTCAGCCCAGTCTTTTATAGTCTATCACATGGCGGGGGCGGGGAAGGATTACACAGGGAGGGAGTGGATATCAGGAGGCCATCACTCGGAGCCATTTCAGAAGCTGCCTACTCTACCAGCCTTCTTTTTTTTTTTTTTTTTTTTTTTTTATAAATTTATTTATTTATTTATTTATTTTTGGCTGTGTTGGGTCTTCGTTTCTGTGCGAGGGCTTTTTCTAGTTGTGGCAAGTGGGGGCCACTCTTCATCGCGGTGCGCGGGCCTCTCACTATCGTGGCCTCTCTTGTTGCGGAGCACAGGCTCCAGACGCACAGGCTCAGTAGTTGTGGCTCACGGGCCTAGTTGCTCCGTGGCATGTGGGATCTTCCCAGACCAGGGCTCGAACCCGTGTCCCCTGCATTGGCAGGCGGATTCTCAACCACTGCACCACCAGGGAAGCCCTCTACCAGCCTTCTTGACTGCTCCTCCACTGTTGATGCCCTGAGTTCTGGCCCAAATCTTGGGCTGGCTGAGACTTGAATACCTCCCACTCTTTTACACCTCTATGCCTTTACTTAGGCCATTCCTTCCACCTAAATGCCCTCTCTACCTCCATAGCTATCTATTCATCCTTACGAGCACAATTCAAATGCCACTATTCCTGCAGAGCCTTTTCTGACCAGATCTAGAGTAGATCTTCCACTTTGGAGTCCACTTTAGGAGCACCCAGGGACACATCTCTTTATTGGCTATTATCACATTCTGCTCTGTGGGAGACTGGTTTGTTTAAGTGTACTCCCCAACTCTCAGTAAACTGAGTTCTTTGAGGGTAGAATTATGTCTTAGTCAACTTTTAAGTCTGTTTTGGCCCTAGCACAGTTCCTGAAACACAGTAAATAGTCAAACATTTGTTGAATTGCATACAATTGTGAGGCCTGAGAGCCCAGGTTCTATGCTGTTAAGGGCAGTGGCAGGAGAAAGAAACCCCATGCTTCCCAAATAGCCCTGCAGGGCTGATGTACAGAAAAGCATGTCCTGGTGTGACTCCAGGGATTAGTCAGGGACTTTTCTAGTCCCCCTCAGCCCACGGTCCCTGCAGATGGATCTGCTGGGCACTAGAAGTCACTGATATCTGATCCTGTATAGGAACTCGGGAAGAATAGAGTCAGGTTGTCTTATTCCATTTAAAGAAACTCTCCTCATGACCTCAGCAAAGCCAATGAACTAGAAATCAAAGGCAAAAGGGAATAATATTTATTTAACCTCTGAATTTTACTAGCATTTAGTACTGAGTGGTTACTATATGCCCATTTTAAAGATTAAAAAAATGACAATTCAGAGAGAAATAACTTGATGGAACTTAGTAAACAGCTAGACAGAGATTCACATTCAAGAGTGACCACAAAGCCTGTGCTCCATTATGGCCACCCAATTCTGCCAATATCTATTGAGCAAATAGTATGTGCAAATCTCTGTGGTAGAGTACTGAAGATTTCAAAAGGTATAAGACATGGATCATATCTTTCAAAAGGCTGTAAGCTAGAGTTGAGTTTGGGGTGAGTTTGTTGGTGCAGGGTAATTGAATTTAATTCAAGACTGTGAACAATCCCATACAGAGACACAGATGTGAGCATACATGCCCCCCCCATTTGTCTGTATATAAGAAAATAGTTTTAAAAATGATTGATTGCAACTGGGAAGACTGGGGAAAGTTTCTTAGAGGAGATGGACAGTAAAGAAAAGGTAGGATTCTGAGTTTAAGAAGGAAATCTCACGTTTCTTCCCAGCCCCGCCCATGCCTCCCTATCTAATCCTGAGCAAAGTACACACTATTGATATCTATTCATGTGCTTAGGTATGACAAGAATTGGAATACAGCTTTACTTGGTAATATACATGAATTCAGACTTAGTTAAACCTAAATCAGGAAGCACTGAATTTGTAATCAAAAGGATAAATCAGAGCAAATTTTTGTCTAACATACTGGATTCAGTAAAGCTAACTTCCTAAGCCATTAAATGAAATGCAAGGCTCTGTGAGCAGCAAAACGCTGTTCATTTGTGAAATACTGGAAGAACAGTCAACCAATATTCCTGTCTTTTCATTTGTGCTGCTGTGCAGTTAATCTTGTGAAACTAAATACAGGACTTTACATTTATCTTGATTATATTTCATCTTGTTATATTGGGGAGGTCGTTTTGGATCCTGACTCTTGTCAATCTTAGTGTTTTCTATTCTCAGCTTCATTTGTGCTATACATTGATAAACATATCCCTGTGTTTCCATCCAATTTATTGTTAAAAATATTGAGTGGGACAGGGCTGAGGCCAGTGGGCCGAGGCAGACAGCAGTGGGTCTATAACGTCTGGGTACAGCCTTCTCCTACAACAGCTGGTGGGGCTTGGCAGGGACACCTCTGGTAGGCACAGTGACACACTTGGCCCCCTCCACCCAGAGTGGTCAGGGCAAATGAAAACAACCACTTTCAAGTGTTGTATAAGACTCTGCAACAATAAACACTCACATGTCTGCATTTTCTAATTGCTTTCACATTGATTATCTTGTTTGGGCTTCACAAAAACCTCATGAAAGAGGGTGTAAAAATGTTGCTAAACTGAGTTTCAGAGAATTTTGATGAAATTAAGGCTGTCAGAAGTGACTTCCTGAGGCTCATGTAACATTAAGCAGGAGAGCTGGGTCTCAAATCCTCTTCTGACTCCCAAACCTGTGATTTTTTTTTTTTTACTTGCCTAATAATAATAGCCATTTTCATTGAAAGTTAAAACTTTTTTTTTTCTCTCTTATTGTCGCTCACCTCACGTGTAAGGACTGGCTAGTTGTGTCTCCCCACCAGACTCTACACCGCGTGAGGGCAGGGACCATGCTGTCTTGTTTACAGCTGCATCCTTTGAGCCCAGATGGTGGTCAGCACAGTGTATGTGCTCAATGAATATGTGTTAACAAATAAATGATCAAACACAAACTATTATCTATAATGTAATTGTTAATAATACCAATCTTTATTTTATTTAGAAAGGCTAGGGTTTAAAATTGCTCCCTTCCACTAAGCGCTGAATAAATACAGCAATATGGCTATACCCTGTTCTCTCAATAAAGAACTCAAGACACTTTCTAGATACACTCTGTTTATCCTCACGTGCACCTTGACAATAGGTAGGGGTTAGAGGTGTTACCATCATATCACCCACAAGAATAGAGAGATTCTTTATCTCACCGAAGACTGCACAGACATTTTCAGAGCAGCTGTTAATAGATTTTATGTTTCTTTATCTTCAGTCCATTGCTGAGGCTGCTAAAGCCTACTAAAGCTATCAGGTACCAGAGCCTTATGCAGCTTCTCAATTCTACAATTCTCCCAAGTTAATTCACGGAAATGGCTGCAGGATTGTGCAAAAACAGCTGGTTACCTCCCAGCAGAATTAGCTGTAACCAGTTTAGTCACTTGCTGAGAGAAAGCAGGAAATCTCATGCAAAAGTCAGCAACATTCCTCATCATATAATAGCAAGTAAGTCTATTTCTGAGGAGACCCAGGTGCCTGGCTGGTTTGGGAAGATTCAAGGGCAGACAGAGATCTGTAATCTAAAGAATGGGAGAGATTTTAGAGCCAGAACTGGGTCTTTGACTTGGTGACTCTGGTATAGATGGGCCAAATATTTTGAGAATGGTGAGAATGATTTGTCAGTGAAATGAAAGCAGAAATGTGGACAGATGGAAAACCTTGAGCCCCACTCAGGCAGCGGCTGCTGTGCTGACAATAGCAGCTCCTTTCCCCAAACTGAGATGGGCAGCAAACTATTGCTCTTCATTCCCACAGGTCTGTGATGGCCTGCAAGGCAGAGTTGGAGGACAGTTGCCCAGGGGGAATCAGACCATAGCCTATTTTTCAATTATATATATATGTATATGTTTTGTTTTGATCTTGGTTTATAATTCCTAAAAGGGTTTTTAAAAAAAATTTATTGAAGTATAGTGATTTGCAGTGTTGTGTTAATTTCTGCTGTACAGCAAAGTGACTCAGTTATACACACATTCTTTTTCATATTCTTTTCCATTATGGTTTATCACAGGATATTGAATATAGTTCCTTGTGCTATACAGCAGGATCTTGCTGTTTATCCATCCTACATATACTAGTTTGCATCTGCTAATCCCAAACTCCCAATCCCTCCCTCCCCCATCCCTTAGTAGCATTATATATTTTTTAATTAAATTTTTTGGAAAGAATTATGAAGTTCCAGAAAAGCTACAAGTACGGTAGAAGTAACTATTTTTCCTTAACCGTTTGAGAATAGGTTACCAACCCGATTCCCTATTACTCTGAAAACTTTGGTGTGTATTTCCTACAAATAAAGACTTTCTTCTATATACCAACAATACAAGGAACAAAATCAGAAAATTAACCTCAACGCATAACTGTCATCATACCCCATTTAAAATTTGTCAAGTGTTGCAGTAATATTCTTTATAGCAAAATATCCAGTTCAAAATCATGTGTTGCATGTGTCAAATCCCTTTAGTTAACTTCAATTTGGAAAGATTCTGTGATCTTCCTTGACTGTCATATCCTTGACACTTTTGAAGGATTATAGGTCAGTTATTTTATAGAGTGTCTCTTCATTTAGGCTGTTTCCTCAGATTAGATTCAGGTTATGCATCTTTGGAAGGAATAGCACAGAAGTGATTCTATGTTCTTCTTAGTGCATCATACCAGGTGATACAAAATTTCAGTTTTTCTGGTTACTGATGATGTTAACTTTGGTTGCTTTATTAAGATGATGTTCCCCAGGCTCTCTAGTCTTAAGTTACTCATTTCCTCTTTGTAATTAATAAATATTTTGTGTGAAAAAAAGTAAAACTATGTAACTATCCTATTCCTCAACAAACTTCCAATTTATTCATTTACTATTTTACTTCTGTAAGGATTCACTGTTTCTCTCCTAATTTATTCAATGAATTATAATTTTTACTATCATTATTTTGACATTCAAATTGTCCCCAATTTGGCCACCGGAAGCCTCTTTAAGCTGGCATTTGTGTGGTTTTTACATATCTTTATCATTCTTTGAGTACTTTGTTGTCTCTGGCAAAAAAAAAAAAAAAAATGTTATAGGCTTATCTTATATTTTCCCTGCCCCAGTCTTCAACTCAGACATTTCTCTAAAGAGCCCTAGTTCCTTTAAGTGGAGAATGATATTTAAAAGCCAGGATCTGGGCAATAGGTGTGCTTATTACTGTGGGGTGTTGCTGCTCCCAAGACCCCTCAATGGAAAGAGCTAAGGAATATGTGTGTATATATATATATGCACACACTCAGTTCTGTATGTATATGTATAACTATATATATTGCAAATTATACCTCTAATTCCAATCCAACATCGTGGAGTTTATTCTAATTTTCTTCTTTTCTATATTTGTAACTTTGTTTTGTCATGATGAGAAACCTGACTCCCACTGTCTATAACATATATATATATTTTTTTGATTTTTAATAAATTTATTTATTTATTTTTGGCTGCGTTGGGTCTTCATTGCTGCACGCGGGCTTTCTCTAGTTGTGGTGCTCAGGCTTCTCATTGCGGTGGCTTCTCTTGTTGCGGAGCATGGGCTCTAGGTGCGTGGGCTTCAGTAGTTGCGGCACGTGGGCTCAGTAGCTGTGGCTCGTGGGCTTTAGAGCGCAGGCTCAGTAGTTGTGGCACACGGACTTAGTTGCTCTGAGGCATGTGGGATCTTCCTGGACCAGGGCTCGAACCTGTGTCCCCTGTATTGGCAGGCGGATTCTTAACCACTGCGCCACCAGGGAAACCCCTATAACATATTTAATTACTTGATCAATACCGCTGTGTGAAGCCAACCTCCCATCTCCATGGCCATCCCCTCACCTGCAGAGATGCCCTCCTCACTCTACTCTAGCTCTTCACACAGGCTTGGAGGATGGTCCTGAGCCTGGAAGGAGACTCATAAAACTACTCAACTGCAAATGTGTGCTACCTTGGGTGAAAAAGGAAGGATGACTCAGAGTCCAGAGAGTGAAAGGCTATAGAGGATTTATTCCCATGCCTTGAAACCTAATCAAGGAAGTCTAACATTTGCCTAGCTTAGTGGCAGAACTGTCATGAACCAGGGACTCATTTTTTACCTTCTATTTTCCTCATATTTGAACCAGAATGTCTATAGCTATCATCCTATGAGGGTCCAACTATTGCATGTTGGGAGTGGATAATTGGTCTCTTTAGTTTCACAGGTCCTTAAATGGAGAGTAATTGTGTCCCAGGAGTGGTACTTAATAGGTTACACCCAGGATCCTCATCAGCACCTGATTTAAATGATGAGATTTTGGACTTTGAGATGATGAGATGATGAGATTTTGTTGATGATGTAATGGGATGGTGTATTAGTCAGCCAGGGCTGCCATAACAAAGTACCACAGACTGGGTGGCTTTAAAAATGGAAATTAATTTTCTCACAATTCTGGAGGCTAGAAGTCTAAGATCACAGTTCAGCAGGGTTAGTGGGTTAGTTTCTTCTGAGGACCTCTTCTCTTGGCTTGTAGAAGGCTGTTTTCTCTGTCTTTACATGGTCTTCACCTGTATATGTCTGTGCCCAGATTTCCTCTTCTAATAAAGGCACCAGTCATATTGCATTGGGACTTACCCTAATGACCTCATTTTAACTCAGTTACTTCTTTAAAGACCTTATCTTTGAATACAGTCATAATTCTGAGGTACTGAGTGTTAGGACTTCAACATATGAATATTGGAGGGGTACAGTTCAGCCCATAGCAGATGGGCTATTTTGTATGTGGGAGGGACATGAATCACTGGGGACTCAAGGGGTTGACTGTGGTAGGCAGAATTCTAGGATGGTTCCCAAGATTCCTGCCCCCCCCTCCCTGGGGTGTATACCCTGTATAATCCTTTCCCCTTGAGCATGAGTGGGACCTATGAATACGATTGGATAGTCACTCCTGTGATTACCTTGTGCTGTATAAGATTCCACCCTGACTGACTGGAGAGAATGAGCTTTTCCTGCCACCCTTGAAGAAATAAGTGGCTAGGTTGTGAGAGAGCCACATGTCAGGGAACTGCGAGGACCTCTAGGAGCTGAGATTAGCTCCCACTGACACCCAGCAAGAAAGCAGGGACCTCAGTCCTACAGCCACAAGGAATTGAACTCTGCCAACAGCTGTATGAGCTTGGAAGAAAAGGCAGAGCTCCATAACAAAATGCAGCCCAGCTGACACTTCGACCACAGCCTTGTAAGACCCTGAGCAGAGGACCCCACTAAGCCATACCTGAACCCCTGGCCCACAGGAACTGGGTGATAATAAATGTATGTTGTTTTAAGCTAAGTTTGTGGTAATTTGTTACATGGCAATAGAAAACATTACACCATCCATAGTTTCTAGCCCTTGTCTGCTATTAGCTGTCATTCTCTGCACTTGCTACACTCTCAAGATCTAACCAACTTTGGACGTCCTACCAACAAACAAGCATACCAACAGTTTTTGCAATAAGTATTGGGATTCATTAAGCTCATTTTTGCTTCTTGGGAATCTCTAGGGTTGGGTTTCATGGAAGGAGCCAACAGCTGGTACCAGTTTGTTATCCTGTCTCCATAGTACCCAGATATGCATTTGAAGAAGATTGCCCTTGATTCTATGTGGTGAGTGAATTGGCAAGACCAGCTGCAGAGAGAGCAATTAGGAGGCTGCTGTAGAACGCCAGGTGAAAGAGGATAGTGACTTGACTGGGTGATGGCAAGGAATCTGGGGAGAAGGGGTTGGATTTGATGAAAGGCAGTAGAAGTCACACTCAACCTCAGTTCCCAGAGATAACCGGTGTTAATATTAATATTAACCATGTTAATGTTTTGGTGTATTTTCTTTCTGTCTTCCTTTTCTAAATATCAATATGTATATATGTAATACCCTATTTTTACAATGATGGGATGACGTTGTGCTTATAATTTTGTATATTGACAATTACCCTTATCTTGTTGTGATCCATTATCTGAAGCATTAGATATTGTTTTAAAATATTATATTTAATAAGTGATTGTCTTTTTCATGGTCCCTGGGGCCACACTAAAACATATTAATGGAAAATACCTAGAAGAACTTAGGAGGGGAAAAATGGAGTGAATGATGCTGAGAGCTAGGGGGAGTATACACCCATAGATGCCACTGATTATCTTACTGTGAGAGAGGGTAAGAGTGGATGCCATCTGTATTGACCTTAAAGCTGGGAGGTGTGGTTTGGGGAGCAGCCCGTGACAACAGTACATCCCACCCCCTGTATCAATCATAGCTCACTGTCCCCAGCTGCTAGCTGCTGGTTATAACCTACAGCGTCCCATACCAGTCAATGTTTGTCATATTGTAACTACTCATTGGGTGCTTAATGTGATCTGGAGTGGATAATGGTAAATTTTCAAATGGCCTTTTAGAAGGGAAGCAGGAACAAGTTGGATATTAGGAGAGCAGCTGGCTGTTAAATTAAAAAAAAAAATCCATTAAATGACAAATCAACTACCCCTTGAGAACCTATATGTTCTACTCAGGTCCCACCAACTTCCCTGCAATCTTCTTCTCAGAACTTGCTTTCTGCTTTCCAAGAGTCCTTACATAGGTAACACAACACACACACACACACACAACCTTCTGCCTCTCCCCTGACCCTCTCCCACGAGTACGTACGAGTGCAGGGCAAGCAGAGCAAGTGGTCAAGTTAGTGAAGACTTATCTTTGGTCTCGTCTAACAATTCTCTCTTCCCACTTTGCATTCCCCAAACCTATCTCCACTCTTCGCCTTCCCCTACCAGGGACAAAGCGGGGTCTCTTTCCCACACACACTTGGAAAGTTGTCAAATAATTTAAGCCAAGGTGTTTGCTGATAACAAAGGTGCTGTGGCTGATAAGGAAAGTGTTAGCTGATAGGCTTAACATCCCAGAAATATTTGCATTTTCATAGGGGCCTTCTGAAGGGAGAAGCTGTCTGGGGCCTCAAAGAAAGAAAACACATTGGGATGGCTGTGGGGGCCTGAGATTTGGGGGCACAGTTCCCTGGCATAGTCTCAGACCATGCTAGTCTTTGTTGAATTGTTCCCCACCCACCTGCAGCATCCTTTCAGATAAATGCCTAACTGCTCCTAGATGAATAGGCAGAGCAGCTAGCTGGACTCCTGCCCTGCCCTCCAGTTCTGCTTTCCTCCTGGTCTCTCTGGGAGCTTTGGGAAGAATGGTGAGGGTGGGAGGTTGGGGAGTGCTTGTTTCACACAAAATTGGGAGATGTGATATTAAAAGATTATTTCCTTTGTTGGCTGCATAGGTATATGAGAAACAATTTTCTATAAAGACTGCGATTTGAAATGAGCTACTTAAACAAGTTGGACTACCAAACTCCACTTCTTATTGCACTGTTGAATATAAATCTCCAAACTGGCAAACAATCACATACAACTTAGTATCATAAAATAACAATTGATCTTGTACTTCTCCTGTGTTTTGTTGGTATAGGTTCTAAATAATCTTTCATGGGAAGAACTTAATTTTATTCTGAGATTCTCTCCTATTCTTTTTTTTAAAAATTATGCTACTATTTTTTAAAAAATAAATTTACTTATTTATTTACTTTGGCTGCATTGGGTCTTCGTTGCTGCCCATGGGCTTTCTCTAGTTGCGTTGAGCGGGGGCTACTCTGTTGTGGTGCACGGGCTTCTCATTGCAGTGGCTTCCCTTGTTGTGGAGCATGGGCTCTAGGCGCGCGGGCTTCAGTACTTGTGGCACGCAGTCTCAGTAGTTGTGGCTCACGGGCTCTAGAGCACAGGCTCAGTAGTTGCGGTGCTCCACGGCACGGATCTTCCCGGACCAGGGCTTGAACCTGTGTCCCCTGCATTGGCAGGAGGATTCTTAACCACTGCGCCACCAGGGAAGTCCTCTCTTATTCTTTAAAACATCCTTCTTTCCTGTGTTTGCTATTTTTCCTATGTTTGGTACTATTATTTCCAACCCTTTCTCTTGTGTTTTGTATTATTATTATTTTTATGTTTAGAATTATTATCTATGTATGGTATTATTATTTCCCATGTTTTTATACTAACATATCTTTTAAACATCTTTTTGGTATTAAACATGGTAAGTGATAATGATACAGAGGCTTGGCTTTTTTCACTGCTGTGCCCCCAGCCCCTAAGACAGTGCCTGGAGCATAGTAGACACCACTGAATATTTATTGAATAAATGCATATATGAATGATATATCTTAGAAATTATTTTCTTATCTGTCACAAAATTGGCAACTCTATATCACTTCCTAAATTTTTAAAAAGTTATTGATTCATGAAATCCATGGATTTAGAATATAGAATTGGGAGTCAGACCAACCTGGTTCCACTTTGACTTGATCTTGTGCAAGTTGTTCAATCTCTACAGGCCTCAGTTTCCTCATCTGTGAAAAGGGAGTAATGCCAATAGTTACTTCACAGGGTCATTTGAGGGTGGCAGGAGACGGCATGCAGGTGCTGGGGGGCAGGGGGGGATGGCTCCGGTCGGGATTATCAGATTCCATCCCGGGATGGGACTGGGTGCTCACACCTGGGCAGTGAGGTGTGACTTTGTATCCCTGTTTATGCTGGGCTAGCCCTTTGGAGGCAGCGTATCCCCCAGCTCTAGTAACTCTGCTCCTTACACCTGAAGACCATAGTGGTCTTGATGGTAGAATTACCGGACACTAGGCTTTCCTTAGCCGTAGATAATGAGAGTAAACTGAGCATGCTCTTCAGTGAATTATGATTTTCTTTCTTAAAAGTTCAAAATTTACTTTAATTTTTCAATAATTCCTATTTTTATTACTGAAAAAACTAAAATCTTAATATTAGCAATTTTATTACCTAATTATTGTTTTTTAAACTCAAAATAACTAGGAAGTATTATTACTATTTTATGGTTATGGAGACGGAGCTCAGAGAGATTAAACAGCGTGTTCAAGGTCTCTAGTTAGTAGGTCGAAGAGTCAAGGTTGGACCCTAGGTCTGCTTGACTCCCACAACTGTGCTGTAACTACACGTGCTGCTGCGTGGTAGAGAGAAAACATCTATTGTTTATTTTAGTGGAAATTTTGGAGATAGGACTCTCTTTATTACCTCCCTTGGTGAGATGTAGGTAAAATAATCCATTCAGCCTTTTAACTAAATCCCTTTCCACTCTCAGTGCTAAAGAACAAGCCTTGCCACTTACTAGATGCGTGACTTTGAATAAATTACATACCCTCTCTGAACTTCAGCTTTCCGCCCTGTGAAGTAGGAATAGTAACTCCTGCTTCTCTGTCTAGGTTGTTGTATGTGAAGATACCTTGTAAAGTGCTATATACTCCTGAGGTCTTTCTGCTGTTGGTGGGTCCCCATGATTTCCTAGCTGACTTCCTCTCTTTCCGGAACTGTTTCATTGATTAGAGTCCCTTGCAAGGCTATTCCTTACATATTTTTAATTAACTGGTTTCTACTTTACCCCTAATTGTCCGCTTTCTTCAACTTTCCCTTTCTTTTCCCCCCTTGGACTGTCTTTCCATTACACTCTGCTGATTAGTCAGGGAGCAGAAGTTTTTCAAGTGCCTGGTATTTTGGTCTGTTTCATACTCCCCCACTATTCCCCCCCTAGTTCCCGATCTGCCCCTGCCCTTGGCTTTCAGTTAGCTGTGCTTAAGTAGTCTCCAGGCTTCCAATGCATTACTGCATTTTAAAATTCTGCCTTCCAGTATTTTCCTTCTTAATACTCCCTGTTTGGTTCCAATCCCTTTTTCCAAGCAAGACAGCTGATTGCCCCGCATAATCGGTGGGGAACAGTGGCTCCTGACCTTGGACAGTGGCGTGGCTAGAATAGGTGACGTTGATAGTGTCAGAAATGTCTCAACATTAGGTGGGTTTCAGTCCTGCTTCTAATGGGTTTCAGTGTTCTGAGTCTGCCTTTGGGATCGAAAACATAGAGACATGCTCCCTTCAAACTGATCCTTATTCTAAGTGTTAAAGAAATTCTCGAGCCACCACCCTCCTTTCATCAGGGAGCGACTGCGCCGGCTGCCAGGCTCTGTGTGGGTGTCAGGAAGGCGGCACAGTCCCTGACCAGCAGGGCGCCTGGGGACCACACCCACAGACAGCAGAGACAGGAGCAACAGCTAAGCGGAGGCAGTCATCCCCGCTGGGGCTTCTTCCCACCCCCCAAAAGGGGTCAGTGTCAACTTGCACTGTCCCAGCCTGTACAAACCCCAGGCTTCTGGAGACCTCACAAAAATAAAAATGAATTCCTCCTTTTCCTCCTCAAACAAATGAAAGTCAATCTCATCACAGTACTTCCAGGGGTTCATATGTAACCTCCAGTATCTACTCGGAGCAATCCTATCTAAGGACGACCTCCCGAGTGGAGCCTGGTCTCAGAGCCCTGATCACAGCCGTGAGTTCGCCCCAGAGGGACCCCTGGCCTGCGTGGGCCTTACGTTTGTCGGCCTCACACTCCTGCACCCCGTCCCCACAGTGCCCCGGGGAGTCAGGCTGGATGAGGAACGCAGTTGTTCCCTAGATGGGGAAGGGAGGAAGACTTTTCCCATTTGATTTCTCCTAAGCTCTGGCCCAAGCGCTGCCCTTACTGCATTATCTCCCTGGACTTAGCCGGAAGCCTCTCTCCAGAGACTGTGTGGCATGAGGAACACGTCTTCTATTTCCTGATAGGCCCAGGCCACCGTGTTAGTTTGCCAGGGCTGCCATAACAAAGTACTGCAAACTGAGTGGCTGAAACAACAAAAGTTTATTCTCACAGTTTTGGAGGCTAGAAGTCCAAGATCAAGATATTGGCAGAGTTGGTTCCTTCTGAGGGCATGAGGGAGAATCTGCTCCATGCCTCTCTCCCAGCTCTAACAATATTTGGTGATCCTTGGCTTCTAGACCTATCACCCCAATCTCTGCCTTCATCTTCACATGGCGTTCTCTCTGTGTATATCTCTGTGTCCAAATTTCCCCTCTTTATAAGGACACAGTCACATTGGATTAGGGCCCATCCTGCTGACCTCATCTTAACTTGATCATCTACAAAGATTCTATTTCCGAATAAGGTCACATTCACAGGTACCAGAGGTTACAACTTCAACATCTTTTGGGGGAGACACAAGTCAACACATAACAGTCACCCATCCCAGATTACTCAGCTTCTCTTCAAAATTCCTTGATATTTCCACACTCTTGCTCCTCTCTGTTCCTGGTCCAGGCTAACTCCTTCCCTGGGCCTCCTAATTCCATCCTTTTTAACTTCCTTCTGAACACTCCTATGTGTGTTAGCCTGTCTTGGGCCCCTCTTTAGGATCTCCCAGACTTATACATTTGTTAGGCTTTATGTCTGCTTCCCTTGGCCCTGCCATTGCTGTTTTATGTTCTCTTGTTTGTTTTTTCTCCTTCACTACCTTTTGTGTCCAGTTCCCCATAACTTACTCCCCACCCCAGCCCCCATCCCCCAAACTTGCTCTGTTGAAACAACACTTGTAGATGCAGTAGAGCCTGGTGGCCAAGACTGCAGGCTTTGGACTCAGACTTCCTGGGTCCAAGTCCTTGGTCACTTAATCTCTTTAACCTGCAGTTTGGTTCCTCTGTAAATGTGGATAATGACAGCATCTACCATAAGGGGTATTGGGAGGATTAAATGAGATAATGCGTGTATTACCTTAGCACAGCTCCTGGTACACAGTGAAGTCTCAGCTATGTGCTAGCATTTCAATTTTTGGTGATTTCAACTACTCCTATTGCTATGAAGATGATAATTACGTCTATATATTCAGTTGCAATTTATTTACTTTCTATATTTTAACTACCTGCTAGACAGTTTAAATAGATACATTACTAACATTTCAATACATCCCCAAACTAAGCCCTCTCCTTGCATTCTGTCTCCTACCACACACAGTCCTGAACTTCTATCTGATTTTTCTATTTCTGTTAATGACACCATTACACTTTTATCAGTTCTGAACATAAAGACTTGGAGTCACTACTCCCTTTTCTGTACTAAATATATCCAATCAATACCTATGTTCTGTAAGTTTTATCAATGGAATGTTAAAAATATCTGTATCTATTTCTATCCCTTCCTTCCATTTCATTGCCCCAAGCCTAGTTCAGGGTATTTCTCCTCCTAGACTATTCCAGTAGCCTTCTAACTGGACTCCTAGTCTCCAGTCCCTTGCCATCAGGATTTCTTACACACACTGCTGCCAGACTACTCCTTTTAAAATGCAACTTGATCATAAATCTCTCCTTCAGGAAAACATTCAATGGCTCCCTATTGTCTGCCAAATAAAGCCCAAACTTCAGCATTCAAATGCCTTTATTATATGGCTTTTCTTCCTTCTAGCCTCATCTCCTTGAAGCCCCCTAAGAGTTGACTACACAAAACGAATTGCAATTGTTTCAAACATGCCCAGTGCTTTCCCACTTGTGGGTCTTAGTTTAAGATATTTCTTTTTAATTGGAGTACTTTATCCCACACTTTATCTTTCAATGCTTTTCTTAAATATACTTTCCTTTGGTAGGCTTCCCTGAACCACTTTTACAGGTGAGTTTTCTCCTTTTGCTGGCCCTCAGTATCTTATTTAACATCTACCCCTCCTGTGGCCCTTAACACAATCTGTCCTGTATTCCCTAGTAGGCGAGAGGACAGAGACATTCCTATCTCATTTTCATATCTCCTGTACCTTCTAAATCAGCGCTTCATACCCATAAATGCACATAATTGTTAGGACTCCTGACCTGACTTGAAGAGTACTCAACTTTCCACATCAAGTTTCTTTTTCAAAAGGACTTCAATGGGCTAAGAGTGACAGAGCAAATGTGAATGAATACTGCAGTGAAGTGTAAAGGCAGATCGTTACCCTCTCCATCACCTTCCTGTGGTATAAATGACTCGAGTCTGGGGCTGGGCTGGGGATGAGAACAAGGAGAATCAGGCATTCGGCTGGGGAAAGGCTGGCCCACTGGGCTGGGTCATGGCCCCTCAGGCTTCCTCTTTGCCATCTCAGTGCCTTCCTCACTAAACTCAGAACCCTCAGACAAGCAGCAACTTCTCTCCGTCCTGTTGGCCTGAGTTAATCAAGAACAGAGAGGCTTTCAAAGTGATGGCTTTATTCACAGAGACCTGTGGAATGCAAAGTACTTTCTTCTTCCATTTTCAGAACAAACAGCTGAGGGTCAGGAATTCTGCTCCCCACCCCCCAAGCCCCGCTAGCCATCCCTTTCCTCCCCCTGGTGTCTCACCTCCAGATCCCTCTACCCCACAAGTGCACTATCATATGACTGTGGGCACCCCCAGGGAGGCACAATTTAATCTTCAACCTGTTTCTCCAAGGAGATGACTTTTCTGGAGCACATTTTTGGGAGACCATAAATGTTTTAGGTCTGATCATCCAGCATTCCTTTTCCTGCCCATGACCAGCCACTCTATTAATGCATGTCCTTGTTTCCATCAGCAGTCTCTTTGTAAACTTGTTTTGTTGTATCTAGCTGCACTAGTAACCCTTCCCTCTCTATCACGATTCCTCAAGCCTAGTTTACCCCAAATCACTTATGTGTTTAGAGACCACTGCACTGGGCATGGGATGGCTCACTAGGGCGTGTCCAGGTGGACAGTCATCCCTGGTCTGTCATGGAAACAATCCCAACACGCCGTGCACTTCAAATACTCTCAAATCAACCAAGTCTTTTTAACCGTTTGTGAAGTTGAATTCTGCTTCTGGTGAAGTTGAATTCTGTTTCTGGGGCAAACATTTTCAGGAACTAAGAGGACACTTTGTAGAGTATTTAAGCTCACCAGAAACATTTGTAAATAAATCTAAGGTATTCTTTATATCTAAGGTATTCTTTATATCCTTATCACTACTATTATCACTCAGATTAATCTGGTTTTAGTACATTATAACAGAAAGGCAGTATTCCTCAAGGGCACTAGAACTAACCATAGTTTGATCCAAAGTTCTTGTAAATGTAGCAAATGTCTAGAGAGTTTTGCTTTCTGAGCTGACCTCAGTAATATGATGTCAGTAACTCCCAGGGCCCCTGGGGACAGCCAGCTGGTACAATAGCCGTCTTTTGAAAGGGGTTGGTCAACTACAACCATACCCAACAATATGGATGAATTTCACGAAAAAAATATTGAGAAAAAGAGGCCAGCCCTAAAAGATAAAATACTATATGATTCCATGTTTTAAAATTCAAAAGCAGGGAAAACAAATCTGTTGTGCTAGGTGTCAGAAGTCATTACCTTGGGGAGGTAGTGACTGACACAAGATGCGGTGGGCGCCATGGATGCTGGTAATATTTCTTGAACAGGTATGTTCACTTTGTGAAATTTCATAGCGCTCTACATTTGTGATTTGTGTATTTTTCTGTATATGTGTTATATTCAAATACAAAAGTAAAAAAAAGTGGGGGGAGGGGGGGGTGGTTTGTTAAGGTTCTGGCTGCTATGCTTGGGATCAGGGTGAGGTGAGAGCATTATGTTACTACAGCACTAAATTATCTACTTTAATGACTCTTGAAGGTGGCAACTTCCTTACGATTCCCACACATGGCCATAGAAGGGCAAGTAAGAGCATATGGTAAAACTTCAGGAATTCTAGGAATTGTACTGGGCATTCCTCATGTTCTTGGATACTCTACTTCTGAATCCCAAAATAAGGAGGCAGGGTGAGAAAGACAATTTTCCCATTAGGAAAGCCGAAGAGAGGAAAGTAGTCTTCTTCCTGCTCCCCGGACTGGGGCATGGCTATGTGGCCCAGGCTTGGCCAGTGGATGCTTCGGCCTTGGCCTTTGAATCTTTGGGGCAGTTGAAAATGTTTAAGGCAGCAGAGGCAAAGATTCAGGTACCTAGGGATTCAGTGTTGAGTTTCCAGTAGAAGCAAGAGTCCATCAGCAGTGGAGCTTACCACAGCTTTCTAGATAACCTGTTTCTGTTGCTTGATCTAAATGAGTTCTCAGGTACCTAGCCTTTCTTGGGTTCTGTCTGACTTTCAAGCCTCAGTCATCAGTTGAAGATAATACCTAATACCCTTTCTAAACACCTTTTCTGATTAAGGCAACTAGAGTAAGTTTCTGCTACTTGCATTCAAGAACCTTGATTAGCACAAAAGCCCCCCAGTAAAAGAGATGTCCAGTTCTGCTTGCATTTCTTTACCCCCATTTTACATGGCTTCTAATTCACTAACTAGAGATTATTTGGGGTTAACTATGCTCCTGTTTCAAAAATACCAACATTTTTGCAGGGCAATTAATTATTCATACTTCATTTCAAATCTAGTTGCTTTATCCCTTACATCTATATGAGATCAGTACTTTAAGAAAATAGGATGGAGGAGGGAGGGGGAGTTCATTTTGGAACCTGGGGCATTGCAGGGAGGACAGGAATGCGATAAGATTTCGAGGTGGGGAGCCTTGGGAAGTCAGAGGGTCTCATGAGGTCACAGGATTCATATGGGGTGAGGAAAAGAGGACACCGTGAAATAGGAAAGGGCTCAGAGCAATGTGTCAGAGAAGCCGAGATAAATTCTACAATTTAACTTCAGGCTGGGCTTTTGCATTTAAGTATTTTTTGTTTGTGTTAGGATAAGTAATTGGGAGCTCTGGCCTGTTAGAGTTCTGGGAGTGATTATAGGTGATTTATCCCGTTACTGCAACTCCCAGTTTATGTACAGACACCATCAGGAGAAGCTGTGTGGCTTCAGGATCCACCCTGCCAGACTTTGATCTTTGTAACACAACAGGAGCTCACTCAGAACAAGTTATGCCAGGCTAAGCTCATTTCCTTTGTTGATGGGGTTACCAGGCTGGTGAGTTTCAGCAGGATATAGACCTGTGAGCCCAGTACAGTTAAGTGGATTTGTAATTGGTTGAACAATCACACACAAAGACTGATGATTAATGAATCTGTGTCAACTTTAAGGGAGGTCTCTAGTCATTTGCTGCAGGGTCTCAGTCAACGTTTTTATTAATGACTTGGATGGTTTCAGAGAACATACTGATCAAATTTGCTGAGAGGGTAAGCGACTATGTTGGATGATAAGATCAGGATTTAGAAAGCTCTCAGCAGACTAAAGGATGTCCCAGATATAACAAGATGGGATTTAATAGGGATAAATGGGAAGTCTTACACTTAGTCCTAAAAAGCCAGTCCTAAAAAGCGTGTATGTGGACAGACTGGAGGTGACTTAGCATAACAGGAGCACAGCTGAGGGAGACTTACCCTGAAGCAGGGGCACCATGTGCCCGAGTGGGTACTGCTGCTCAGGCCACACCTGGAGAGTATGGCTCGTTCACGGTGCTGCCTTGGAGAGCAACCGGGACAAAGTGAAACACGTTCCGGGGTGGGGGTTAGAAGCCATTTTGTAGATGTCTCCTGAAGGAACTGTAGCCTGGAGATGAGAGGGCTTGGAGTCAGGCCACCTGTTTTTAATTATTTGTAGGCTGGTAAAGTGGAAGGTGAATCAGGTACGTATTGGTGGTCTCAAAGGGTAAAACGCACAACTGTGGGTGGGAGTTGCAGCTTCCACGTAAACTATAAAACTTAGGGCAAGAGGGAAGAGATATGGGAACATATGTATATGTATAACTGATTCACTTTGCTATAAAGCAGAAACAAACACACCATTGTAAAGCAATTATACTTCAATAAAGATGTTAAAAAAAAAAAGAAAAAGCAATAGAGGAGAAACAGTTATGCATTCTAAGAAGACAGGTAGTTTCTAGCTATATATTTGAGACTTAGAACATTATTTTTCTTCAGTTTTGCTTGTTTGAAAATAGAATAGGTAAAATGGGCAACAAGTATCACAATATGCACCTAAGAATCAATTATTGCTAAAGAGAACACACAAAAAGAGTTTCTAGGAAGAAAAACTGAGACCCTAGATGTCTTCTCTGTTCTCCTCAGCTGTCAGAAGCAACTTTCTGTGACTTTATTAGAATAAATGTACTTTGGAAAATTAAAAAAAAAAAAAAAACTTAGGAAAACCTTCCCACAATTAAGAAAGCAGGAAGGCCTAGTGGTAAGACCACAGGCTTAGGAGTTAGCCCTTGGCCCGAGTATCTCAAATACGTCGTTTATTAGCTGTGCCTTTGGGCAAGTTTGCTTTACTTTTAAATTTTCATGAGAATTAACTGAGATGCTATAGCACCTGCATGTGGTGTGCTACACATAGGAACTCAATAAATGAGAGACCTTTTTAAGATGGCAGTTATAGTTGCTTAAAAGTCGAATGAGTGGCCTCAGGTGGAAGTGAGTTTGAGCACAGCTGGAATGATGGAGAGGGGATTTTATGTATCTTATGTGGTGGTGGTGCGGAGGTTGGTTAGTAGGGCCCCTTTAATGCTGAGATGTGATGTCTTTTGTACAAAGTGACGTGGGTGTCCCAGCAGATGAGGGAAAAAGTGGTATGCCTCATAGCTGTAATTTCTTTCATTTCTTTCCAGAACAGCTAGGTTTTGTGATTTACAATGCCCAAGAAGTTGTTTTTTTCCCCTCAAACTGTGTACACGTAAAACTTGACCTAAGGGTTAGATATAAAGTGTAATTCATAATCTTAATAATAGTTTCTCTTTATTGAGGCTAGATTTTGGGATAGTCAGTGTGTAAATCATCTTCCACATATCTTTATGATAACATTTTAGTATAATGACATAAGAATATTGTATAATAAATATTATATAACATTTTAATATAATCCCATGAGAATATTCTACAATAAATGTCACAGGAACATTGGGAAGGAAGCAATTAATTCTAACTGGAGGATTAGAAAAGGCTTCTTGGAGAAAGTGGCATTTGAGTTGGGTCTTAAAGAATGAGTAAAACTTTAATTGATGGGTGTCATGGGGGAAAGGCCTTCCAGGCTGGGAAATGGCTTAAACAAAAGCACAGAAGTAATTAGCGGAGATAACGAGCCATCTTCCCAGGGCAGACTCGGCCCTTTTTCTTATGGATGCCATCATCCTTGCCATCACTGATGGTAGTATGTTAATATGAAAATATAGGAAAGGTTTTGTAGTCAGTGACGTTACCATTGCCCCCATACTGAGGTTATTTTTTTGTTTTATTATTAAAATAGATGGAATGCCTATAATACATATGCAGAGCCCTGAGGTCTGAGGCAGATGACCTAGGACAACGCAGGGAAGGAGATTCAGACAGTGAGATCTGCACAGCAGGAAAGGAAATCTCTGATCTCACGCTGAAGTGGGTCTTTTCCACCTGCCTGGGAGAGGCTTTTGTGACTTTAAGAAGGCCATTTCTGGTGGGATTAAGTCCACCACCTGGAAGGGGCTCTGTGGATGGGAATCCATCAACACTCAGGCTTGGAGGCCCTTCACTGTTTTTTCATACATTGGTTTATCCGCTGGACAAGGCCTGGAAGATGAAAGTGACTAGGGGCCAATGTCAGGTCACAGGGAAGCAAGACCCAAGGCCAGGGTGGTTTTCCTATAAATGGAAGGAAAAAGACACCCTCTCTGCCCACCCTGATCTGTTTGCTCCCAGCAGACTAGATCCTCTGGGAGACACTATACGTAGCTCTAGACCAGCCTTAGGTTGGGACCACAGCTGGTCTATCAGTGAGCAAGGGACATGGTTAGTGATGACTCCAGAATTTCCATATTGGTGGCACTTAGGGACAGAAATTAGGTTGGAGGGGATGTTAGGATGCATGTCTTAAAGCTATTTTTGCATAGAAAACACTGTTTTTACTTAGATTGTATAGCATAAATCAATAATGATGTGTCAATGTAGGTTCATCAATTATAACACTGTAACACATTTTATATAAGATAGAGAAAACGACCATTGTCCACATCAATGGGAGAGGTGTTGATGGAAGTGAAAAGGATTGGGCTTTAAGCCACCCCTTCGCTGATGGGCCATGCAGAACCTGGGGCAGAGCACTGATTCCTGGGATTATTCCTGGGCTTGAGCCCCAGCCTACAATGGGATTCAGGGGTAGGACTCCAGTGTCTTTGGTGGAGAAAATGTTTAGTCCTCTCTGGAGAACTGGGAAACTAGAAAGGAGCTCAATCAGAAGCCCAGTTGAAGAGGAGCTGTAACTTAGGGAATAATTCAGGAGCCCAGGAGTCAGCCCCACTACACCTTATCTAAGAGTATTGGTCCCATTCCATCACTCAGCATTTGTTTATTATTATTATTATTATTATTATTAATTGGCTGCACTGTACAGCTTGTGGGATGTTAGTTCCCCGACCAGGGATTGAACCCAGGCCCTTAGCAGTGAAAGCGTGGAGTCCTAACCACTGGACTGCCAGGGAATTTCCCCATCACTCAGCATTTATTGAGCATACACTTTTTGTTAGAGGTGGGGAACTGAATAGGGTGCCACAGATGGACATATTAAGATCCTGACCTCAAAGAACTGCAGGTTCAGAGAGAGAGTGATCAAAACTAAGTATACGATTGAGGTGGAAGTCAAGAACTGGGGAGGTGAGCATAAGAAGGTGGGATTGCTTAGATCAAGAGTAATAACAGACACCTTTTACCAGGCACTTACCATGTTTCACGTCCAGTACTAAACCCTTTGTTCATATTATCTCACTCACTCTCACAATAACCCCAAGAGGTAGGCATTCATTGTACCCATTTTACTGAAAGGCTATGTGACTTTTTCCAAGGTCACACAGCTAGACTCCAAAGCCTGTGCTTGTAACCATCACACTAACAGCCTTGCAATGGGTCTGAGAAATTGGGGAGGGCTAAGACTGGAGGGAGGTGTCACTAATTAAGGGGCTGGAGAAGAGTAGGCAGAGGCAGGAGCTGACCTACCCCTTCAGGTTAACAGATGCTAACTGATGTATATTTATCCAACATAGTTTATCTCCCCAAGGATTCATTCTGATAAGAAGAAGTAAGATCTTGGGCACTGTAGCCATGATGGAAGTGGGAGAGGAGGCAGCAGTGTGGTGAGAAGATATAGGGGAAAAAAGAGTTTAAGACACATTTTGCTAAACTCATAATTTTTGTCAAGGGATGGCCCTGGCTATAGATAAGCCTTGTCCAGCAATTGGGGAGAATTTGAGAATTGAGCCAACTGAGAGGGACATCACTGCTTCTCAGTCCAGTCAAGGTGGAGCCATTCCATCTGAGGAAGAGAAAGCAGCTGTAGAGAATTCTCTGCGGATTTGGGGATTAGCTCCCTGAAGAATAGTGCTGGCCAAAGAGAAATAACTAGTACAGGTCACCGAGCCTGGACTTTGACGTCAAATTCATTAGTTAAGTAATTAATTAGGACTTTCATTCAATCTTCGAGTTCAATTTTTTATTGGAAGGCACAGTCCTTGCCCTCAAGCAGTTTTTCTCTGAGATGGTAGGGAGGGTGGGGGACAGGAGAATGGGAGTAACCAGTCTTTTTACCTCGGCTAAAAGTTGTAAGAAGTGAGACACAAATGAGCCATAGCGTTAAACCACTAAAAGCAACAAAATAATACAGTGATTTGACTTATTTCTCAACCTTACATCTGTTTATGTTTTATTTTTGGAGGATTTTTCCCTTCCTTCCCATCACTTAAACACTGACCTCTTTCCAGGCATCTCAGCTCAGTCACACTCACAGTGTGTGCCGCAAGATCCATGGTTCTGAGGAAATGGCAGCACACAGCCAGAGACCAAAACGTCCCAGGCTTCTGGGCAAAGAAAGGTCAACCTACAGCTGGCGACAGGGACATAGCATTGTTGGCAACCAACTCCAGCCATCCTTTGTGATCAGCAAATGAAAAGGTGTGTCTTCTGTGATGACTGTGCTGTCTCGTACGGTCCTGATGTCAAATAATAAAGGATTTTTTTTTTTTTTTTTTTGCTGAATTTGCTTTCTTTTGATGTAATTTCATTCTTCAAAAAGATAATTCTTTACATATATAATAGAATGTAGCTTAATTATTTTGCTTTTAAGAGACTTTTCACATAAATAAGTTAACATACCTGAAGTAGGAAAAAAAACCCAATCATCCATATGGTGAGGCCCTGCATGTTTAATCTTTGGTTTTGGAAAATACGGTCATGGGACAGTGAGGAAATCAAGAATGAAATCTAGGAGTTTGGGCATGGTAGCTCCCCAAAGTGAGTTCTGGCTTACAGTCTGTTGAGAAAAATTGGAAAGGGAGCTAATATCCATGGTCACCTCCCTTGCACATGGCTGTGGCCGAGTGCTTCACACACCACCACATTTAATCTTCCTCTGAGGTGGGCACTATTAACCCCATTTGTAGATCAAGACATTGAGGTCCACCATTAGTGCCCCTTGAAAAGACTGAACAGTGGATTCCTTAAGTTCAAATTTTCTTTTTCCAAGGTGCACCTATAAAGAAACTACATTTTCCCAGCAGAAGAAAAAAACAAAAGCAAGGGAAAGTTTAGTTTGCTTAGAAGGCATGAGACCTCCTTCCCTGCTCTGCTGGTGTCACAGCCCTTACTCTTCCTCCAGTAAATCTACAGGTGATATGTCATTTGGCTCGATGACAGCTTTGGAGATGATCTTATATTTGCACCTTCTTCACACCAGAAGGGGAGCTTTGAATCTCCCCCAGGACTCCGATATCTTGCATGTGAGTTATTTGAGATACCTCTCTGGACCTAGCATGATAAATCTGTCCTGGAACCTTCTGCTTTGACTCAAGAGAAACTAAATAAAAGCTTTCAGAGTGCCATTGTGTATTATCCACACTGTTTCAAAGGGATCCCAAGTGGAGGATACAATATATTGTTTTAATTACAAGGGGATAATAGCCTAAAGCAAAGGAGTTTTACCAAGAAGAACTGACTCTCACAAAAGGAGCAATAAAAGCTAGTGTGATTGTTATTATTGGTTTTATTCAGGGCCAGACCTCAGTAGGATTGGGACAGAGGCCAACTTGTACTTGAACGCCATTCTTCCTTGCCCCATACATTCCATTCTTCTCTGGGCATCGTTTGTTTCCTCATCTTTCATAATTCTCAACCCCCAGAGGAGCCCAGTTCTTTCTATTAAGAGGAAAGCCTGGGTTAAATGCATTTATACAAAAGTAATAGGGATGTAATGTGTTACTTCTCCCAGAGGTATTTACATTTTAAAACTTTGGCCCAGGGAGGGCAATACTTAATTCAAAGGAGCAAGTCTCCAGTGGTGGAATTGCAGGCCTTATGGAAGCAAGAATTTCAAGAGATCTTTTGAGAGGAGGATACCAAGGGGATAAGAGGACGGACAATAGTATCTTCTTATTTTTAATGCAAAAAGATAATGGCCTAACATAAGGCATTTGAGTAGGATGAAATTAGTTTCCTCATTTCCCCATACCGAATTTATGAAGGTGCATGTTGGCCTTGCCTCTACTTAGATATGGCCCTGGTTTCATTGACTGCTTTCTAAATCCAAATGACTCATTTGAGAAGTGGCATAGCTCAGCTCAAGTCAATTCAACTGGTGAGGATATAAATTCACCATCGAGTGGTGACACAAAGGAGTAAAATGTGGTCCTTACCTTCAGGGAGATTATAATTCCCCTGGGAGAGGGTGATGATTCTCCTTCATCTAAGATAGCGCGTTATTGAGGGCTGCTAGCTTTAAAACATGAAACTCAAAAACAGTCTTCCATCTTTTCCCTCTGCTCCCTTGCAGCAAGATTGCCATTTCTAACATCCTATATAGAAGATTTGAGCCTCTACTTGGTGTTACCAATTCACTGGGACACAAAGGCATTTACTAAGAAGTTTATAGTGTCCCTTTCTCTGCAACAAATCAGCTTGATGCCATCAACAGTTCTTCCATTTCTATGGTGTGATATTGTGGTTCATAATAAGAAATATATATTTGGTCTTCTCCATTTCTGACACAGATCTCCTAAAACCCTCAGGATTTTCTAAGAGATAAGAGTGATAAAGGGATCTTTTGTTATTTATAACAAGCTCCGTTCAACAACACCTGAGTTTATGTTAATAAAGCCCCTGTCCATATCTGTCTTAACCTCCCATTCACTCTCTCTCTGTCCCATTGATTCGGATTGCAGCCCTTTGGCCTCATCTTTCTTTCTGGACCACTGTGGATTGGACACTTTAGTTGGACTCTCTCTGGGTCTCAGGCCCTCTTTTACCCCTCAATGCTGATTTCTTTTCCCCGTTTTCTCAGTAATCCTGCTTCAGTTGCCTCTGGTCCCTTGCCCAGTTCAAGCCCTAGGAGGCCAGCACAGGTCAGAACCCTAGGCCCCTGTTTACTTACGAGGGGAAGTTAGGCACCATGACCTTGCTTAGCAAGAGTGGCAGCAGTAGCCACTGTTCTTTGAGGTTATTTAGATCAACTGACAGGGATTGAGTGATTGGGTAAGCCCCTGGAGAGTCCTGAGATCCTAAAATAAATTTTATGCCATG
This sequence comes from Balaenoptera acutorostrata, assembly GCF_949987535.1. Lineage (NCBI taxonomy): Eukaryota > Metazoa > Chordata > Mammalia > Artiodactyla > Balaenopteridae > Balaenoptera > Balaenoptera acutorostrata. The sequence goes on along the minus strand of NC_080064.1, from coordinate 108,226,703 downwards.
CAGTTTCTCCATGAGGTATTGTGGAAGTCAGGAAATCCTCCCACATCACCCTGGAGGGATAGAGTGAGGAATATATATGTATTAAGTGTAGAGGATGTATTAAGCTTTGTACAAAGGTAGGATTGACGGTCAAAACTAAAAAGAACTACGCACCTGAGGCATCCACCTGAATCAATCGAGGTCATCCAGCTCATGAAAACGTGTTTTTTGCCATACAGCTGGGATGTTTGCCATCATTTTAGAGGCGAGTTTCTCAAAATATGATTCCTAGACCACCTACATCAGAATCATCTAGGGAGCTAGTTAAAAATGTAGACTCCTGGGATGGGGCCAAGTTAGGATGCTCTCAGCTGCAAATAAGAGAAAAACTCAACTCAGAGGGACTCTAGGAACTCGTTAATTCAGAGGTTCAATAACCTCTTCAAAGACATCCTTTCTATCTTTCTTCCCTTGTGTCAACTTTGTCCTCAGGTTTGTTCCCCTCATGCTTGGAAAATGGTTGCCATATCTCCCAAAGGCACCCACAGTGATGTCCAGCAGAGGAAAAGACTCCTTAAATGAGTGATGAACACTTTTCCGGGAGTCTCCCCGCCAGGGCTGGCTTCACGGGCATGAGACCTGTGCAGTCACATGGGGCCCTGTGCAGTCACATGGGGCCCTGTGCTCAGAAGGGCCTTCCTTGTACTTGGTTTAATGCTTGCTTAAGACTCTCACTATCTTGAAATTCCTGGTAATTTTATCTTTGAACTTGCATTTTGTAAGTGAAGTCTGATGGGACAACGGAGCATGTACATGAGCAGAACAGTTATGTGTCTCTGCCCTTCTTTGCTACTCTGTTCGCAGGTAACATTCGCAGTGTCCCGTGAGCACAGAATGTGTGGGCGTTCAGCAAGGCTCAAAGCTTGTACAAAGTTAAGCATGTTATGGAAGCTGCTGGTTTCAATGGAGTGTTCATAGAATGTGTGTACATCAAGAAGTAAAATAAAACAGTTGAGTTTTGTACAGACTTTTCATTGTTCTGGTAAGAACAAAGTATGTCTATGAGCTATGTAATACAAATTGTGTGATTTCCGCGATTCTGCATACAAGTTAAATGTTCTTATATTTGTATTTTAAATTGCTGTTACACAATATAAAGGTAAACACATGATAATAAAGAAATACCACGACAAGATTAGAGAGAGATTACAGAAGAAAGGAAAAATACAAAATCTCCCTTCACTTCCCTCAAAAGTCAACAAAGGCCTTGTAAGATTTGTGGGGTGTGTCAAGGAAATGGACTGAGTTTCACTTCTGGGTTAGAAGGGGGACCACATGCACAGGAAGGTGAGAGCTGATGAAGTGAACTAATTCCAGAGACCACAAAAATGTAAGTGTTCTGAGAAAATGCAGACATCTTGGGGAGGGCACTGAACTTTCCACAGGATGTGGACTGGAGATTCAAGCCAATCTTATCTGGATCTCAAGTGGCAGAGTGCCTGCAGCTGACATTTGGGTTATGTTCGATTTTTATTTTATTTATGACATCAAATTCATTTCCTTGGCCTTCCATAATCTCGCCTCACCCTATGAAGCCAGCCTCAACATGGAATCCCTCTGCCCCAGCTAAGGTAATGCTGGAGTCATCTTAAGAACAGGCTTCGCTAATTGGGGCACCCAGCCTTGCCTCCATTTTCCCCGGTTCTCTAATGCTCTTCCTCCCCCACTATGCAAACTCCATGTCCCTCTGTGCTTTGCCTAAGCCTCCTTGTGAAGGTTTGACCGCTTCCTGTCTACACACTCTCTCTGTTTCTGGCTGCTTTTTGCTCCTATGGATCATAGCCATGAGGTCTCTCTCTCTCTCTCTTCTTTTTTCTTCCAATAGACTGTTTTTTAGAGCTGTTTTAGGTTCACAGCAAAATTGAGTGGACGATACAGAGATTTCCCATATACTCCCTGCTCCCACACATGCATAACCTCCCCCATTATCAACATCTCACACCAGAGTGGCACTTCTGCTACAATTGATGAACCTATATTGACACATCATAATCGCCCAAAGTCCATAGTTTACTTTAGGGTTCACTCTTGGTGTTGTACACTCTTGGTGTTGGACAAATGAATAATGACATGTATTCATCATTATTATATCATACAGAGTATTTTCACTGCTCTAAAAATTCTGTGTTCCACCTATTCATCTTTGTCGCCCTCGACCAACCACTGATCTTTTTATTGTCTCCATAGTTTTGCCTCTTCCAGAATGTCATATTGTTGGAATCATATGGTATGCATACCTTTCAGATTGGCTTCTTTCACTTAGTAATATGCATTTAAATTTCCTCAATGTCTTTCCATGGCTTAATAGCTCGTTTCACTTTAAGGGCTAAATAATATTCCATCGTCTGGGTGTATCACAGTTTATTTATCCATTCACCTACTGAAGGACGTCTTGGTTGTTGGGTCTACTGTTAATCAACATACTGTTTTGCATATGTCTCCAATTACTGTTCAGATTTGCTTGGCTTTCAACACTGCCATGCTGTGGGCTCATTAAAGCCAGAGCCCGTCTTGTTCCTTGGATGCCCCACAGTGCCTAGCAAGGTGCTTCGTACTTACACAAGATGCTGACAGCCTGACTTACACCTTTACCTTTGGGGCAGTCCATGCACCAGACCCTCTGCTTGTTCTGCTGCCTTGAGCCTCTCAGTTTTGTTCCTACACTCAGCGAGGACCCTCCTCTTCTAGAACTGTTGAACCCCCTGCTCAGCTCACTTTCAAATCAAATTTCTCTGCAGATGCACTGATACCCCTGAACCGAGGAGGTGGGTAGTCCCCGGCAGAGTCCACAGCCCCCAGTTCACGAGCCCCCAGTTTGCCCTTAATGAGTCGGTAGGATCAACCCCAGCTTTGGAAGACCCTCTGCCACAGTCTGTAATAGGTACTGCTCTTTGACGGGCAGACTCTGTCATAAGCACAGTACCTCAAAGGGTGGCCACTGGGGAGAGGTGCTGGTTCTGGGTGATCCCTCCTCCTGCAGCCTCCTGCAGCCTTGCAAATTCAGTGAAGGTAAAGAATTAGCACGAGAGACATCTGGGTCCCCTCACTCGTCTCTGGGCCAGGTGGGCAGCTTCCTGTAGAGTGACATCCAAGAATGGGCTGGGGGTTCTCCAGTGGGGGCTGGATACTCCGTGCCTTGTTGTACTGTGAGCTCTGTGGACACTGAGGACAGTATCATGGTGGTGTTCAATAAATGCTTATTGAATGGATAATTGAAGCGTGATGACCTCCTGTTTCCATAGTTCTTTGTTGGTGGCTACTGATGAGGGAAAGGCGCTGGGGAGAGGGAGGATGGGGAGGAGGGAGGGACGAACACAAATTCTCACCACCAGTGACACTTCTGGATGGTGAAGCATCCAGGTGTCAGCCTTGCAAAAGGCAGACACTGGCCGGGGTTTCCCCGGGGCTCCCTCTGCATCCAGAAGTGAACCTTCTCAGTGAGGGTCAAGGACAAATGCAGCCTTTTCACGGCCTTTGCCCGTGGACAGCATTCTTGGGGCTGAGTGGAGGAGAGACTGTGGGGCAGGAGGAGGGAGGGAGGTCCTGAGGAGATTACACCGGCTGTGGCATTTTATCAGGGATGCTGTTCACAAAAGAAGAGGTGATGAGGAAGCGTTAAAAGTCAATAAGGTGCTGCTGATGTGCTCTGGGCCAACCTCTTGCTGCCGGTCATGGTCACACAGAGTGGACAGTGGCCCCCTTCAGCCCTCTCCCCAGGGCCAACCTCCCCACCTCTCAGTTCTCAACCCAGTGCCCTCCCCGGGCCAGGACACAAAGCTCTGCAGGCCCGTAGGGTGCAGGGACCCTCTCCACGCTGCTGCCCTGATCCTGGGAAGCAGAAGAGGCCACTGCTGGGTCTCCATGGTAACCTGGAGGGCCTGTCTCTCCTTGTATGGGATTGTGGGCCATCCTGAGCTGGGTGACCTTAGGCAAGTTATCGAGTTATTTAAATTCTATTTAAGTGTCCTCATCTATTAAATGGGGCTTGACAATACAATATAGTTTCTGTGAAGATTAAAATGAGGTTAATTTATATAAAGTCCATAGCACATAATTAATTAATTCATTCAACAAATATTTAATGACTAGCTGTTATGTATCACTCTCTATTCTAAGTGCTGGGGATACAGCAGTGAACAATCCCTGCTCTCATAGAGCTTATATTCTAAAAGGGGGAGTGAGATAATAATTAATAACAAAAATAAGTAAATATATAAAACGTCAGATTGTGAGAAGTGCTTTGGAGAAAAGTAAATCAGGGTAAGGGCCACAGAGGATGGCTGGGGAGGAGGTTGTAATTTTATACAGGTTGATCAGGGAAGGTGTTATGGACTAAATGTTTGTGTCTCTCCAAAATTCATATGGTGAAGCCCTAATCCTCAGTGTGATGGTGTTTGGAGATGGGCTCTTTGGTAGGCAATTTGGTCATGAAGGCAGGGACCTGATGGGATTAGTGCCTTTATAAGATGAGATGCCAGAGAACTTGCTTTCTCCCTCTCTTTCATGTGTGGACACAGCAAGAAGGTAGGCTTTGTAAGTCAGGGAGAGAGCTCTCACCAGAAGCCGGCCTGGCTGGCACTCTGATCTTGGACTCCAGCCTCCAGAACGCTGAGAAAATACATTTCTGGGGCTTCAGCCACCCCATCTGTCTGACATTTTGTTATGGCAGCCTGAGTAGACTAACACAGAAGGCCTCTCTGACAAGAAGACATTTGAGCAGAGACTTGAAGAAGTAAGAGAGCAGGTCATGCAGATGTTTGGGCAGAATATTCTAGGAAAACGAAAAGGTAAGAGCAAAGGCCCTGAGGTGCCAACATGTTTAGTGGATTCAAAGACTATCAAGGTGGCCAGATTGCCTGGTGAGGAGTGAGAGGAAGAGAAATAAGAGAGGAGGGAGCAAGAGATCTTAATAAATAAGAGATTATCATGAACCCCTTTAAATAATCAATTTTTTTCACCTGTTCTTTTCCTGAGCTTTGCATTTGGAACAACGGAACAGGTTTGTGGGGAGAGGGATGGACTGGGTGGGGGGGAGTAGGAATAGGGTTTGACATAGCCCTGCCTTTCCTTTCATCTCCATCCTTCTCTAAGTCCACCTGCGCCTCTCAGTTACCTGTGAGTCTATTTACTGACTCAAGAGCAGTGGCCAACAGAAGGCCATGTGTGAAAGACTGCTTTACTTGTTGACAAATATCTATGCTTGCCTGCGTTTGCCTCACTTCTCTGTAGGTGACAACCCATCCATTGGCTTCGGGCTGGGCCATGGGACTTACCTCTGGCAAGTGGAGCATGGGCAGATGCATCAGAGCTGAAGATTTAAGTGTGCTGGGGTGGTTTGGCTCTGTCCCCTTTGGAGTCTCTTCTTCTCAGGGAGTGGCTGCTCCTTCATCGTGGGTCACTGAATGAGAAGACAAGTGGGAAACCAGTGGAGTCCCGCCAGAGCCACAGCCAATCCACAGCCCTCAAGAAAGAATTGTCTGTGCTTGTAAACCACTGAGATTTGGGTTTTGGGGTTGTCACTGCAGCAAAAATCTGACCAATAGAATCAGATTCTGCGCTAGGCACTTTCAAATGTTACTTCATTTAATCCTCACACCAGCACTTGCCTGGACGGTGGGCATTCTCATCCCAGTTTTGTAGATGAGGAAGCAGAGGCCCAGCAAAGTCAAGCAACTTACCATGATTGTACAACCCACAAGAGGCAACGTTCACACATAGGTCTCGCTGACTTCCCATTCCATGTGCCACTTCTCTTTCACACACGATCCGGTGGAAGATTAATAGACAAAGATGTCCCCATGACAACCCCCAGTCCCCTCCGAGTAAAGTTGGACGGACCTCTTTCCCCTGCAAGCCCAATGGACCCCTTTCCTCTCTTCGGGCCCTCCCTCCCCTAAACCCCACCCCTTCCACCTCCACTGCTGAAAGTGTTCTTTGCCTCTCACTTTCTTCCAAATGGCTATTCAAAACTACCTTTTTGGGTGCAATCTTTACCAAATGACAAAAGAGAAAGTTTGGTCTCTCTTGCACTTATTACTTCCAAAAATATGTGAAAAATCTCTTGGCAGTTTCTTCCCCATTCTTGATTCCCAAATGCACTAATTTTTCTCTTTATACCATAAGTGTGTAAATGACCACATTTAGTGAGCACCTACTAGGTACCAGCCACTGTACCAGGACTGGGGAGTGAGAAGTGAGTGAGATACTTTGTTGGAAGACTTTAAAACCTAGCGGGAGCCAGCATGTAAACAGATTGTGTTATTAAAAGTGCTGTAAAATAAGTAAGAACAGGGTTATGGTTGCACAGAGGAGGGCTCAGTGCTCAGCTGGAGAGCGACGAATAAGAAGGTTCTCTGGGGAAGATGGTACATGAGGTGAGTCTTGAAGGACAAGTGGGAGCCAGCCAGATGAAGAGGCAGGGAAGGGGACAGCATGAGCAAAGGCCGCCAGGGATTCTTGGAGAACCTCGAGAAGTTGGGTTTAGCTGAGGTATAAATTGCAAGTGAGGTCTGCCTTGGTGGGGGGAAGGTCTGGAGGGACAGAGCAGATGTGACACCTGAGAGCCTGGTACCTATAACTCAATTGGTTAAAATGCCCAACGAAGGGAAGAGAGTCAGCCCGCACCCTGGTGTGTGGCATTGCTTGAGTCAGAACAGCACTGCTGTGCAGGCCTTAAGGACAGTTTTCGTTTTCTTGAGCAGAATTTTTATTTATTAAAAAATTTTTGTTTTATATTTGGAGGATAGCTGATTTACAATGTCGTGTTAGTTTCAGGTATACAGCAAAGTGATTCAATTATACATACACACATATCTATTCTTTTTCAGATTCTTTTCCCATATAGGCCATTACAGAGTATTGAGTAGAGTTCCCTGTGCTATACAGCAGGTCCTTGTTTATCTCTTTTTTATATAGTAGTGTGTATATGGTAATCCCAACCTCCTAACTTATCCCTTCCCAACCTTTCCTGTCTGGTAACCATAAATTTGTTTTCCAAGTCTGTGAGTCTGTTTCCGTTTTGTAAATAAGTCCATTTGGGTCATTCTTTTAGATTCCACATGTAAGTGATATCATATGATATTTGTCTTGCTCTGTCTGACTTACTTCACTCTGTCTGATCATCTCTAGGTTCGGTTTGTTTTCGAAGCTTCCAGTCCCCTCGTACCCTTTCCCCCATTGCATCCTGTGTGTTCCTCCCCTGACCCCACAGCTTATCAAAACCTTTTCTGATAGCCTTCCTTCACCCTAGAGTGCAAGAGTGAAGCACCCCTGTTTCCAGGCACGTCTGCATTCTCACAAGGGGTCAACGGCACCCACAGTGACAAACATCTGCCGACACTTCACGCGCCAGGCTCCGTACTAAGCGCCACATGGGCACACGTTACATCATTTGATCCTTACGACTACCCTGCAAGGAAGGCACTATAATTATCCCTGCTTTAGAAATGATAAGCCTTAGGGAAGACCCTAGGAAGAAAGCAGCCAACAGGTGGGAGAATTGTGGGGGGAGACTCAGGGGGTGAGCAGGATTCAGGGGGTGGGGAGCTACTTCCAGCTCCCACATCCCATCACACAGACTGACTATTGACATGTATTCCTGAGCTCATCTGTCCTTTTTTTTTTTTTTTTAAATATTTATTTATTTATTTGGTTGCATTGGGTCTTAGTTGCGGCACGCGGGATCTTCGTTGTGGGGTGTGGGATCTTTCGTTGCAGAGCCCCAGCCCCTAACTTGACTTACTCAGGTTCCTCCTTCTGGTTCTCTGGGTTCCCTTGGTTCCAGTGCTCGCTGGAGCTGGCTCTACTCATGCAAAGCCAGCTTCTTACCCTCAGAGGCAGGCAGACTGGATGCTGATACAGCTGGGTGCTCAATAAAGCATACTGATGAAGGAAATATGGTAGCTGACATTACTGAGAACACCTCTGACCAAGTCTCATGGGTTATGTCAGTTAATCAACAAAATCCCCATGTTGCTAAATCCCACGGTTAGTTCTCAGTCCTCATCTTACTTAAAATGACCTATAGGCTACACTGACTTTCTGTACTTGCTCTCCAAGACACCACACTCTCTGCAGTGGTGCTCTGGTTCTCTCAGTGTAAAAGCCAAAGTGCTCACGGTGGCCTATGACACCATCTGGTCCCGTTACCTTTCCCACCTTATCTTCTACCTTTCTCCTCCTCCTTGCTCAGCTCCAATCACACTGCCTTACTGATGAAGGGAATCAGAGTATGCCACCCAAAAAATATGCTACTTTGGTGTATGGATTATTCTGAGCAGAAGACAATTGAGAAACAGCAGATGTAGGCTGAGCTCTCTGTCCTCTCCCTGTTTACCTGAAAGCAGGGTATAAATTTTCCCTTGGGAAGGCGTCCCCTGATCCTCCCCCCATATCAGGAAAAGGAGACAACTCTTACTGGAGAGGCACCGACTTGAATCTGCATAAATAAACGTTACCAAGAGAACTCTTGTCTTCCATTAGCTTCTCTCGATGTGTTTACCTTCCCACAATTTGCTTCCCCGAGAAGCTCTAAAGTTTTCCTTTGTCTTGTCACTTCTCCACAAATCTATTGCTTTTTAAAAAAATGGTACGTAAGATCTCAGTCCTAACTACTTCTTTGGGTTTTCACTTCTTTTTCTGTGAGACCCCTGTGTACCTGTAAACAAAATTAAAATGTTAACATCAAATAAAATTTGTTTGCCTTTCTTCCTGTTAATTTGGTTTTTGTCAGTTTAATTTGCAGGTCACCAGGTATAGAACATAAGAGGAGAGAGGAAAGTTTTTTCCTCCTTTACACTCACTATTCCTCAAACATGCTAGGTGCACACCCCCACCTTAGGGCTCTCGTACCAGCTCATCTCTCAGCTATCATATTCTTTCCCCAGATATAGGCTTGACCCACTCCCTTTACCCTCAATTCTTTGCTCAAATGACACCTTGTCAAAGAGGCCTACCTTAACCACCATGTTAAAGACTGTGACCCCCCCCCCAGGCACTCTCAATCTGGCTTTCCCTGCTCTATTTCCCCCCTTAGCACTTGTCGTCTACTAACATATTGAAATAGTTTCCTTGTTTATGACTTTTTGCCCCTACCTCCCATTAGAATGTAAGTTTCAACCAAGAATGCCATACCTAGAAAGATAGCTAATAGTTATGTAGTACTGTGTTCCAGGCCCTCTTCCAAGCCCTTTACATATGTTAAGTAATTTAATCTTATATCAGCTCTATGAGGTAGGTACTGTTATCTCTATTTTATGGATGAGAAAACCGAGGTATGGAGAGGTTAAATAACTTACCTAAGGTCACATAACCAGTAAGTGGTGAATCATGGACCCAGATATTATGACTCCAGAGTTCATGCTTTTAACCCCAAAGTATACTGCCTTTTGTTGCATAGCACATAGTAGGTGCTCAATAAAGGTAAATAGCGTTATTGTTACCTTACAGATGAGGGCACTGAGGGACAAAGCTCATGATTTAATAAGTAACTTGCTCACACAGGGAGTGGCTGAGCTGGGCTCTGAACCCAAAGTGCTGCTTCTATTTCCAGCTCTTAACATCATGGATGGGGGATGAATACAAACTGCTGATAAACATCACTTTTCATAGTTTCTCATTGCATGAGAAACTATGCAAAATTTTTCCTTAACGCACATATCCAGGAATTCTCATTAAATACCACAAAGGAGGTAGGAAAGGGCATCAATCTCCAACATACTAATACGCAAACTAATCTCATATAGGTCAATTAAACATAACTCAGGAGCAGAGCTTCTGTTTCCCAGAAGGATTCCAATTTCCCAGTAATCTACAGAAATGCAGAGGAAATGAAGAACTACTTCCACTAACCTTACTCTTTTGTCTAAAGAAAAATGCTGAAGTTGAGACCTGCGTCATCTGATGACACTAGATTTGGGTGGAGACTGGCCATGCGTGGTCATTGCTGCTCCTGCTCCTGGTCTGATTAGTGGCGCAAAGTCATTTTTGTCAGTTTTCCAAGTGTGTGTTGGTTGTGTGTATTCCAAGTAGTCCTGGTGCTTGCCCAGCCAGCTCTCCATCTCATGGAGACATTCCCGCTCTGAGAAAGTCATTTATTTACATGTCTGCATTCCTGACTTCGCCCGCCATCATCAGTTAAGAAGCACTGAAGGCAGATGCCAGGGATATCAGGAAATGGGACCCTGGAAGAGTTTGTGTTGTTTCTGAATGCTGACAACACAGGGAGCTTAGAGAGAGAGAGGGCAGAAGGTAAAACCTCTCCTGGCTAGAGCAGCATCTGACTGCTAGGTCTTATGCAGAACTGTCCTGTTAAAGGAAGAGTCTTAAAAACCCTTCGAAGTTTCTTCTTCTTTATCCCCAGCTCAGTCTGTGTCTTCAACTCTCCCGGGCAATGAGTCATCTCCCCGGGGCTCCATGATAGCCCTCCTCACCTTGGATTGCCACCATCTGTTCCCTGTGTCTCCCCAACTAAACTGTGAGATCCTTGGTGGGTCTTATTCATCTTTGTATCCACAGAGCTCAGTGCACAGTCACACAATATTGGGCATGAAAGGATAACAGAAATAAAACCCCACGTGGTCTCAGTCAAAGGGAAATGTTGAGCACACGGCATTTATTATTATTTTTTTAATTAATTTTTTTGGAGTATAGTTGATTTACAATGTCGTGTTACTTTCTGGTATACAGCAAAGTGAATCAGTTATACATATACATATATCTACTCTTTTTTAGATTCTTTTCCCATATAGGCCATTACAGAGTATTGAGTAGAGTTCCCTGTGCTATACAGTAGGTCCTTATTAGTTATCTATTTTATATATAGTGGTGTGTATATGTCAATCCCAATCTCCCAATTTATCCCTCCCCCACTTTCCCCCTTGGTAATCACATGGCATTTATGTTCAAGTTATGGGACCCATTTTCAGCTCTGACCAACCTGTCAGTTACCCTTTTTGCAAGAGGTTTACAAGCCCTCTCTCCACTGCCACATGACAGATAGGACAACACAGAACATGGGGGGCGAAAAGAAGACAGGCAGCTGAGGGACTCTAAGATGATGAAGGGATGCTAGTGGATGGGGTACCACATGTATTGGAAAAGATCAAAACCTTCGTAATAGTGAGGATACAGTCTCTGAATTCAGGGTGTGCTCAGACCAAACTTTTGGTGATGACGCTGAGATTTTCCTGAAAGCAGTGATGAGATTTTCCTGAAAGCAGGGAAGTGACCTGTACCCCAGGTAGGGCTGAGACAAGGAGAGTGGGGAACATGGGAAAGGAAGAATCAGGAGAATCAGGGCAAGGGAAAGAGAAAAATCTGGATCCACCAAAACTGGGACACTGCTTTGAGTACTGTTGGCTAAGAGCTGTCATCAATTCCTCACTGAGGAGGGGCTGCTTGTCACCAGCAGGGTCCCGCTGTGAGGTGATCGCACCTGTATATAATTATGTCTGCCATTTACCAAACAGTAAACCATACACAGTTCCCATCCCCTCGCAAGGATGAAATTCATCCTTTTAATGTTTTCATCACTCTCCAGGTGTTGGATCTGAACCCTGTGGATCTGACAACTATTTTGGTCCTGACCCTGCAGTTCAGTCTGGGTAGGACTTGGTTCTTAACAAAGCTTATTCTTGTACGTGTGTGCTCTGGCTAAACCTGGAACGTAGTAGATACCCCGTTGTTGTTCAATGGATGAATGAATTTGGCTCAGGTGCCTGATGCTATTGCTGGTACAGCCTCTCCACAATGCCCACTCAGGACCATCTCTCCAAGGCTTGCGCCCCCTACTCTGAACCCACCTGTCTCTAGTGTTTTTTTTTTTTTAAATACTAAACAAATGGCTAAGCATTAAGGAATCAGGGTACAGCTCACAGTACAACTCTCTGCTTTGTCACTTCACTGAAGAGAGAAAAACAAAGCTACTCAAAGGAGTATCTGAATGGCTGAAATTTATTCCATCCAATCATTTCCTCAAGTTCAAGTTAAACAGTGACAGATTCTGTTTTGGTTTCCCTTCTTTCAATTCCCCAGATAGGAAAGCATCTGCCTTGATGAAACTGATTTATCACTGGAATTGTGTGTAGTGGAGAGAGAGAAATAGGGCCTGCTTGGCTAAGACTATGAATTTCTGGTGTGAACCAACCACAGCAACTCTTCAGTTGGAGGCACCACTGTTGAGGACAGGCGCACAGCCAGCTGACTCTACCCTTCGGGCTCAGGCAGCTCTGGATTTGAATCCTGGCACTAATACTTTCTACCTGTGGGAACTTGGGTGTGCTCCTCAATGTTTCTGAGCGTCACTTTCCTCACCTATAAAATGGGGAATTATAATGCCTACTCGACAAATAGCTCTTGTGAAGTCATATTATTATGGGAAGGAATCTCATCAATAAATTCACCCAAAGGTACTGATAATGGACTTTAACTTAATGTACTAGATCCTTCCAAAGACATTTGAATAGGGCCCAGTACATTACTCCAGGGAATGAAGCTCTGATGGGGGCACAGAGCACTCAAGGTCTTGGGAAAATCACACTACGTGAGTCAGAAAAACAAAAGCTTCCAAGATCAACAGAGCTAAGAGAGTGGGCCTCAGAAACAGGGAGGGTAGGATGTACCAGGCACTGTTCTTAGGACTGGAGATCCAGTGGCCAATTGAGACAATCAAACCCTTACCCTCATAGAGCTTACATTCTAGTTCGGACAGACAGGTAATAAGTATATAAATAAATTAAATATATGGTGTGTCAGGGGCTTCCCTGGTGGCGTAGTGGTTGAGAATCGGCCTGCCAATGCAGGGGACACAGGTTCGAGCCCTGGTCCGGGAAGATCCCACATGCCGCGGAGCAACTGGGCCCGTGAGCCACAACTACTGAGCCTGCGCTCTAGAGCCCGCGAGACACAACTACTGAGCCCACATGCCACAACTACTGAAGCCTGTGCTCCACAACAAGAGAAGCCACCGCAATGAGAAGCCCGCGCACCGCAATGAAAAGTAGCCCCCGCTCACCACCACTAGGGAGAAGTCCGCGTGCAGCAACAAAGACCCAATGCAGCCAAAAATAAATAAAATAAACAAATAAATTAAAAAATATATATACATGGTGTGTCAAAAGATGTATAAAGCAAGGGAAGTTTTGGGGGGCGCTGCTGCTGGGTTTTACAATTTTTTTTTTAACATCTTTATTGGAGTATAATTGCTTTACAATGGTGTGTTAGTTTCTGCTTTATAACAAAGTGAATCAGTTTTACATATACATATGTTCCCATATCTCTTCCCTCTTGGGGTTTTACAATTTTAAACAAGGTGGTGAAGTATACCTTCCTGAGAAGGTGACATTTGAGCAAACACGGAAGGATGTCCAAAAGGTAGTGGGCAGTCTGGGTGGGGGTGGAGCTGGGTAGACAAGGGGTAGAAAAGGATGTTACCAGGTCCCAGCTTCAGTCCTACTGTCAGTGTCTGGTGACACTGTCTGGTGACATCGGAGAGAGCCAAGGGCAGTCTCCGTGCTCATGATGTTTCTGTATAGGACCCGTTGGCAGGGACCCTCTCTGCTCCTCCCCGTCACTGCCCCACTGGATCTCTTGCCTGTCTCCAGCAGCTTCACTTTAACAAAGCAGATGGGTGAGCCCTTCTCCGAAGTCAGGTTGCTATGTGTGGTTGTGCAGGTTGAGGACTGTAAAGATGACACATTGAAGGGGGTTCCATTTATACTTTACACATTCTCGCTTTGTATACAGTATTATAATTTTCTGGCAGGTGGCAGTAAAGTGTGTGTTCTAATGAAAACAGTATATTACAGTGCTTTTCCGACAATTGGAATAAAGCATCTCGAAGAAGGGGAACGTTTTTCCAATTCACATTTAAGACACCTTGGAGCCAAGTGGCAGCCCCGATGTTCCAGATTCCCAAAAGGTCCCACCAGTGGTTTGTTGGGGATAGATTGATTGGTTAAGTCAAGTCCTTCCTCTGCTGAAAATTCTACTGTGGCTCCCATCGCATAATGGAGAAAATTCCCAGGGGGGCCTATAAGCAGTGGAAATTCTAGAATTTCTATGTTGAAGAGGCTCTAGGTAGCAATCTGATTGGAAGGATGGAGAAGCCAGGGAAACACAGGGTGAAGCTGCACTTTCAGGGCAAGCATGCAGTGTTCATTTAGTTTGGGGAGCAGCACAGCACACTGTCCCTTGACCCCAATTCCTTCTCAACTTGGTCTCTGCTACTTTCTCTTGCCTCATCTCTCATTAGCCCTCCACCAAATCTGTGGCCCAGCTGCACTGGCTACTAGAGGTGGCAGATCATTTGCACGCAAGGCACAAGATATCCATTCCCCCTCCTGCCCCACTGTGGTTGCCCTTAATCATCGCTTCCTCCGCAGAGCCTTCCCTGATGCCCAAATCTCGCTCTATGCACACTTGGTCACTCTAGTCTTGTGCTCACAGACAGTTTATAATAGTCCCTTTTTTTTTTTTTTTTTTTTTAATTAATTTATTTTTTTTATTTATTTATTTATTTTTGGCTGTGCTGGGTCTTCGGTTCGTGCGAGGGCTTTCTCCAGTTGCGGCAAGTGGGGGCCACTCTTCATCGCGGTGCGGGGACCGCTCTTCATCGCGGTGCGCGGGCCTCTCACTATCGCGGCCCCTCCCGTTGCGGGGCACAGGCTCCAGACGCGCAGGCTCAGTAGCTGTGGCTCACGGGCCCAGCCGCTCCGTGGCATGTGGGATCCTCCCAGACCAGGGCTCGAACCCGTGTCTCCTGCATTAGCAGGCAGACTCTCAACCACTGCGCCACCAGGGAAGCCCTATAATAGTCCCTTTTAAGTATTGGTTTCTCTCTCTGTAATAAAGTGGCAGGTTCATCTGTCTATATACCCCACTAGACTTGGAGCCTGGACTGTGTCTTATCAACCTTGGTAAACCCTCCCTGACCCTGTAGTAGCTCAATAAATGTGCCAAGAAGCACTGTTTCTCCAGTATAATTCCTAAGCATCTTCTGGTGATAATAGAGAAAATGATATTTTAAAATCATACATCTCAAAACTGTGGCACATGTCACAAGCAGCTTCTAAATCCTTTAAGTCCTAAAAGGCTGTTTTTTCCATCTGTCGTGTCTGCGTTGAGCCTGATAATTTCTCAGCAACTGAGATATAAATATGCATCAAATGAGTACACATGCAGAGAAGAATAACACCTGCGATTATGGGGTCATGGGTCAAATAGCCCAGGCTACAATCTTCATACTTGATGGTACATGTTCATCCCCCTTTGGGATTGGAGAGAAATCCCATACCCCAATATGGCAAGAATGGGTCACCGAGAGCCCTGGGTCTGTACCACTGGGCAGCCCCTGGGTCTCATTGTAGCTGTCTCCGTAGGCCTTGATCGCTGGGGAAACATACAGAGTATGTGGCCTTTGTAACCCCAACACATAAGTCTCTTCGGAAAGTTGCCATTCTCAGGCGTCAAGCACGTCGATGGGCCAAGTCCCAGGGTGACTCTGGGGCAGAAATATCCCAATTTAAAAATATTCTCCAAGTGGCTTATACAATGTGTACAAGTTCATTTACTCTCCACCCCCATGTTCTGTGGCAGCTGGCCTGTCTGTGTTTATTTGTTCCTCTGACTTGTGATTATTCAGAGGGATGGCGTTTGTCTCAGTCTCCTCCATGAGAGGCAGGGAGCCCTTAGAACAGAGGTCAGACACCTCAAACGAGTGGTGGGCCCGGCTGTGGACTCTTGTACTTCAAGGGCGGAGATCAGGAGGGTGTTGATCCTCCTGAGGAGGCTGGGGACAGGTTAGGCAGCAGTGGACAGGGCTGGGTATCATCTAGGTGGCAGTGTGGCCACCAAGAGAGGACAGTGTGCTTGTGTTTTTTCCACTGGCCGTGGAAACCAGCCCTGGTGCCACCTTGATTCCACTTCCCGTAGGTGGCCAGTCCTGCCTTTGCTGTGTCCTTGGAGACACAGTGGAGGGAGTCACTAGTCTAATAAGGCAGAGGGTCAGAGGATAGTTGGCAAACACACATATGACTTAAACAATAGAGCCCACAGAGTTGAGAACAGAGGGCTCTCTCTAAATTCCCTTTGGCTGGCAAGCTGACCTGGGGATAGCTCAGCTAGTGGGCCAGGGCTGGAGAGGGAAGTCCTCACCTAAGGTTTTGGGGAATGCCATCCAAAGAAGACATTCAAATAGGCTGCAAAAAGCAGGGGGACTGGGAAGATCAAATAAGGCCTGGCCTCCATTCCCCAGTCCATGACCTCAGCAGCCCATAGGCCCCGACTGACCTGAAGGGGTCCTGGACCCAGCTGTGACCACAGCCACCTCCAGTGCCCATGGAGGGATAAAGGGGCCATATTTTAAAGCTTGCCTACGTTACTTGAGTTGGCAATTGATTCTCTACTTCATGCCTCTTCTCTCGTGTTTGATGTGATCCTCGAACTGAACTTCCTGACCTTGGATTTCAGCTTTCAGTGCCGGTGCCGTAGACATCCCACCTTGGGTTGCTCTGATTTGCTCCTCACCTTTACGTGGCTCATTACTGTTTGTAAAGCCTTTCACATTCCTGACCTCATTTGATCAACACATCAACCCTGAGAGGGAGGTAGAATTACTAGCCTCATTTCATGGATGAGAAAAATGAGACTCAGAGAAGAGAGGTGACATGTATGAGGTCACTCAGCTGCTAAGCAGTGGAGCCAGAAGCTGAACCCAGACATTCTATTTCTGTTTTGACATGTCAGTTATGTCTGTACATCACTGATAGACACACATTTTTGAGTGTCGTATGTTTGAGCATGCCCTCCAATGCATGTATGCTTAATAATCTATAAAGTGTGTGATGGTGTTAATATATTAAGTACATTATACAACATGTAAAAACATATTCAAAAGGGGTTAAAAAAGGAAATAAATCATATTAAAAAAAACCCCACAGGGGCCAACATTTGTTGGTAGGAGCTGGGAACTTGGGGATTAATTTTATTATTTGGACTACTGTTGCATATGTTTGAGATCTTCCATAATAAAACGTTAGAGAAAACAAAGAAAGAACGAAGAAACAAGAGAGGGCCAACAAACAGCCATGGAAGCTTTGGCCGGGAATCTCAGACGCAGGCCGGGTAAACAGAGAGGGCCTAGGAATTGCCCTCAGCATCGCCTGGCTTCTGTGTGGCACTCTCGCTGGACGTGTGGGTGACAAAGGCAAGGGCTCAGTGAATTCTGCTTCTGTGATTTCAGCAACGTCACTGGAGTTTGTCTCAGCTCCTCCCTTTGTGAGAGGCTCTGCGGTGTGGTGGTCAAGAGGCTGGACTCCAGTGTTGGACTTCTGGGTCGCTCTGTCCCTCACTAGTTATTTAATCCTGGGAAGTTACCTAACTTCTGGGTGCTTCAGTTTCCTACTCTGCAAAGAGGAGATAATAACAGTGGCTACTTCATTGGGTGTTGTGAGGATCAGATGACATACATATCATTTACATAAATTAACATATAAAGTAGTAGGGCAGGGTTTAAAACATAGTAAGTGCTACATGCACTTGCTATTGTTATGAGTTATTGTTCTCTCTGCCTTAATCTTCCTAGATGTAACGGGATCTGAATTCTCAGGGACCCTGCTTTCCCTGTTTCCATCCCTGACTCAGTCTCTGAAAATGTCTGAATTAAGAAGATGCCAGCCCTTTCTGGGTAAGTGCGATTTGGAAAAAGGGAAAACGACTCTGCCATACGTTACACATCATAGGAAACAAAATCTGGTGGAAAGAGGTAAGGTGGTGATTCAGGAAAGCAGATTGTAGTATAAGTTCAGCCCCACAGGACACGCTGTCCACTTCAGTGGGTCCCAGTTTCATCATCTCTGAAGGGAGTGATTTGGAGCAGGTGGTCCCAGAGGTTCCCTTCAGAGCTGACTTTTTTTGACTGTGTTCTGGTTTACTCTGAGCTGTGATCACTTAAGATTTTGAATTTCAAACACTCTTTTAGGTTTAGAGCCCGATCATAAGCTCTCCCGACCTATGGTTCTGACATAGGCCATGTTCCCATGTGCCCACCCACCAGGTTACCCTTCAACACAACAAATCATGAATTATGTATTAAACTTTTAAAAGAGCAAATGTATCATATTTTTTATTATATGTACATGATGATTGGTTGATAATGTAGGAATTCATAGCAGAATGCCAAATAAAAATACACACGTCATATAAGCTGATCTCTATTTAGGCAGTTATACATAGCTAGCTATATAAATCTCTATCTACTTATAGATATTTTATGATACATATATCTAGTTATATACAGGTTAGATAAATCTGAGATACATATCAGATACCAACTTATTTCCAAGATCCTTGTGTCACTAGGAATATCTAGAATACTGCACTGAAGAAAAAAATAGTATTCATAGTTTAAAAAATTTCATGAAAAGTCACAAATGTGTCTATATATCTATATAAATATAGATGTTGATATGTAGATTATATAGATATAATCACTGTCAACGGTGATTATTTCAGGGTGGTGGCATTTCAGGTGATTTTCTACATTCTTCCTTATGGTTTATGTATTGTGGAATTTTTTTTTACACTGAGTATCTGTTATTTATATAATCAGAAGAAAAGGTCCTTTGTGTGGTGAAAAGTAGAGTATCTAAAGGACACTGATTAGATACTGGTATAAAAGATAAAATTATTAAAGGAAAAAATTAACAAAATGTCTGATGTAATAACTAAACAAAGAATACCAAAATCTCCTTAGGTAAGAAACCTCTAACACATGTTTTTTTTGTTTGTTTACTTGTTTTTAATAAGAAACTTTATTTATTTTATTTAGGCCACACCACATGGCACGTGGGATCTTAGTTCTCTGACCAGGGATTGAACCCGAGCCCTCTGCATTGGAAGCACAGAGTCTTAACCACTGGACTGCCAGGGAAGTCCCTCTAACACATGTTGTTAAATGCAGTGTTTCAGATCTTTTTGTTTACGGTAGAGTTCTAGGGCTTCTTGGATCTCTCAGAGGACTGACTACAACTAGGAAATGCTAGAAAATGTTCAAAGCTGGAACAATTTAGCCTTCTGAGGACGATCAAGAACTTTGACCCTTGGGTAACACATTTCTTAGTGTAGACTGCTAATTTTCTTTAGTTTCACGAAACTATTCAATTCAGTCATTTGTACTGGGTGTTTCAATGTGTTAATACTGGGGCACCCTTACACTGGTCCCCCATCTCAATCTGCCTTCCCTCCACAATACACACACACACACACACACACACACACACACACACACAGACACACAGACACACAGAACTCTGTGCTCCTTTGGAAGAGAGCCCCTCCTCAAATGCAATCCCGCCCCTGCGTTGATCCAGGCTGCCGTCTGGGCAGCAGTTCCCACAGCCAGGCTATCGGGAGAGCAGTGAGGGCTAAGCAATAGCAGGGGAAACTGGAGCAGCTCTGAGCTGATAGCCTCCCAGACGTTGCATCTGGGGCAGGTGAGGGACCTGGGCACACTTCCTCCACAGTGCAGCTTGTCTCCTTTGCTCCGGAGCAGCTTCTTTGGGGGAACAAAGAGTCTCGCTGAACAGAGTCTCAGTTCTCACTGCTCTGGGGGTGGGTGCAGGGGATGATGAAGGCTCACATCTCAGGAGCTGGTGCCCCAGGACTGCTTTGGAGCTGCTCATTTGCCCCTTGTGGCCTTGGGTGAGGACCCCCCCAGAAGCCAATCAGGCAATATCCCATTTGGCGGGAGAAGAGTTTCCCTTAGCCCCATGCATTCCTCTTACCTGAGCCCACTCTCATTAAAAAAAAAATTCTACACAAAATACTCATTTAGTGCTTAATATAATAGTAACAGTGAATATTTACTATGCACTCATAAAGTGCCAGGGGCCAAGGTAAATGCTTTACATGTGTGGGCTAATTTAACCTTTACAATAGCTCTATGAGGTAGGAACTATTATCACCCCCATTTTACAAACGAGAAAACTGAGTAATAGGAGTTGCTTTCTCTAAGTCACACAATGAGTAAGTGGCTCAGTAGAATTCAAACCCGGGTCTATGTTTCCCCTGAACCCATGCTCTTTTTTTTTTTTTTTAATTATTTATTTATTTATTTATTTTAGTTGTGTTGGGTCTTCGTTTCTGTGCGAGGGCTTTCTCTAGTTGTGGCAAGCGGGGGCCACTCTTCATCGCGGTGCGCGGGTCTCTCACCATCGCGGCCTCTCTTGTTGCGGAGCACAAGCTCCAGACGCGCAGGCTCAGTAGTTGTGGCTCACGGGCCCACTTGCTCCGCATCATGTGGGATCTTCCCAGACCAGGGCTCGAGCCCGCGTCCCCTGCATTGGCAGGCAGACTCTCAACCACTGCGCCACCAGGGAAGCCCCTGAACCCATGCTCTTAACGGCTGATCTGTGTAGCCACATACTGTGTTCAAAACTGTAAACAAGACAGGCATTGTCCTTGTCTTCATGGAGCTCGTAGTCTAATAGGAAGAAAGGACCAAAAAAAAAAAGAAGAGTTGATTATGTGTGTGAAACAGGAATGAGAGAAGAGAATGCAAGATTTATAGCACTCACAGCAAAGAGAGCTAACCCAGGCTGGCCAGATGGTTCACCTATATGTGTGAAGGTGAGGCAGAAATGCATGTAAATTCAATATGGAAATTAGGGACTCTCCTGCAGATCCTTTACTTCATCTTTCCCAACAATCCTGGAATTCCTTCTGGCAAGGAGAGTGGGGCATTCTTTTCTCTCCAAAACATTTCTTTTGGCAAATATTTGAAGGTTCTAAACTTGATCAGTGATCTACTGGGACTTTGTGTGAGAGGAATAATAATAATAGCACAAGCACAGCCATTCATCAGTTTCATCCCAAAGCCTCTTTCCTTTCCAAGGCTCAGTGTGGAAGTTTGCAGGCCAGAGACATTAGAAAGGGCTAATCTTGAGTGCTGGCCTCCTGGAAGAGAAACTTAATTTCAAAAAAGTACATGATTATTCATATTTCTGCCTGTCTCCATGAAAATCAAACATATTTTTATTCTAAGTACTCTGATAAAGAAATGATTTTTTCCCCTAATCTTTTCCTTGCAAAGATACCAGAAAATAGAGTCAAAATATACTACATCTGATGGAGCTTCCTCAAGGCAGGAAAATGAATTGGAACTTGATAAAGCGTTTATTAAGGGAATGGTGAAAGTCAAAGGTTTCTCCTGAAGCTTATAATTGCCAAGTCAACAATTCTGGAAAATTTCAACCAAGTTCTGTGCTGCCTGGTAAACATGCTTTCACCATTTTGATTCATTTTAACACTCGTTTATTGAGCCCTGACTACAGAATGCAGTGGGAGAAAGGAACTTCAACTTGGAGTCCAAAAGTCTAGGTTCTGAACCCATTTGTTAACTGCTTGACCTTGATTAAATTCTTTAAACTCTCTGTTCTTCAATATCTTCATCTGCTGAATAAAGATCAAGCTTACCCGACAAGGTCATTTAAAGGATCAATACGGTGATCTCAAGGGACCCAATAAATGACATCCCCATTTTCTGCCCAAGTTGGTTAAAATGGAAGAGACAGAGGGACCAGGAGTAAGGAGGTCAACATGTCTTTCTTACTGAAGAGACGATGTGCAATCCTTAGCTTAGGGTGTATAGCTACAGTGCGCTTCTCTTCCCAGTCACCCAGCAATGCGGGAGACAGCTGTGGCCCTGTCAAACGGTGAGCAATGCAGGAGCAGGCTAAACGCTTGCTTCCTGCCCACAGGCAAGGCAGCTTCCCAGGAGGAAGGCGGGGAGGGGCTGAGCTACCCACGCCCACAGAGCTGCATCGTAATGTGTGTGGGTAACAGGCACTTTGGCCTTTGGGGCCCTTTCCCCCATAAAAAAATGTTAAAAATTAGATATGCATTGGCATAAAGATGAATATATTCATATTATATTTTAAAACACTTTCTTTGACCTAACCTAGACATTTTTTTTTTCTTATTTTAAAAGAAATTAAAACATCTTTTAGGTTTAGGGTGGGCCCCTAAAAGTATTGTGGACACTAGCCACTGTGCTGAATGGATAAGTCAGCCCTGCCTGCCCAGTCCTGGTTCCCAAATTTCCCAACTAGATCATCCCCTCCTGCCGTCTTGAGGAGGATTGAGCGAGGCCAAAGCGGAGGCACTAGGTGTTGTTCCAGATAGAGACGTGAATTCAGGGGACAGAAAGCTTCCAGACCCCTATGAAAGTAAAGTGCTAAAAAGAAATGTGTGATGTAGCCTCGACTGTGAATAACACCAAGGTGAATAAGACATTCTCTCTGCCTTCAAGAGCTAATGACAACACAAGGCAGAGGGAAATAAGTGCAAACACAAGTCACGTGCTGAGGGAATTTCCAGAGACAAACGCTTGAGGTAGTGATGGTTGAGCTTGGCCTTGAAGGATAAAAGACTTTTGCTAGACAAGGTAGGATGGGGAGAGGTCATTCCAGGCTGTGAGACTGGCTAAAGATCCAGATTCACTAGAACACAGGGACGTTCTGGGAATTGAACTCAAAAAGCATCCACTTACCATACTCTTCTGGCTCCCCTGGACTGTCCATTTGTTGTATTATTATTTTATAACAATGGATGGGAGGGAGGAAAGTTATCATTTATTCAGTACCTACCGTGTTCCCAGTGCTTTATAGGCATCACCTCATTTAATATTCACCCCAGTGGTTTGAGGTGGAGATCGTTATCCCCACTTTTTCAGACAAGGAAGTTGAGACCCTGAAGGTATAAATGACTTTACCCAGGGCCCCAGAGCCTAGTTGGCATCAGCGGAAGCCAGAACCCAGGGGTTTTGATAGCCAGCCCAGGGCTCTGTTCCCCACTCCTTGGAAACTTCAAAGGGGTGTTCTGAGACTATACAAAGAGGAGTTTTTACAGTAATATTCTAGGTAGAATGTTGTCTCAGAGCTTCATTTCTGGGGTTCCACCATGCATGCTCTCAGACTCCTGGAGTGTTTTTCCTCTCCTCACACTGATCGTCTGTCTGTTGAGGGCTCCTGCCTTCATCTGTTGACACTGCTGCCTTCCTTGGCCTCCCATGCAGGATCCAGACCTCTGCTGTTCTAGGCTCTCTGCTTATGATTCCCCAGGAGGGGCTGGTTCTAGGCACCCGACCACAGGTGTTCCTGCGTGCCTGTCCCAAGACCACCGTGGGCTCGTGGGAGCTATCATCTAGTGGTCAAGTAGCTAATATTCTGGAAGCAGCTGCTCTGTGCCAGGCACTGTGCTTAACACATTCTTACTCGCTTAATCCTTTCAACATTCCTCTGACATAGGCATTATTAAAATTTTACAGATAGGGACTCTGGGACTCAGGAGACATCATGTAATTTTTCCAAGGTGAACTGGAGGCAGGGTTTAATCCCTGCAGCCTGACTCCAGACTCTTACCCTGAACCACAATGGGGTCCAGCCTCTTGTAACACTCAGAGCTTCACATCAAGTCTTTAATATTTGGGAGAAATTGGCTTCTCTGCTTTTCTCCAATTAATTTCAGTTTCTCAAAGTGCTTCAGTGTTTGGAATCTTTTCTTTGTTGTCTTTCAAGTTATCCTTCATAGGCAGGCCTTTTATTCTCTTAGAGTTTTGTCGTTTGAACAATTTCTTGTTCAGAAATTATTCTCTTATATCTGTATTTCATCCATTCCTTTGGTTCTGGTCCTTTTGTTATTTTCTTTTTTCTTTTTTGCCCCTTGCTTTTTTCATCTTCTCCTTGCAATGGCCGGAGGGTAAGGATGGAAACTTGAACGTGGAATTCTTGGGCACAAAGGCACCTCAGAAGTCCTCCCTTTTCCCTCTAGCAGGACCAAGCCACGAGGAAGCATCTGTGGACTTTATCTCTTAGCATCCATCCCCCTTCTCCATCAACACCAAAATTCTGCTTTGGGGGACCTGACCTTTCCCTGTTGATATTCAAGGAAATATAGCATGGGGGCGTCACACTGCCTCAGCTTGAATCCCAGCTCTGCCACTAGATCATCTGTGCAAATTTGGACTGCTAATTCAAACTCTGTGGCTCAGTTTCTTCATTACAATAGTACCTGCCTCATAGGGTTACTGTGAGAAGAAAATATGTGTAAATATAGTGCTTAGAACAGTGCCTGGTAGAAAATAAACACACCATAAACATTAGTGATTTGTATCATTAATCTTTTCAAAGCTTTGGCTGAGAGAATGTTCTTTCCCTGGAATTTGAATCTTGAGCAGAATGACAAAAAGACAGAAAGCCATTAAAGCTGATTTACTTGGAAAATTGTGCCCTGAAGAAGTGGTTAATCAGTTCCTGCTCCCTGGATCCTAGGGCAGTCCTAGTTCTAGTCCTTCTTGAATCTGGATCTGCAGAAGTTTCTTTTATTCTGCGTCCCACTCCCAACACTCTGCCAACAAATGTGCCCCCCTCCTCATTTTCCTCTTCCTCTTCAAAGATCTTTCTTCTCCTTCTCCTACTTTCTCTCCTCCTCCCTGGTTTAAAGTAGTAGACGTTGGTTTCTGATACTTTTTGCCAAGGAAATTTATTGAGCCAGCATCCCTTGAAAATGGTCCCTTAGCCTTGGCTTAAATACTTCCATAAAACATCTCGCTCTCTCTTTTTAAATTCCTTATGTTCTCTCCTTTTATTTTTTATTTTTTATACATCTTTATTAGAGTATAACCGCTTTACAATGTTGTGTTAGTTTCTGCTGTACGACAAAGTGAACCAGCTATATGTGTACATATATCCCCATATCTCCTCCCTCTTGAGCCTCCCTCCCCACCTCCCTATCCCACTCCTCTAGGTTGTCACAAAGCACCGAGAGCTTATCTTCCTGTGCTATGCGGCTGCTTCCCACTAGCTATCTATTTTACATTTGGTAGTGTATATATGTCAATGCTACTCTCTCACTACATCCCAGCCTCCCCTTCCCTCGCTGTGTCCTCAAGCCCGTTCTCTACGTCTGTGTCTTTATTCCTACCCTGCCACTAGGTTCATCAGTACCATTTTTCTAGATTCCATATATATGCGTTGTCTCTCTCTCTTTTTAAATTGGTAAACTCTAAAAGTACTTCCTCATAGTAGGCAGAAAGCCTTTATAGGACCTTGGAGCCAGAATGTTTGGGTCGGGAGCCTGGCACAGTCATTTACTTGCTATGTGGCTTGGACAAGCTATTTAACCTCTATGCCTTGGTTTCCTCATCTGTAAAATAGAGGTTAATAATAGTAACCACTTCACAGTATTGTTGTGATGATTAGCTGTCAGAGTACTTGGGAAGCACTTAGATGCCTGGGAAGAGTAAGTTGTTAGCCCCCTTCCTCCTCCTCATTCCCACCTCGGGTCCTAGCTCCAGCCTTTTGAGCTGCCCAGAATGAGCCAAATCTTCCTCTTCATGCCAACCTTTCAAACACCAAGATGCTCTGTTCCTGTCCCTCTTTCTTGTAGGCTCAGCCCTGCTTCCTCCTGACCTCACTGTGGACCTTCTCCCAGACAGGGCAAGCCCCTCTTTGTGGGCTATGCTGATCAAACTGGAGAGATCCAAATCCTAATCTTCAACTTGCCTGCCTCATTACTTTATCAAAAATAAAACCCAAACAAACATCTTATAAGGCTTTGTGTTAAAATTTACCCACACCCCCCTACCCTTGGAGAGGGTCTGTGTCAACAACTTCTGACTCCAGCGTCTTTGAGCACACCTTCAGGAGAAGGATGATGCATGAAGGTGCACAGGCACAACAGCAGTGGGAAAACCTTCCTTCCCTGCCTGGCTCCACCCTGGCTTGTGCAGAAGCAGATACACTTCTTGCATGTTGCCTGCTCTGCTCTAGAATCATGGGCACGGCTTGGTGCTAAGCCGTTTCTTGTTGCTGACAGGCCACTGACAAGCCTGAATGGTTTCCTCTCATAGGAAGAGCTTTCCCCACAATGTGGAGAGCAAGACTGATTGATAATAACATCGGTTGCATGGTACTTTGTAGTTTGGAACACATTAGTTCAGTACAGTATTGTGATGGATTTGTCAGAGCCAGAACAGCCTTTTCACAAAAGGAATACCCTTTTTACTATGGGGGCATTGAGTCTTGGAGAGGTTAAAGGACTTGCCCAAGTCACACAGCCACCTAGTGACAGAGGTTGCATTTGAGCTGAGTTTAGAGTTCTTTGTGACATGCCTTGTTCCAAAGGCTTTGGGGCTGCTGTTGGATTAATATTCCTGTGATTGCGTCACTTTGCCCTTGAGGCTGCAGGACCTCCAGTAGCCTCTTTCTCAATGGTCAGCAGAGACACCAAAAAGCAGGTGGCCTAAGAGCCTTTGGACCTACAGATTTTTGAATGTAGAGACACAGCTTGTGATCTGAAAGACTCATTATGCTTGGTAAGTCTGCAGGTGTGTCCGGGAGAGAACAAGAATAGACTGGTGGATTGGAAATCATGTCCTGGGGAAAGTCAAGTTCCATTGTCTATTCATTGTTCCACTTAAGAAGGGAGCCTTCTGACTGAGAGGCTTGTTCTTTGAGATCTTTACAGAGATTTTAAGGAAAATAAGTTCTTTGTTGGCCTCTGCTCGGGTTTTCTTGGATTCAGGGCTACCAGGATGAAAGAGGAGCCCAGGATTCTATGGTGGAAAGGTGCTGGGGTATCCTGCCCAGCTCTGTCTTTGACCAACTATGCATCCCTCACCTTCCAGCCCTGGACTGGCAGTAGGACTGAAGTTACCCAGCCCTGAGCTCTACCTGTAATTGCTGGGTGGGGAGGAAGGGGAGACCAGAAGCGAGGAACAGGTGGGCAAAGCAGAAGTGATTTCACATTGGGTGTGATCCAGGATAAGGCAACTGGGAAATCATCCTTTGGATCTCCGAAAATTGGAGGAGAGTCCTGACTCACCCCTCTCCTCAGCTCCCTGCTGCCTGTGGAACAAATTAACGTGGTTTGCAAAGTTCTTAACAATCTGGTCCCACACTTTGGCTTCTTTGCAAGCCAAGCTCCCACATACCTTTCAGTCCAGCTGTGTAGAATTATTTTCTGGTCTTCAAAAATGACAATTTCATTTCTCGCCTCAGGTCTTTGCTCATGCTGTCTCATGCTGCCTGGGATGGACTGCCTCCCATTCCTCTGCCTGGAGAACTTCTGCTCACTCTTTAAGACAACACAAATGTCACCTCCTCTGGGGAGTTTCCCTGGCACTTTTACTACTTGTTACTTTCTCGGTTCCCACAGCATTCTGATCTTAGCTCTATTTGTAGCCTTTCTCACATTTATTTTGTGTATAATTTATTTTGTCATGTAATTTATTTTGTGGTTGAGTGAACAGACATTGAAACCAGATCGCCTGGATATAAACCCTAGCTCCACCACTAATCAGTTGGGTGACCTTGGGTAAGGTCTCTGTTCTTGCTTTCCTCCTATGTAAAATGGGGATATAACACCACAGAGATATTATGAAGAATAAATGAGCTCATGTGTATTAAGGACTTAGGTCACCGTCTGGCACTATAAGTGTCAGTTGTTATTATTATTATCATTATCTGTTTGAAGTCACCTGTCAGGGTCCCCTCCTATTCAGGTCTACTTGTGCTTCAACCTTCATGATTTGGCCTCTTGCAGGCCCATAGTCAATAAGCCAGACCTGGAAGTGAGTGGGACTCTCTCTGCACCCTTGCGTGTAGGTGAATAGTTGCCAACATACATGGTTCCTGATTTCCATTCTATGTTCCTCTGAGATCAGAGCTCCAACTTGATCCCTTCTATGGTCCTTGCCAGTTCCTGCATTGCCCAGCCCCCTCAATCCAGGTAGACCTGTTGGATAGCAAAATGTCCTTGTAGACTTGGCAATCTAAACCAAGATAGCATTTTTCTTCCAAATAGTTCTCCATGCCTGTGGGACTCCCATCTGGTAACACCACTCAGAGGGGTCTAGGAGCATCTGGAACTTTATTACACCCCTAAGTTTTGGTCTCTTTTAATGTATATGCTATGTTTGTGTCACTTGAATATCTAGTTCTCAGCCCAGTGCCAAACTCTGTGCATTTTTTAAAATAGACAGATGGATGATGGAAAGAATGAATAAATAAATGGATCAGTTATAAGTGAGCCATCCATTAGCATTAACGCACCCATACATTCCCACCGTATAATGGTGTATGAGGTTGACTGCATCTGGATTTTCTGTTACTGACAGCTGAAAGCATCCTAATTAAAACATACCTCTGAGCGTTTGCTCATTTCTAGTCTCCTTATTTGGAATAACCTTGAGTTTTCAACACAGTGCCATCATCTGGAAGGGTCTAAGAACATATTTTGTGCTCCCAGACTGCTGGATGGGTAAGGGAGGGGAACAGCTCCAAGAGCAAACAGTCAGGCATCCAAGACAAACTTCAACTTCTTCCAAGCTCTGGCTTGGTAGGGAGAGAACCAGTCACTTAGAATCATAGAGACGTTGAATTTTAGAACCGGAAGGAACAGTCAATTTAATTTAACCCAATTCCTTCCTTTTACCAAGATGGAAAGTGAGGACCAAAGAGTATGAGTGACTTCTCAAGGTCACTCCGCTCTCTAAGTGTCAGTCAGGACCTGAGCTCAGGTCTCCTGAGTCTGTGATTAGCGCATTTCTCCCCAGCCTCTCACTGTCCCATCAGCCTCTGTCTTCCACACACGTCCTCACTGCCACAGGCAGAGCTGCTACCTCAACCTGAGGGACACGTGGGAGCTCATGGAAACCTGGGCAGGACTGGAAACAGGAGACACTGGTGATAACTGTTCTGGGGGTAGTGGGCTTAATGGCGGTGGCAAGAGCTTTGACAAAGTTTGGTTTAGCTGTTCAGGATTTAAACACCTACTCCTGTTTACCCACAGAAGTAATCTCCCAAGATTTTTGAAGGGTTTTCTCAGGATCTGTCAAGGTCACCCTTATCTCTCCCAGTGTTTCGCCACTCACCCAGCACACTTCCTTTTGTGTGTTATGTTGTGGTGGGGAAGGGGTTGTTGAATAGGGGAGGCTAGTATTTTTTGTTTTGTTTTGAATTGTTTTGTTCAGAAATTCTGCTTTTTCCCACGAGCTGTCTGCAAGGCTTTGAAACGAGGCCTGAGAATCACATGGAGTAATTTATTTGGGGCAGAGAAAGGAATGTGTCAGCAGCACCACATTACCTTATCTTAGAAATTAAAAGCGCGCTACTTACCTTCAACACGGTGATATTTATATTAACAAGAAAGTTGAAATGTCCAATAATAGGGCATTACATGAACTTTGTTAAATCTACAGAGTAAGAAATTATGCAACCCAAGGACTTAACAATAGTTGGAGTGGACATATCTGCTGGAATCAGTCTAGAGGGTCCCCCATGGAATTCTAGTGCAGTGCTAACATCCTTGTAGAGAGAAAGCCACAAACATATTATATTGCCTTTGGGTGCCGTTTCCTCTCACTACACTCCTGATAATCATTAAAAAGGTGAAGATGATGTATATCTATTGACATAGAAAATGTTCCTGACATATTAAGTAAAAAAAAAAAAAAGCAGATTACAAAGCAGTGTTCATAATACAATTCTAATTTTGTAAAAATATTATAAGGATAAAAATGTGGTGGATAAAAAGATAGATATCAATATTTTAACAGTGGTTACAGGTGATTTTAACTCCTGTTTATACTTTTTCTGTATCACTAAATTTTTACAATAATCTGCTATTACTTTTCATAATTAGGAAATACTATAAACGTTTGAAAAAAAATAAAGCTTTCTGTTTGTGGGTGGGCTTAGGGATTGGTTTATGAAAGGAATATTGCTGAGGGGGGTCAGTCCTTGCGTTAAGAAACTTAGGTGATCAGTGAATATTATTATCCTTTCCTATGAAGAGAGGGAAGCAGGAGGAGGGTATCCTTGGCGTAGTGCGGGGTAGAGATTCTTTTTTTAAAAAATTTAATTAATTAATTAATTTATGGCTGTGCTGGGTCTTCGTTTCTGTGCGAGGGCTTTCTCTAGTTGTGGCAAGCGGGGGCCACTCTTCATCGCGGTGCGCGGGCCTCTCACTAGCGCGGCCTCTCTTGTTGCGGAGCACAGGCTCCAGACGCGCAGGCTCAGTAGTTGTGGCTCACGGGCCCAGTTGCTCCGCGGCATGTGGGATCTTCCCCGACCAGGGCTTGAACCCGTGTCCCCTGCGTTGGCAGGCAGATTCTCAACCACTGCGCCACCAGAGAAGCCCGGGTAGAGATTCTTGAATCTGAAATTCTGGAGAGGGAGATGTACTCCTGGAGTCCCCAGTCAGAGCTTGGCATCGTTATTTCCCACCCAGAGACCATCTTAACTAGTTTTCTCACCTCTATAGTTAAACATTAGTCCTTAAATAAGGCTAGGGCCTAGCCTGGGAAGCTAACTACCCTTTATGACATTATTTCTACAGGAAAATATGCTCTAAATTCCACACCATCAATTCACATTGGAGGTTTTAGGATGCAACCATTTTCAGTTTGGAGCCATACTCACCCCTTTCCCCTTAATTCACTAATTATTTCAAAAATCCCTATTAGTTTGTAAAAGATTGCAAAGTTGTGAACAAATCCTTTGGCTTACGCTTCATTTGTTAGTCCAGCACACAGTCAAAGGGTTTTCAAGACTGAAAGGGATCTTAGAGATTGGCACCAATAACTAATTTTTGAATGAATATTACTTCTCATTGGTTGAGCTGGGTAGAGCTGCCCAGGGATCAAGCAGTTATGCTAGTGATTTATGTCTTCCTCAGAATTCCTCCTATCCTTACTATAATAGTTAATTTTATGTGCCAACTTGAGTGGGCTAAGGATGCCCAGATAACTGGTAAAATGTTATTTCTGGGTATGTCTACGAGGGTGTTTCCAAAAGAGATTAGCAGTTGATTCAGTAAACTGAGTAAAGAGATCTGCCTTCACCAATCTGTGCCGGCATTATCCAATCTGTTGAGGGCCTGAATAAAACAAAAAGGCAGAGGAAGTTTGAATTCTCTTTATTCTTGAGCTGGGACATCCATCTTCTCCTGCCTTTGGACATCTGGTCTTGGGCCTTTGGTTTTGGGGACTTGTACCTCCCCACCTACCCTCATCCCGGTTCTTAGGCCTTTGGCCTCAATCTGGGAGTCATACCATCAGCTCCCTTGATTCTCAGGCCTCTGGACTCAGACTGAATTATACCACTGGCCTTCCTGGCTGTCCAGCTTGCAGATGGTACATTGCAGCCTATCTCAGCCTCCATAATTTCGTGAGCCAATTCTCACAATAAATCTTCTCTTATATGTCTATCTATCTCTATATATCCTATTGGTTCTGTTTCTCTGGAGAACCTTGACTAATACACTCCCCTTTCCCCAATTGTTGGGAGAGGCTTTAAGGAAAAAATTCTTTGTTTTAGGCAGGTGCATTTATTTTCCCAATACATTTACAAATTCACTGAGGTCAGAGCTGGGTCTTGGAATCCTGAAGCTCCTCTAGCATTTGGGACAATTTCATGACCATCTAGAAGGTGCTTAATAAACACTTGGAAATGTTATGAGGCAGTGGAAAGAGTGCTGGATTAGGTGTGATGAAAGGTGAGTGCTGGTTTTGGATAGCTGTGTGAGTTTAGAAAAGTTATAAAAAAGAAGGAGTGGACAAGCTGATCTCAGAGGGCTTTTCCAGACCTGACAGATGAAGATTGAACAGAGAAACTCACCTCATGTCAATGGGACAAATTTCATCCTGTTTGCTAAGAGGCTTCTAGGTCATGGGAGAGGTAGAACATGTTGGCCTCTGTTAGATTTGTCAGCCGTTTCAATTATTCTGGAGGTTGGTGGCAAATAACCTTTCCTGACTTTCTAGACCTAGAGCAATGATCTTTGACCTCTTCTGGGACAAGAGTGTTTTGTGAATCAGATCAAGAATATGGTCCCTCTTCCCCTAAAGCTTTGTGTATGAATATAGGGGTTTCTAGGCTCCATGAAGCCCACCATAAATCTTCTAGAGGTCCATGCATGTAATATTAAATTAAAATCTTCTGGCTGAACTCCAAATCATCAAGTACATGATTTGGCCAAAGATGTTTAAAATCAGCTCAAGATCCAAAGTTTTGCATCTCCTTTCAGAAAACTTCAGAATCTAGAGTCATCTCTAGCTCTCGGAGGCAAATTGTTCCAGGATCTACAGAGGTCAGGAAATAGTGTTTTTTCCCTAGTTTTTAATAAGTTAAGCTCCAGGGACTTTCAGCTAAACGCCCTAGCAGAGGTCAGAGGGTCTATTATCAATCGATTGGCTTGTTCAGCCCCAAGGGAAGTAAGCCCCAGGTTTCCTCTATTCTTTGAGAGATCTGGCTTCTGCTGCTGAACTTGGACAAGCGGCTTCCCCACTGGGGGCCCAGGATCCTCATCTGGTCCAGTCGCTCTTTAAGTTCTCTTCAAGCTCCAGTGTCCTGTTATCTGTGAGTCCTTGATACCTGTGAGACACCCCTCTAAGAAGTCATGATTCTGGATCCTAACTTTGGTCCACTCCTGCTACTGAGGAGATTCCTGCCCAGAGAAGAATTTCTAGAGCACCCTGCTTGAGAAGCATTTGGCTTCCCAGAGGCCTGCAGGGGGAGGGCAGGAACAGGGCTTTCTTTTGGTTTTCTGCTCTGGGAAGAAACTTACTAAGAGCCATCTCAGAGGGCAGATGTCCACTGGCACTTTTGTATCCAAATGAAACCCTCACCCAAAGGACCAGAAAAGGCAGGCCAGCATCAGGGATTTAGCTGTGCCCTGAAGAAATAAAAATCTCTTCTCCACTCTCAGGCATTCTCCCACTTCCATGACTCACCTCCTCTCATTCCAGAAAGTCATGCAGAGGAATTAATTTATGGGTCCTGTCCAGAGGTCTTTAAGTAAACAGTGCTACCGGTCCTTTCAGCTACCCAGAGGAGCTTGATTTCAGGCCCCAGGGAGGAAGCTAATGACTTGTAGTTACTTTGCTATTGTTTTCCGAAAACAATTTGACTTCCTTTCTGATAGCTTCAGAATTCCTTCTTTACAAATTAAAGCTTTGGAGCCCAGGAAGGGCTGAGCTCACCAGCTCAGCTGCACAATGCTCCTTGCTCAGCAGCAAGATCTCCTTTCTGTGAAAAGTTCCAGAGGCTCCTGAGAGGATGGTGGGCAGGCATCTCTGGGGATGCAAGACCTGTCTGAGAATGGAAGGGACCTCTGTGTCTCTGCCTCTCTCCTGAGATCTCACCTCCATCCCAGAGCTTGCAATAGTAACAAAGGTGTATGGTGTTCAAAGAACAAATTTGTCAAGATAGTGTTATTATGACCATTTTACAGACAAGGATGTTGCAGCTCAGTAGTTTGCCCAGGATCACACAACAAGTAAGGGACAGGGTTGAGATTCCATCTCCAGCCTTCTGACTCCAAGTTACGACCTCAAAGAGGCTGTGCAGTTGCAAAGAGAGGCCATCTGTCCAGAGCTGGCAGACCGCGGTATATCATCTGAGAACTGAGCCTTCATGTTAGATCAGAATCAACATTTGAAATCCACTGGATGTGGGATTTAAGTGATATATTCCTGTCCATTCTCCTCCTCCTCCTCCTCCACATTCTCCAAAGCTGGGGCTGGGTTGGGTCTGGTGTTGAGGGAGCTATTTCCGAACCTTCCTTCTGCCAGAGAAGCTTGATGGAGGTTCTCAGCAGAGTGGCCAGTCCTTTCTTGCCATAAACTATGGTCCTCACTGGCTTTCTCTGGCGGTCTGGACCCATTACAGAGATGTTTTGACTCTTTCTTATTAGGGTGCTTGTGGGGATTTTATTTGTTTAAAAAAATTTATTTATTTATTTATTTTTGGCTGCGTTGGGTCTTCGTTGCTGCACGTGGGCTTTCTCTAGTTGCGGCGAGCAGGGGCTACTCTTCGTTGCGGTGCATGGGCTTCTCATTGCAGTGGCTTCTCTTGCTACAGAGCACGGGCTCTAGGCACACGGGCTTCAGTAGGTGTGGCACGCAGGCTCAGTAGTTGTGGCTCTTGGACTCTAGAGCACAGGCTCAGTAGTTGTGGCGCACGGGCTTAGTTGCTCCACGGCATGTGGGATCCTCCCGGACCAGGGCTTGAACCTGTGTCCCCTGCATTGGCAGGTGGATTCTTAACCACTGTGCCACCAGGGAAGTCCTGGGACTTTTATTTTTGAAGGGAAGTAGATTTTCTCACTTTTTGCTACTGTTGATTACCACTATGCCCCCAACCCCACGACTACCACCACTTTGAAGGAAAGCTGGTAACCCTCTAACCTCTTGTACTTCTTTTGTACGTATTGCTCACTTTTGCATTCATTACACTGCGTTCAGCTTATTGGTGCACTGGGCTGTCTCCCAGCCATGCGGAACATCAGGCCAGAACTTGCATCTCATTTATCTTTGTATGCTCTGTCCTCACATATAGTAGGTCCTCAGTATACCTTCGCTGAATTAATGATTAGTGAATGAATGACTCTACAGAGCAGGTGCTGTTCCTGAGACTCTGGGAGGAGGATGCTGTGAGGGAAGTACAAGTCTGCCTGGAAAAGCAGTTGTCATGTGCTCTCGGGGACAAAGAGAAGGTAACATGTGAATGGCACTTTTGGATGTGTGTAGTGCACAACCTGCGTGGCCATATCTGGTGGCCTTGCTTAAAGGTGGTCCTGATAGTTATAACTATTATAATAGTGATAACACCATGTTCCACTGTTAATCTTTTATATCTTTACAAAGTAGTCTCCCATCTATAATTTAATTTTCATCTTCAGGACACATGATTCATAGTGTGCTGTATGTTTGTATGTATCTATCTATATCTATTTATCTATCAATCTGTCTACCTCTCTCTATGTATTCTATATGTGTGAGAGAGAATATTTATTTAGCACTCAATATATGTCAAACATGATATACATCTCATTTGATCTTCATAACCAATCTATAAGTTTGGTAGATACTAGCATTATCCTTACTTTAAAAGTGAGCCAGATGTGGCTGTCAAGGAGAAAAAAAAATTGTCCTCTGTCCTTTAGGTTCAGTAATTTGGGGGCATGTGAATTAAACTCACAAAAGAGACTAAGAGCAGAAAAAGAGATTTTTTTTCATATGCATAGGGGAGCTAACAAAAGTAGTTAGCTCACTAAATGGTTAAAGTTAGAGGCTTATATGTTTAATTTAGGGAAGAGAGGGGTGGAGTAAAGACCTCTACAGGAGGAATAAATAGGTTTCTTTAGAAACGACAAATAGGTTTTTAGGAGACCAAATGGGAGATAAGAAAGTTTGTGATTAGGGACTTCCCTGGTGGCGCAGTGGTTAAGACTCTGCACTCCCAATGCAGGGGGCCTGGGTTCCATCTCTGGTCAGGGAACTAGATCCCACATGCCGCAACTAAGAGTTTGCATACCACAACTAAGGAGCCCACCAGCCGCAACTAAGACGCAGCGCAACCAAATAAATAAATAAATAAAAATAAATAAGTATTAAAAAAAAAACAACAAGAGGTTTAAAAAAAAAAAAGAAACTTTGTGATAATGTTTGTTTATGCAAGTAGAGTGGTCTTTCCATCTTCTTCATGGCCATGAAACTCCCTGATAATGTTCGTTTATGCAAGTAGGGTGGTCCTTCCATCTTCTTCATGGCCATGAAAGTCCCCTGGAGAGGGGATTTATAGTAGCCTCATTTCCCAGAAGTTGCTGCTTCTAGTCAGATAAGAAGGGAAGCTCCAAGAAGGCTTCTTTCTGTCTTTGATGAATCTCAAATGTCTTCAACTTAAAATAATCTTCATAGATTAAACCATAGATCAAACCAACTTTGAGGTTCCAAATGGGTCCCCACATGGCAAAAGAGGTCCCACGGCTGCTGAATTGAGTCGAGATCTGAACCCAAGCACTCTAACCACAAGTTTTTTTGCCCCAAGTTCTGTCTATTCTACCTTGAGTATTTAGCTGACTGAATGTGAGACTAACCTTTGGGGAAAACAAAACAAAACAAAACAGGGAATAGTCTTAATCTTCTAAATGCCTCTAATCCTCTTTAATAACTTGACCCCAGGAGCCAGAGCTGAATCTAGACACTAATTTGGGAGTAGATGTAAAACTTTTGCTCTTGAATTCGGTTTTGAATGTTATTGGCTAAATTATTAAGACAGGCTTGGGGTATTGTATCTCTATTTTACATGGAAGGAAATACCTCTACTTTGGGGTGATTTGTCTCAGGGCACTTGTGTTAATGGCATATTTGATGGAATGTTTCTTGACCTTGTATTTTAAGAGACTTGCCAATAGATCACCTAGCACCGTATCTTGGACTTGACTGAAAACACCTTTCAAAATAAAGGTGAAGCAAACCCTTTTTAGTCCTTGTGAGGCGGGTAGGTGGGGGTAGACCAAGGATGCATCATTTGTTAGAAGAGAAAGAGGTGTGCTCCGAGTATACACTGCACACTCTAGTCACTGCTTATAATTCAACCAAAATATCATAAGACTCCCAGTCTTCTTGCTTTCAAGGACTTCTGTTCAGATCTAGAGGACAAATGCCATTCTAAGATTTCCTAGAGGAAGGTCCCAATTTTTGTCATAGGACGCAATCCTTGGAACTGGTACTCACAGAGCCCCAGTGAGGCTGCATCCAGCTGTTGCCTTCATGTCCTGACTTCAGTGGGAGAGAATCAGGCTTGGCTGATACTGGATTCCCCCTCCTCCTCCTCCTCTTCTCATTTCCATGGAGGCTGCAGGCCCAAGCCCACCACAGAGTTCAATTTGCGAACCCAAAAGGTCCCATCTGCTTTAAGTCCAAGAAGAGGTATGGATGTGACTTAGACCTTTTCTTTGGGGCTAAAACTAGAGATGTGTGGAGAGTAGGTTCATAGGCCAGAGTACCAGGGGCAAGGAAGTCTGTGTTTCTTTTGCTTTCTACTTCTTGGAACAGGGTGTTCTTGCCCATTTTAGCCACTATCTGGAAAGTAAAAGTCTTAAAGGGGACAGCTTATGCTTGTGGTGTCTGAATCTCCACTGGCAGAAAAGTGTGACCTCACCCCACATACCAGGGCTCCAATTACCCATTTATACCCTCCAATGAGGCAGGGGTTGGGGGGACTCATCACTCTCACATGTAGATGCTGACAGAACTTATTTGCATGCGTTATCCTGTAGCACTAAGGGAAGTGGCTCTTTAAACATCTGGACCTCAGCGTCTTGGGAAGGAAACTCATAGAGTCAGAGATTCATTGGCTAGAAGAGACATTGAAAGGTTTGTTCACTTGCCCTCTTGTCTATAAGGAGATGCAAAAAAGATGCACTTTTCAAAATGCCACCTTTAAAAGACTCGTAGAAAAGGTGACTGTGTCTCTTCCTGGAAATCTCAGATGATGCAGGACCACCCTCACAGTCATGGTCAAAGACAATCTCTCCTGCTAGGGCTTCTTGTGCCATCTGCAGGCCTGTTTGCTCCCAGCTGGAGGGCCCTGTGCTCCCCTCTCTGACCAGATAAACGGTTTTCATGAGAATTTCCTCTACAGCCATGGGGAGAAAGTGCCTGGCCTTTAGCATCAGGCAGACCTTTTCTCCACCTATTAACTGAATAATCTTGGGCAAGTTGCTAAACTTCTCTGAGTCTGAATTTTCTTTTCTGTAGAATG
Source organism: Balaenoptera acutorostrata (assembly GCF_949987535.1). Classification (NCBI taxonomy): domain Eukaryota; kingdom Metazoa; phylum Chordata; class Mammalia; order Artiodactyla; family Balaenopteridae; genus Balaenoptera; species Balaenoptera acutorostrata. Next base: position 108,189,057 of record NC_080064.1, on the reverse strand, counting down.
GAAATAATAACATAGTATCTAACTTGCAGTGTTGTGAGGTGAGAATGCCTGGTACATAGAAGGCCTTCAGTAAATGTGCCTTTCCCTTTCCCCTTCATTACAGCACAGCAAAGACATTGCTCTATATGAATCTGTTTTCCAAATGATTTTTCCTTACATAATTTAACAGTTTATTACATCATTATGCATTGAGGACAAATACATATAGATACTGTCATTTATACTAATTGTTTTGTCTGAATAGCTCTTCTCTGCAACTAGAATGTCAGCTTCTTGTGGACAAGGAATGGTCTTGCCTCCCACTTGGCGTAGGCTGGGCCCATAGGAGTGGCCAATGAATTCTTATCCAGGAGACCCTGATGGATGGTTCAAGTGAGCTTTAGAAGGTCATCTTTCTGTCTTTTCCTCTCCAAGTACAATAATGTGAAGTGTGCCTAGCACAAAGCCTAGCATATGGTGAATGTAGAATGAAGTCCATTTTGCCATCTCACTTCTACAGCTTTCCTTACAGGTATTCTTTGACCAGATTTTGGCTTCCTCTCTAAATCCTCTGAGTTCTCCATATTTTTTAATGAGTGGAACACAGACCTTGGCACCCCTAAGACCCTTTCTTAAGCTGAACATGAGAATGAAGGGGAGGACATGACAGAACCTCCGTGCCCACCCCTGGCTCTTTGCCTACACCTTCTTTTCTGGGGCATAAGGCATCTGCTCATGGCATCCTTCTTAATATGTGGTGATAGCCAGATTCAGCCCCTTTAGACAATCACCTTGGATCTATAGCCCAAATGACAAAAGTTTCCTAACTTTTGTCAGAGGCCTTATGGTGAGGAATAAACCAGAGTTCTGAAGACCTTGCCGAAGCAGCTTAGCTTTGGGCCATAAAATACACTCTGTCCTAGATGCCATCTTGAGCAGAGTACCTGGCTGGAGGGCTGCTCGACTTCGTTGAGTTGGGATGATCTGAGTTCAAGAACTCAGTCTTCTCTCAGCACTTACTTGGACTTCCTGGATCACCTCTAGCAACCCATCCAGTTTCTTCATTGTCTTATTCTCTACCTGCTAAGCAGAGTGGAAGCATTTATTTTCTGTGCCCTGTACTTGCTCCAGGATCTTGGGTGTACCTACATCTCGGCAATTCTTCCCTTCTGGGCACTCAGAGGAAAATGGCATTCTCCCTTCATCTTCAGCCACGCCCTCAGCTGGACCGTCCTTTGACAGCTGATGATCTAGGAGTTAATACTCCACTAAAACTTCCCCACTCTCAGATTATCCTTCAACTGAGACTTACGGGTTCTTTAACTGGCCATCTCCTGGCTGAAGACAATAAGGTATTCCCAGGAACCCGCAGCCTTTTCGAGTGACTGAGATGCAAGGACAAAGCCATAGCGTGGTGAAAATCTCTGCTTTGGAGAGGAAACTGGGTATCACCAGGGCTCCCTATGTTTCACATGTTGAATTCTATCCCAGGAGTTTGCACCAGCTATGGGAAGTACAGGCAGGAGGAGGCAGGCATTGCATTGTATTGTATTGCATTGTATTGCATTGCATTGTATTGTATTGCATTGCATTGCATTGCATTGCATTGCATTGCATTGCATTGTATTGTATTGCATTGTATTGTATTTTGCAGTCACAGCCACAACACTTACCATGTACCAGACATTGTTCCAGGTGCCTTACACATCTGCATTAGTCCTCATGATGACCCTAGGAGGTAGTTATTATTATCCCTAATTTACAGTTGAGGGAACTAAGAGGCATAGAGTTTATGCTAACTTGCCCACTGTTACATAGCTGGTAAGTGGTAGAGACAGGATTCAAACCCAGACAGTCTGGCACCAGCATCTGCTCTGAAGCTACACAGGAAAAAAGGTGGGGAAACTCTGGCTAAGGAATCAAGAATCTTGAGTTTGTTTTCAGCAGGGCTGCTGTCTCCCTAGACACAGGAAATTTGGCCCCATGTTCTTTCCCCTCTTGCTGACCCCAAGCTTATTCACCCATGAAAAATATCACCCACTAAAGAAACAAAGTTTTGCAGACTGTTGGAATATTTGTGAATATATGTGAACGTGATGATGTGGAGCAAAGGAATGGATCTGGGTTCTGGTCCTGCCTCTGCCATGTACTATGTGTGACATTGACAAGTGGCCTTGAGTCTTTGGGCCTCAGTTTTCCTGGCTGTCCCAGATGATCTCTGGGGTTTTCTTCCAGCTCTCACAATCTGTGGGCTCTTGGTCATTGGTTTGTCTGATTTCAGTCCACTCGTGGTCACCTCTGTCGCTGACTTTTATCACAGTCTAACTGGGTCCATGGCTAAACATATAAGTTGAGGAGTTGAGGAAAGGAGTTGAGAATGAGGGGAGCTTGAGGGTAGAGATGCCTCACAGTTTCCAAATTTGCCCACCTGTGGCATGTGATTGAATAAGAGACAGCCTTACTTCCGTCAGCTCAGTTCCAGCTGGGAGGCCTGTATGCTTTTGTGGAAAGAGCAAAGAGGTGACTTTCGGCATTGGCTAAAACTTCTAATCCGGACTCTCCCGTTTACTAACTGGGTCACCATGATCATGTTACCATGATCACGATTTCTCTGAACCTCAGTTTCCTCAAATGTGAAATGTAGAAATGTCTACCTTGAGAACTGGACATTGGAATGATTAAGTGAAATAAAAATATTATATCTATATCTATATCCATATCTCTCTCACCCCTAGCCCAGTGCCTGGCACATAGAAAGCACTCTCTTTTCATTAGAGGAGAAGGAGAAAGTAGTCCTGGGCAGTGGAGATGCCCTCTCCCTGCCCTTTTGAGCTTTCAGGTTACCTCTGGTGTCTATTCTGGGTGTGGGTGCTTGTGATTTGTGAGCCTCAGCTCACTCGTGTGGGCATAGTAGAGGTTCCCCAAAAGACCTGCTCTGTGAATGGGCACACTTTTTTTCTGACGACAGGAAAAGGATGGGGAAGAGGGATTTCCAGGGTAGTGCCAGTTTTCCCGCTGACGCCCCAGGAAAGTGGCCCGGCAGAGGGTGAGCAGGCAAAGGCTAGGGAGGCGGTGCACCACCAGCCGGAGGGAGAGGGGGCCAGCGCGAGGACTGTGGCGACAATGACAGGGGCAGGGCAGAGGGGGAGGAGGAGGAGGGCTCGGTCTCCTTCTGGGGAGAACGCGGTGAGGAGAGGCTGCAAGGAGGTAGAGGGGAGAAAACTTTTTAAATGAGCAAAGATTCTAGGAGCACAAGAGAGAGAGGGGAGGGAGGGATCTCGAGGGGGAAGGGGGAGGAGAGAGAAAGAGTAGGAAGAAGTGGGCGGAGGGAGGGTGACAGCGATTAAAAAGAGGGTGGGAGAGGAACGACCGACAGGCTGGAGAGCAAGGAAGAGTGGGCAGCGGGGGAGAGGCGGCCAGAGAACCAAGAAGCCAACTGGAATTCCAGACAGGAGGAAAAGAGGAAGGTAAGGGGAAACTTGAATTTTAAGAGATAAAACTACCAGTTGATGGGAGAGAGGCAGAGAGAGAGCCTTGAATCTCCAGCCTTGTTGCTGGATCACAGCAAAGCTCTCTCTCTGCACCTGTGGGTTTCCTCCCTACCCCTCTCACCAGTCCCTGTGATGGTGAGCTTTGGATATATTAAAGAGAACAGCTTATGAAGCAGCAGATAAATCACTTACTCGATTTAGAAGGAGCTGTAGAAATGCAAGTGGAGGGCCTTTGCCGTCCATCTACCTCTCACAGATGCGCCGTGCTCTAGGGGCATCTTACAAGCAGGACACCAGGTCATTTCCAGGCACTTTTGTGAAGATTGGAATTGGCCCTTTAAAAACCCAAGCCATCGCTGTTTTACCATGCTTCCTCTAGGCTTGGAATTCTTTTTGAAATGCTTTCCACAGCATCTAGGAAAGTGTTTTGATTTTTTTCCCCCTAGGGCATGTTGGATGGTTTAAAAATATTCCCTGCTTAGTTTCCTGCGGAGTATCATGTCCCCGTTGTCCATTGTGAGCAATCTGGTCACTTGCTGTTGGAGGAAAGAGGCTGGTGAGACCCGGAGAGGAAGCCGGGGAGAGGTGCCCACCGGAAGGTCTCCTTTCCTCCTGGGCGCAGGGCAGGAAGGTTCCTGACAGCCCCTTGATCTCCCTTCCAAGCATGTGGTAAAGGAGCCCGGACTCAGGGCCCAAGAAACCTGGGCTCTGGTGCACTGAGGGGCTGTGTGACCTTGGGCCAGACAGTTTCCCCTTCTGGGCCTCAGTTTCCTCATCTATAAAATGAAAGGTTTGAAGTAGCAGGATCCCTCTGGTTCCCTTCAGCAGTAACACTGTCCAAGGCTGAGATTCCTTAGCTCACATGCACCTCAGAACCACTACAAAAGGGAAGGCTGACACAGGATTTTACATCCTTACTGTGCCTTTGTTCAGGTTTTCCTTCGTCCCCCCTCTCCGTATCCTGTCGTGATGGAGGAGTCCCTGCTTCTGAGGGACTCAGCATCTCACTGGGCTGCCTCCTGAGCACAGCTCTGGCACACCGGCTCCGACTGGCCTAAGAGAAGGAAGGGCAGTGTGAGGGGCACTGGGCAGGGAGTCGGGAGGCCTGGGAGGAAGCCAGTGACACCGAACAGAGAAGAGACCAAGGCCACCCCCATTTGCCTGGGGTGGCTGGGGACCCAAGCTGGTCTTTAGAAGCATCCTAGCCTAACTCTCACATCATCAGGCCAAGTGGTCTCCATCTCCTCCACCCACTAACCCTGGAGTCACAGCCCAGCCCAGACCCTGTTCTCGCGGGACAGCTCTCTCCACCCTCCGGCCAGGTTCCCCGCGGTGGCGTTGCTGTCCGGAACCTTCTCCCCTCGCTGACCCTCCAAGCCTTTTCCTCACTCAGCAGCTGTAGAGCAGCTCCAGTGACCACTGGGCATATGGCAGGCAGTACCGGGACGTGTGTTTCCCGGCTTCCAAACTGGCACCCTCAGCGCATCCCCTCCCCCAGACTCGTGAAGTTCAGAGCGCCATGGCAGTAACACAGCTGTGTTGCCCAGCTTGGCTGCTGGCTTGGAACCCCAGAGATGTTCTTGCTGGACTGTTGAGACTGGCTATTGTTCTTGTCTCCTAACTGCCTCGCTCCTGTCCCCCTGCCAGGTACTGGTCTAAAGTCCTAGGCCATTAGAGCTGGAAGAGGTCTCCTAGATTGCCAGTCAACTTCTTCTTTGACAAATAAGGAAAACAAGGCCCAGAAAAGGCAAGTGACTTGCTGGAGACGACACAGTGAGTCAGGGCCAGTTCAGCTGGGAGAACATCCCGCTCTGTTCACTCACAGCTAGCGCTCTTCTGCCTTCCGTCCTTGGCTGTGTTTTCTGAGCCTCCATTTCTCCCCAAACCTCCCTGCTTCTTGCATGGCAGCATCTCTATAATCCTGCTTCCTGGCAGTGACACCACCTGCCCACCTGCTCGTCCTCATCTCTGCCGGCTGGTGGGGGGCACATGCAGCAGAGGGTTCTGGGCTCTCGCAGTCACCCGGGCTACCACAGGGCAGCCTGGACTCTTGGGTCCTGGCTGATCCCCCCTCTGGGCCCAGCCAGTTAACACAGGGCAGGGAGCCTGTCTGTGTGGATCAGTCAGGACAGGAATTAGAAGACCTGCAGTCCTCAGGGCCAGGGAGACCCAAGGCCCAGGCTCTGCCTTCTGTCCCAGGAAAGATCTCCCCCACAGGGGAGTCCAGCAACTCTCTGTTTGAACTGGCTCCTCTCTGGGCTCCAGGATTGAACTGACTGAAGGGGAGAGATGCCCACTTTCCCAGGAAAGCTTCAGTTCTCCTAGGAAGGAAGGTGACTTCCTTTCTACAGTCAGAAGCTGCTGGCTCCTGGCAAATGACAGCTTGATGCCACTTTGTGAATCAATTGTTTCTGACATGTTAGCAAATCATGGGGAAGAAAAATTCAGCCTTCAATAATCCACCCCCCTTCATAAGGAAAGGGAGTCAGGAGGTCTCAGAATCAGAGCTATTGAAATAACACAGAAGGATCTTAGAGTTTATCTGATTCAGGGGTAAGGCAGAAGGGAGGGCCTAGGCGTTTGGAATCACATTTGGGTTAGAATTTCAGCTGTGTAAACCTTGGGAAAATTATTTAATGTCTCCGATCCTCAGTTTCTTCATCTGTCAAAGAGGTTAATAATAAATAATTTCCTTGTAAGGTTTTTCTGAAGATTAAATAAAATAATGTATTTTAAATGGCTACCACATAGTAAGTGCTCAATGAACAACAGAACAATAGAGTGGAATCCAGGTCACCTGGTGCTCAGTCCAAGTCTCTTTGAATTGAGTCTCATTTGATGCAAAGGCCTTTCCACAGTGAAGGCTCACCATGACATGAAATCCTGAGAAGGTACTGCTTGGTTTTTATGACCACAGATTTTTTTTCTGGGTTGACTTTTGCTGACCTCTAAGTTGGGAGTCAGAATATCTGGATTTGCCTCTTGGCTTTGCCACTAATTTGCCATACTATCGCAACCGGGCAAGTCACAAACTCCCCAGATGTTCTAACTTAGAGCTGGAAAGGCCTTAGCAACCATCCAGCTCAACCACTTAGTTTTACCCATGAGTGAACTCAGGCTCAGGGAGGGGGAATGTCTTGACTAGAGTCACAAAGAAATAGCTGGAACCAGAAAGAGCCTCTCTTCTAAGGCTCTTGTCCACAGAGGACTTCGAGAATCTTAATCCAACCTGGCATCTTCATGATTCAGGACTTCGGGAGAGGGCAGGTGTGTTTAGGGGTCAGGATGCCTCTTTGCCTCAGATCACAGAGTAGACAACCTCCTATTTCTCTTTCAAATAGAACTGAGCCAGCTTCAAACCTACACAGGTGGACATGCCTTTGGATTGGTGATCAGATTCCAAAGTGATGCAGCTCCTCAGAAGGAGGGAATTATATGAAGCACATATTTTATAGTATGGACTCATGTGGAGTCCATCTCCAGGCCCCAAAGCTCGAGTTAAAGAAAAGTTCGGGGGCAGGCTCGACCAATTACGAGAACACGAGGGGCCTGATTGGAGTGGGACTCTATACCTCCCTTCCTCTCCACCCCGCCTCTCTTCTTTCCACCTAGTGAAATAACTGATTTAGAGTTAATATCCTTCCCATTGCCCGTGTTTTCCCCACCTCTGATAGTCACCCTCCCCCACTTGGTGGCACATAGGGCGTCCTTGCTGTGTCCCTCTAACCGGCCTGCTGCATGTCAAATGCTGCATCAAGTTGACTAGTTGGGTCATGTTTGAGAGGAGTTTTTACTGGAAATGGCAGAAAAGAAAACAAGGAACTAACATTATTGAGTGTCTACTATGTGCCAATTACTGTTCTAGATGTTTCCACTTATTCACACATTGTTTAATCCCCATGAGTAAACATTCCCCTTTTTTCAGATGAAGAGGAAACTGAGAGGTTATGTTACTTGCCTGAGGTCACACAACTAGAGGGTGATGGAAGCAAGGTTCGAATCCCACTCTTCCTAGGAACCACGAGTCCCACCACCTAACTCTTTCTGTTCCCATTGCTCTTGTTACGACCTGACATCAATGGAACACCAGAGCCTGCTGTTTGGCCAGCCAAGAACCCGGCAGTCGACACTGCCGCAGCCAAGAACACTTACTGGCTAAAAAAGGAAATAACTTTCTATATGTGAATTCTGGCCAAATGGTGGCAGATGCTGAAGAATCTGGGAATCCTGACCACTCTGGGCTGAGGGCCTCCACGTGGTCATCAATTCTAGGAACAGCTTATGCAAGGGATGGTCAGTCAACAAGCCAGAGGCTAAAAGGAAAAACCCTGGGCCTCTTACGGGAAAAGATCTGCTTGGGGAGTTAAGACACTGGAGCTCTGGTCACAGGTTTGTCACCAGCTGTCAGTCCTATCAGTCCTAGGGCCTCTTTGCTTTCCTTTCCCTTTGAGAGACACAGAGAGAAAGGCAGGAGCCAGGCAGACCAGGTTCAAGTCCCTGATGCAGCATTTGCTACTTGTGTGACTCCGTACATATTACTTAAATTCTGAGTCTCAGTTTTCTCGGCTGTAAAATGGAATAATACTGCTTTCCTGGCAGGGCTGAAGTAATGGTTAGAAAGTAATGTTAATGTCATGTAAGGGTTAGAAAGTATAGTTGTAAAATGCTTCACACATGGAAAACACTCAGTGATATCTGTTATTATGATTACTTAACTTCCCCGGACCCTTGTCTTCATCTTGTATAGAAATAAGGGGTTGAGTTCGATTGATCCCTAGATTCCTTTTAGCTCTACTGTACTATGAACCAATGACAAGATGTTGGAAATAATAAAGCATTTCATAAATATAATTTTCATTAATAACAGCATAGGTATTAATCAACCCCTTCCAGTAATTAATAAAGACCTCCTGATATTTCATTGTATTTGAATATCTCCATTTGCCAGCCCCTCCCATCCATTCCTTGTAAATATGTCTTCTTCTAACTTTTTAAGAAGAAAATTACTTATCCTAGCATAATTCTCTTTCTCTACTTTGCCTTCTCCCTTCTACCTCCTTGGCTTTGAAACAACTGTCGGCCAGCAGGATCTCTGAGTAGACCACTCTCTCCTTGCCAGAATCAAATAATTAAATTTAAAGAGTAGTTAATTATCTGCCCTTGGCTGGAGGAGCAGGAAAACTAAAGTGATAGTTAATCTCGTCCATCTGTCTCTTTTTCCCTCTCTCTCATCTCTAGCTCCCTCTCCCCTCTCTAGTGGTCAAGGTTCAGGGGTGCAGGCCCCCTCTGGACTTCTCATTCTGAGAAAGTTCCCCACACTGCCCAACTCAATGGCTGTAGGTATATCATACATCTATCTGGTTGAAGTAGCTACCCCAAACCTAAATCAGGAAAAGAAAGAAAATTCTAAATGTAAGAATTACCCTTAACCATGCACAAATCAACTCCCTATTCTAATAGTTATCTCACAAATATCCCTGTGGCAGTTATCTCATGTAAAAGAGGCCAGACTTTGGTGAGTAAGGATTTTCAAAGAAAGGAACTTAAGGCGATTTAGATAGAATCTAGTACAGTTCTTAAGGCAGGGCCGTCACTGTCAGGAAAGACAACAGCTGGCTTTGATGCCAACTTCACCGCTTACTAGCAAGTCATCCTCAAGAGATTTTGCTCAAGACACCCTCTCTGAGCCTTGTAAGAAGGGGACGGGGCCAGTCCCTAGTTCCTCCAATTATTGTGAGAATCAAATGAGAATATATATATCAAGAAACTTGCAGAGTGTCTGGCACGTAGAAGGGTCTCAATAAGTGTTAGGTTTTCTTATAATTATTATTATCACCTAGATTCAAATTCTCTTTTTGTGTAACTCTGGGTAAACTAGCAAATGAAGCTGAGAATCTCGAAGGATAATAAAGATTAATGAGGTAGCTGAGGCTCAAGACCACTCTCTCTCATGTAATCCTCCCTACATATCCATTTTAGGGAGAAACTACTAGCGTGAGGGAAAATTAGAAAAATGTACATTAATGAATAAGCTCCAAAAGAGTTCCGAGATGATGGCTATAGTTGGCACTTCACTTTATAAAGCCACCTTTGATGTCTGGTGTAGCATTGGGGTTCATAAACACTTTCTGAACTGAGCTGCACTGACATGATACTGTGTCTAAGGCATCCTTTAAGTGAGGCCCTTTAGGTCCTTTCACAACAGAATTCTGTTCATTGGGAAGCAAGTCAACCCTGCCCTTGCCGCATTCCACTGTATGGTGAGAGGAATTATAGCACGGGCCCAGGGGATTGTTGTTATTACTGTGAATAACAATCTTTATTGAGAACCAGAGGTCTGTTAGATACTATCCAGTACATGTGTCATTGTCCAGAATTAGACTCAGCCTCTGCAGAGTGGTCTTAAAATCTAATGTTGACAAACTTGGGTGAGTTTCCCAGTGATCTGTGGGGGAGGCAGAGAAGGAACAGCCCATGGTGACCAAGTCTCTGCTCTAGACCTGTTCAGCCCTGCTCAGCCAAGTGGAGGACTCTCTCATGGGCAGAAGGACCACTCAGTGGCTTTTCTCTCCCTGGTGTCCTGGTCACCATAGTCATTGCGCAGGTGTCCCTAGGCCAGCTTCCCAGGGAGGTGCCTCTAGTGGCATTAGGTGTTTTGAGTGACCTGAATGTTGTCATTCATCCACTGTTGTTTCTAAAAAGTACACGAATCAACCTATCAGGTGCAGGGCACGATATTAAGCAATAAGGGGGAAGAGAGGGTAGGGCGATTTCAGGGGGAGGATCCAGTGATGAATGGTTATGGGGCTTGTCTTCAAGGACTCAGGGTTGAGTTGGAGAGATAATACACAGTCAGCAGAGCAAATAAGTCTCCTTAGGTGTGTGAAATCCCGATGGTTTTACAATTTAACCCAAGGCCCAGCTGCTGACTTGGGGGGACACAGAAATTGTTGTCAAATAGTATATTGTAAGGGCTGTTATATTTGGTTTCAGAGGACAGAACTAGAATCAACAGAAGGAAGAGAATTTTCAAGGCCTCCCCATGGTAGCTTCTTGCTCACTCGCAACATGCCTTCTTGGGCAGGAGAGACAGGGGTGCAGTTTCAGCTGTGTGCTGGGTGACGCACCTGTCACCTGCAGCCTGCCTAGCTTACGCTGCAGCCATTAGTAAAGGACTGCAACGAGCAGGGTGACTACCGAGCGCGGTGCCTTACGTCCCCACCTCATTTGGGGGCTTTGTCAGAGGTAATGCAATCTTACTGCTAGACCAAACATTTTTTTTTCAATCATTAAGAAAGCATTTATGGGCTTCCCTGGTGGCGCAGTGGTTGAGAATCTGCCTGCCAATGCAGGGGACACGGGTTCGAGCCCTGGTCTGGGAAGATCCCACATGCCGTGGAGCAACTAGGCCCGTGAGCCACAGTTACTGAGCCTGCGCGTCTGGAGCCTGTGCTCCGCAACAAGAGAGGCCGCGATACTGAGAGGCCCGCGCACCATGATGAAGAGTGGCCCCCGCTCGCCGCAACTAGAGAAAAGCCCTCACACAGAAACGAAGACCCAACACAGCCAAAAATAAATAAATAAATAAATAAATAAATTTAAAAAAAAGAAAGCATTTATTATGCACCTAATGAGAAAACCTAATGCAATAAGAATACAAAGCAGAAGACAGGCTTTTGACTTTGAGAAGTCTACTACCCATCTGAGGGAAAAAGCTGTTAAATCCTTGAGGGCAGGAGTCATGCCTGATCTGTTTATTAATCCAACAGATATCATTGCGTGCCTAGTATTTGCCAGGCCTGGGACCCGTGAAGTATTATTTCAGTACCCAGAACAGTAGTAGACACATAGTAGGGACTCAGAAAAAATACTTGCGGGTTGGCTGATAGACAAGAAGCTTTTGGAGAACAAGTGTAAGGCAGCATATAACCCAGTGTGGGAATGTATCCTGCCTGCTGGATGGTAATTTAGCATCTTCAGAGTTCAGGAGACATCAAAGAGGGATGAGAGCAATTTGAGAAGACGTCTCCATTTCCACCTAGATCTGTGGGGTCAGAAGAAGAGGTGCTGGCTATGAGTTCATGTGAATTTGGGTTGCTCTAAATTGGTTTTCTTTAAAAACATTGGCTGCCTAGGGCGGCAACAGTGCCAACATAAGGAGGGGCACTGGATTGGGAACGTAGACCCTGAATTTTATTTCTAGCCATATAATACATGCAGTAAAGGAATAAAATGATTCATGCTCACTATGCACAAAAATCTTCCTTTGGCCCTTTCCCTCTGATCCAAGTGTAATGTTACTATTACCAAACACATTCCCTAATGACTTCTCCAAAATTTTTGCTTTATCCCAGGACATGACACATTGAAAGAGGATGTGGACGGTCTTGGAATAAAGAACGTTCAGAGTTGGGATGTTCTTGTCCAGGTTCTAGGGACCATCTCTCTTTTCCTTGGGGACTTCAGAGCTTGCATCACTTGCAAAGGATTGTAGAATTCAATTACCCAGGGCTCTATGGAGGGCCCAGGCCCCACCCTGAACCGGAGTCAACCTGCCTTACATTCCCATAGCCCCCTGTGTCTCCCTAATGTTAACACACATCGTGCTTTATTGCAATTGTGTGTTTGTTCTCTCTCTTTAATTAAGGGAAATAAAGGCAGTTAAGCTCAGTAAAGGCAGGGACTCCTTGCTTGTCTTTTTAACTGCTGCATCTTCAGTGCCATCATCACTGCGTGATACCTGGTAACTGGTAACCATTCAACAAACTTATTAAATGAATGAACGAAAGGGAAGGACATCATAGGCAGAGGGAACATGAGGAGCCAAGATAAAGAGGTGAGAAATCGTGGGCCGTGAACACACGTGTGGGGAGTTGTGTAGCTTAAGTGCTGAGTATGTGAGGGGAACAGCGGAAATAGATGGGATGACGCTGTGCTGTGGAGGGTCTCAAGTGCAAGTTAAATAGTTTGGACTTTATAAGGAGTAGGAAGCCAGTGAAGGTCACAGATAAAGCAGTGGGGTATACTACCATTTTTATTTGACAGAACTTATTCATGGCATGGGCAGCTGCCTTTGCCCCTCCTAACACACTTCCTGCCAAGAAATGGATAATAATCTACAAAGCGTTTTATGTGCTGCACACCCAGAAAACTCAATGAGTGTCTAATCTACAAGTTTCTTTGGCTGAGGTTGTCGGGGGTCCAAAGGGACCCAGAGGTGTTGGGAAACTGACTTCAGCCGGGGACCTTTCATATTATAAGCTGAGCAGCTGGTACATGATAGCAATGTTAAGTTTCTCTGACCTTGTTTGAGTCATCCAGGATGTCACAAACGAGAGGTTTTTCACCCTATATATTGCTGCCAGGGCCCACGGGGTCTGCCCTAGCCCACACCTCCCCAGCTGGTTAGTTTCTCTTGTTCTCTCCCGATGAGGCATCCTAAGACTGTCTTTCTCATATTCTGCGATGTTCCTTTCTTGTACCTGTGTTTTACTTCTTCCAGGTGGGACTCCTTGGACTACAAGTGAGACAGTCAGCAGGCAAGCCTCTTGGCAGAACTAGACCAAAGCATCACATTCTTTGCCTTGAGCTATTTTTATATTTCCTTGGGGACTTGCAAGGAATGAGTGACAGAGTCAGAAGATCAAGGGAAAAATCTTCAGGGATTGAGGAGAGTTTGGAAAACTTGCCCCAAATCCTGGAAGAATATAACATTTGTTTCTCTCTTTCTTTTTGATTGCCATTTCTCTTTCCCTTGGCTTTCTCCCCTTCTTCTCTTCCATCTGTTTCTCTCTTCTTGGTAATGCACATCTCTCTACCTTCCACTTTCTCCTATTCTTGTCCTTCCCCACCACTTTCCTTGCTAGTAATGGCTGCCTTTTATTCAGTTCTTATATTCTGAGCACTGTGCTAAGTGCTTTTTACATATCACCTCATAATACTCTATGAGCTAAATAATAGTATATCCATTTCGCAGGTGAGGAAATTGAGACACAGATCCAGTAACTTCTCCAAGCTCAGCAGATATTCACAGGGATTTGAACTCCATTTAGCTAACCCCCAAATTGACTTCCCTTAACTGTTACAGGGTCTCTTTTTTCCCATTTCCAACTCCCCCTTGTCTTTTCCCACTTTTTGCTCCTCCTCTCTCCCCTTCTCTCCCTCCCTTCTCTCTGACACTCGCCACATCCTGGCCTTCACATGTGTGCTGATGACCCTGAAGGTGCTGAACACTGTACACGTGCCCAGAAGGGATCACAGACCATTCAGACTCTTATCTAATCAGCCATTTTCCCTTTGGACTAACGCTCCACAATTTTCCACTTTTGGAGGCGATGGAGGGGGCCCTTCATCATGTGAGGAAAAGGGCAAATGTCTGATCACAAACCAGAGGAAAGGGCTCAAGACTTGGAAGGGTCTTTGATATGGAAGGGAACAGAGATAAAGCCCTTTCCGCTTGCTCACGGACTCTCTCATTCCCAGGGACTCTGTGTACTCTCAGGGTTGGGGAGTGGAGGGCTGGGAGAAGACAGAGCCTGGAGGCTGGTCTCTGTCAAGGTATCAACTCAGAAGCCAAAGCCTGGACCGTGAAATATGGAACCTCGCCCTGTCCCTCCTCAAATGCATGCGGATAGGAACCGGGATAGGATAGGAATCAGGGGCACACTGGCAGCAAAGATGTGAGGGTTAAAGTTTGAACTTGACAACCTCTAAGGTCCCATCAGAATCCGAGGTTTTAAGATTCCAAGAAGAGAAGATTTACCTTCAATTCTACCCCGCCCCCCCTTGTTTTTGGTCATTCTGTTGATTAGGACTGGTTGATTAAAGGCTTAAGCCATAAGGACATTTATTGTTCATCAAGTAAGAATTCTGGAGGTAGAAGATTCAAGAGTTGATTCAGAAGCCTCAGGGCACTGGTTGGCATTTCTGAGATTCTCTGGGAAGCTTCAGGCATCTTGACTCACACAAAGTGTCCACAGGCAGGAAGTTGTGGGGGTGAAGAGGACTTCAAGTGAGGCTCTATTTACTGGGGGATGGAAAAACATTTTCTAGAGCACTCCTTCCACATCAGACTCTCCCCACACCTCACAGACCAGAACTAACTGCAGTGGAGGCTGAGAAAGTGATAGCTGGCCTTCTCACCCTGCTTATGGGACACGGCAAGGAACAGGGCATTGGTTTGCCACCGGGTAGAAAACACCAGTGCCTGCCACCCCCTCCTTCATTCACTCAACTAAGATCTACTAAGTACCCACTCTGGGCCCGGTGATGATGGTACAGAGGACAAGAGAATTCCTGTTCTCAAGGAGCTCCTACTGGAAGAACACAGACAGGCAGAGGATCACAAAACAAGATGGCAAGTGCTAGCAGAGGACTGAGTGTCCCCAGGGCCACCACAGAGCTGAAGATTCTCAGCTTGAGGAAGCAGGGAGGGCTGGGAAAGCAATGACTGGGTTAAGTTCTGAAGGGTAAATAGGATTCAGCTAGGCGTGAGGGAGCATGTAGGAGGTGGTTGAGAGGAGAGCATTTGGGAACCTTCCAGGACTTGGCATGCTGGACACGACAAAGGTAACTGAAGGGGATAGGCAGGAAATGAGGCTGAAGAAGCATGCCAGGACCTGATGAAGGAAGGTTCTGTGTGGGACTTAAAGGTTTGGGGCATTTATTCTGGATGTGTGGGTGAGCAGGTCTGTGTGTGGGTACCTTCTGTCTGCAGAAAGACAAGCTGAGCTGTACAGCTGGAATGGCTGCACTGCAGTGAAGTGTAGATCAACACTGCCAGCTGCTAACCAGCTGGGGGAACCTGTGAAACCTTTGAATGTTTTTGTTTGCCACCTCCCGATAGAGTTGGCCCATGCTGGATGGCTCTGATTGTTATTGAAATAGAAATAGAAAGAGAAAATGCTTCCTAAGGGGCCAAATTTGCCTCTCCCACCTTCACCTTTTTCTCTTCCACCTAGTTCTGGCCTCTGGAGTCAGAAAAAATATATATATATATTTTCCACCTGACAGCAGCTCAAACATATGGAACACGTGAATTATGATTTTCAGCATATCACATACCTCATCTCATTTAACCCTCAAAATCCTCTGGTGTAGCTATTCCCATTTTACAGACAAGGAAACAGACTCAGTGAGGTAAATGTCCAGAGTCACATTTGCAGGCTCCTGTCCTGTGTCCTTTCCACTACTCCAGTGTTTCTCGGGTGAGGTCCTTGGACTGCCTACATCAGAATAACCTAGGCTACTTGCTGCAAATCCAGATTCCTGGGGGCCATCCCAGACCTCCTGGAGTAGAATCTCTGGAGGTAACAGCACAGAACCCACATTATAACACACAGCTCAGGTGATTTCTAGATCCATTAAAGCGTGGGAATCATGCTCTAATCTTGCTATCATGACTACTTTGAGTGTTCTCTTTCATTTTTGCTGGGGGTGGGGGAGGAGGAAGAGAGCTTTTTAGGTGAATCTGACTTCTAAACTGCGCTCTCTTAAGGAACGCATCGGTATGGGTCAGTGGAATCACAGAGCATGATTGGACCTTCCAGATGTTTGCAGAAAGCATCCCTCTGTTTTTCTCTCTGTCCCATTTGCAGGAGTCTTGGCGTCTGTCTTCTGCTGAGCCACGATGGGTGACTGGAGCTTCCTGGGAGAGTTCCTGGAGGAAGCACACAAGCATTCCACGGTGATTGGTAAGGTCTGGCTCACCGTCCTCTTCATATTCCGCATGCTGGTGCTGGGCACGGCTGCCGAGTCCTCCTGGGGGGACGAGCAGGCTGATTTCCAGTGCGATACGATTCAGCCCGGTTGCGAGAACGTCTGCTATGACCAAGCCTTCCCTATCTCCCACATTCGCTACTGGGTGCTGCAGATCATCTTCGTCTCCACACCGTCTCTAGTGTACTTGGGCCACGCCGTGCACACGGTGCGCATGCAGGAGAAGCGGAAGCTACGGGAGGGCGAGAGGGCCAAAGAGGTTCGGGGCGCTGCCTCTTACGAGTACCCAGTGGCCGAGAAGACGGAGCTGTCCTGCTGGGAAGAAGTGAACGGAAGGATTCCCCTCCGGGGCAGTCTGCTCAACACTTATGTCTGCAGCATCCTGATCCGCACCACCATGGAGGTGGCCTTCATTGTGGGCCAGTACCTCCTCTACGGCATCTTCCTGGACACGCTGCATGTCTGCCGCAGGAGTCCCTGCCCCCATCCTGTCAACTGTTATGTGTCCCGGCCCACGGAGAAGAATGTCTTCATTGTCTTTATGCTGGCTGTGGCCGGACTGTCCCTTTTCCTCAGCCTTGTTGAACTCTACCACCTGGGCTGGAAAAAGATCAGACAGCGATTTGTCAAGTCACAGCAGGGCATGGCTGAGTGCCAGCTTCCTGGTCCCTCTGCCCGCATAGTCCAGAGCTGCACACCACCCCCTGACTTCAATCAGTGCCTGGAGAATGGCCCCGGGGGGAAATTCTTCAATCCATTCAGTAACAAGATGGCCTCTCAGCAGAACACAGATAACCTGGCCACTGAGCAAGTGCGAGGCCAGGAGCAGATTCCTGGAGACGGTTTCATTCATATCCGTTATGCCCAGAAGCCTGAGGTACCCAATGAAGGCTCCCCAGGTCACCGCCTCCCCCATGGCTATCAGAGTGACAAGCGCCGTCTCAGCAAGGCCAGCAGCAAGGCCAGGTCAGATGACCTATCAGTGTGACCCACCAGTGTGGTGGAACCAGGACCAGGTGGGAACAAAGGAGGCTCAGAGAGAGAAGGTGTGTCCCTTCTGACCCCATCTCTCTCGTTCTCATCACTGATCTACTCAGTTTGGGCCCTGGATCTCAATGGCATTGCTCATTTTTTCCAGAAGCTATGACCAGGTCTTTGTGGGTGGAGTAAGAGACATGGCTACCTACCCAGGCTCCGCCACCCTCCACTCAGAATCCTCAGTGAAGCCTTTCATATTATTCAGTGAATGGGATAGAGGAAGGGACGGGGGCCATGGCAAATCTGACCTGGGAGGGACAGCCAGAGGGATAGGATGACTGTCTGCATACCAGCCACATACCAGATGGATTCTCTAAGCCCCTCTGGCGTCCTTGACCCGATCACCCTTCCTCCTGCAAGGAAGAGCCCAAAGTTCCCGGCCAGCAACAAGCATGAATCAAGGAACTTGCATTAGATGTGCTCTTGAATCTGTTGTCTCCTTGGACCGTACCTTGGGGTGGTGGTCAGGTCACCATGGGATGCCCTTGGTTGCCCCTCCCTCTACCCAGTCTTACTTAAAAAGAGGTCGTTAGAACTCGACCAGCAGCCTCAACTTTACAAGTGCCTTGGTATGCACCTCTGGCAAATGTCTCACCTTGGTGATGTTGCAGCCTTTCCTTCTGCCAGGGTGTACAGCCAGCCCGGGGAGGGGGGTGAAAAGCTCTCCTCGGGAGTCACTGTGCACACTGACTCCACTGGCTTTCCTGCCACCACATATCAACCTGCAGCTCTTTTACAGTTCAACCTGATGGTAGAAACCATCACTTTCAGTCCTCCCTTGGCGGTCCATCCAGTGCTCCCCTAAAAACCTTATTGACCAGAATGCCCAAGAAGCCATCATCCTCTCTCACATTCTGACCAGATCACCAGCCATGGAGGCCAGTGGAATTTCCCCAGGTCTTATTAAAACAAAGAGGGGATTGTGCTTCTCAGATTCCCCTTGGGGAAAAAAAAATAATTCTGCTGTGAAGATAAAAATGAAAAAGGAGAGAAAATACTGGAAAACGATTTTCCCCTCCTGTTTGCTTCCCTTGCTGACTGCCAACTTAGAGTGCCAAGAGGAGGTGTGATGACAACTATGGAGGCCCCCATATCTCTCTTTCCCTGGAGGATTTAGCAGGGGCATGAAAGCAGAAAGGGAATCTCCAGCTCTCTTGGCAGGGCCCTTGTTTAAGAGCACAGAGATGCCTGTATCTCCCCAGTGCTCCTAAAGAGACTGCCAAAAAAGCAGTGGGGACTACAGAAAAGCCCTGCCTTCCCAGGGACTGGCCAGGTTTCTCTCTTCAGTCCATCTGTAATAGGTGGTTGCCATTTTGGATGAAGGTAAAGGATGCTCAGAAGTGGATGCTGAAACTTATAGGGAGACAGTTACTTTTTAAGATGCATGTGTGTGTTTGTGTGTGTATGTATATGCTGATAAGGTGGGTGAAGGGGAGGGAAGTCCTGAAGTAAGGAAAGCATGCCTTAGAGACACTTGTGTCTTCCTGCCCTTTCCTCCAGATGCCTGGCAGAGGGGCTGAGCCTCACTGTTTTCAGTGTCATTAACCTAAATAGATAGGCCTGAGAGGTTGGGACAGAGGAGGCTGAAGCCTCAGAAGGAGGCTCAGCCTCTGCCCCACCTGCCCACCTCTGGGCCCCTCTGCTGATACTTGGTTGTTATTGGTGGGTGGAGAGAAGGATGAGGGTAGAGGGGTGGAGGAAGCTGACTGGGATGCCATTTAGGGAAGAATGACTGGTCATCCCAGATCCCTGGAGGGGACACCTTTTAATCTATTCTCTGGCACTGGCATTAAGACTCTCCAAAACAAAGCAAAAAAGACTGTCTTTCCTTCCATCTCTGAA
Organism: Balaenoptera acutorostrata; assembly: GCF_949987535.1. Taxonomy (NCBI): domain Eukaryota; kingdom Metazoa; phylum Chordata; class Mammalia; order Artiodactyla; family Balaenopteridae; genus Balaenoptera; species Balaenoptera acutorostrata. The sequence goes on along the minus strand of NC_080064.1, from coordinate 108,169,990 downwards.
GTGTGTTTGTTTTGTGAAATCAGTGTTCCTGGATTAGAAATTCTGTGAGATCAGTCCTGATGATGGGGCTTTCAGGAAGGAAAAAGGAAATAATATGTGTAGTTTGTCCTAATAAAGTCTGGCTCTACATTTATCTCTCCTTTGTGTCCCTCTCATGCTGTGACTACAAGAGAAGGATGGCAGACTTGGTGGGGGAGGGGAGCACTTGGAGCCAGTCATCAGTCAATCAGTATTGCAAAGAGATTTGGAATCACACATGCCAGCGTGAAAATCCCAGCTGCTGATTTACAGCTGGACTCCAGCAAGCTACTTAATCTCTGAAGCTTGGTTTTCTCATCTGTAAACTGAACCTAGTAATAGCTACCTCATAGGTTGTTAAATGAGATACTATTTATAAAGAGTACAGCAGAGTGCCTGGGAAATAATAGTCTGTCATTAAATGGTTATTATTATTATTATCTTCATTATTTTTGTTGCTATGTTGAATACATAGTATTTGAAAACCTGGGATGTTGAGGGATGGTTACAGAACTTGCCTTTATGGAGCTCACAGTCTACCTAAGATGATCAACTAAACCACATAGAGGAAACAATTAGAATAGAATGAATTAGGAATTCATTGATTATCAATTCTAGGAACTATAAGGCTCCAGGAAGTGATACATATGAAAAAACTACATAGAAGAGGAGAGACCTGACCTGAGCCTTAAAGAGTGTCTAAGGTTTCAGAGAAGTGAAAACCTCAAGGATGACACTGTGAAATAGGTCTGGGTATCCCCATTTTACAGACGTGGAAGCTGAGTTCCAGGAAGTTTCTCTGACAGTGGGCAGCTTCTCACAGGCTTCTTTGGGTGAAATCTCATCTCTCTGGAAGAGTAAAAATGATTCTTGCTCCAAACAAAGGGTCCAGGGACCACTCAGTCCTTCACCAGCAAATGGGTGCCATGTCCTAGAGAAAGAAACAAAAGCTGGGAAAAAAACAAATGGAAGTATGATCTGAACTACCAATTGGTCTTGTTTATCAGGGCAGGAAAGCTCTTATAGGGACTTCCCTGGTGGTCCAGTGATGAAGAATCCATCTTGCAATGCAGGGGATGCCAGTTCGATCTCTGGTCAGGGAACTAAAAGATCCCACTTGCTGCGGGGAAACTAAGCCCACGTGCCACAACTACTGAGCCCATGCGCCACAAGTATAGAGAAGCCTGCACACCACAACGAAGACCCAATGCAGCCAATAAATAAATAAATATTTTTAAAAAAGAAAAGAAAGCTCTTGTAAAGAGGGCTTGCAAAGAGGTCATAGAACACATCTTGTGACACCAGTGTTGAGATTCAAGGGTGTTCCTGACATCTGGCGTCTATCCAAGGGAAAGGTGCTCAGCCCAAATGTGCCTGAGCAGTCTAACTGGAAAAAGCACCTGGGATCCATTTTTCTTCCTAGAAAAAAAAGTAGAGACTCTCATGGTTTTATAAACATAGCTATTAACATTTGACAGTTTGTGTAACACCGAGACTGCAGAAGGCAAGGGACTTATTTTATAGTGAGTAAGATTTCAACCTCATGTATCTACTCTCATTTTACTTCCTTTCCCTCTCTAAAGGTTCACCACTAAAGAGGTAAGCTGAGTACTAATCTAATGAACACACTTTGGGTTGTAGGCTCCTACAGGCCCCTTTCCTTAATTTCCTTCCTCCAGTGCCAGATAAGACTAGAATTTCTACCACTAGTGTTTCATTCCTATGGCTGAAGTGTTTAAGTGGTTAATGCTAATAACACTACTATGAAGAATCATATTATGAATGAGTTTTCAGATTTCTTCTTAATAGCAAATTTTCATAGCAGAGGGAAAAACAAAAGAACAAGGGCACCAGGTACTTGGCAGGTGTCTTGGAGGACTGCTTTCATGACGTAGAAATGAAGAAAACAGCAAGACTAAAGAGGGGAGCCAAAGATAAGCTGCCCACTTCCCAGTCCCTGGTAGATCCTGGAAGCCCCTGCATTTAAGTCCATGATTTGGCCCTTATTGTCCATGTATTGGACAAACAAATTTACAAATGACAGCTATGTAAATAGAACACGATGGATAGTTTATCCCCATTGGTGACCTGATGGTCAGCAGAGATGGGTATGGTCTATAGTTTTTTATTGTCATTTCAATTGGAAAAGAGAAAAACTTGCATTCAACAAATATTTATTGAGCACCTACTTTGAAGTGGCACTCTGTTGGGCTTTAGGAATACAATTTTATAAAACAGGTATGGTTCCCTCCTTTTGGAGCTTATAGCCTAGTGGGAAAGACTCCCTCACACAAGTAAATGAACAAAATAATTACAAATTGTGATAAGTGCCTAGAAAGAAACAGACTGGCGGGCAGGGTAGCTAACAAAGGTGGAGGGAGAGATCTTCTTCAGATAGGATGGGTGGAAAGACCTTTCTGAGGAGGTAATTTGAGGCTGAAATCTGACAGCTGAGAAGAAGCCAGCTACTGATGAGTAGGAGAAGAACCCAGGTAGGGGAACCCAAATTCTTTCCGGGAAACTGCAGAATCCAGCTGTCCCTGACCTCAATCTGGTCCAACATTTTTGAAAGACATAATTCAAGCAGCACCTAGATAGCACCTAAAACAACACTGTTGGGCACCAACTGTTGCAAAACACACCAAGCCTCAAGGGACAGAGAAGTCTTTTTGCTCAGAGAAGCAAAAGGAACATATAAAAGGTCTTGATTAAAACAACTAAATATCATATGTTAACATTCTAGAAAGCCCTATTTGATGTTGCAACTATTATGTCCATCAGTATCAATTCTTGTAACATACTTGGGGCCTTCTAATCTGGGCCTGTTTCCTAGAGTCCAGGCTGGTAGGCAGAAGACTGTGTCCAAAGGGGTTGGGAAAGAGCCAGCAAGGCGTGGTCCAGAGGAGCCTTGGCATCAGAGGAGTCAAAACAGCAAAACATCAAGTGCACAGAGAGGGGGAAGGGAGGAGGGAGGGGGAGCACATCCGCAGGGAAGCCAGGCTACGGCAGCCGTGCGAGACACTGGTCAGGCAGGCACCGTTGGGGACATCTCTCCACTGGATCTGGATTTGGAGCTAAACCTCCAGACTCAGAGGAGGGAGTTGACATGGGCAAAGCAGAGCTTCATCCTAGGGGCTGGATTACTAGGCGGAGCACCAGGACAGAGTCTTGGACAGAGTACAAGTTGGGTGCCCATTATCAGAATCAGTAAGGTGCTGATAAAGTCATTGCCAGTAATATATATGATTTAATAGATGCCTGCAAAACCTTAAACCACAGGAATGACCAATCGTGAGACTTCCAGGTACCTCCTCAAGCATGATGGTGGGCAGGGAGATGATTTTTGGCATGGAACCTAATATTGCTCTGAAATCACCCCAAGCTGGCATCTACTTCCTTCACCTACACATAAGGCCAGAGCAGCCCTGGGGAAGTCATGGCTCGGACACAAGGCTTAAGTCCCCTCTGTCCCTTCAACCTTTTCCATTACCCCGATTCAAGACCCTTGTGTGAAAGGGCACCTGTACTTGCTAACAAGGGCTTCTTCAGAGAGAAACTGAGAGCTATGTGTGAACCCATTCAGGAGAGCGCATTGCCCTGGGCACTGAGCCTGGCCACTGCTAAATCCCCTCAGGTGGCAGCTGCTGTTCCAACAGGGGACCTTCAGGGCAGGGTGGAATTGTTTCATGGCTTCCTGGGCCTCTTCTTCAAATGAGCTGGAATAGAACTTGGAGGGGTTTAAGCTTACAAATGTTTGAGGTAAAATTATGCATTCGAAACCCAATGTGAAAAAATGTGTGGGGCATGACTTGCTAGGGAAAAGTCAATTTTAAAAACCCGTATATTTTGGTAATAATTATGAAACAGGCTTGCAGTTGTTAAGTGCTAACTCTTTTCTAGGTTCTGTGCTGAGATTTCATGAATTACCATTTCATCCTTACAATAATCCTACAAGGTCAGCTGACCCCACTTTACAGATAAGGAAAAAGAGTCCGTAACCTGCACAGCTAGTAGGTGGTAGAGCTGGGTTCCAAACACTCATCTCTCAGTCTACAATGGGCTTCGCCTAAGTGCTTATCATATATTCTTGAGTAAAAAGGCGAGATATAAAATTGTATGTACACCATGATTACAATGAGTAAAATAGGTATTTATAAGAACAAAGACCTGAAAGGAACAAACAAAAATGAAAGCAGTGGGGCTTCCCTGGTGGCGCAGTGGTTGAGAGTCTGCCTGCCAATGCAGGGGACACGGGTTCGAGCCCTGAACTGGGAGGATCCCGCATGCCGCGGAGCAACTGGGCCCGTGGGCCACAATTGCTGAGCCTGCGCGTCTGGAGCCTGTGCCCCGCAGCAGGAGAGGCCGCGATAGTGAGAGGCCCGCGCACCGCGATGAAGAGTGGCCCCCACTCGCCGCAATTAGAGAAAGCCCTCGCACAGAAACAAAGACCCAACACCAGCCATAAATAAATAAATAAATAAATAAAATGAAAACAGTTGTGCCAGTATGGTGGATCTGTAGGGGTGCTTTAATTCTCCTTATTTCCTAAACTATTTTAATATTATCATGCTATTTTTGTAATTAAAAAATTTAAATTATATTTATATTCAACCTTTGGTCTAAATTTGGTGTTCCCCTGGGGCGGCTGCCAGGAGCTGCCTCTCTTCGTTTCCGCAGTTCTCATGCCTGGGAACATTTTTCTTTCTTTGGGCTCTGACTGCCACCCTTAAATGGAATAAGATTAAGCGGGAGGCACCCACCCCAGGGTCTGGGCTGCCGACTGTGTGACAGTGGATGGTCTGCCTCTGGAAATAGCTGAGCATCAGAGGGAGGGTGGAAGGCACCGTCTGCACCCATGAGCTCCTGCACACCCTCAGTGTGGTGGGTGTGGACAGTGCCCGCTCCACGTCAGGTCAGGGCCATGGACCAGGCACTGTTTGGGTGGTTTAGAAGGATATCAGTGGGAGAGAAGCCTGCCCTCAGATGCTCAGACCTAGCAGGAGAGGAGAATGATGCCATAGCCCAGGGGACAAGCTCAGTATGGTAAGCACGAGAAAAGCAGCAGCGTGGTTCTCAGAGCAGGGAGGGGACCTCGGGAGAGGGAAAGCTCAGGGAAAGCTTCACAGAGTAGGTGCCACTTGAACTGGGCTGTGAAAAATGAATAAGGTTTTATTGGGTTGGCCAAAAGTTTCGTTCGGGTTTTTCTGTAACATCTTATGGAAAAACCCGAACGAACGTTTTGGCCAGCCCAATATTACATAGAGAAAGAAGACTTTCTAGTGAGAAGAAATAGCGTGGTATGTTCCAGGAGCTGGGAGGAGCCAAGAGGGGAACACTGGGGGAGATCAGGGCAAGAGGTGGGAGGATTCTTGAAAGTGTGCCTTTCACCTTGTAGGTGGTGAGGAGCTATTGAGTTTCTTCGGGCATCTGGGGAGTGGGGTGATCAGTGCTGTTCCTGAGGTCACCTAAGGCAGCAAGACGCTGTGGAGGGAAGACCCTGGAGGCTGATCATCCATGAGGCTCCCTTTAATCTGGGAATGAAGTGAGGGGATACAGCCAGAGCCTCAACCATTGGGGCTTGGTGACTGGTGAGGAATGGGGTGGGGATGGTGGTAGGAGAAGGAAGCCAGAGATAACTAAGAGGTTTCAGGTCTCTGTGAACATTTATTCATTTATTAAACAAAATTCACTCCAGGAGAGGGTAATGGGTATATTAGACCCCTTTTATGTATCACTTCAGATCCTCTCAGTCTTACCTGCCTCTTATTCCAGCTGCCCGCGGGTGTGGACCAGCTGCACACAGGAGAATCTGACCTCCCTTCAGGGTGCCCCTATTGACACAGTAGTAGAGATCTGCTCAGCACCTACGCCGCCACATGGACACCCAGAAGTAGGGGGTAGTCAGTGCAACACAGGGCAAACCTCTGAACAGGGGGAGACAGAAGCCCTTCCTCTACCCCTGCCACCACTACCCTGGTGGTTCCAAGGCCTGGTTATTAGGGCTTCTCTAGGGTGTAGCCCTTTGGATTGAGCCCCCCACTTAGCAGTGCCCGGTTCGATAACACATCTTCCTGTGGGCTCCGCCTCCTTCCCTGCCTCTCTCTCCTTGCTCCCGAGCTGTACACCGTGATAAAGTGTAAACACATCAGTTCTGCCTCAGGCTCTGCTCCCTGGGGAATCCAGACTGAACCAATGATTCCATTTTGAAATCTAGTGGTTTTCACTCTACTCAGAATTGTAGAACATTCAGACCAAGCCTGGAGCATCAAGGTTGGTAGCGATACTTCACTCCTAGAACAAGTATCGGTATGTAGGTCACAAATCCTGACATTTGATAGAATTCTGAAGTCCAGCCTTTATAGGGATTCTCATAGTTTCTTGTGTGTTAGTCTTGTCCACCTGGATAGATCTTTACCTCCAAGACTCTGTACCTCACAGCATTTAGGACAATGTTGGGCAGGCAGAAGATGCTAGAAAACATCTGCCAAGTTGAACTGCAGTTGTTCTCTTTTATTTCCCTGAATTCCACATAGTCTTCAGCCGCCTCACTTAATCTACAAACTAGTTTCCAAAAGGGCATGTCCTTCTCTTTGTACTGCTAGTGCGTGGTGAAATGGCACCGACGGAAACTTCCACTGCGTCAAAGTGTGACGTGACTGCGCTCCAACAGACACTGTGTGATTATACAGTGGTTTATCCAAAGAGCTCCCCTCCCCGTGGATCTGGAGCTTCTGCCTGGGAAATATCCAAGCTGTTTGCGGCTATCGTGCCCCTGTGTCCCTCTTTCCAGGACATCCCTGCTCTCCTATCCCCCCACCTGCCCACCACTGACACACCATGACAGTGCCCCAGTTTTGTTCAAATTTTCAGTGGGAAAGGAAGTTAAAAGTGTAGAAAGAAATTATTCTCCCCTCCTCAGTTAACCAAGGACTTCACTGCCACTAACTTGTCTCTCTTCTTCCCCATCCCTTAAATAGTCTCAAGATTTGGGGAAAATAAAAAATTACTACACACATACACATACACACACATGCGTGCATGCACGTGCACACACACACAATGGGGCCTCTATCTTAACATTTATAGCAGCCTTTAACCCAAAGGGCTTTCTGGGAGAGGCAGGCAGCCAAAGCGATGCTGGCCTTTCTCTGGGCCTCCTGTGTCAGGCTCAGGCAGGAGACCATGAGCATGGAGGTGTTGAGTTTGGACCGTCAGGGCACTTCAGCTGGTAGAGAGAGTGAAAGGCGCCCTCTGACAGCTGGGGCTGGGGGCTGTCAGGGCGTGGAGAGAGCTGCTCAGGTGGCAGCTAAGCTTTCAAAGGAAAACACCTCTGGCTTTTCAAACGCACACTCTTTCTGCTTCCTTTTCCTGGCACCCACTTAGACCCTGCCATTCCAAGTCCCCAGCTCACTCCTTCCAACACCTTCTGCCCACCCTGCCGACTTTCCCTTCCCACCCAGCAGAGCACTGGGTCATGGGCAGATGGATTCATGTGCATATGACTCGTCTTCCCGACTAAACCCCAGGACGTCATAGTACATCTGACATTTCTTTTCTGTTGCCCACTGTCCCAGCATAAGAATCATAGGATTTTTACCAAACATCCTATGATTCTTATGCTAGGGACAGTGGTAATTGCAATCACTGTTGCTTTGGTTGTGGTCATCCATGTACAATGCTTGGTGTCAGTCTATTTATCTCTTGTAAAAATAAAATACAGTGTGTGTGTGTGAAAAAAAAAAATTCCAGAGCAAGCAAAATAAAGATTGTACCCAATAAAAAAAAAAGTTCTCTGCAGCTGAGGGGAGAACTTAAGCTTATTTCTAAAAAAAAAAAAAAAGAATCATAGGATTTTTAAATAGGGAGAGGCCTTTAGCAATCAAATTTAACTCTTATTTTCCAGGAAACTGAGCCCTGGAGAATCAAGGGTTCTAGAACCTCAGTGCTAAGCTGTCATTCAGCCCAACCTCGTGATTGCTGCTGTGATCTTCTCTCCACTGCCTGCCAGCGGTCGTGCAGCTTCTCCTGGGCACTTCCATTGGCAAAGCCTGCGAATGGTTAGGTTTAATTGGCCTGGCTTCCCAGACCCAGGGTCAGAGCCCAGCTTTCTACTTACATAACCTCTTTGAGCTCTATGAAATAGTATAATAGTATTTAACTCATAGGATTGTTGTGAAGAATAAATTAAGCAAATAATACCTAGTATCAAATGATTACTTAATAAATGTAAGTTATCTTTATGCCATTTTCTAAGACGGCCCAGCCTGCCTTCAGATGGATCTGTTAGCAACTTAGTTTTCTTTTAGTTAAAGTCTTTTTCATGTAGTTTCCGTCTTGTGTGAGTTGCCCAAAGTCACCCAGTGAGATAGTGGCAGAACTGGGACCAGAACCCAGATCCCTTCACAGGCCAGGCTCTCTCTGAAGCACCTGCTGCATAAATGAAAAAGAAAGCAATCTGCCATAATAAAACACTGTTATCATTATTCCCATTTTAAAAGGTGAGATAACAGAGTGATTTTTGACTAGCCTCAGAGCTAGTTAGGGACAGAACCGGTAACAATCGTCTCCTCTCTAGTCCGGTGCTCTGTCCCACTACACATGCGGCTTTAATGGGGTTCTCTCTCCCCCTACCATCTTAGCAGATCAGAGAGGATGGCATTTGTAGATGTAGATAGATAGCAGTCTGCCCTGAGGTCACACCCATCTCCCTGCACACCCTTTCTCAGGCTAGTGAGTTGGTTAAAGAACAGGAATAGTTCTGGCCTGCAAGTATATTGGAGAGACAAGATTAGTCCTTCAGTTCTACAGGTGGTCTTGCATCAAAACCATAAATAATATTCTGCTTACAGCTCTATTTAAGGGTTGGCCCTAAAGGACTGTAGCGGAGAGAAATCCTTCCATTGTGCAGAGCTTTGACTGGTTCCTTTCATGGTGCACCTTGTCTAGAAGGGGAAATGACCTGACATCATTTCATGGATCGAAGCCAATTCTAATGACTAATGACTAATGATTTGGAAAAATAGGGAATTTGAAGGGATAAGACCGAAGGATGTATGACAAAGAGTTCTGGGAAAGAGATATATGAATGGACCAGTCATAATGAGTCCAGGATGTGAAAATACGTTTGTTCCATGAGAATGTTCTCCCAAAGATGTCCGTAGTGCAGGAGGCTCTCAAACAGTGTACAAGATATCCTGCCCTATGAATGTTAGTCAGCCTCTTTCCAAGTCACCTCAGTATTTGCTCAATGAGTTTATGAACCTCACCATGGTGGCAGGGTTAAGATTACAGAAAGTCTACAACATGCAATAGGCTTCATCTAGGCTGACCTGGCCACGATCACTGCTGAGTATCCAACTTCCCAGAAGCAGTGACTAACCTTGAATCCTCAATATGGTACCATGACCTAGAGGTGCCTGTCTACCACTTGCCTGGAAGGCTGACTACATTAAATCCTTTTATCATCAAGGGGGCAGAAATTTGCTTCTCATTGGAATAGATATTTATGCTTTTGCCATCTCTGCCCACCATGCTTCTGTCAGGAATATCACTTGTAGGCTTAATGAATGCCTGATTCAGTGTTCTGGAATTTTACATGAAGTTGTTTCTAGCATTATGGTAATGCTAGTTTCTGTAATCAAAAAAAAATGGTGGTTTAACACAAATAAATATCTCTTTCTTGATCATGTAATTGTCCAATGTACATGTTTCTTCTTGGTGGGTTGCAGAATTCCTTCATGTAGGGTTTAGGAGCTATCTTGTGGCTCCACTCTTCCCTAGAAACTCAGAGTTCTTAACATTCATGTGGCAGACAGGAGAAGAAAATATGGATTTCCTCCATCAGCTCTTAAAAGTCTCAGCCTGGAAATGACATCATTTCTACTCATATTCCATTGGTGATAGCTAGTTACATGGATACAAGGGATGCTGGGAAATGTAATGTACCCCAGTGTCAATTCCATACTGTATGAATACTGGGTGGACAGCTAGCCATCTAGGTCTAATGTTATCAGTCTGAAGGCAGGTAGACTGGTCATCAAATATCATCTCATATCTTTCTTCCCATACTTACACACTTAGTGCATGTACACACATACACACACACACATTCAAAATCCCATCTAGTCACCTTATCCAGCTCAAAGTCCAGGATCTCTGGGTGATGTACAGTTCTCTCTTGCAAGTCTGGATATATCTCCTTGTGGTCCAGAACTCAAAGACAAGTATCTTCCCTCCACTAACCACCGCTCAAAATACAATGTGGAGGCAGAAACAGGACAAATACAACAAAATTCCCTTTCAGAAAACAGAGGAATAGGAGCTACATGGTAATCACTTGTTCATACCAATGATGAAATCTTGCTGGGTAGACACAGTAAAGACTGTCTGCTCCAGTGTGTGGGTGAAATTCCTTGCTTAGACCTTAATTCTGATCTCTGGAGGAATTTCCTTGTCCATTGTTCTTCCTGGTACCTGACTTCACCTTTGGAGGGTTTGTCCATGTCCATTTTCCTCCATGGTCTCATCAGAAGTGAGTATTGCTGGGCTGGCCATCCTTGGGACTACACAGCATTCACAGCTTGCTTTCAGCTAGTACAAATTTGGGAGCCTAAGACCTATTTTATATTACAAGGTGGTTTTTGGTTTTTGTTATATTTTTGCTTTTGTGTTTAGGTAGTCAGGATCATGATTTCTCTGACAATGCAATTCTCTTAAAAACAGTAGTCTTGTAATCTATTTGCTTCCAGTCAATTTTATGTGTCAGTAGCCGTACCCAGAAGTCTCTCCTAGACATAGGTCTCAATACTGCCTTATTTCTTTGTTTCTTCATCCTCATGTTTCTCTCAACTCATTGGAGGCTACCCTGAGGTACTCTGAAGCAATAAACTTGAGTACAGAGGTAATAACTTGATCTTTTGAATAGACTACATCACTCTATGTAACTGAAATCTTAATGAAACCTTGTTTCACAAATATATTTACATCTTAACTCCCATTATTTGAGGCCCAGCTGACTTTTCCCATCCCTGCACAACATCCCATATCTCTTTATTATCCTTATCATCTTTAATTTCCACTTCATTAACAGATCACTAAACCGAAATCATCTCAGTGTCTGCTTGTGAGAAACTTGACCTAAGATCCTGGTGTATGTCTGTCTCCCTTTTAAGATGTAAATTTCGCCACGGCAAAGACTTTGTCTGTCATGCTCATTACTGTATCTCAGTGCCTAGACCAATATCTGGCATGTTATTTGAGGTGCTAAATAATATCTATTGATTGAAAGCATGGAATAGGCACAACTAAACATTTATTTAGTAAATGAATGAAACAAATTTAGTGTTCTCCTTGAGAGATGTTCTGATAAACGTATTCTCTTTCATTTCATTACATTCAGTGATGGTTTACCACCCAGTAATGTTTTGGCAACCCTTGTAAATGGCACTTTGGAAACCTGCCTGGTTGGCCCATGCCCAGCCCTTGTTGAGTGAATGAACATGGTGTGTGCTTAGGACTAGGAAGAGCAGAGGACACACAATGGGGGGAAATGAGGTAAAGCAGGGCTTGCCTACTAGGTTCAGTCCAATTGGGGCAGCTCCACCATTGGCAATCAGTGTGGAGAGAGAGCTTTGCAAGCTGCCACCACCCCTCAATACAAGGAGTCTCGCTTCCTTTTGGCCAAGCAAGGAAAAGGCAGGTTTCCTTGTAGAGATGTGGGAGAGAAGGGAATATGGCAGTTCTAGATGTTTCCCTCTGATAAGATTAAACTCTGGGGCCTGATGCCTGGTGCCTCTTTAGAACTTTGCAGAGGGTGGAGCAGGGCTGGGTGCAGTTAAAATTGACTAAAAATAAACGCTGAAACAAACATTGTCAGGAACAGGTGCTTCGGGGAAGTAGAGTTTGACTCCTGAAAACAAGTGCCTCATAGGGCTTTGCACGGGGAGGCGGGGCACCTGGCGGCGGCAGTGAAGTTTGCTTTCTTGCCCAAGACTTTCATCCCACCCTCCACCTCTAACACCACCACATACCACGGCCCCGCCACGGCTCTCCCCCCATTGCTTCGCCACCTCCTGCCCAATATAGATTCCCGAAGCCACCACCTTCTGACACAAGGATTATAGAGTTTCTCAAAATAAGTTGTACTGAACAACTGCTGTCCCCAGAAACAGACTGAGTGGAAATTCCAAGGCCCTTGGATGGGGTCTCCCACTCCCTCGTGCTTAAGCCCCTGCCCCCGTGCCCCTGTAGGCGCCTGACCAAGAAGCAAATGGAAAGAGCAAGTCTTTCCAACCCTGTACTCCCTTTTTACATCAAAAAGAGGTTGGTCAGGTCTAGGTCAATGCATTGAAAGCCCTTTTGTAGTGTGAAACTCTTTAAATACAATGTTCTGTAAGCTCATATATAGAACTGGCCGAACTGAGCAGCCCTGATTGAGTTGTGACGCAGAGAGAGATGTGTGGCTGGGCCTCACCCACTTTGCTGCATCTCAGTCTCTCCCTCCTGTGGGCCTGGAGGAGCTACAAGGATCCCTTCCATCATAGCTCAGGGAGGGAGAGTGTGAGGCCCAGACTGCCCCAGCAGGAGGGAAAACACCGAACAGAACCAGGAACTGGAACTAAATTATACACAGGCCAATCTTCCTACCTTGTGTCAGGATTGTACCAAGGAAGCTGGGCTGAACTGAGCCTTGAAGCCTGTGTGTGTGTGTGTGTGTGTGTATGCGTGTGTGTGTATGCATGTGTGTGCGTGTGTGTATGCGTGTGCGTGTGTGCATGTGTGTATATGTGTGTGTGCGTGTGTGTGTATGTATGTGTATGTGTGTATGCATGTGTATGTGTGTATGTGTGTGTGCACATGTGTGTCCGTGTGTGTGTGTATATGCATGTGTGTATGTGTGTATGTGTGTGTGCATGTGTGTATGCATGTGTGTATGTGTGTGTGCGTGTGTATGTGTGTATATGTGTGTGTATGTGTATATGTGTGTACGCGTGTATGCGTGTGTATGTGTGTATGCGTGTGTGTGTGTGTGCATGCGTGTGTGCGTGTGTGTGTGTGTGTATGCGTGTGTATGTGTGTGTGTGTGTGTATGGTGGGGGGTGCAGGTGGGGTGTCAGGTGGCCTCGGCTGAGAGGAGAGAGGCCTTCAGGGCAGGAGCCCAGGCAGAGCCAGAGACCATGTGCACATTGTCCCAGTCCGAAGAGAACTACAGTGTTCACAGTGTCAGCATTTGCAGACAACAGTGAGGAGGCAGTCATGAAGTAACCAGTTAATGGACAACTCTGAAGGTCAGTAAGGGAAGCCTGGATTTGATCCAATAGGCAGTAGGGCACCACTGTAACTTTCTGAGCAGAGGAACATCTCAGAAGAACAGCGGCTGTGCTCATGTAAAATCAGCTCTAAAGAGGCACATGTCTGGACTAGCACAAGCACTTCATGGTGTCTCTTCTTCCTTTCCATCATTTTTGCCCAAGTTTAGGTGCCCAAGTGTGCTGCCTAGGCTTTTGCTCAGAGGTCCAGCTTCCATCACCCAATATGAGTCCAGCCTCCATCCTGATGCTGTGGTGATTCTCCTGAGGCACAGACGTGGAATGACATGTGCTCCCTCCTTCAGCTCCTTCAGTGGATCCTCATTGATTAAATTCCAACTCCTAAGCCTGCTCTCACCTCCTCCACAGTTACGCTATAGCCTCCCTTTCCAGTTTTCTCCTGGGCACATCTACCCACACCTGCCCATCGATGCCCCCCCCACCCCGGCTCTCCCCACCTTTCCGGCTGATTCATGCTGCACCCTCCACCTACTCTCCTTCCCTTCTGCAGCCTCCCTTACCGTCTCTCAAGCCTGCTGTTGAAACTCTGTTCTTCTTTAAGGCCCAGTTCTAATCTCATGTCCCTTGAAAATCCTTTTAAGATCCTCTAGTCTGAAATAGTCTCTCAAGACACTGCATTTCTATCACCACTGTATCTAGTCTAGCACTTATCTGTCTGCCTAGTATCAGAGTTATTTATAAATGTCTGTTTCTCCTATTATGTTGTGCACTCTTAGCAAGCAAAAACAGAGTTGAAATAGATACTTGAATGTCCTGTATTAGCTAGCAGAGTTTATAAACTTTTGGGGGGAACAGTTCTATAGATATTTGAAAACTAAGCGCGGCCATTCTGAGCCCAGGACACTCTGAACTTTCAAGCCCCAAACACTTCCTACCCCTTGTTCTATGGTAGGTGAGGTCAGCACTAGATAAGAAACACTGCTGAGAAGGCCAAGCATCTCCCGCACCCCTCCCAGCCCAGTGCTGTGTCCAACAGTGGATCCAGGCTGGCGATTTGGAGAAAGGCAGGACATCAGTATCCAAACGCTAGGATGTGATCCACCGCACAGCTTGAGTTCCTTTGTTCCCACCCTGGATCTATAACCTGAGGCTGACATGCTGCTTAGTGTATGAAGACTTTGGAGGATGGGGGGGACACAAGCACTTAGCAATGAGGAGAATGGTTATTTAAGAGAAACAGCAGCCAGTCGAGGTCATTTATTGAGCATGCCCATACGCTGGGCTCTGGACCAGAGACTAGGGGAGACATAACCCTGAAAGATTAAGAATGATGATTAAAAAAAAAAAAAGAATGATGGTTAAGTACAAGTCAGGACAGTCTGCAGCCTACAGATAGGTTGTGTTCCTGAACCACATGTGTTGAAACTTAGCATGCTTGCTTCAAATAAACTATGAACAGGAGAGTGAGGCTTCGGGTTATCCCACAAGAGCCAGTTGAACTCATAATGCAGCTAACTATAGTACCTGAACACTACAGAACTGAAGCAGCCTTTAAAATCTGACTCCAACAGGAAAAGTCATTTTGCTTTCCAATATGGGATGCCCTCTCCGCCAAGCACAGCCCTAGCCTAGGCTTGGAGGTCCTCTCCTCTGCACATGACCACTGCTGTGGCAGAAGTTCTGAGTGCCTTGGACCCTCAGCACGTATAAATGGAAGGGAGGGAGAGTCTCTGAAGCTTCTAGTGTTTAAGTGGGTGCCTAAGTGTCTCTAGCAGCAAGGAGGAGAGGGGAATTCAAACGCTTCTGTCTGAGGTGGGAGTCCTTGGCTGGAATGGCCATCTGTATGGAATGGACATTCGCTGACCGTGATTTGTAAGCCAAGAAGAGCCTACATACTTAATTAGATGAACTGAAGAATGTTAGAACTGAAAAGATATTTAAGATCAGCTAATCCACTGAGGATTTTATAGAGGAGGAAACGGACACTAAGGAAGTTAGATGACTTGCCTGTGGTTACACAAAATGAATGGCACAACCAGGCTGTGAACCCAGACCTTCCACAGGTGAGCAAGTCGTTCCACCTGAGTTCAGTTTCATCCTCTGCTAGGTGGGAATGATGATCCTTCCCCACTCCCAGGGTTGTTGGGAGGTGCGCATGAGGACATCCTTAAGAAATCTTTGTAAACTGTAAAATGCCATGCAGGTGGAAGCTACTCTTATTTCCTCTACTCCCAACTGCCTCTCATTCCTCTCTTCAAACTTAGTGGTGCAATGAAGTGATACAGGAGCCAGGATGTGTGGAGGCAGGATACGCAGAGGCAGCCCCAAATCCTGCTGGTCTGCCAGCCTAAGAAGCTGTGTGGCCTGTTAACCCTTGTCCCCTGTTTTTCCTTTCTTTTACCCCCAAAGCTGACATTTCTCTTTGGACAGGCAGTAAAAAAAATATGCTCACTCTTCTGACCCAAGCAAGAGGAGCCCAATTTCCAGGAGAAGGTTTCCAAGCTTCAAATAAGATGCGTGCTTGCAAGGGACAACACTAGAAACACCCCCAGGTGCCTATCAGAATGGCACTGGGAGCCCCTTGGTGTCTCCCAGTAGGAGGCAAGAGAAAGCAGGGAGTCCTCAGCAGAAGGTCCTTGGGAAACAAGCCGCTTTCCCCCAGGTAACCCCTTTGCCCTTTTGAACATGCTCGTTTAGGGTCTGCCTATGTTCCATCCCCTTCCACTTGGGGATATTCTTGCAATAAGCTAAACACTGTTTTGTAACTGCTTGCCATTGATGGGTCGCTTTTTTTTTTCAATTGCTCTATGCCACCTTCAGAAGTGTTTCATCCATTACCACTGTCCAGTTATGGGGTTCCGATTGCCGGTGGGAGCCCACACATCTGGGTGCATGTGGCTTGTAAGGAAATCCTTGCTGAGTTCTGATTGGTTGATTTTCCTTGTGACCCAGTTGATCCCAACATCTCTCTGAAGGCAGGTAATAGTAATTTCTCAGTGAAGTCACAGGGCAAATGTGTTTATCTCTTGTAAAGCATAGAACAGCTGTAAGTAAAAATCATAGTGGGAGCTAACATTTCTGGTGCAGTGAATGTGCCGGGCCCTGTGATGCGCTTGTTACTTGGAAGAACTCATTTAATCTCACAATAACCCTCCGAGGTGGGTTAGCTATTATTACTCGCATTTTACAAAGGAGGAAACTGAGGCTTAAATAACTCTCCCAGGGTCCCACAGCCAGTAGGTAGAGGAAGTGGGATCTGGTAATGTTCATCTAGGTCAATGGACTTGGTCTGTGAAATTCCCGGAAAGTGACTTAAAAATAAAGGTATACTTAAACAATTGATACTTTGTTTATGAGAAGTGCTCTTGTGTGCATAAAATGGAAAAATGGTCACCCTTCACTGTTCTGAGCTCAGGTCAGGACCGAGTTTACTCTGGTCTGACATGAGTCCTGCAGTCTGGGGAGGACCTTGCATGTAGCAGGCTGTAGATGGTCACCAAGTTCTGATGACAGTAGGGTCACCTCTGTACGCCAGTCTGAAGTGCCCCCAGAGGTCTGAGCTGGATCCCTCTCCGAGGTCACATGATTCTGAACAACAAGAAATTATGGGAGAGTTCCAAGGAGCGCCCTCCTGCCCAAGGCACCCTCGCCGTTATACTTGTGGGTGCCAGTCCAGTCTCCGGGCAGGAGCTGTGTGTGCTCCTGCAGGTACTGTGTCTGAGCCACAATGGCCATCGCAGCACATGTGACAAAGCGGATACTAACCCTCCTCACTCCCTCCTCCCCCTCTCCTGTGGCCTCCACCATCTCCCTTGCCTCTTTCAGGAGGCCACCCTGGGGGATCTTTTGGTGGAATGCTCACTGAGTAGGGAACAGTCAGGAGAGGGAAGTGAACGGGACTGTGGCAGTGTCCTTGTCACCACAGCACGGCTGAAACTGGGCCTTGTCCAGCCACACTCTTAGCTCCAGCTGCCACGGCAACCACTCCCTCGGCTCCGTTTCCAAGAGTCAAAGTGGTTGTCCCCAGTGACCCCTCGGGGACTGATAGAGCTGAAAACTCAGAGCGAGCGTGACTCGACAGAAAATAGACTGAGTCAGAGCTTAAAAACTATGCCTTTCTCAGCCCCCCACCCCAATTCTTTTTTTTTTAAAATAAATTTTTTAATTTATTTATTTTTGGCTGCGTTGGGTCTTCATTGCTGCACGCAGGCTTTCTCTAGTCACGGCGAGCAGGGGCTACTCTTCGTTGCGGTGCGCGGGCTTCTCATTGCAGTGGCTTCTCTTGTTGCGGAGCACGGGCTCTAGGTGCGCGGGCTTCAGTAGTTGTGGCACACGGACTCAGTAGTTGTGGCTCGCGGGCTCTAGAGTGCAGGCTCAGTAGTTATGGCACACGGGCTTAGTTGCTCCGCGGCATGTGGGATCTTCCCAGACCAGGGATCGAACTCGTGTCCCCTGCATTGGCAGGCAGATTCTTAACTACTGTGCCACCAGGGAAGCCCCTACACCCCAATTCTGCTTCTACCTCTGTCCCTTATCCAGTAGGTGTGCAAGCTGTCTGTTCCGTGCAGTGGAAGGATACCACACGTATGAAGTGAAAATGTTGTGATGGTCCTTTAGGACTTCTCTGGAAAGGATCTCAGTAAACATGTTGCAGACACACAGGGAAGCCCAGGAGGCTATAGGCCCATGTCACACAGATCATGGGGTGATCTCATGGCCTCCGCCAAGATTTGAGGCTCTGTTAAATATTAATCCACAAAAGCGCATTTCCTCTCCTTCAACAGGGAATAGCATGAAGAAAACTCCAAATATCTAAAGATATCTGGAAAGGAGGATATTGCCAAATTACCAGACAAAAACCTTTCACTTCAAGGTGAAACTGTATCCCCCTCTCGACCCTGACCAGCCCCACCCCAGCTCTCTTACAGGTGGTCATGGAATCTGTAGGTAGGGCTGAGAGTGTCTGATGCAACCTCAGCTCTAACCTCGGACGTGATCCTCCAGGCCAAAAAGGGGCAAAAGGCAGTGAGCCCACAGTTTTGTCTTCCTGTGATCTGGAGAATTCCTCACTCTTCAGGAGATGCTGAGACCACTGAACTTCACAGACAAGTCTCCATGATGAGAACAAGGCAGGTACCAGGGAGCCACTCAGACCACATTTTCTTCTTCTGGTGAACACCTTCTGCATTGCGGCTTGGCCCATTTCCTGGTTTGTCAGTAAAACAAGGTCAAAGTAACCAGCTCAGCCTGCATTGCCATTCTGACCAGTCCTCCAACCTAGATCTAATAAATGTACGAAATGTGAATGGAAAGGATAGATGTTAAAACACACAGGAGCAGGGACTCATGGGGCAGAGGAGAAGACTAGAGAGGGGATGAAAGGGGAAACATAGAACAGTTTAAAAGGTCCTTGAATAAATCAGTAGTGATGAGGAGCCATGCACTGGGGAGTGTGACCAACTCAGTTCACCGTACCTGAGATCCAACAGAAAATAGATGAATGAATGAATAAGGAAAGTGGTGTGTCTCAGAATTAAATCCTGAGAGGATGCTCTGGATTCAGACAAAAAGGTGGCACCACTCATTCACAAAATAGACAGCCCACTGGTTATTTAAAAACTCACCCATCTTGATGCCCTGGGTCTGATTTGATATATTTGAAAACATAAAAAAAATTCCCCTTGCAATTAAAATACACTGAAAAAAAGTCCAAGTTATTGCAGAAAATTCTACAACTTTTCTTCTGTCAAATGCATAGAGATATAGTAAAAAATGCCAATAAAGGAAGAAATAACCATGCGTGTGCCTGGTACACAGCAAGCGCTTAATAAATATTTATTGCATAGTGTACTAATTCAGTAATGCATATCTCGTCTACTGAATGTACTATATACATACACTCTGTTCATGCTTTATGTATATTTACTTGTATTTTTTTAAACTGATAAAATTTCCTTTATTTTCTTCATTTATATAACTCATGCAATCTTCCCTCTTTGGGGCTTTTCTTGCTTTAGTTTTTAAACTGGCATTTGCTTTCACAAAATAACCTCAAGGAACTTCCTGATTTCTCAAGCCTCTCTTCTCAGTGTATCTCAGTTCTGTTTTCTCCCTTTCCTCCTCACACATAGTCACACAACACACAGCACAATCTAGTTGCCTTTATTTAACTTCCTGTAGACAGCTCAACATATACCTCTTTATCAGAATTTAACAGTTATCTGTAAAACATTAATAATGTTTTATTTATTTACTCATATATTTTATTACAAACACAATTAATCTTGTACTTAACAAGCCCAATGGGGACTTCCCTGGTGGCACAGTGGTTAAGAGTCTGCCTGCCAATGCAGGGGACACGGGCTCGGGCCCTGGTCTGGGAGGATCCCACATGCCGCAGAGCAACTAAGCCCGTGGACCACAACTACTGAGCCTGCGCTCAAGAGCCCACGAGCCACAACTACTGAGACCGCGTGCCACAACTACTGAAGCCCACGTGCCTACAGCCCATGCTTCACAACAAGAGAAGCCACTGCGAATGAGAAGTCCCTGCACCCCAACGACACTTGCCGCAACTAGAGAAAAGCCCGCGCGCAGCAACAAAGACCCAACGCAGCCAAATAAATAAATAATTTATTTAAAAAAAACAAAAAAACAAGCCCACTGATAAAAGTCTTAAGAGAGCAACATACGGTTATTAATACATTAATACATATGTTTTTGATAGCATAAATTGTTTCTATAAAACGACTATTCCTGTGACAGATTTGAAATATGTTCAATTCTTTTAAATACTTGTATGTACTGTATTACACAAAATGGGTGATTTATAGGAATTCTAAGATTATTTTCAAGAACACAAGGTAAAAAATGCTTCTCAATAGAACTTCTTACCTGTTACCTGTCAATATCTAAAATATGGTTTTCATAATTACTGAATGTCTGCCTATTTCATTGGCTTGTCTAGTCACCTGAGAGCCACACCCCACTGAGTCCTGGGGGAAATATACTTAAATATTTTAAGTAAAGCAATGCCTTACAACAGTACTTGATTCTCCTCATGGCCTAGCGTGTTGGTCTCATCTTCAATTTTCCACCTTTGTCCTCCCTTCAGGTCCAGCCACCTCTGACTATGAATGTTCACAGCCTGGAATGCCCTGACTAATTTGGCTGAAACTTACTTCAAGGTCCAGCCTCAATGCCACTTCCTCTGTAAGGTGGCCTCAATAACCATGACAGAATTAATCATTCTCTTCTCTCTGTTGCTTGGTGCTCCCGTGGCACTTTTCACCCACTGATGTGAAAGTCACATATTTCCCTATGTGGCTTCTCCTTTGGCTTCAGAATTCCTTGAAGACCAGGATCAGGACTTATTTGGCATTATATTCCCCCACAGGGCTTGGCATATGGTAGATAGGCAGTAAATATTTGTTGAATAGATTTATTAAGGCATTTCTGGCCTGCATTCAACATCTCTTTTTTTTTCTTTTTTAATTTATTTTAATTTATTTATTTTTGGCTGTATTGGGTCTTCGTTTCTGTGCCAGGGTTTTCTCTAGTTGCGGCAAGTGGGGGCCACTCTTCATCGCGGTGCGCGGGCCTCTCACTATCGTGGCCTCTCTTGTTGCGGAGCACAGGCTCTAGACGCGCAGGCTCAGTAGTTGTGACTGACGGGCCCAGTTGCTCTGTGGCATGTGGGATCTTCCCAGACCAGGGCTCGAACCCGTGTCCCCTGCATTGGCAGGCAGACTCCCAACCACTGCGCCACCAGGGAAGCCTCCATCTCTTTTTATACCTCTGCTAACTACAATGCCCAGCAGGTACGGTCCAAGCCGACCCCAGCCTCAAGAAGCAGAAGCTGAATGTCCTAACTCCTTTGTTGGGTCAGTTCCCTCGGCAGCAGTGAGCACCCTCTAGCTCCCGCAATCTTCTTTTTCAGTTTCTCTTTTCTGCTCATCTCTCTTCTGTGTTTCCCCAGAAGTGAGAATAGGAACAAAACCTCTAATACACACTGTATAAAAAGGCTTAACCTCCTAAAAAATATTTCTGTAGAAATGCAGTTAAGCTACACCTTATATACCTCTGTAGCTCACCCCGCAATGCCTAGCACAGTTCTTGGCTCAAAAAATATTTCATCAGCTGATACATGGTTTTATTAATGATATAAAATACCAGGGAACTTCAGATATTTAAGACAGTAAAAATGATTCATTATTAGGATATCATTTTTGCTGGGTACGTTAGTGGGGTTAGGAGATTAAGTGCCTGAAAACTCTCTGCCTGCTCTATTATTGCCCCCATAAGCTACTGGGAGACTTGGCATATGCTATTGTGGTTAGCAAAACTTGTTTCATAAACTCAGTAAAGATAGACTTCAACTCAACCCATGAGAAAGTAACACCAATTTTGAATGACAGCACCAAAATGGCTGGAGGTTGACTGTACTGTGCACAGAACCACAGGCAGCCCCTCCAAGCCTCTTCTGGCTGGATCTCCAGCCTCCGGCATTCCAACTCAGCAGCCACACAGGGATGTCACAGGTTTAGAACATTTGTGGAATAGAAGGGACTTTTTAGAGATCATCTAGTCAATTTTTTCCAGCCCAGAGAACTTAGACTCTCAGGAATACACTAAAGGGACAATGGGAGAGCCAGAGCTATTTTCAATACTTCAAAAAGTCCAGTGGAATTCATGCACTTACCAAGAATCCTATGACAAAAGCTCTCTTTTTTAAAAAAATTAATTAATTTATTTTTGGCTGCGTTGGGTCTTCGTTGCTGCGCGCAGGCTTTCTCTAGTTGCGGCGATCGGGGGCTACTCTTCCTTGCGGTGCACGGGCTTCTCATTGCGGTGGCTTCTCTCGTTGAGGAGCACGGGCTCTAGGCACGCGGGCTACAGCAGCTGTGGCTCACCGGCTCTAGAGCGCAAAGTGCCGCACGGGCTTAGTTGCTCCGCGGCATGTGGGATCTTCCTGAACCAGGGCTCGAAACCCGTGTCCCCTGCATTGGCAGGTGGATTCTTAACCACTGCACCACCAGGGAAGCCCGACATAAAGCTCTCTTTAAAAGTCTGATTTATGTTTGCTTTTCATTAAGCTTTGTCAGTTCTGTGTTATCAAACTCTCTCTTGCTGTTTAAAGTCTCTGATTAATTACATACGGAGAAATAATTCTTTAAAACTCAGGGGTTAGGGGAGGGGGAGATCAAATCTTTCAAAACATGAAGTCCGTGCAGAGAGAAACAATAAAAGAGGTCCGTGGCAGTGAAAAGTTTGCAAACTACTGACCTCATCCAACACTCTCACTTTCCGACCCAGGAAAGGAAACCGAGCTGGAGAGTTTTGCCTGGATCACACAGCAGGTTGGTAGCAGAGTCGGGGTGAACCAGACCTCTCTTTCCTGGACCAGTGCTTTTAGGGTTCCTACACTGTAGCATTCTCAGTTCCTTGTCCCGAATCTGTCTTTGCTTCCTGATTTCCTAATATCACTGGATGGTGCAGGGAGGAAGGAGCACGCTGCACCCAGAGGGAAGGAGACCAAGAAGAGTCCCAAGAGAAGGAAAAGCTGGAGACTAGCGACCCCCACTGCTCAGTCTGTGATGAGAAGTGCAAGTGTTCTGGGCAAAGGACCTCAGGACAGGAGCTCAGGAGGACAGCGAGGAAGGCTGACGGAGGTGGCTGAAGGAAAGTACACTGGACAGGAATAAAAGATAAAGATGGCTCTGTTTTCTGGAGGCCAGGCCTTCCTTATGAAAGGGGCATCGAGGATGTGAGACACTTACTCCACTCGCTTGTGATGGCAAATCATTGGCCCTGTTGTGTAGGATGAGTAAGAACATGGTTTAGTAGAGACCCAGGAAAGACAAAGGGAAATAAAGGCAAAAATGCAGAATCGCCACTGATTGTGTAGGGGACACACTTGCCTATTGAGATTTCTCTGGTCTCCTCTCCCGTTGTACCTATTGCCTGTCTCCATAGCTCACTTAGTAATAACAAACACTTAGATACAGTCTATTCTAGGCAACTCACTCTAGCCTCACAACGACCCTAAAAGTAGGTAATATTATTATCCCCATTTTATTGATGAAGAAATGGAAACAGAGAGAGGTTAAGAAATTTGCCCAAGTCTCACAACTAGTAAGTGGCAGAGCTGGGATTTAGATCCAAGCAGTCTGGCCCGAAGTCTGTACTCTTAACCACTTGCTATATAATTAATACCCCTGTTGAAATGTTCCTTTTCCCTCTCAGTCTCTGACTGTGAATTCCTGAAGGTCAGGAACTTGGTTTTACTCATTATTGTATCCACTCTCCTTAGTCAAGTGTCTGACATATGGTATATTCTTAACAAATGTTTGTTAAATTGAACCGAAATCCCCCTCTGTCTTCAAATCCTCCATATTTCTAAGATTCCAGTAGGTCCCCTAGCTGACATAGATTTTATTCGACCATCTCCACCCCAATCCCTACTCACCCAACAGGCTTCTTCTCATGAGCAGTGCCCCCACTTAGACTACTTTTATTTCTCCTTCCCTCACACCCCTAAATTCTACAGGCCCTCCCATTTGACAAGATTCTCCACTCAGCAATCAGAAATATTAATTTGTGCTAATATTAACAGCTTATAACTTGTTGCCTCTCTCAGTGGGATTTCCTAACCCAAATGGAAAAACACAAATTCATTAATTCAGACAATTCAACAATTCTTTACAGTCTGATTCATGGAAGGTTAGGGCAAGGCAGGATTTTAAAGGTCATCATGTTCAGTGTCCTCATCCTACAAAGGAAGAATCTGAGTCCTGGAGGGGGAAGTTACTGGTTCTCCATCACATTGCCAGTTAGAAGCAGAGCCAGCTCTCTTTACTGATGGATAGGAAATGGTCCTTCCCTTCAAGGACTTTGTGATGGAAAGATTGCTGCAGGTACTAGTAGGGGTGGTGTTGGGAGTAGAAAGACCTTCTCAAATCATTCCATGTAGGTGGCCACCTATTTGGTTGTCCCCTGCTTTGGACACCTAGTGGTGGTTCCTAGCAATCTGGTCCAGAGTTGGGGAGCCTGCAAAAGTAAGGAAGCTGTGATAACAGCTAGAAGCCAAATATTGCAAGGACCTCACTTAATGTGTGCTTATGGTTTCAGTACATGTAGCAGCAACTTTCTGCAAACTCATTTTAAGATCTCTGAATTGACAGAACAGATCAAGAAGCAGGCATTTATTTGTTTCAAGTCTTGGGTTTTGGGGAACATTTCAGTTGAGTAGGTTTTTATTTTAGCTAGTCCTCTCTGTTGGCTCCCTGTAAAATGCTGTTTTTCTTCATGGCTCCATTCCCGTCTTTTCACTTATACACTTTTCCTGACTGATCTCATCCATTCTCATGGCTTCAGCTTCTGACTTGGCCCTCAAATCCTTACCAACTGGCAGTTTTCTCCCCTGAGCCCCAATCGCTATATTGAATGCTTTCTGGACACCTTCACCTGGGTGACCCACAGTCTATTAGACTCCATAACTTTTAGGAAGGCTTCATCAATCCTTTTCTCCAAGGCCTACCCTATACCTACTACTCCAGGTTGATCAATATCCTGTGAGGTACTCTCATAGCACTCTGTGCCTACAATTTATTATTACCGATAATAGTTGTGAGGGTCAATTTTATGTTTCAGCTTGACTGAGCTATGATGTGCCCAGATATTTGGTCAAACATTCTGGGTGTTTCTGTGAGGGTGTTTGGGGATGAGATTAACATTTAAATAGGTAGACTGAGTATAGCAGATTGCGCTCTATAATATATGTGGGCCTCATCCAATCAGTTGAAGTTCTGAATAGACAAAAAGCTGCCCCTCTCCCAAGTAGGGGTGAATTCTCCTGCCTGATGGCCTTTAAACTGGGACATCACTTTTCCTGGTTCTACAGCAGCCTGCTGGCTTTGGGACTTGAATGGGGACATCGATGCTGCAGATTTTGGACTTGCCAGCCTCCATGGTCACCTGAGCCAATTCCTTACAATAAATTTCATATATTCTATTGATTCTGTTTCTCTGGAAAACCCTGGCTAATACAATAGTGAGAGCTATTTATTACCTTGTTTTACTATGTGCTATAAGCACAAACACATCCTAACTGCACTTAACATTCTCTACAACCATACGTGGCAGGTATTATCTCTATCTTATAGATGAGGAATCAGGTTCAGCATGGGATACTAAGTGTCCAATGTACTCTCATTCCAAAGTCCAGCACTAGGCTGCAGTGAAGGACTCTTCAATTTTCTGGTTACCTGTGTGTCCCTTTCACTGAACTGGAGGTTTCCTTTCCTCTCTCTGCATCACTCAAATTCATTAAATCCTAAAAAAGAATATTTTACCTTTTCATCCAAGTTGCTTATGACAGATATTCCAGTCATCTGAGGAAGAGAAGTTAGGGAAAGTGGTAG
Source organism: Balaenoptera acutorostrata (assembly GCF_949987535.1). Lineage (NCBI taxonomy): Eukaryota > Metazoa > Chordata > Mammalia > Artiodactyla > Balaenopteridae > Balaenoptera > Balaenoptera acutorostrata. The sequence goes on along the minus strand of NC_080064.1, from coordinate 108,144,282 downwards.
AGAGCACTAGAGGCCCTAAATTTTGGGTCTGCTGTAACGTGTTACCACAGAACTCTAAATATAAAGTGATGGAAACGTCCCATGACCAACATTCCCAGCACAATGCTTCATGCTTACTAATGTCTTCCTTGCCAAGGTTTTCAAGTCTGTCCATTAATTAACTTTTAAATTTTAACCCTGAGAACTCTAGTTTTATGATGAAAGTCAGTGGAAAATAGAAGGAGCTTCATTCATTTATTTATTTATCCATTCATATCTATTGAGTCACTACCATTTGTAAGTATTGGGTTAGGCATTAAGGTTGACAAATATTTCTAAATTATTGATACAGGTAGATCTCTTTTAATGAGAGTATATGTTCCTATATGCTACCAGGCATACTTTATTTTCAGAAATAGAAATGAAATGAGATGTGCTATACAAATACAAGATATGTTTTTTAGGAAATTTGAAGACATCGAAGGTTTTTGAGCAGTATCTGAAGTCTGGCAGCATTCTGCAGAATGAATTAGAGAAAAGAGAGAGAAACTGACGGCAGGGACATAAATTAAGAAGTCATTGCAATAAGTTGGAGAATGTTGTAATTAGGCAACAAGTTAATCATGTTCTGGCCTCAGGTACTGAAAGCAGAAATGAAAAGGAGGTAGGGTGGGTGAAAAAGTATTGCAAAGGAAGATTTGGCAAGATGTGGTGACTAGCAGATGTTAAGGGAAGGAAGACAAAGTGACTCTAGGAGTTTGAGTATGGGTGACTAGAAGAATGGAACTTTGGAAGGAGGGAATGATTTGGCGGCAAAAGCCCTGTTTCAGATACACTGAGTGTGTGGGAATGTGGTCTCTGGGGGGGCTGCCCGGTGGGAGATTGGTGAGGTGAAATGTAGGATTACCCAAACCATGTCTTCCTCTTCCATTCAATTACCCCTTTAGTTGATTCACAGGAATACTATACAATTATTTAAAATGATGTACTTGGAAATATATTTATTTATTAACATGAAATGAAGTTTGCACATTAAGTGGAAAAGAGTAAATAGAAAAGTCTGGAAGGGCTTATCCCAAATGTTAACAGTGGTTGCCTTTGGGTGGTAGGATTGTGGTGATTTTTTCCCCCTTCTTTATGAATGGCATTTTTAAACGTTTGGCATAAATATGCTATTTTGCCCTCATCTGAGACCAGTCCCAGATCAAGGACTGAATGAGCTCTGCTGTTCCCTTTAGTCCGTGTGGCTCACATCCTCCTGGGCTGGTGTCTGAGAGCTTCCCACAGCTCTCCCCCTGAAGGACATCCCCATCCTGCTCACGGGGCAGCCAGCAAAACTGCAGTGGCCACAGCTCAGCCAGCCTCCGCATCAGTCCCCTCCCTGATGGCAAAGCTCCCCACGCGCAATGTGTGGCTGGGACATCGTTGGGGCTGTCATCCTAGGAGGCGGCTTTCTCTTTGAAGAAGTCAGGCTAAGAAGCCACGTGAGAAGACGTGGTGAGGGGAGCTTTGACCCTGTCAGAACACAGGAAGCTCAGAGCCTGTTTCTCCTGAATGAGCAGCGAGACTTCTCAGTGGCCTCAGGTGGCCCTGCCCAATCTCTCTTCTCTCTCCCCATTACCCAAGAACTCTCTGAGTGTGGAAGACTTTCCCCAGGCCTTCCTGATGCAACAGAATGAGCGCGGGATGGGCACCAAAGCACGAGAATTCGCATTCTTGCTCCACCACCTCCGAATCGAATGTGTGCCAGGCACTGTCACTCTATGTGTATTAACTCATTGAATCCTCACGCCACCCCTAAGAATCTGGTGACGATTATGTTACTGTTTCTCCTGGTCCCAGAGAACTGTTGAGTTCCCCCCTCACCCTGACCTTCTCTCTGGCTGCTACCCTACAATGCTCCTCCATCTCAGCTAAGCTCCTGCCAAAACTGTCTCTAGCTTCTCGCTCAGGTTTGCTTCTCATCCCACTGCAATCCTCTTCCCTCCAACTGCATCGGTAGAGTCCCTCAGTAATCTTCAGGCTGCCAACTTCTATGTATATTTTTCCTCATTTTTACATCATCTCTCTGTGCATTTGATTAAGTTGACCAGTATCTCTTATTTGGCTTCCAAGATATTCTCTGTTTCCCCCCACTCCCTCGCCCTACATTATGAACCTTGTTGAGACTCCACGTCTCTAGGAAACCATCTCAGATTCCTGCCTACCTTCTGTCGAGCCAGTGACACTCTCTTCTGTGTTACCTCTGGACCTTGCACATGTCCTCTTTGTTATACTTATCACATTACATTATAATTTGTTGACCTGTGTCCCCTATTAGGCAGAGTGCTCCTTAAGGGCAGAAATCACACTGCATTTCTCTATTCTAAGTATTTAATACATAATAGGTCCTCAATAAATTGCTTATTAAATAAATAACTGCGCAAATTGATAAGAATGGCCAGGCACACACATAGCTCATTTAATAAATTTGCTAAGGAAAGCCACAATGTGGTTGGAAACGGGAACAAATGGTAGAGAAATGTGGTTTTGCGTGTGTGTTCGTTTTATTTGGGGGGTGGCTAAGACCTGAGAAAAAGTGGCCCTAGGAGAGAGAAGAGGTTTTTAGGACAGGGGAGAGCTAATCATGTTTGCAGACTGAGGGGGAAAGCCCGTGGTAAAGGAAGAAGCAAGGAATGGGTTTGGGGAAAAGGCTGAACAAGGGTTTGTGAAGAAAATCAGGATGGGCCCCAAAGCATAGGTGGAAGGATTAGCCATGGACAGAGGAGAAGCCAGGGCTGTCCCCTCACCAGCTCGACCCTGCCCTTCTCAGCGGCCACCGGCTCCTTTACCAGCCCCCTCAGCTGGGGCTCCCACCTCCTCAGGCACCAGCTTGTCTGCTACCACCTCAGCTGCCTGCACTGCCAAGACCCAGCACGGGGGTAGCAGGTGGTGCTTCTCTGCTCGGTAATTCCTGAGCTCTACTGGCACGGTAGCCATCAGATGCTAATATTTCCTCTCTTCGACCACAGAACAAGGCCTTGATTCTCTTACAGCCACCCTAACCCCAGAATGCCTTCCTTTGACTTCCTCCTACTTATTATCGTTCCCTCCTTAGCTCTTAGGCCTGACAGTCAGAAAACATTGTGGGAAATATATACTGGGCATGAAATATATACTGGGCATGAAACGGTCAAAGAAAACTCTTAGTGTGTGTGTGTGTGTGTGTGTGTGTGTGTGAGAGAGAGAGAGAGAGAGAGACAGAGAGAGAGAGGGGGAAAGAGAGAGAGAGACAGTGGTGTTGGGGGGGGTGGGTTCTAATGGTGAAGAATTTGTTTTTAGCTCAGATCTCAGTCAGGAAGTTATTCACTCCAGCAAAGGCACTAAATAGATTGGGTCAGAAAACAAAGATGGGTCACTGAATGCTCAGAGAAGTGTAAAGAGCCGTCTGGATCTGCAGCCTCTTGCAATTTAAGAGTGAGAAGCTGCTCCAGAATAATAATCAGGGTAGGCAGACAGGATTTTACAGAACTTTATATCCAATTATTCATTTGACAAATATCTGGGTGCTAACTATATGCCTGGCACTGTGCTAGACACTTAGAGGTAGAACACTCAACAAGACTGATCAAAATCACCACCCTCGAGGAACTTACATCTAGTGTGGGGAGACCAAAAATAAACATCTGAAATAGGTAAATGATACGGTGTGTTTGAAGATGATGAGTATTATGGAAATCCATAGACTCCAGCATGGCCCCTAGTGATCCCACCTCCTGGAAACACAACTTGTGTTTCCTCCCACACTAAATAGGTTTGGCCTGTGAGACTGATTGGATACTGCAGAAATGATGGCATGTGACTTCCAAGGCTAGGTTATAAAAGACATTGCAGCTTCGGCCTGGCTGTCTCTTAGATTGCTTGTTCTGGGGTAGCGGTTGCCATGTCATGAGGCATACACTCAAGCAGCCCGGGGAGAGGTCCACGTGGGAGGAAACTGAGGCTTCCTGCCAACAGCCATGTGAATAAACCATATTAGAAATGAAGCTTCCAGCCCCAGTCAAGTCTTCAGATGACTGCAGTCTGGGGCAACATGTAACTTACAACCTCATAGGAGATCCCAGCCAGAACCACCTAGAACTCCCTAATTCCTGACCCACAGAAACTGTGAGAGATAAGACATTTCTATTGTTGTTTGAAGCTACTAAGTTTGGGGGTTACACAGTTACTGTGTAACTATTACTGTTACACAGTAATAGTTAATACTATTATTAACTATTAGTAATTGTTATATAATAGTAATAGTTATTACTATTATAATAGTTACTGTGTAACTATTACTGTTACACAGTAATAGTTGACTAATAAAAAAGAAGTCAGGAGTGACAGCAGGTGGGATGGCGGTGCAATTTTAAATAGGATGGTCAGGGTACACCTCGCTTCAAAGGAGACACTTGAGCAGAGATTTGAAAAGCGGTCTGGGAAATAGGCAGGCAGATATCTGGGGAAGAGCATCATGGGCAGAGGAAACAGCCAGTCCAAAGCCCTGAGGAGAAAAAATTCTTGGAGGATTTGAGGCTCAGTTAAGGACTGTGTGGCTAGAGTGGAGAAAGAGGGGGAGAGAAGTTGGTGATAAGGTTGGAGAGGTAATGGGGGAGGGGCAGTGACTGATCATGAGAAATGAAAAATGACTATTGGATTTAGCTCCATAGAAGTCACTGTTGACCTTGATAAAAGTAGTTTCAGTGAACTAATGGAGATGAACGCCTGCTTGGAGTGGGTTTCCAAGATAATGGGAGAAAGGAATTGGAGGCAGCAACTCTTTCAAGGAGTTTCAAGGGGAAAAGAGAAATGCAATGTAGCTGCAGAAGAAAGTGGGTCAAGAAAAGATTTATTTTTTAGATGGGAGAAATAATAGCATGTGGGCATGCTGATGAGAATGAGCCAGTGACAGTGGATGATGGAGAGAAGTGCCGGAGTGACATGTTTGAGTAGGTGAAAGGGGATGGATTGAAGGCATACGTGGAGGAGCTGGACTTACAGAGGAGACAGAGGGCTCATCTTAGGAAAGGTTGGAAGGCAGAATATGAAACAGGTACTGGAGGAGGGCAGATGTCATGGTGGGAGGCTGTGGCAGTTCTCGTCTGATTATTTCTCTTTGCTCATTGGAGGAAGTCAAAGATTATAGTAGCAATACAATGATAAAAACTGTGTATAAAATGAACCAGCATATAACAAAGATAGAATAAAGGCCCCAGCAGAAGAAAAACACATCTCAGTACAGTCTGTTGTTTAGAAACAATGGCATGGAACATAGAAGAGTATCTACAGAACTGGGATAACAGAATTACGACTTCAACAAGAACACAGGGGATTCTCTCAGCCAGACCTAAGGACTTTTACCAGTTCCTTAGAGAGTCTCCTTAAAACCTTCATAGTTTACATATGCACTTACGTGTGAGTTAGCCATATGGTAAGATGTATAAAGTTTTAATTGCAGAATGTGAGTTATATCATTCTTAATTTTCGCATCTTCATCAAGACCTGAGGTAAAAAGATTTTTTTTTAGGTCTTGCTATAGAAAGATATCTGGATTGGGTGGATCTTACCTGATTTTGAAGTCAACATGTGGGTGTCCAAAGTTCTTGTCCTGAGGTTTTACCAGGAAGGTATACTATACTCTATATCATCATATAATGTTATGCTCAAAATCATCCCTCCAACTCACCCAAACAGCATCCTTGGATTGAATTGGTACCCTTGTCTGTCCCTTTCCTCCAGCTAAAATGTTTTAGTTTGGGACATTCAAATGTATCCTTCTTACTGCCTGCAATTATTAAAATAAGGACCAATCATTAGCTCTGACTGGTCCTGGTCCCCTCTCCCTTTGGGTTCATTAAGCCCCCATTCAAACAGAACCCATGGCCAGATGCCCTAAGTGCTCTGACATGCTTTGTTATGCTTGAGCTCCCTAAACAGTCAAGCAGCTCAGCTCTTCCGTCCTGGACACTCCCACACATTTTGTTCCATAAACTGAGGGGAGGATAATTCTTTTTTATTAAGACTCATCTAGGATAAGCTAAATAGCCTGCAGATTTCCCCCGAAATACCATGAGTTATCTTCAAGTCTCCTTAGGTAGCACTGAGGGAGGTTGGTGGAGAAAGAGGCAGGGGGAGTGTTTGACTCATGTTTGAGAATTGTTCTACAATAAAGAGATTAAAAAAAAAATAGATTCCTTCTGTATGTGACTTTCATTCAAACACAAAGCTTCTCTTTAAGTAAAAAAAAAAAATCCTATTATGCTTACAATTGTGCATTACCAAAAGCCTCAAATTAAATTGCAAGAGAATTGAGAAAATAGGACTATTAAAATATTTGAGTTATTTACTGGAGTTGAGTGAGGAGGAAAAAAGACTGTTCCAGCTTCCTCCTACCTTCTACCCCCTCTCTCCCCGCCACTCTCTTCCTCTGTCTGTCTCTCACATTTTGACAGGGGAAATAGCTTTGGAGAATGATATGAGGGGACCTAGGGAACGTGATCCTGCCATGGCTTTAACTGGCTGCCATATTGACCCTCAGATGGAGTGCAGAGTTTGTCCTCTATCCTGCTCTACTCCTCCTTTTCATATCATTCCAATTGGAATCATCCATTGTACATGCATTGAGTTCCTACTATGTCTAAAGCACTATGGAAAGACGTAGTCTCCTTAGAAGGAAAAATTACACATGACATAAGTAAAGCACTAGATTTTAAAAGTTTATACATTTAAAGACACCATATTATGTTATGAGCGGAAGACAGAGGAGAACTAAGATTTTTCCTTTGCCTCCTATTTTCTAGGCACAGAGCTACAGGATTTATAGTCTCTCATTTACTCTTCACATTAAAACCATGACATAGATACAGCTCACTTTTACAGTTAGTGGGGAAAAGTCTTGGGAAGGATGAAGAACTCACCCAAGGCTGCACAGATGGTAAGGAAAAAGACATCACTTTCAATGAGAATAGATGAATATGCCAGAATTTTAAAGATCGACAGGAAGGAGAGGGGAGAGCAACCTAGGTTGAGCTGAGGAATTCCTGGAGCCAGCTGTAAGCAGTGGAAGGCTTCTGTCAGGGAAAAAAGTCAAAAGTCCACTATTTATCCCATAGTGGATCCTACCCACAGTGCGACATCCATTTTGGGATAAAGTCCTGCCCTTGCTGGAAAACACAGAATCGCTAGATCCAGGACTTGTGAGGGAGAAGAGGAGTCTCAAACTCACCACCATCCAACATCTATTAAAATCTAGACCAGCAGATCTTACTGAACTGGTCCCCTGGAGAACTGCTTTTACTGAACTGAGCTTTGGTATGGTCACCCCAAACGAATTCCATCACAGTGTAGACCATTAGAATTGTTGAGGAACTCCCCTGTCACATTATATAAGATCTTCTTTATGAGCTTGAGAAAAATTTTCTTTCTGGTTTTAGGAATAAGTTGAATATAAATATATATTCCTGATATCTATAACCTAACAAGAATGGGTTGTTATGGCTTGTTTTTACCTCATGACCCCTGTGAGCTGGGCAGTCGGTTAGCTCCTCTCTTTCTGATTGATCTCCAGAAAGCTTGGACCAACTGGCAGCCTACCAGCAGCCAAGAGCTGGGACCCTTATTCCTCATCCTTATTTTTCCTTTCTTTTATTAATCTGCTTTTAACTTAATTTAATATTTTACATAAATTTAGTATCGTATCTTGATCAACTGTATCTCTATGAGCATCTTAAATCCTTTTTCAGAACAGGGGAGAGAAGGAGGAAAGAAGGAAGAAAGGTGGAGGTAAGGAAGGAGAGACTACTAAAAGTCCCAGGATACCATGAAAGTCTAAGTCAGAAAGGGCAGCCAGCTCTTAACAATCACAGAGTAATGAATAGTACAGAGCCAAACAAAAGTCAAGAATAGAAACTGAATCAGATTTCTATTTCAGCATCAGAGCTGGTCCATTGCAGGAGCCATGAAGCAAGATGCACTGTTAGGAGGGGCACGGTGAGCAAGGACTCTGTGACCCCACCCAGATTTCCCAGTGCAGCAAGGTGGGGTGGTGGGGGGAATAGAAGAGATGAAATGTCATTTCTTTATTGCTGGTCATTAATAATGATTTGGAAATGCCAGATCGTTCATATTATCCTTAGATTAAGCTTCTTCAAGTTTCAGTGATTTTGTTAGACCTATGGCATGGAAGTCTATATTTATATTTCCATAACCTGGAAATGCTCAAATTCTCTGGCTTTTTAACACCCCGATAACAATCGCCCAAGCCCCTGTCCTCTATGGCTGCAGGAAGTCTAGCCTCTTATCAGGCTCACCTTCTCAAGTATTGAGAAGTGGTCACTGAGAAAAGCTTGCTTGTCCCATAAATCTTCTCTGTCACATGTCATCTCAGCCAGAGCTCTTGCCCCAGAACATCAAGGTGCCAAGACCCTGCTTTCACCTCTTGTCATCTCAGAACTTGATCTTCCAGGAATAGCAGCTCACTCCACACACTGTGTCTTAAGTGTGGGCACAAACATGTTCTTTCACTCCCCAAACATGGCTCACACTGGACAAGGGACGTGCAACAGAGGGAGTAGCTGATACATGCCATCACCTCTCTATGATCCCAACCTCAGCCCCACCTCCACGAGACCCAGAGCTCTTCCCCTCTTCCGTCCAGAGCCCACCTCGTTTTTCTGCCTCTCTACATGGGAACATCCACTGTCTCCTGCCCTCTTACAGGGTACATTGTGGTTCTTCCTTGGTGACAAAAACGGCCTGTTTGGTATTAAATAAAAGCACGCAGCACACCGACCACCCAGGCCAGTTTGCTCCTGGTGTGTAGCAGGAAATCAGGCTTGTGTGGCCCAGCTGCTGTCCCCTGGTCCCCAGGTCTTAGAGTGTAAATGCTTGAGCAAAAACCCCACCCATGCCTTGCATGCACTCACGTTGTTCACAATAGCACAGCTCAAATGCAAGTGTAGAAGAAAATGTTCTAATACTGCAGGTAATAGATCACACTCCAGATAATCCAAACAGCGTACTTAACACGTCTGAAGCAGGCTTCGCCAGGGACAATCAATGGATACCTGCCTTACATCTACCTGACCAAATCGATCACTAAAAGGACCCTCTCAGGAGAAGAGCGGGTATTCTCATACTCCAGCTTTCCCACCCAAGAGGCAGAAGCTGCTGCCAGCCCCCAGCTGGCAGTTTTCCAGCTCCATCAGGGTTAAAACCCATTCTCTACCAGGCAACATATTACTTCTTTATGACTCCTTCATTGTGTCTATTTCTTATTCTGGTTCTAACATTCTTTAAGGCAGCAAAAGATCTCACATACCAAACTCGAATATCTAAAAATGTCCAAACCTACTGGTAAACTAAATCTTTAGTGTCATAAGCAATGCAGTGGTGCTTGTGATATGTTGTTACTTATGCTTTTTTTTTTTTAAGATTTATTTATTTTATTGATTGATTGATTGCTATGTTGGGTCTTCATTTCTGTGCGAGGGCTTTCACTAGTTGTGGCAAGCGGGGGCCACTCTTCATCGTGGTGTGCGGGCCTCTCACTATCGCGGCCTCTCTTGTTCCGGAGCACAGGCTCCAGACGCGCAGGCTCAGTAGTTGTGGCTCACGGGTCTAGTTGCTCCGCGGCATGTGGGATCTTCCCAGACCAGGGCTTGAACCCGTGTCCCCTGCATTAGCAGGCAGATTCTCAACCACTGTGCCACCAGGGAAGCACCAACTTATGCTTTTTTAAATGTAAACTTGATCATTTCAGTTTAAGGCTGTGTATCCATATATAGTCAGTTGAATATGACAATAAGTAATTGTTTTCTAAACTTCATAATTTTTAGTGACTGAGTAATGGATCAGTCTCTGAGTGAGTCATTCCAGTTATCCTAATGACTAGAATAACTATATGAGTTTTGCTGACTTGAGTCAGGCTTCTAAAGCTTGGACGTTCCTGGGGTACTGATAAGATAGGCCCCCTGAAACTGAAGACCACACCCCAAATTCATAACGAGCTTCCCAAGTGCAGCCAAGGTTTGAGGACCTTCCTGAGCCATCACTCGCCTCTCTCTTTGACACCTCTTTAACAATAGCAGCACTCAGGTGCCAGTTAAGGACACTTTTCACTGAATAACAAGGACCTTTCTTACAGAACATCCTAAGATTTATTTTCAGCTCTTGACCACTTGCTTCTGTTTGTGTTGGCTCATTTCTCAAGTTGCTACTACGTGCCAATCTCTGTGATAAGCTATTATGTATGTTATCTATAATCTTTAAGAAAATCCTGTGAGATGAACATCATTTTCCTATTTTACAGATGATAACATGCAATTCATAAAGTCTAAATGCCTTGCCTAAGGACTTATAGAAGTAAGTGGCAAAACCAGGATACAAATGCAAATCTTCCTAGATCCAAATCTTTCACTTTTTCTTATTTCTGTTCTGGGTATTTCCTGCTGGCTTATCAGAGAATAAGTATTAGTGGCCACCTGTGTAAGTCAGTGTGCAATAATAAGAGATAGCACACAGTAATTTGAACAGGTGAAGTTTAATATAAAGAATTGTTAACTACATCAGGGGATTGGAATAATGAGGAATTGTCTAGTAAAAAAATAAAGAAGAACTCATATCTCAATGATAAGACAAACTACTTATTATTTTTTTTAATGGGCAAAGAATTTGAATAGATATTTCACCACAGAAGATATATGAATGGCTGGTAAGCACGTGAAAAGATGCTCAACATCATTAGTCATTAGGGAAACGCATATTAAAACCACAATGAGATATCACTTCATACCACTAGAATGTTTATAATTAAAAAAAACAGATAATACCAAGTGCTGGCAAGGATGTGGAGAAACTGGAACCCTCATATATTGCTGGTGGGAATGTAAAATGGTGCGGATACCTTGGAAAACAGGGTGGCAGCGTTTCTTAAAAAGTGAAAGAAAAACCGTGTAACCCAGTGATTCCATTCCTAGGTATTTACACAAGAGAAATGAAAACATATGTCCACACAAAGACATGAACGTGAATGTTCAGAGCAACATGATTCATAATAGCCAAAACCTTGAAACAAATCAAATGTCCATCAACTGGTGAATGACTAAATAAATGGGATCCACCCATACAGTAGACTATTATCCAGCCATAAAACAGAATGAAGTACTGAAACAAATTCAATGTAGATGAACTTTGAAAACATTTTGCAAGAGATAAAGGATCACATATTGCATCATTCCATTTACATGAAAAGTTCAGAATAGACAAATCTGTAGAGAAAAATAGTAGATTAGTGGTTGGCTGGGGTGGAGAATGGGAATTGACTAAAAGTGGGTATGAGGGATTTTTGTGGGGTGATGGAAATGTTGATAAAGTTGGATTGTGATGACGGTAGTACAGGTCTGTAAATATACTAAAAATTATTGAATTTTATCCCTTAAATGAGTAATTTTTTTAAAGTAAAGAGAACTTTAAAGAATACAGGGAAAGTAGATATGAGGAGCAGCCACTACCACAAGGGCTCAGAGCACCCCCAGAGGAGCACGTCCCACCCCACCCACCCCACCCCCTCAGCACTCCTCCCGTCACCTGCCTTGCCTCCAACTTCAAAGAAATTTGAAGCAATCAGACATGAATTCCAACTTCCCACCTTTTTACTTGCAACCTCCTTCGCATGTTTTCTCCAGACCCAGAGGGTAAAGGGTCCCTTTTCCCAATCTAAGCTGGTCATGTGCTCCTCATCCCATCCTGCGCTGTCCTCCCAGGCTCTGCTCCACACTTAATCCACACCCCCACCCCACACCACCTCAAAGTCAGCTTCTCCTTCTCCACTGCCCTCTGTCCCATAACAAAATGCACACACCTCCTCCATCCGAAGAAAAAGCAAACACTGTCTCCAATTCTGCCACTCCTTCCACTACTTCTTTGTCTCCTTTCCTTCTTAACTTCTCAAAAGAATGGTTGGCAACCACGCATTTCCATTCTTCTCCCATTTATGTGTCAATTCACAGAAATAAGGCTTCTGCAGCTTACCCTTCAACTATTGCACTCTGAAAACAAGACAATGACCTCTTCCCAATTGCCCAATCAAATAGATTCTTTTTTCGGGCCTCATCTGATTTGCCCTCTCTGACCACTCCCTTTGAGGAGCTCTCTTCTCCCAGAGTTTCCCCTGGTACTTGCCACTGTGCCGACGTCCCTTCTGCCTGGTGCTCCCTAGTATTCTGACTTTGGCCCCATTCTCTTCTCAGACCACATCCCTCTCCAGGGCCATCTCTTCACTTCCATGACTTCATCAACCACCTCAGGGCTGGTGGCTTTGCAAACTCTGTCTCCAGACCAGGCCTCACCACTGAGCCTGGGAGTCAGAGATCCAACTGCCTTCTACATCTCTCCATCTGGGTGGTCTCCCCAAACCCGCTTCTCCTCCACGGCTCCCTCGACCCATAAATGTCACCACTAGCTACCTAGTTTCTCAACCACAAATCTTGGGACCATCCTAGTCTTCTTTTGCTCCCTCACTCCCTGTAATCAAATCACTAAACTGTATTTTTTTATAATACAATTCGAAAATCTCTCTTTAAAGCTGACCTTTCCATCCTCAGTGCCACTGCCTGGCTAAGAAGTAATATCACTTGTAGTGTGTGTGTGTGTGTGTGTGTGTGTGTGTGTGTGTGTGTGTTGTTTTTTTTTTAAACCCAGACATGGAATTATCATCACTGGCGCAGAATTGATCACCTCTGAGGCTGGAGCCCCTTAGGTAATGCTGACGGGGTGCCTGGTTTGGACCCTCTGCAGTGGGTCAGGGTTTGTCATAGAACAAAAATCACGAACCCAGTCTAGAAGATCCAGGCAGGTCACCCTCACTGGGGTGGGGTAAAGCTGGGGAGGCACGCAGACAGCGGAGAGGTAGGGACTGAGCTGAACCGGAAAACACGTGCCCTGTCTGAAGGCAACGATGTTCCTCTGCTCCAGTCAATTACAATGTGGAAACGCAGGCCTAGAGTTGCCAAATATTCTAATTTCCCCCTCAAAGCTAGAAATTCAGATTTTTATCTAAAAATCTTCCTTTTACAATGTTGGAAATGAATTCAAAATATTTTTTTTTAAAGCATCATGTAGTCAAACAGAGTATATCTACAGGGCTGAGAGGACTTGTCTGTGACTTCCACCATGGAAGGTTTTCTATCTGGGGAGGGACGTGGGAGAAGCAGTGTTTTGGGAAGACGTTTCTGGTAGCAGTGTGCATGGCCTCGACTGCAAGGAGAAGGTGAAGGCAGGGAAAACTAGCTGCGAGCCCAGGTACGGAGAGCAGTGGACCCGGACTAGGGGATGGCCGTGGAGCGCGAGCGTGCCACGGATATCCCCCACGCCACAGACCAACCCAACAAGACCCAACCAGAGATGAGGACTTCGTGGCATCATTTTCCAAAGGAACCCAGTGCAGTCTGAGTGCCTGCCTCCATTTTGAAGTCCACTCACCTACTGACATTTGCCTGCATTCCTCAGCCTCAGCCCCACCCCCACCCTTTTGAGGCGCCCGAGGGACGACCTTGGCGCTGTCCACGTGGCACTGACGAGGAAGCGTGCCCGCTGGTCCCAGAAGTGCCATCATCTCACTCCGTTACCTTATGCAAATGACAGGCTCGCAGAGCCTGCTTCTCCATCTGGACACCCAAAGGGAAGCCTTCTGGACAACCTAACCTTCCTCTCAGAGACAGTGAACGGGGCAGTGAGGAAACGTTCGCAAAGCCTCCACACCCACCTGTTTGCAGAGGGAAGGAGAGTTGCTATCTAAATTATTAAGGAGCCGGACCTGAGTCTAAGGGAGTCATGGAAACTTCATTATTATGCGTGGTGTGTGGCTGTCTTTTGAATATACTGCTTGCTTGGTTTCTAATTTCCTTTTCCTACGGAAGTCTTTTCTCCCTCATAAATCTTTGCATCTCAATGTTCTTTCTTCCTTTGTGTTCTGAACTGGGAGTTCTCACAACCCCTCCAGGGTTAATCTACTCCTCCAAACATTGCTGGCTCTGAGCGGCACTAGGGGCGATTAGGAAGAGTCCTGCAGGGAAAGGAGTGGAGGGGGCGTTGAGGAGAGTGTGGTGGGCAGGGAACCCTCCCGTCGCACCCTCTGCCTCTCCCAGCTGGCCAAGGAAACACTCTCCAACCGTTCTCCAGAACAAACAAACCAAGTACCACAAGCGTGTTGTGAATCTGACAGCAGGCTGATCACAGAAGCAGGACTTCCTATCCGCCCCGCCCCGGCCCCGGCCCCGCCCCCGCCCCGCCCCCGCCCCCACCGAACAGCACATCGCCCAGAATCAGCAGCAAGTGCCCTCTAGTGGGAATCAGAGGCACCCTACCTGAGAGGCAAATTCTCACGTCCTCTCTGAAATGGGGACTCAGAGAGCCTTGGCATATGACGCTGATAAATGGAATATTTACAAATGGAATGGAATATTTATAAATAGAATATCAATAAACAAAGGATGTCACAGCCACCAATGATTGCCGCCCTCCAATGTGAGCTGGTGAGCCCTGAGGAAACTCAGGGCTGAAAAAAATATCTGCCATCTAGCAGCCATCAGATTGCAGCCACTCCCTGCGGCAAGCCCTGAAGAAACTCAGGATGTGAAAATACAGGCCCCAGATAATCTAAGGTGCATATCAAAGGAATGATTTCAGTGAGCCCAGACTCTTGCCTCTTCCCCTACACAGAAAAGCACTAAATTCCCTAACTTGAGAGAGCTGGTTTTCTTTATATAACAATAATCTTTTGACGTTCCCAATTATCTGCTCTTTGTTGCAAAACTCCCATATATCCTGGCTCTTCCCCTTGCCTGCTCAGAGCAGTTTCTCAGAGCTATCTGAAACGCAGTCTCCCGATAAAACTTAACTCGCAACTCTCACATTGTGCGTATATTTTTTTAAGTCAACAATACAAAAAACAAACAAACCCCCCAAAACTGGTGTCTTCATCACTAAAAGCCAGAGAGGCAGGCGTCCTTTGGAATCAAGAGGAATCTCACGTATGAGCAAATGTGTGCCACTCTAATTAGGTCACATTCTCTGGCAGAAGCAGTACGCACGGGAGGGACGAGTGGTGACCCCTGGGTGGGGTGCCAGTGTGGGGTCACTCCACTGGCTCACTCTGGGAACCTGCTCCCCCTTCCCCCTTGCCTTTGAAATGTCTTGAAGCAGACACAGCTGTTTAAACTGGCACCCCTGTTCATCTGTGTGTGCCCAGTGCCTAAGAGTTAAGTGCCTGAACGGACTTTAAATTGTTGTAAGCTTGTTAATTGCAAAATAACAGAAAATGTTCAGGGAGATCGTGATTGCGGCTGCATTTCTACCACTCTGCTTTCTTATACAGACATCCCACTCCCCAGAGCTTTGGCCAGATAATCAAAAGAAGAGGGTTGGTGTTAGGCTTAACTTTTTATGTCCTGAGGGTCAACATGGTGTAATGGGAAAATCTTGGGTTTTGGAGTTAGATGCAACTAGATTTCAATAGGAGTTCCTCCACTTACTAGTTGTGGGACCTGTAGAAGTTTTGAAAACTTTCTGCACACCAGTTTCTTCATCTTTAAAATGAAAACATTAGTACCTATTTCAGAATCTATATAGTTCATTTAGCACAATGCAAACTAAATCATGCATAGACCCATATTTAATGACATGGAAATTGTCGCGGTCCGAATGCCGGTTGGAAAAGAACTTCCAGACACAAGGCAGAATGTAAAGAATATAGAATTTATTAGAGGGAAGGGTCACTGCCAGAACAGCGGGCCGACTTCCTAGTAGTCTGGGAGACTACTTCCAGTTTGGGCTCAGCTTCCTAGTTGAGCCCGAACATGTGGTACTGAATCAGTTTTTATGGCCAGAAAACAAAGGAATGGTCCGAGGTGAAAATTTCGTTTACTGATTGGTCGAGGCACATATACCTTCCTTCTTTAGGGTGGGAGTGGGACAGCCCAGATGCCTTTCCTTATTTGGGACAGGTCCGGTTGCCCAGGTGGGCATCGCCCAGGTGGGCTCAGGAATTTCGTAACCATGCAACCTGGTGGGGAGGGCGATTAAGAGTCCGGCAGGGGTGTAACGCTGACACTTTTTCAGACAGGGTCGTCCTTTGTCCTTGAAGCACCATTGTCCTTGGAGCACCACAGAAATTTTATGACTTGTTAAGTAAAAAAAGAAAGTTATTTGGGAGATTGGGACTGACATATATACACTAATATGTATAAAACAGATAACTAATAAGAACCTGCTGTATAGCACAGGGAACTCTACCCCACTTCGTTGTACAGTAGAAACTAACACAACATTGTAAAACAACTATACCCCAATTTAAAAAAAAACGTTATGGAAAGTGTTACAGAATGTCACCATTTTGTAAAATGAAATAACATTTTATTTTGTGCAGTTGTCCCAAGTATTCTGCTGTGTTTGGGTCCACTGCTACCACATATATGTAGCATCATGATAGAAACAGGGGGACCCACCTAGCCCACGGGTCCCCTTCCACTGCTGCAGTCTCTGCCCAGCTGTTTCTTTTTTTTAAGCCTAATTTATTTATTTTTTATTTTTTATTATTATTTTTTTGGCCGTGCCGCGTGACCTGAAGGATCTTAGTTCCCCAACCAGAGATAGAACCCATGCCCCCTGCAGTGGAAGCACAGAATCTTAACCACTAGACCTCCAGGGAAGTCGTTTCCCCCAACCCTGCCCTGCCCCGATGGTTCTTTTTAAGGCCCCTCCCTTTGTGATTTAGCTCTAATGATTCCCCAGGGAGGAATCTCTGCAGGTTTACCATCACTACCTACTCACCTCCTTCCCCACAAAAGCATCCTCTGAAGATTGGCATTCCATGCCTGAGAGTAAAGAATACTGGTGAGCTGATGAGAAGAGCTGCTTTACACTTTTAGGTTTTATACACATTTTGGGCTAATGAGAATTAATGTAATCTAAATTCACAAATTCATCTAAATTTGTGACAGAGTCACTACACTGTCACAAATTACTATTTAACCAGTAATTATCTTGTCTATACAATGACAGAGAAAATGCACTGAAATGGGAATGCTGTTGCCATGTTGTACTCTGTTAATGATAGTGAAAGCTGGTTCAACCCTCTGGAAAATCATCCAACAAGAGCCTTTAATATGGAGTACCCTTTAACCCAGTAATTCTGGGAATCTATCCTAAGAAAATAATTTAGAACACATAAAACCTTTATGCACGGGCTTCCCTGGTGGCACAGTGGTTGAGAATCTGCCTGCCAATGCAGGGGACACGGGTTCGAGCCCTGGTCTGGGAAGATCCCACGTGCCGCGGAGCGACTAAGCCCGTGAGCCACAACTACTGAGCCTGCACATCTGGAGCCTGTGCTCCGCAACAAGAGAGGCCGTGACGGTGAGAGGCCTGCGCACCGCGATGAAGAGTGGCCCCCACCTGCCGCAACTGCAGAAAAGCCCTCGCACAGAAACGAAGACCCAACACAGCCAAAAAAAAAAAAAAAAAAAAAACCTTTATGCACAAAATGTTTATTATAGCATTATTTATGCTAGTGAAAAACTAGAAAAAAACTGGAAACAATAATAATCGTTTAAGAGGTAAGTAAATTATGATACACTCAAAGGTTGGAATAGTTACTTAAGATTGTTATCACCGGTCTCCAAAGGTGGTGGCCAATATGCATGATTTCTTTTTTCTTTCTACATAAATATTTACCTATTCTATAAGAAGTGAGAATAGTTTTGAATTTGGAAAAAATAATCTTTATTATCTAAAAAAGATAGAGTTCAGATTAAATAATCTCTAAGGTTGGGTTCTTTGGAAGCAGATGTTGAGATGGAGTTTGGTATAAGATGTTTTAGGGGTATCAGCACTGTAAAGAAAGGGAGAGGAAGAAGGATTAAGCAGAGGAAGACATTAAACTGTAGTTAAGACCTGAGAAAATCTTAGCCACCGCAGTAGGAAGTTAAGAGCAAGCAATGCCCACAAGAGTGTCCCACATTGGGTCAAAATGGCCTGACCTTTATTCTCTCAACCCTCTCAATCACCAAATGCAGGCTGCATGCAGAAGGGCATGACCTCTCTGTTGATCACACTCCCTGCAGGTGGGCAGTAAGTCTTTCCTGGAAGAGAGATCTAGGTGCTGTATTTCCATTTATACTACATCCCTCCTAGGTCCAAGTTACTATGCTCCATTTTTATATGCTTATTTATTGAACAAACATATTAAAAACAATAATGCAATCTTACATAGCACTTTTATAATGCTTTCACATATGGCATGCTTCCCTAATTTACAGTACTGAACCAAGAAGACTCTGAGGGATGTTTTTTAAAAGCACCCCCTCACAGCTTTTTCAGGACAATTGCTTTCACCGTACTTCAATAAGACCATTTCATCTAATGTTAGTGCTTCCTCTTCTCAACACATCTCTCTCCCCCTACCAGGAACCCTTCTGCTTTTCCCTGTTGGATAGCTATTGCTCTAATACTGGCAAAAGTCCCTTCACTCATTGTGACATACTACCCCAACCTCTTCTTCAGGTACCTTCCTCTCTTTTTCCTACAACCTAACTGTCACTGGCTAAAGTTAGAAAATGACCAATACATTATGCACACATGCTCTAATGACTAATGACAAAGCACTGTTCTTCCACATACACTCACATTTCAAACATGATCACCAGATATCACACCAAAAGCACACACAAGAAAAAAATTAGACTTCAAAATTTATAACTTTTGTGTATCAAAGGACACTATCAACAAAGTGAAAAAGATAACCTACAGAATGAGAGGAAATATTTGCAAAGCACATACCTGATAAGGGACTGATATGCAGAATATATAAAGAACTCCTACAAGTCAACAACAAAAAACAAACAACTCAGTTCAAAAATGAGCTTTTTGTTTTTGTTTTTGTTAGTTTAGTTTTTATTGTTTGTTTTCCTTTTTAGGTTTGTTTGTTTGGTTGCTCTCTTCTTTTTTGTTTTCTTTTTTTTGTGTATGTGTGTTTCTTTGTGTGTTTTTGTCTGTTTGGCTTTGCTTTTACCATGTGTCTTGGGGGTTTGTTTGTTCATTTTCTTTCTTTCTTCTTTTTTTTCTTTTCTTCCGTGCTGTGTGGCTTGCAGGGTCTTGGTGCTCTGGCCACAGGTCAGGCCTCAGCCTCTGAGGTGGGAGAGCTGAGTCCAGGACATTGGACTGCCAGAGAACTCCTAGCGCCAGGGAATACTAATCAGCAAGAGCTCTCCCAGAGGTCTCCATCGCAACACCAAGACCCGGCTCCACCCAATGGCCAGCAGGCTCCAGTGCTGGATGCCTCATGCCAAACAACTAGCAAGACAGGAACACAACCACACCCATTAGCAGACAGCCTGCCTAAAGTCATACTAACCTCACAGACACCCCAAAACACACCACCTGATGTAGCCCTACCCATCAGAGGGACAAGATCCAGCTCCACCCACCAGAACTCAGGCACCAGTGCCCCCTACTAGGAAGCCTACACAAGCCACTGGAACAACCTCACCCAGTGGGGTCAGTCACCAGAAGTAAGAGGAACTGAGACCCTGCAGCCTGCAGAAAGGAAACCTCAAACACAGTAAGTTAAACAAAATGAGAAGACAGAGAAATATGCTACAGATGAAGGAGCAAGGTAAAAACCCACAAGAGCAAACAAATGAAGAGGAAATAGGCAATCTACCTGAAAAAGAATTCAGAGTAATGATAGTAAAGATGATCCAAAATCTCAGAAACAAGCAGCGGCATAGCACAGGGAGATCAGCTTGGTGCTTTGTGACCACCTAGAGGGGTGGGATAGGGAGGGTGGGAGGGAGACGCAAGAGGGAGGAGATATGGTGATATATGTATATGTATAGCTGATTCACTTTGTTATAAAGCAGAAACTAACACACGATTGTAAAGCAATTATACTCCAATAAAGATGTTAAAACAAACAAACACACAAACAAAATCTCGGAAGCACAATGGAGAAAATACAAGAAACATTTAACAAGGACCTAGAAGAACTAAAGAACAAACAAGCAGTGATGAACAACACAATAACTGAAATTAAAAATACTCTAGAAGGAATCAATAGCAGAATAACTGAGGCAGAAGAACGGATAAGTGACCTGGAAGACAGAATGGTGGAAATAACTGCCACAGAGCAGAATAAAGAAAAAAGAATGAAAAGAATTGAGGACAGTCTCAGAGACCTCTGGGACAACAGTAAACATACCAACATTCAAATTATAGGGGTTCCAGAAAAAGAAGAGAAAGAGAAAGGGTCTGAGAAAATATTTGAAGAGATTATAGTTGAAAACTTCCCTCACATGGGAAAGAAAATGGTCAATCAAGTCCAAGAAATGCAGAGAGTCCCATACAGGGTAAACCCAAGGCGAAACATGCTGAGACACATATTATTCAAACTATCAAAAATTAAATACAAAGAAAAAGTAGCAAAGGAAAATCAACAAATAACTTACAAGGGAATCCCCATAAGGTTATCAGCTGATTTTTCAGCAGAAACTCTGCAGGCCAGAAGGGAGTGGCATGATATACTTAAAGTGATGAAAGGGAAGAACCTACAACCAAGATTACTCTATCCGGCAAGGATCTCATTCAGATTTGATGGAGAAGTCAAAAGCTTTACAGACAAGCAAAAGCTAAGAGAATTCAGCACCACCAAACCAGCTCTACAACAAATGCTAAAGAAACTTCTCTTAGTGGGAAACACAAGAGAAAGAAAAGACCTACAAAAACAAACCCAACTCAATTAAGGAAATGGTAATAGGAACATACATATCGATAATTACCTTAAATGTGAATGGATTAAATGCTCCAACCAAAAGACATAGACTGGCCGAATGGATACAAAAACAAGACCCATACATATGCTGTTTACAAGAGACCCACTTCAGACCTAAGGACACATACAGACAAAGTGAGGGGATGGAAAAAGATATTCCATGCAAATGGAAATCAAAAGAAAGCTGGGGCTTCCCTGGTGGCGCAGTGGTTGAGAATCTGCCTGCTAATGCAGGGGACACGGGTTCGAGCCCTGGTCTGGGAAGATCCCACATGCCACGGAGCAGCTGGGCCCGTGAGCCACAATTGCTGAGCCTGCGCGTCTGGAGCCTGTGCCCCGCGACGGGAGGGGCCGCGATAGAGAAAGGCCCGCGCACCGCGATGAAGAGCGGTCCCCGCACCGCGATGAAGAGTGGCCCCCGCTTGCCGCAACTGGAGAAAGCCCTCGCACGAACCGAAGACCCAACACAGCCAAAAATAAATAAATAAATAAATAAATAAATAAGAAAATCCTTTAAAAAAAAAAAAAAAAAAGAAAGCTGGAGTAGCAATATTCATATTAGATAAAATAGACTTTAAAATAAAGACTGTTACAAGTGACAAGGAAGGACACTACATAATGATCAAGGAATCAATCCAAGAAGAAGATACAACAATTATAAATATATATGCACCCAACATAGGAGTACCTCAATACATAATGCAAATACTAACAGCCATAAAAGGGGAAATTGACAGTAACACAATAGTGGGGGACTTTAACACCTAACTAACACCAATGGACAGATCACCCAGACAGAAAATTAATAAGGAAACACCAGCTTTAAATGACACAATAGACCAGATAGATTTAATTGATATTTATAGGACATTCCATCTGAAGCAGCAGAATACTTTCTTCCCAAGTGCACACGGAACATTCTCCAGGAGAGATCACATATTGGGTCACAAATCAAGCCTTGGTAAATTTAAGAAAATTGAAATCATATCAAGCATCTTTCCCAACCACAATGTTATGAGATTAGAAATCAATTATAGGAAAAAAACTGTAAAAAAAACCAAAACACATGGAGGCTAAACAATACACTACTGAATAACCAAGAGATCACTGTAGAAATCAAAGAGGAAATAAAAAAATACCTAGAGACAAAAGACAACGAAAACACGATGAGCCAAAACCTATGGGACACAGCAAAAGCAGCTCTAAGAAGGAAGTTTATAGCAATTCAATCTCACCTCAAGAAACAAGAAAAATCTCAAATAAACAATCTAACCTTACACCTAAAGGAACTAGAGAAAGAAGAACAAAAAATCCCCCAAAGTTAGTAGAAGGAAAGAAATCATAAAGATTAGAGCAAAAATAAATGAAATAGAAACAAAGAAAACAATAGCAAAGCTCAATAAAACTAAAAGCTGGTCCTTTGAGAAGAGAAACAAAATTGATAAACCTTTAGCCAGACTCATCAAGAAAAAGAGGGAGAGAACTCAAGTCAATAAAATTAGAAATGAAAAAGGAGAAGTTACAATGGACACTGCAAAAATACAAAGATCATACGAGACTACTACAAGCAACTCTACGCCAATAAAATGGATAACCTGGAAGAAATGGACAAATTCTTAGAAAGGTACAACCTTCCAAGACTGAAGCAGGAAGAAATAGAAAATATGAACGGACCAACCACATGTAACGAAATTGAAACTTCAATCTTCCAACAAACAAAAGTCCAGGACCAGATGGCTTCACAGGTGAATTCTATCAAACATTTGAGACGTGTTAGCAAACACGTATCCTTCTCAAACTCTTCCAAAAAATTGCAGAGGAAGGAACACTCCCAAGCTCATTCTATGAGGCCACCAACACCCTGATACCAAAACCAGGCAAAGATATCACACACACACAAAAAATTACAGAGCAATAACACTGATGAATACAGACGCAAAAATCCTCAACAAAATACTAGCAAACAGAATCCAACAACACATTCAAAGGATCATACACCATGATCAAGTGGGATTTATTCCAGGGATGCAAGGATTCTTCAACATACACAAATCAATCAATGTGATACATCATATTAACAAACTGAAGAATAAAAACCATATGATCATCTCAATAAAGGCAGAAAAAGCTTTTGACAAAATTCAACACCCATTTATGATAAAAACTCTCCAGAAAGTGGGCACAGAGGGAACCTACCTCAACATAATAAAGGCCATATATGACAAACCCACAGAAAACATCATTCTCAATGGTGAAAAACTGAAAGCATTTCCTCTAAGATCAGGAACAAGACAAGGATGTCCACTCTCACCACTATTATTCAACATAGTTTTGGAAGTCCTAGCCATGGAAATCAGAGAAGAAAAAGAAGTAAAAGGAATACAAATTGGAAGAGAAGTAAAACTGTCACCATTTGCAGATGACAGGATACTATACATAAAAAATCCTAAAGATGCCACCAGAAAACTACTAGAGCTAAACAATGAATTCGGTAAAGTTGCAGGATACAAAATTCATGCACAGAAATCTCTTGCATTCCTATACACTAACAAAAACAGATCAGAAAGAGAAATAAAGGAAACAATCCCATTCACCATTGCAACAAAAGGAATAAATTACCTAGGAATAAACCTACCTAAGGAGGTAAAAGACCTGTACTCAGAAAACTATAAGACACTGATGAAAGAAATCAAAGATGACACAAACAGATGGCAAGACATACCATGTTCTTGGATTGGAAGAATCAATATTGTGAAAATGACTGTACTACTCAAAGCAATCTACAGAGTCAATGCAATCCCTATCAAATTACCAAGGGCATTTTTCACAGAACTAGAACAAAAAATCTTAAAATTTGTATGCAGACACAAAAGACCCCAAATAGCCAAAGCAATCTTGAGAAACAAAAATGGAGCTGGAGGAATCAGGCTCCCTGACTTCAGACTATACTATAAAGCTACAGTAATCAAGACAGTATGGTAATGGCACAAAAACAGAAATATAGATAAATGGAACAGGATAGAAAGCCCAGAGATAAACCCAAGCATCTCTGGTCAACTAATCTATGACAAAGGAGGCAAGGATATATAATGGAGAAAAACAGCCCCTTCAATAAGTGGTGCTGGGAAAACTGGACAGCTACATGTAAAAGAATGAAATTAGAACACTTCCTAACACCATACATAAAAGTAAACTCAAAATGGATTAAAGACCTAAATGTAAGACCAGACACTATAAAACTCTTAGAGGAAAACATAGGAAAAACGCTCTTTGACATAAATCACAGCAAGATCTTTTTTGACCCACCTCTTAGAGTAAGGAAATAAAAAACAAAAATAAACAAACGGGACTTAATTAAACTTAAAAGCTTTTGCACAGCAAAGGAAACCATAAACAGGACAAAAAGACAACCTTCAGAATGGGAGAAAATATTTGCAAAAGAAGCAACAGACAAGGGATTAATCTCCAAAATATACAAACAGCTCATGCAGCTCAATATCACAAAAACAAACAACCCAATCCAAAAATGGGCAGAAGACCTAAACAGACATTTGTCCAAAGAAGACATACAGATGGCTACGAGGCAATGAAAAGATATTCGACATCATTAATTATTAGAGAAATGCAAATCAAAACTACAATAAGGTATCACCTCACACCAGTTAGAATGGGCATCATCAGAAAATCTACAAACAACAAATGCTGGAGAGGGTGTGGAGAAAAGGGAACCCTCTTGCACTGTTGGTGGGAATGTAAATTGATACAGCCACTATGGAGAACAGTATGGCGTTCCTTAAAAAACTAAAAATAGAATTACCATATGACCCAGCAATCCCACTACTGGGCATATATCCAGAGAAAACAGAATTCAAAAAGACACATGCACCCCAATGTTCATGGCAGCACTATTTATGATAGCCAGGTCATGGAAGCAACCTAAATGCCCACTGACAGATGAATGGATAAAGAAATAGTCGTACAATGGAATATACAACATTTGCATTTCCATTGCAAATGTCGTATGCAATGGAATATCACTCAGCCGTATAAAGGAATGAAACTGGGTCATTTGTAGATACATGGATGGACCTAGAGACTATCATACAGAGTGAAGTCAGAAAGAGAAAAACAGACACAAGCCTCTTCGATAGCCTCATCCACCAGAGGGCAGACAGCAGAAGCAAGAAGAATTACAATCCTGCAGCCTGTGGAACAAAAACCACAATCACAAAAAGACAGACAAGATGAAAAGGCAGAGGGCTATGTAGCAGATGAAGGAACAAGATAAAAACCCCAGAAAAACAACTAAATGAAGTGGAGACAGGCAACCTTCCAGAAAAAGAATTCAGAATAATGATAGTGAAGATGAACTAGGACCTCGGAAAAAGAATGGAGGCAAAGATCGAGACAATACAACAAATGTTTAACAAAGACCTAGAAGAATTAAAGAACAAACAAACAGAGATGAACAATACAATAACTGAAATGAAAACTACACTAGAAGGAATCAATAGCAGAATAACTGAGGCAGAAGAATGGATAAGTGACCTGGAAGACAGAATGGTGGAATTCACTGCTGTGGAACAGACTAAAGAAAAAAGAATGAAAAGAAATGAAGACAGCCTAAGAAGCCTCTGGGACAACATTAAACACAACAACATTCACATTATAGGGGTCCCAGAAGGAGAAGAGAGAAAGAAAGGACCAGAGAAAATATTTGAAGAGATTATAGTCGAAAACTTCCCTAACATGGGAAAGGAAATAGCCACCAGAGGCCAGGAAGCGCAGTGAGTCCCATACAGGATAAACCCAAGGAGAAACACGCCGAGACACACAGTAATCAAATTGGCAAAAACTAAAGACAAAGAAAAATTATTGAAAGCAGCAAGGGAAAAATGACAAATAACATACAAGGGAACTCCCTTAAGATTAACAGCTGATTTCTCAGCAGAAACTCTGCAGGCCAGAAGGGAGTGGCATGATATACTTAAAGTGATGAAAGGGAAGAACCTACAACCAAGATTACTCTATCCGGCAAGGATCTCATTCAGATTTGATGGAGAAATCAAAAGCTTTACAGACAAGCAAAAGCTAAGAGAATTCAGCACCACCAAACCAGCTCTACAACAAATGCTAAAGGAACGTCTCTAAGTGGGAAACACAAGACAAGAAAAGGACCTACAAAAACAAACCCAAAACAATTAAGAAAATGGTAATAGGAACATACATATTGATAATTACCTGAAACGTGAATGGATTAAATGCTCCAACCAGAAGAGACAGGCTGGCTGAATGGATACAAAAACAAGACCCGTATATATGCTGTCTACAAGAGACCCACTTCAGACCTAGAGACACATACAGACTGAAAGTGAGGGGATGGAAAAAGATATTCCATGCAAATGGAAATCAAAATAAAGCTGCAGTAGCAATACTCATATCAGATAAAATAGACTTTAAAATAAAGAATGTTACAAGAGACAAGGAAGGACACTACATAATGATCAAGGGATCAATCCAAGAAGATATAACAATTATAAATATATATGCACCCAACACAGGAGCACCTCAATACATAAGGCAACTGCTAACAGCTCTAAAAGAGGAAATTGACAGTAACACAATAATAGCGGGGGACTTTAACATCTCACTTACACCAACGGACAGATCATCCAAAATGAAAATAAATAAGGAAACAAAAGCTTTAAATGACACAATAGACCAGATAGATTTAATTGATATTTATAGGACATTCCATCCAAAAACAGAAGGTTACACTTTCTTCTCAAGTGTGCACGGAACATTCTCCAGGATAGATCACATCTTGGATCACATATCAAGCCTCAGTAAATTTAAGAAAATTGAAATCATATCAAGTATGTTTTCTGACCACAATGCTATGAGATTAGAAATGAATTACAGGGAAAAAAATGTAAAAAAACACAAACACATGGAGGCTACACAATACGTTACTAAATAACCAAGAGATCAATGAAGAAATCAAAGAGGAAATCAAAAAATACCTAGAGACAAAGGACAATGAAAACACGACGATCCAAAACCTATGGGATGCAGCAAAAGCAGTTCTAAGAGGGAAGTTTATAGCTATACAAGCCTACCTCAAGAAACAAGAAAAATCTCAAATAAACAATCTAACCTTACACCTAAAGGAACTAGAGAAAGAAGAACAAATAGAACAGAAAGTTAGCAGAAGGAAAGAAATCATAAAGATCAGAGCAGAAATAAATGAAACAGAAAACAAAGAAAACAATAACAAAGATCAATAAAACTAAAAGCTGGTTCTTTGAGAAGATAAACAAAATTGATAAACCATTAGCCAGACTCATCAAGAAAAAGAGGGAGAGGACTCAAATCAATAAAATTTGAAATGAAAAAGAAGAAGTTACAACAGACACCACAGAAATACAAAGCATCCTAAGAGACTACTACCAGCAACTCTATGCCAATAAAATGGACAACCTGGAAGAAATGGACACATTTTTAGAAAGGTATAACCTTCCAAGACTGAACCAGGAAGAAATAGAAAATATGAACAGACCAATCACAAGCAATGAAATTGAAACTGTGATTTAAAAACTTCCAACAAACAAAAGTCCAGGACCAGATGGCTTCACAGGTGAATTCTATCAAACATTTAGAGAAGAGCTAACACCCAGCCTTCTCAAACTCTTCCAAAAAATTGCAGAGGAAGGCACACTCCCAAACTCATTCTATGAGGCCACCATCACCCTGATACCAAAACCAGACAAAGACACTACAAAAAAAGAAAATTACAGACCAATATCACTGATGAATATAGATGCAAAAATCCTCAACAAAATACTAGCAAACAGAATCCAACAACACATTCAAAGGATCATACACCATGATCAAGTGGGATTTATCCCAGGGATGCAAGGAGTCTTCAATATATGCAAATCAATCAATGTGATACACCATATTAACAAATTGAAGAATAAAAACCATATGATCATCTCAATAGATGCAGCAAAAGCTTTTGACAAAATTCAACACCCAGTTATGATAAAAACTCTCCAGAGAGTGGGCATACGGGGAACCTACCTCAACATAATCAAGGCCATATACGACAAACCCACAGCAAATATCACTCTCAATGGTGAAAAACTGAAAGCATTTCCTCTAAGATCAGGAACAAGACAAGGATGTCCACTCTCTCCACTATTATTCAACATAGTTTTGGAAGTCCTAGCCACAACAATCAGAGAAGAAAAAGAAATAAAAGGAATACAAATTGGAAAAGAAGAAGTAAAACTGTCACTGTTTGCAGATGACATGATACTATACATAGAGAATCCTAAAAATGCCACCAGAAAACTACTAGAGCTAATCAATGAATTTGGTAAAGTTGCAGGATACAAAATTAATGCCCAGAAATCTCTTGCATTCCTATACACTAATGATGAAAAATCTGAAAGAGAAATTAAGGAAACACTCCCATTTACCATTGCAACAAAAAGAATAAAATACCTAGGAATAAACCTACCTAGGGAGACAAAAGACCTGTATGCAGAAAACTATAAGACCCTGATGAAAGAAATTAAAGATGATACCAACAGATGGAGAGATATACCATGTTCTTGGATTGGAAGAATCAATATTGTGAAAATGACTATACTACTCAAAGCAATCTACACATTCAATGCAATCCCTATCAAATTACCAATGTCATTTTTTATGGAACTAGAACAAAAAATCTTAAAATTTGTATGGAGACACAAAAGACCCCGAATAGCCAAAGCAGTCTTGAGGGAAAAAAACTGAGCTGGAGGAATCAGACTCCCTGACTTCAGACTATACTACAAAGCTACAGTAATCAAGACAATATGGTACTGGCACAAAAACAGAAACATAGATCAATGGAACAAGATAGAAAGCCCAGAGATAAACCCACGCACCTATGGTCAACTAATCTATGACAAAGGAGGCAAGGATATACGATGGAGAAAGGACAGTCTCTTCAATAAGTAGTGCTGGGAAAACTGGACAGCTACATGTAAAAGAATGAAATTAGAACACTCCCTAACACCATACACAAAAATAAACTCAAAATGGATTCAAGACCTAAATGTAAGACTGGACACTATAAAACTCTTAGAGGAAAACATAGGAAGAACACTCTTTGACATAAATCAGAGCAAGATCCTTTTTGATAAACTTCCTAGAGTAATGGAAATAAAAACAAAAATAAACAAATGGGACCTAACGAAACTTAAAAGTTTTTGCACAGCAAAGGAAACCATAAGCAAGACGAAAAGACAACTCTCAGAGTGGGAGAAAATATTTGCAAACAAATCAACAGACAAAGGATTAATCTCCAAAATATATAAACAGCTCATGCAGCTCAATATTAAAGAAACAAACAACCCAATCCAAAAATGGGCAGAAGACCTAAATAGACATTTGTCCAAAGAAGACATACAGATGGCCAAGAAGCACATGAAAAGCTGCTCAACATCACTAATTATTAGAGAAATGCAAATCAAAACTACAATGAGGTATCACCTCACACCAGTTAGAATGGGCTTCATCAGAAAATCTACAAACAACAAATGCTGGAGAGGGTGTTGAGAAAAGGGAACCCTCTTGCACTGTTGGTGGGAATGTAAATTGTTACAGCCACTATGGAGAACAGTATGGAGGC
Source organism: Balaenoptera acutorostrata (assembly GCF_949987535.1). NCBI lineage: Eukaryota > Metazoa > Chordata > Mammalia > Artiodactyla > Balaenopteridae > Balaenoptera > Balaenoptera acutorostrata. The sequence continues at coordinate 108,114,775 of NC_080064.1, read as the reverse complement.
TCCTTAAAAAACTAAAAATAGAATTATCATATGATCCAGCAATCCCATTACTGGCATATACCCAGAGAAAACCATAATTCAAAAAGACACATGCACCCCAATGTTCATTGCAGCACTATTTATGATAGCCAGGTCATGGAAACAACCTAAATGCCCACTGACAGATGAATGGATAAAGAAGATGTGGCACATATATACAATGGAATATTACTCAGCCATAAAAAGGAACGAAATTGGGTCATTTGTTGAGTCATGGATGGATCTAGAGACTGTCATACAGAGTGAAGTAAGTCAGAAAGAGAAAAACAAATATCATATATTAACGCATGTATGTGGAACCTAGAAAAATGGTACAGATGAATCGGTTTGCAGGGCAGAAGTTGAGACACAGATGTGGAGAGCAAACGTATGGACACCAAGGGGAGAAAGCTGCGGGGGGGTGGGGATGGTGGTGTGATGAATTGGGCGATTGGGATTGACATGTATACACTGATGTGTATAAAATTGATGACTAATAAGAACCTGCTGTATAAAAAAATAAAATTAAAAATAAAAGAGAAAAACAAATATTGTATATTAACACATATATGTGGAATCTAGATAAATGGTATAGATGAACCTGTTTGCAAGGTAGACATAGAGACACAGACGTAGAGAACAAATGTGTAGATACCAAAGGAGGGAAAAGTGGGGTGGGATGAATTGGGAGATTGGGATTGATGTATATACACTAATGGGTATAAAATAGATAGCTAATGAGAACCTGCTGTATAGCACAGGGAACTCTACTTAGTGCTCTGTGGTGACCTAAATGGGAAGGAAATCCAAAAAAGAGGGGATATACGTATACATACAGCTGATTCACTTTGCTGTACAGTAGAAACTAACACAACATTGTAAAACAACTGTACCTCAATAAAAGTTAAAAAAAAACAAAAAAAAAAAAACCCCAAAATGAGCGTTTTGACTTAAATACAAATTTCTCCAAAGAAGATATATGAATGGCCAACAAGCGTATGAAAAGATAATCACCATCATTGGGGAAATGCAAACCCAAACCACAGTGAGATTCCGCTTCACCTCATTAGGATGGCTATTATAAAAAAACAAAAAGAAAACAGAAAATAGTGTTGGCAAGGATTTGGAGGAATTGGTACTCTTCTGCATTCCTGGTGGGAATGTAAAATTGTGCAGTTGCTATGGGAAATATTATGGTGATTTCTCAAAATATTAAACACAGTATTACCATATGATTTAGCAATTCACTTCTGGATGTCTACCCAAAAGGACTGAAAGAAGGGATTCGAATAGATATTTGCACACCCATGTTCATAGCAGTATTGTTCACAATAGCCCCCAAAATGGAAATAACACAAATGTCTATCAATGGATGAAGTGGTATATACATACAGTGGAATATTATTCAACCTTAAAAAGGAAGGAAATTCTGATATGTGCTACAACATGGATTAACCTTGAAGACATTATGCTAGGAGAAATAAGTCAGATGCTAAAGACCACATATTGTATGACTTCATTTATATGAAATGTCTAGAAATGGCAAATCCATAAAGACAGAAAGTAGGTAAGTGGTTGCCAGGGGCTGGCGGAGGGGGAATTGAGAAGGACTGCTCAGGAGTGTGAGGTTTCTTTTGAGGGTGATGAATATGTTCTGGAATTACAAGGTGGTGATGGTTGCACAACCTTGTGAACATACTAGAAATCACTGAATTGTATACTTTAAAAGCATGAACTTCATGATATGTAAATTATAGCTCAATTTTTAAAAAAATTCAAGTAGTTCCAACTTCATGAAGACTTCCCTGAGCCTCCTGGTTAGTTAACCACTCCCTCCTATGCACAACCTTTAGATCACACCTTTATTGTAGACTTATGTAACTTTTTGTAATATACCATCTCCTCTGCTGATTATGAGTGCTTCTAGACAGGACTATGTCTTGCCTGTGCCTGTATCCTCAACTGGCCACAGTGCTTAAAACTCAGGACGGTAGATAGAGGTTGAATTGGAAGGATTATCTACTTTCCAAGACTTTACCATACACAGCAATATTGAGCAATCCATTTCTTGGATATAATAAATATTATGTACATACTGTGTGTAAGACTTTAGTGATATAGAAACAAAGATGCATAGTGTCTACCTTAGAGGAACTTACAAATTTTTGGTGGAAATAATTGTACTTAAGTAACTACAATACAAGGCAGAAAATAAGTACCATGTGAATGGCATAATGATCCACACCTAAGAGTTTGGCAAAGTAGAAAATTACTACCTTGGGGCTGATGAAGAAGATTTTGTGGAGGTAGAGGCATGAAAGTGACCTTTAGGGACGTAACAAGATGTTAAAATAAAAGCTTCAGTTGAGGCACATTCCAGAGCTATGTGTTGGACCAAAACATAGATGGTAAAAAGGGGAGAAGGGAGAGGCAGGTAACTCTCAAATGGTCACCCACATTGACGGCATAAAAGGATGCTGATAGGAAGCTTTTTGAAATGGATTTCTTTGGAAAGAACTACTGTGTACGAAGAATTCTACCTTCCTCACTAAGGGTGAACAAGGAGGAGAAGGGATATCTACTCCTTACCTCAAACCAAAGGACAGGACTTTGAGGGAACCATCTGCGGAGCTTAATGTGTGTCTCCTACAGTTTGAGGGACACAGGTCTGCTGACTGGCTCACACTGGAGAAATCAAAATCTTGAGGGCTGAGGTGTGGGGAGGTAGCTACACTCCCAGAGTCTGTCTGGGTGAATGGTGTTTCCTATGGACCAAATGAGATCCCTGAGGGAAAGGGAATTGGCATGGTTATGCTTAGCCCCTGGTCAAAATGGCCTCCTGCGGGGGTGAAAGCTGGAAATGAACTGCTGCTGGACACGTAGATGCTGCAAAAGTGGGGAAAGGGAAGGTCTCTGAGGAACCCATGAAAGTCCCTCAAGAGGGAAATTGGTTTCAAACATCTGCAAGGTCCAGCGAGCACCAGCTAGACCACTTCCACAGCATCCATCAATCAACCAGGAATTCTATGAATCCACGAAGTCCCCTCCCCAGGCTTCAGACCCTGAAAGGGCCAAAAACAAGTTTGTAAGATGGGAGAAGAAGGAGCATCAGAGGAGGAAAGAGAGAAGCCAAGAGCCCTTCTCTCCCTGATCTTCAAATTTCAGACTTCTAGCCTGCAGCCAGCTGAAGCTGGAGGAGAGGAGACACTTCAACTGTAAGTTGAAGTTACAACAATTCTCATCTCGGACTCCCATTTAAATGCCTGGTTGACATTTTGTGCCTTAAAATGTGACAGTACTGTTATTACCTCTGAGGGACAACCTTTGTCTTTTCTAAATGTAAGAGAGAAATAGCCCCTTGGTGCAGACTTAAAAAGATAGTAGGAGACAAAAATGAATTTGCTTTAAGATTCCATTCTACCAGTTGTGCTCGTTCCACGTAATCTTTACAGGTAAAAATTGAAGAAGGGGCCACCAGCAAAGGAATAGAGGTGACTGGATCCAAGCTCTACTTGGAAAAGGAAACATAGATAAACATATCCATCCCTGGGATGGGGATGCAGGAGGGCAGCTGGGACTGTAGACAAGGGGCTGACAGGAAGGGCCTCCAGCGCCAAGCTAAAGAGTCATTTAAATACTGGATGAAATTTCAGGAGGTTTTGGTACTGATTTCACCTATTAAGTACCCGAGATCAGTAAAACTAAGTATTTAATACATTTCAAATATAAAAACTCATAAGCATAAATGCAAATATACTGAAATATATTAAACATATCACTTTAATATAAAAATAAAATATTGCTTAAAGGAAATTCTACATAAAATAGTTTAATTAGGGTTTAAAATGAAGTAAAATTACAATTGGTTTTAAAGTGATATTAGTCTATCAACGATATCATCATTGAGCTGTGAAAAACTTTCCAGTTGCTAAAAAATTCTCAATGTACGCTGGTTAAGGGAATGATAAGGAGATAGTTATAAGATGTTCTTAAATATCAGTATTTTCTCTAGTCCCTTATCTTCAAACAACCCTATCTCTTGGTTAATAAGTTTGAGGAGATTTTTTGGGGGCGGGCAATATTTTCTTTCTTTGCAGGGACAATATTTGTTTGTAACAAGCTGTTTTTGTTTGTTTGCTTCAAAGAAAGTATTTCTCACCTGTCTTCATCTTCCTGTCTCATCTTACATAAATGGAGATTCTAATGCGGACACCATATTAATACCAATAGTGTTCTGCTCCTATTCCATTTGTTGGAAATCTTTGTAATAGATAAGAACTATTCTTGCATTAGAAGCTTTGCTTTGGTGGTTGTTACTTTCTTCTTTTGCTTAAGGATTATGGAAGTATAGAAGATGGCTTTCTAAACAAGCGCACTTATATCTGATTCAAGATTTTAATGAAGCATGTCTCTGGTATGTATCAAGACATAAATGATTCAGATTTTTTAAACTCCAAAATAACTGTATCACACCAACAGAAATGCCAGTATTCCAGGACTTTAAAACAGCATGGAAGACCAGAGTGGTGGACCATTTAACATTGATACTGTAAATCATTCTTCTGTGGGCAATGTGGAGCCAATAGAGACGTTTAAATAAGGAAATGACAAAGATGTATAGACACAGACGTGACCGGTAAGAGTTGTAGAGAGTATTAAGCCCACCTCCTTCTGCCAAAAGGTCAGCAACTTCAGCTTGAGTCACTGACAATCACATAGGAAGTTGATTAATGAAGGAAAAAAGGCTGGGAGAGAGGCATGCAAACATCTGTTGTTTCCCCCTCATCATCCAGTCACCTTTTTCTGGTAAAAACAGTTCCAAGTCTCCTTTGAAGAACTACCTGTACCCCTTTATCTCATGTGGGTGGGTGTGACTTCCCCCTGAACTCCAGAGATGGTTGGAAATGATTTCTTATTAACTTAAAAAAACACGTCTCATCTTGCAAATGACCGAGGCCCAGGATTTGTTTATATGGGGGAAATCTTTGTTTCTAGATATACTGAGTGGTAAAGAGATAGAACTGCTATAGCCATCGTGTGACCCAGGGAGGAGCTAGGAGTCAACAGATAAAGTTTCACGGAGAAGGCAAAAGAGTGAGAGATGGAGCTGGAGGCTTCAAAAGAACCAGAAACCATTATTATCTGAGCTTCTACCCAGCTAAGCCTTCTGAAGTTTTCAATTACACGGGCTAATTAATTCCTTTTCTTTTTTCATATTAAGCCAGCTTGAGTCAGTTTTCTGCCATTTGCAACAAAGTTCTAAATGATATTCAGGGGAAAAAAAGCCATCAATCAGGACTGAGGTGATGGTGAGAAGTCATGAAGGAAAAACAGTTTCAATCTCCCATGCTACCATGTTGTATGATATTATCCATGCAAAATGTCACACAAATTACTACCCCTTCCCCAATGAGTTTAGCAGTATAATATCTGTGGCTCATAGTGTAGGCTCAGATGTCAGACAGACATGGGTCCACATTCAGACTACCTAGACTCTGCCCTTAAGATCTGTGCATCCTTGGACAAGTTACTTATCTTCTGTTCTCTAACCTCAGTTTCTTTCTCTATGAAATGGTGATAGGACCTTCAACTTAAGTTACTAGGAGGATTAAATGACACACTGCATGAGAAAGATTTAGCATAATGTTAGGTATAATGTTATTGATAGTTTCTCTTTTCCAAGCTTGCTGGAGATTATCACTGGGGAAAAATTTTGTTGGAAGTGAAACTACCAATGTTACCTGCCTCCATATTTATCTTTACCTCCTTTCCCTTCTTAATGGAAAGAGGTGACCCTTAATGAAAGAGGATTTCAGGCTCTCTCTGCCTAAGACAGATCTTAGTTGGAGAGGTGACACATCTCCTGTCCAAGACTGATACTTCCTCCTTTCTTCTTTATCACAACTCCCATTTCCTTAGAGATTTTGCCCCATCAATGATACCTCTTTGTGTTAATTGTCCCCGCCCCACCTTGCAGCTGGCAATTTTCTCCCATTTTGTAAAAAACTCTCCCAGAACAAAATAATCCCCTCCTATCAGGAGTTCTCAAAGTGTGATCCGAAGAACTCCTATATCAGAATCACCTGCGGACCAGCTAAGCCTCTGGTTACCTCGCCATCACCCTCTCTCCCGTGTATGCTGAGGATATTTCACTTTCCCATGTTCCTCAAATCTTTAAGAAGTACCAAACCTAACCCCCCACCCCACTGATTTTGCAGAAAAAAAGAAACTATCCCCCCCAAAACCCCTCTAATTCCCACACTATAAATGTAACTCCACTTATGCCTATTCTTTCTTCTTTCCCACCTGTCAACATTGACAATATGTACCTTCTCCTTCTGAGGCTAATGACTTTTACATTTATTTCTCATCTTTTCCTACCCTCTTAAGCACTTTACTCGATTATCCTGTCTCTTGTATTTTCAGCCTCTCCCTATCTATAGCCTTCTTTCTATCAACATTTAAACAAACATAGAAACTTCTCCCATCTTCAAAAGACAGTTCTCCCTTAACTTCCTGAATCAAACACCTCCCGATACTGTACTTGTTCACCTCCTCTTCTCAGCTAAACTTCTTGAAGATGTCTACACTTACTTCCCACTCACTACCCACTTCTATTTAATTTTCACCCCACTATTTCACTGAAACCACTCTCACTTTAGTGACCAAAGAATATTTTGTCAAATCCAGGAGACACTTGGTCCGTCCATCACTTGACCTCTCAGATCCATTTGACACTGCTGTCCATTCCCTTCTTCTTCAAACCTTTCTTCTCTTGGCTTCCTTGATACCTAAGTCTTTTCTATCTCTGCCACTCCTTATCATTCTCCTTCTCAGGCCTCTCTTTCTCTGCCCTTCCCTTAAATGGTGGTGTTCCCTACATTACTGAGCAATGGCTCGCTGCCTGATATGCATAGAAGCCAGTACTATGGCACTGATTTTTGAGAAAAGAAAGAACTTTATCACGAGGTCGACTGACAAAGAGACAGGAGGCAAGGTTCTCAAACCTGTCTCCTCAACCCAGAGTCTGGGGTGAAATTTAAGGGGTTAGTGGAATTTCAAACCTGGATGGTGATTGGTTAGTCTTGAATTAGTCCATATGAGCTACTCATGCTGCTGGAAGCCAGCTTTTCCTTATTGAAGGACTTCTCACTTTGTAAAGGGCTCTGGTGGCAAGATTTCTATTCTTTGAGTTCTGTAGACTGAAGATTCTTGGTTCCAAGGTCATCCTGGAGACACAGGTTCCTGTCTTGCACATGCACAGTGCTATCTCTGTAAAATGACTCCAGCTTTGATTAATCAACAACCTGTTTTAAGGAAGTAAAACAGTTTAAGCCGGTGCTCTTGCAGTTTGATTAATCAACAGCCTATTTAAAGAGACAAAAACAGTTGAAGCTGGTCGATGTTTTACGTGCTATTTCAATTCCCCCCTTTTTCTTTGTACATTCCTCAGTCTTGAGGCAAATAGGGCAGTGACCATTCTAGCTGTTCCTGCTGATTGGGGGTGTGATTTTTATAACAGGAAGGAAATTGTTTTGCATCTAATTATAAATATTTGCAAATTCTAGCTTGAACTCTTGTCTTGAGCAATCATCATGTGAGTGGGGGAGGCCTTTTTAAATATACATGATAAGACAATAAGTACAAAATCTGATGAGTGAAAGGATTAACCCTAAGATACAAAGAAGTATGACTCCTTTAACAGTCCTTCAGAAACAGACCTTACTCCTTTGGGAATCCATGAAAACATGTTATAGTATCTAATTCTTCTACAATATGAGCTACTCATGCTGCATGATCATTTTCAAAACTGTAATAATACTTCGTCTTAAGGAAGGGTTTCCCATATAACATTTCATAAGGGCTCATTTGGAGCTTGCTTCTAGGGGCTACTTTTACCCTAAGCAGGGCAACTCGTAAGACCTTATCCCAAGTTAAGTTGGTTTCTTGACATATTTTGGTGATTGTCTTTTTTAAGGTAGGATTCACCTTCTCAGTCTTTCCCGTAGACTGAGGTCTCCATGAAGCATGTAACTTTCACTATATTCCGAGGGTCTGAGACACCCCTTGAGTTATCTTGGCTATGAAATCTCCTCCATTGCCAATTTGAATAGAAAGAGGCAACCCAAAAGGAGGGATGATTTCTTTTAGTAGGCCTTTGTTACCTCGGAAGCTTTCTCTGTTCAGCATAGAAATGCTTCGACCCATCCTGTGAAGGTGTCCACAAATATGAGCAAATGTCTATTATTTCCCATGGTTCTTGGCATAACAGTAAAGTCTACTTACCAATCATCTCCTGGTTTTGTCCCTCAGGCTTGCACCCCTTTTATTATCAGGCATGGCCTGGTTTTAGGATTGTTTCTGATGCAGACCAGGCAATTTTGTATTACTTTTTGGATGGTCCTTTGAATTTGCGAACCAACAATAAACCTTTGTAGCCAATGATAGGTTGCATCCCTCCCATAATGGGCTCCTAGATGTAGATGAGTAATAATTCTTTCCATTAAATGCTCAGGTGTAAGCACTAGTCCCTATTCCTTATAAATCCACCCTTATTTGGTTGTTTGGTACTGATTACCATCTAAGTCTTCCGAGAGTCATCATGAAATCCCCATTAGTCTGCTCTCTCTAGATCCATTTCCATTTCTGACTGCCTGTTTTATAGCCCGATCAGCCAAATTATTTCCTTTAGCTATATAACTATCAGTCTTTTGGTGGCCCGGGCAATGTACTATGGCTACTTCTTTCAGCATTATAACAGAGTCTAATATGGCCAGTATCTCCTCTCTGTGTTTCTTTCCTTCCTGATATAGTACACCTCTCTTTCCATATGGCCCCATGGGCATGCACTACAGAGAAGGCATACTTAGAATCAGTATAAATGGTAACCTTGGGGACTTCCCTTGTGGTCCAGTGGTTAAGACTCCGTGCTTCCACTGCAGGGGGCATGGGTTCAATCCCTGGTCAGGGAACTAAGATCCCACATGCAACATGGCATGGCCAAAAAAAAAAAAAAAAAAAGCAAAAACACTATTAAAAATAAATAAATAAATGGTTACATTTTCCTTAGCTCCAAGGTGCAGGGCTCTCACGAGGGCTATGAGCTCTGCCTTTTGGGCAGATGTACCTGGAGGAGGGCTTCTGCTTCTAGGACTTCCTGATGAGTTACTATTGCATACCCAGCCTTTCGAAGTCCCCAGTCCATGAAGCTGCTCCCATGCATAAACATTTCCACATCTGGCTTTTCTAAAGGCTGATCAGTCAGGTCAGGTCTGCTAGAATAGACTTCTTCAATTTTTTTATGGTATGGAATGCCTTATGGCATTCCGGAGTGCAGCTTAATGGTCCATTGTCATTTCCTCTAAGAGCCTCATATGGGAGTTTGGCCATGTGTCCAAAGTTAGGAATCCAAATATGACAAAACCCAGCCATTCCTAAGAATCCTTGCAATTGCCTTCTGGTGGTGGGTACAACCACCCTAGCTAATGCTTCCCTTCGATCCGGCAGTCAGCTTCTTTGTCCTTTTGATAACTCAAATCCTAGATATTTTACAGTTGGTTGAGAAATTTGCACTTTTCCCTTGGACTTTATATCCCTGGTCTGCCAAAAATTTTAAGTGAGGATTGTATTTTGGTCTGAAGCTTCCTTACTTTTACTAGCATCCACATATTGAAGTAACATTCCCTCATTTAATTGGAGGTCCCTTAAGTCCTTGGCTAAGGCTTCCCTGAAGATGGTGGGACCATTCTTAAATCCTTGTGGGAGTGCCATCCAACAATATTGTTGTTTTATATTAGTCTCTGGATCATCCCATTCAAAGGCAAACAGTTCCTGGGACTCAGGACTTGGGGATATGCAATAAAAGGCATCTTTTATATCCAGAATTGTAAACCAGCAAAATTCTCCAGATAAAGCTGTATAAGGATTTGGCACACTGAATGTATCCTCTACAATTTGGTTAATGGCTCCCAAATCCTGCACAAAACGATAATCTTTTGTCCCAGGTTTTCATACCGGCAGGATTGGAGTGTTATATGGGGAATGACAAGGTCAGATTAATTGGGATTTAAGACAGGTGGTTAGCAGAGGCTTTATACCTTCTTTCACATGCCTCTTTAAAGGACACTGCTTTAAATTTAGAGCCTTGGTGCCTGGACAGAGTTCTGCTACTATTGGGTCAGCCCAAACATATGCTCTTACCTTTTGTAGAATTTCTTCAGGGACTTCTGGTTGAGGCTCGTCTCCCAGGTGTAATAGTGCAGCTTGGAGGGTGCAGGCTTGCTTTTTCTGCAGAGAAAGTCATTTAATTTTGTTAGTAGACCTTGCCTCAAGAAGGGAGTAGGGCATTCAGGCACATATGGAAAGCTGTGCTTTAAATATGCTTTTTTCCAATTATACAGATCAGAGATAGAAAAGGAGGAGGGCGCATATACAGATCCCCTGGGTTGACCTTGGTCATTTAGACCTGTGGGAACTTGTCTCCATGGATATTGCCCTGCCTGAGGCAGAGTACCCCCTGGGTCAAACTGAGTACCCTCGCGGGTATGGGGAGGGGAGACCCTGTTGACTCTCTGGTAAGGAAGGGTACAGGGCTGGGGCCAGACCTGGGGCTCTAGGAGGATTGCTGGTGGAAGCCTCGGCACCACTCAGAGGGATTTCCCCCTTCATAAGGCGGGGGAATGGCGGGAGGCACCAAAGGAGGAGCCAAATGTAGTTACCTCGAGATCATCACTGGGCTCTGACTCAGGGAAAACAGGTTTTTTCTGAGGGTCTTCCTCTGAACCATAACTTTACATATCTTCTGCAAATTCTTATTCTGATACAGAGACTCAGGTTTCGCTGCTGAACAAAATAACTTAGAAAAACCAGTCAAGGTCAAACGTCGTGAGCCCACTACTTGTACTTGCCTACTCCTGATCTGAAGAAAGTTGATAACCACAGTGCAAGGCAGAGCTGATGGTAGGACAGCCAAGGGTTCTCCATCTGGGAGTTCCTTCTCTCAAGAAAAACAAGCCCTTCGTGAAGTCTGAGTTTTGCAGCTGGCTGACCAGATTTCCTTCACTATATTGCTCAAAATAGTGAGTGTGTGTGTGTGTGTGTGTGTGTGTGTGTGATACACACACACACACACACACACACACACACTTAAAAGCAGTTCAATGCTAGCTCCTTGATAGTCTGGCTCATACAAAAGAGGGTTAAAATTCTCAATGAAGAAAAACTAAAATGTGTCTAATTGTAAAAGACTCCTCCCTTGCAAGAAACAGGGATAAAACTGATTTTTGTCCCATTTCTCCTCTCTTTTGCAAACCAAGTCTAATTGTAAAATAGTCTTACAATTAGAAGACCCATTCTTGGGTCATTTTCCCCTGACCCCAGCTGATACTGGGCCAGGCAGTGTTACAAAAGAAAATCATTTTCTTCTTTTTCATAACTCCAGTATACCATACACAGTAGGAAGTCAAATAGAACACCAAGAACATAATACATTAAAAATTACAGAATAAAAGCACATCGCTAAAAGAACCATATTGTTATCAGAAAGGACAGGTACAAACAGAACAAAGCACAAACTTACTGACAGAGATCTACACCCAGATGATTCTAGTTATTATCTGCATTAGAAACATTATCTCCATCTTCAAAATACTTCAATCTTCTCAGGCCATTCTCTAGATGTATTTAAGAGCTATTTTCACAAAAATGTTCTTATCAAGTTTTGCTTGTGTTTTGGAAGATTTTTTGCTTTATTTTACAGTTGGATAAATGTAGGCCAAGTTTGACTATTGTATTTATTTAAACTGCAAGTAATTATATATTGTAAAATCACTGTTTGTCCTGTTACTACCTTAACAATCTCAACCTTCCTAAAATATCTATTTGTCTAATAACGTTGCCCCACTTGTTTTGTTTCTCTTTAATCTGTCTTTCGTCAAATCACTCTAAAGACACAAAGCTTTGCTTTTTAATCCATGCTGACCTCCCATTTGGAAATTGATGATTTCTCCTAGCTCCCATTTCACTGATTTTACTCCTTATATTTCCTAATTACTTTTACTGTGCTTACTCTATTCCTTAGACTGATTGATATGATCATGTTTTTCTTTCTTTTTTCCCCCCTTCCTGTTAAATTAGCAGGGGTACTGTTGACATTCCCCATTTTGGAAGTGTTTTTTCCTCAGGATAACCAGAGCAAAATGACAGGCAGCAGATTCAGCAAAGCTTTGCTGCAGTCATCCAATAGTTAACCCTATTGGCCAATTCCTCACAAATAAAACAGTCACCGACAAACATAGACAGGCAGAGAAATCCAAAGACTGCAGACTCTAACCCAGGGTTTTGGACTCTAATCCTCTGAGTACTTCAGCAGCTGTAACCTTTTATACTGGCTCCCTTAGGGTGGAGCTTGAACCCACAAACCTGACTTGCCTCCGGAAATGTTGCCACCAGAGCCCTTTACAAAGTGAGAAGTCCTTCAATAAGAAAAACCAGGCTTCCAGCAGCATGAGTAGCTCATATGGACTAATTCAAGACTAGCCAATCAGCTTCCAGGTTTGAAATTTCTCTAACCCCTTAAACTTTGCCCCGACGACAGATCAAGGACACAAGTTTGAGAGCCTTGCCTCTCGCCTCCTTATCAGTCGACCTCAAGATAAAGCTCTTTTCTCAAAAGCCAGTGCCATAGTATTGGCCTCTATGTGGGTTGCGCAGCGAGCCCTTGCTCCGTAACACTCAGAGTCCTGCCCTAGCCCCCTGTTTCTCTCCTACTCGACTCACTCACCCTGGGAATCTTAACCGCTCCTATTGTTTCAATTAATAACTATGCGTGGAGGAGTTCCACCTATATATTCCTACGCCAAACTTATCCTGAGTTCCAGATCCATGAAATCTAGAGGGCATTTGTACTTACATGCCTCACAGGTAACCTCATGATGTACATATTCAAAATTAACTTGCTACTTTCTGCTCAACCTCCTTCCGGGTAAAAGGCATCCTCTGCAAGTTGCCCGACCTAGGAACTAAGAAGTCATCCTTGACGCCATCCTCCCTCTCACTCTCTGTTGTTAACTCTCCCCCCTAAAGATTTCACACCTGGAAGCCTGCAACAGCCTGAACTTTCTCCAGTTTTGCCCCCTTCCAATCCAGGGTGATATCCTGGAGGAAAAGATCACAGTTACACTAGCTATTAGGTTCTAAATATTTGCTGTGGTTAAGTTTAAAATTAAGCTCCAAGCTTCCTATCAGCCAAGGCAAAAATGAAGGAAAAGTAATCTTCATACGTTTTAATGTTTGTTCTAATGCTAACACTAAAACAAATTTCTCAAGAGGCGATTTATATAGGGAGCAATAAGTGATGTAATGAACAATGCCCTCAACAACATTCCTACAATACATTCTATAATTTCATTCTGCAAGTATTTATGGAGTACTTATGACTCAAGCACTGTGTTCACTACTGGAGATAAAACAGTGAATGTGAGATACGTGCGGTAGATTACTCCTTTCTGCTCGTGGACGCCGCCGAGTAAGCATCGTTGACGTCTCCCCTCACCTCCACTGCCGTCATGTCTAAGTCAGAGTCACCCAAAGAGCCTGAACAGCTGCGGAAGCTCTTCATCGGAGGTTTGAGCTTTGAAACAACCGATGATAGTCTGAGGAGCCATTTTGAGCAATGGGGAACGCTCACAGATTGCGTGGTAATGTGGGATCCAAACACCAAACGCTCCAGAGGCTTCAGGTTTGTCACATATGCCATTGCAGAGGAGGTGGATATGGCCATGAATGCAAGGCCACACAAAGTGGATGGAAGAGTTGTGGAACCAAAGAGGGCTGTCTCAAGAGAAGATTCTCAAAGACCTGGTGCCCACTTAACTGTGAAAAAGATTTTGTTGGTGGCATTAAAGAAGACACTGAAGAACATCACCTAAGAGATTATTTTGAACAGTATGGGAAAATTGAAGTGATTGAAATCATGACTGATCGAGGCAGTGGCAAAAAGAGAGGCTTTGCTTTCGTAAGCTTTGATGACCATGACTCTGTAGACAAGATTGTCATTCAGAAATACCACACTGTGAATGGCCACAACTGTGAAGTAAGGAAAGCCCTACCAAAGCAAGAGATGCCTAGTGCCTCATCCAGCCGAAGAGGTCGAAGTGGTTCTGGAAACTTTGGTGGTGGTCGGGGAGGTGGTTTTGGTGGGAATGACAACTTTGGTCATGGAGGAAACTTCAGTGGTCGAGGAAACAATTTTGGAGGTGGTGGAAGCTACAATGATTTTGGCAGTTACAACAATCAATCTTCAAATTTTGGACCCATGAAAGGAGGAAACTTTGGAGGCAGAAGTTCTGGCCCTTATGGTGGTAGAGGCCAGTACTTTGCCAAACCACGAAATCAAGGTGGCTATGGCGGTTCCAGCAGCAGCAATAGCTATGGCAGTGGCAGAAGGTTTTGATTACTGCCAGGAAACAAAGCTTAGCAGGAGAGGAGAGCCAGAGAAGTGACAGGGAAGCTACAGGTTACAACAGATTTGTGAACTCAGCCAAGCACAGTGGTGGCAGGGCCTAGCTGCTACAAAGAAGACATGTTTTAGACAATACTCATGTGTATGGGCAAAAAAACTCGAGGACTGTATTTGTGACTAATTGTATAACAGGTTATTTTAGTTTCTGTTCTGTGGAAAGTGTAAAGCATTCCAACAAAGGGTTTTAATGTAGTTTTTTTTTTTTTTTGCACCCATGCTGTTGATTGCTAAATGTAATAGTCTGATCATGATGCTGAATAAATGTGTCTTTTTTAAAAACAAAAAACACAAAACAAAAACAGTGAATGTGGTTGTTCCTTATCTCATAATTCAAACCAAGTTTTGGCATAATATTAAAGCCAACCCTCTGAGGACAATTTGGTGGGAAGAGGGCTTATTTCCCAAGCCAAACCTGCCTGATGATAAAGCCAAGGTCACAATATCAGTTGCTCAGTCCCCCACAACCTACCACCACCCCCACCCTTGCCACTCTGCAGCCCCAGAGCATGATTTCAGGATTTCTAGCCTTTCTTTTAAACTGCAATTTACTAACACTACCAGCACCACCGTACATAACACACCAAATATTTACAGGGCTTCCTAAGTGTTGTCTCACATGTGCTGACAAACAGTGCCACATGGAATCCGTCATTTTCCAACCTCACTTGCTCTGGCTTCCTGCAGAGATCTGTTGCAAAGCCAGCCACAGCACTACCCCTCACCTCAACTACACACGGCACCCCGGCAGCACAGGTTTATCCAGGTCAAAGGTGCTGCTCATGATGCCTGACAGGTCTGTGCTGAGGTTGCCAGGGTAAGGGTGTGGACTAGGGTGGCCTGTCCATTATGCAGAAGGGAATGGCATCCAGATGCCAACATTACATTGCCTTGAAGCTGCTCTGATGTGCTAGCACAACCAGGACTGCTGAAGCTGCTCAAACACCAGGGCCCTTCTGCACTAAAGTTATACCATGTTTTCACTCAACTGCTGAGAACAGCTTTCCCCACTGAGGTTACATTTCGTTACACAGGTTCCGAAGCTGAGTTGTCTGGTGCTCCTGATAACTTACTTCAGCTAGAAAAACAGCTTTCAGTTTTTAATAGTATCAGGGCACACAGTAAGACTCTGAGAAGTGAGTCCATGGGCTAGGCCAGGGGGAAAACTGTGACAATGTGCAGTGTTCCAAACTGACCCTTCCCGACAGTAGGACATTCAGACTTTTCTAGCTTGGTGAACTAGTTTAGACTCAGGTCAGGAGCCATACTCCATAAGCATGTTGCCCTCACATGTTGCTCAGTTTGATTCAATGATAGAATTTAGAATGATAAAAGAATTGGTTGGATGGTGTTAAAAAGAAAACCACAGGCCCAAAGTGGCATCACTAGTGCTATAGCCCATGATACCAAACCTAGATTTATTATCTAGGTTTAGTACCCATGTCTAATTGCAGTTTCTGCCTCCCCCAGAAATGTAATGTTAATGGACCAGTATGGAATTTTCTGGTTAAGCACCAGTAAGGTAACCTGTCACGTGGTCCCTCTCCATCAACCCCCATTCCCACCCCCAGAAGAGGCAATCTGCATGATAAAACCCTTGCGGGCCCCCTTCCCAGAAGGGGAACCCTTCTTTTCTTTTTTTAGTGCCTTCTTGCCCCACCCTCCTTCTGCCTATTAAAAGCCTTCCATTTTGTACAACCACTCCCAGCATTCTTCTAGTTGCTAGACGGGATGCTGCCCAATTCATGAATAGTTGAATAAAGCCAATTAGATCTTCAAACTGACTGCTGAATTTGGTTTTTTTAATGTCAACATATTCCGACTCTCCTCACAACTTGACCTTTGCCTTGAGATGGACACAGATGGTTTCACTGTGCTCTGTTGCAAAGATCTGGAATAGTGGTTTGGGGCCGCTGTACATTCATGAGAAACCAGACCAGCAGGTGGTTGAGGCTTAGCTAAGGTGCTTAGTCACTGGGACATCTGCACGCAGAGCCTGGATTTTCCCACAGGAAATATTCTGGATGTAAATAAACACATCAATGAGCTTGAAGTTCTATACGTTTGCAACGATTTAAGCCTCTTTAAACATAGAAGGGAAATAGCAAATGAAAATTAAATATAAAGCGCCTAATGCCGCCCTTCGCAAACGGTACGTGGCTCTTAATTCAGGAACCCCAACTTCCAGGACTTCAAGGAAGTCTTCTACACTCAGTAGACCCAAAATAAACCGGCTTCACTACCCAATTCTATCTACCTCTGTCTTCATGTCTCTTACCCAATCAGCTTGGCAAACTAGCGGATTCACTCCTACACACGCTGGCCGCCAGTTCTCGTGACTTCCAACCTGCCGGCCGGAGGGGCTAGGCCCACTGCCGGGGGCGGGGTAATACCTCCCGGGGAGGGCCCGCTGCGCGCAGCCTTGTGGGAGTTGTAGTTCTCTCAACTCAGAGCCTCCGGATAGGAGTCACCGCGGGACTCGTTTTCCCGTGCTCCTCTGCGCGGGTCCGCTTGGGGCAGGTCCCCGGGTGGATGAGAAAGTGGGTGGGAGCTTGCTTATAAAAAAGTGGAGTTCAGTGATCTGTGTTAATGGAGTCACTGCCGTCCAGGAACTCTGGGCAGGTTCCTGTCCCGTCAAGAGTGCTGGAGACCGAACTTGGAATACAAGTTTAAGGTTCCCTAGAGGACGAAGGATAAGGAGCTGAGCTCCCCGCTCCCCCTCCCAGTCTGCGGCAGGAGAGGCCAACTCCGACCCTGGGTAAAACTCCCGGGGAGTCATCGCTGCTCCCACCTCCGCTTCTTCCCCCACGCTCCCGCTCGGGGTCCCCTTCACAGCTGGGAGTCGCAGCGGTCGCAGCTTGGGTGGGTGGATGTGCCCGCCCACTGGTTCCCGGGAACTTGGGGGCAGCTGCTGAGCCCCGTCGATCGCGGAGGACTTGTATTCGCTTTCTGCACCCTCACCCCGGAGGGAAGCCAAGGGGTTTCCACCATGATCTCCCGGGTCTTCAGGGTGCGCATGTGGGCCCCGGTGGGCGTCCTGACCTCGCTGGCGTACTGCCTCCACCAGCGGCGGGTGGCTCTGGCCGAGCACCGGGGGTCTGACGACCAGAATTCCGTCGACCGAAGCCTGCTGGAGTTGAAAATGGTGCAAGTCGTGTTTCGACACGGGGCGCGGAGCCCTCTCAAGGCGCTTCCGCGGGAGGAGCAGGTGAGAGATCGGCGGGGCTGGTGGGGCGAGGACTGTGTGGCCATCCAGTGGCGGGCCGGGCTCTTCGCCCCAACACACACCACCTTTGGAATTTTACTCTCACGGAGCAGGGGTTCGGGCTGGGTCCAGACAAAGGGAAAACAGTTTGAGCAAAGGTGCTGGCCTGCTGCCCGCCCCCGCCCCCGCCCCCCCAAGACCCCTCGGACTCTCGGATTGTAGGGCAGACCGGAAACTTCCAGTTACGCCCCCCGCTGGCTGTGATGAAGCACAGCTAGTAGTAGTAGTGTGCTTCCCATGGTGCGTATAAATCTCCTAGGATCTTGTTAAAATGCAGATTCTGATTCCGCCGACGTGGGGTAGGGCCTGAGATTCTGCATTTCTAATAAATATTTGTGGGAACTTGAGTACAAGGGTATAGTGCATTTATGTGTGACCATTTTGACGATTGTCAAAGAGCTGCAGGGACCTTTGTGACAGGAACCACCCTAACTGGGGTCACAGTGGATAACAGAGGTTAATACCTTTGGGAACAGATTTTACTGCAGCTTTCTCTCAGGGTTTGCTGGATACCATTTGAGATCCTGAAGATTTTTTTGGTAACAAGTGCTGTATCTTGGAGCTCTCCTTTTTTATTTTGGGTTCCTAAACCTATTGTGGAAGGAATCTGAGGTAGGAAAAAAAATGTTTAATTGTTTAGTCTTGTGGCTTATGTCTTAAAATCTACCTGGTTTTGGTCAGGATAATTATGATTAAAGTACAAGTAGTCAGTTTTGAAAATGATTACCCTCTCTGGATTTGACTCTTGGGGAGAGCCAGTAAAGATCTCTGGCCTTTCATAGCAGGCAGGCCTGTGATTAAAGAACTGTCTTCCTAGTGAAGATAAATAGGAAACCTGAAATCTCCAGGCATCCAGGTGTCAAACTTAACCTGTGGGGTGCTTTTGCATTGTTGGTTCTCCAGATTGATGTTGGAGCAGGTTCAACAGGATGTCCAAATCTGATACTAGACATACTCATGGTGACAGCTGCTTTTAAGAAACCCTCAAGGTTGTACAACTCACATTGTACAACTGAAAACCCAGTTTTTAAAGCTGGCCACACATGAAATCAAACCTCTAAAGCACTTCCCACAGAAATGAATAAATTTTGTCAGGCATTTAATTCTATTACCAGGTTTCTGGTTAGCCTTTCTATGTGGCTATACCACATTCTATCTGGTGCCTGAATTCCATTCCTTTCCTTCTCTTTCTTTCTTTCCTTTTTTGGGATACTTTGACCTTTTTTTCAGTCTCTTATTTTGTCTTTTTATATTAGGTCACTAAATGTTCCTTATAGTTTTGTACATAGCCCATCTCTTGTGTACTCCCCTTTCTTCGCCATTTATTCTCGGTACAGAAAGGCTGTATGGAAAATAACATACAAGAATAGAAGACAAAGTTATCAGTGGTGGCAGTGAATAAAAGTCTGAATGTCTAGGCCTGGACCTCCTACAGACAGTATATGTGCTCCCTAAAGGACCCAGAAAAAGATTTAGATTCTTTTAGGGCTTTCTCCTGAGCCAGTGGATGTGTGATGAGTATCTTCTGCCTTTATGCTGGAAGCGGCAGTTGTAGCTCAGGTAGACTGCCGGCTTCATTCAATTTCTGTCTTTGTAGCCACAAAATATAGAGAATCTGAGTCCTCGGTGTTATTTTGCAATTAGGTAAGGCACATTACCTCTTTTGCCTGCTCACATTCTCTAGACTTTAGGCAGATGCACTGAACGTCTTTGGTTATCTTGTATAAAGTCTTGTGCATAAAAGCGAGGGGTAGAACCAACTCTTGTTCAACTTAGGCTATGAGCAAGTATCATCAGCCTCCTGTAACTTGTTTCTGGATATTCTCTCTCAGGTTTTTTTTTTCAAGCTCCAATTTAATAGAGGTTGTTATTGGGATTTTCTAATCTTCGTGGTTCTGCTATTAATTATAGTCAGAAAGGACCTTGACAACAATTCTAAAACTAAAATTGCCTTTGGTAGATATTTCCAGACTTCTGACTAGTTTATAGAGAAACTTATGTGACAAGTCAATCCATTCAGTTATCTCACAAATCCTCAGAAAATATCATTGTTTAAAACTAGATGTTTTATTGAGTTGTTTTCTTATGGCTTGAATGGCTGATGAATTAACCTATCTTCCTAAAAGTTGTATCTGTGCTCTGGAAATAAAACTCTGGAACTTGATTGTCCATTTTTTCTGGTTGTTAGATTAGCTCCAGGTACGCTTTCAAAAGATAAATTTGGCTCTACTTTTGGATTTCCCTCAGCGCCTCTCTATATGATGGCAAAATAGCCCCCAACCCAGGAAGATTCCTCAGTTTTTATAAAATAAAGTCCAACGCGTTCCAGCTCCAGTGTTCATGAAGACATTTGGGTCCATATTTATTTGATAGTGTAGATGAGCTAGGAAGGATAATGTCAGTATCAGTGTTGATTAATACTTCTTCAAAACTCAGCTAAGAGCAGCAGTTTTCAGGAAGCATTACACAAAGGATGTGCCAGTCAATACATTCGTTCCTGTGCAGTCGTGGTTCTTAACCTTGGTGGGACATTGGACTCAACTGGGGAGCTTTAAAAGAAATACTGATGCTGGGCTTCCCTGGTGGCGCAGTGGTTGAGAATCTGCCTGCCAATGCAGGGGACACGGGTTCGAGCCCTGGTCCCGGAAGATCCCACATGCCGCGGAGCAGCTGGGCCCGTGAGCCACAACTACTGAGCCTGCGCGTCTGGAGCCTGTGCCCCGCAACGGGAGGGGCCGCGCTAGTGAGAGGCCCGCGCACCGCGATGAAGAGCGGTCCCTGCACCGCGATGAAGAGTGGCCCCCGCTTGCCGTAACTAGAGAAAGCCCTCGCACGAACCGAAGACCCAACACAGCCAAAAATAAAAAAAGAAATAAATAAATAAAGTAGCTATAAAAAAAAAAAAAAATACTGATGCCTAGGTCTCTCTCCCAGAGATTCTGATTTAATTGACCCCCCAGAGCATCCAGATATGGTAAAAAGCTTCTCTGGTGAAGCTTTAGAATTATCTGGACTGGGTAGCACTTAAAAAACTGAGGCCCCACCCCCAGGAGATCTGGATGTCATTAGCCCAGGAGGGGGCTCAGGCATCAGTAACTTGAAAAAAATTTCCCAGTGATACTACTGTGCAGTGTGCAAGGTTTCAAATCATTAGTTTATTCTAAAATCTACACCTGGAAGTTCTTGTTTACTTTTACGTAGATTTTTTTTCTTTTACCTGAATGTAGCATATCGATCCCAGCGTAGTACTGTCTTCACGGAAATGTGCTTTGGTGAGATGCTATCATTCTGTGTCGAGGGAACAATGAGAAACAATCCCACAAAACTCATTGCTGTGACTACTGAAAAGATGTTCATTATATCCTCTTTATGAGGACCCTTGGGAGGAATTTGTCTGTTAGCATGAGAAATGGTGTGCTTCCCCTGAACAGTTGCCTTGCTTTTATCTTTAAGCTTGTCTAGCTGATCAAGTTTCTCCTTGTACATAAGAGCCAGAAAGCTTAGTGCTGACTCTTTTGGCCCACCTACAGTAAGTATATGGACCTTCATAGCATGTATTTTTTTGAGAAACTTTATTACTGTATCCATATTTTTGGTCCCTATATACTCATTTGCTTTTGTCTTTCTTGTCTACTTTGAATTGCTTATCTTACTATATTTTAGGTATTGCTACCACTTACTTTAAGTTAGTTCTTGAAAATGGAGTATAAATAAATAAAATTATAAAGTTAGTCTTTGCCACTAACTCCGAAGCTGAAAAGCAGGCACAAGAATGAGAGTGTGTATGTGGGATGGACACCATGTATGGAGCTCATGTATCATCCATCCTTGAAAATTTGAAAATGTGTACTCTAGACTTGACATGACCTAGACCTCAGGAGTCATCTCCTAGGAAAACCAGAGATCCTCTGTTGGTGAATGCACCTGACAGGAGGAGATTTCTTCGTGTGGCTGAGCGAGCCCTGTGGACCTGGTATCAGGACCTGTGCTTAGACACTGGGCTTACAAGGATGGATAATTCAATCTCCGCTGTAAAAGAGAAAAGAGTTTACAATGTGATGAAGGAGAGAGACAAAACAGATTCCAATTATGGGAATATGCGGGGAGTGCTGGGAACTCAAAGGAGGTGTCTGAAACTTAAATTGTGCAAACCTGAACTCAGTTTGGCAGCTATTCTTCTGTCTTGGCCTTAGTTTTAGTCAAGGAGTTCCTCCATTACCCTTTACCACCTTTACCCAGACTCAGAATGAAAGTCATTTTCTCTTTATTCTTTCTTGTTTACCTACCAATATAGCCTCCAAATAAAGCTTTTATCTACTCACTTGCCAGGTTTGACTCAAAAGTCTTGAATCCACCCCTTCTATTCCTGCTGCCTTAGATGAGGCCTTAGGCTCTCACCAGCTCTATGGCAGACATCTTGAAATTGGCTTTTCTGCGTTGAGTCTTTCCATTTCAATTGTGATCTATACTGATGGCTTTCAAACTGTTCTATGGAGCCTGTTGGCTAAGGGCTGAGTGGCTAGGGTTCTGAGTTCCCACTCCTACTTAAACTAGAGGAACTCCAGTTTTTGCCTTTAACTATACAAATCTAACTCAACCTGATATTTGCTAATTAAAAAGTTTGAAAACCACTCCCAGGTTGAGGGAAACCAAGCCACTTCTTTCCTCTATATATTCTTCCCCTTCTCCGCTTTGCTCAAGCTTTCTACCTATTCTTAGAATTCTGAATACCACCCGCTCTTCTTACCTACCTCTTCCTCTCAAATCCTGGTCTCTGCTTGTCTAAATCCTATTCATTTCAAATACCATTCCTTCCATGAAACTTTTCCTGAATCCTCAGCCAGAAGAGAAAGTCTGTCTTGCCTTTGAACTACTATGGCCTTCCTCTGGTTTCTTGTAGCACATAGTTTCTATTTTAGTTCTGCTATCATTTACATACATAGCTTGCTGTCTCTACTAACCGGAAAATCCAAAAAAGGCAGGGTCATGTTATCTCAATCTTGGTATCTTCCACAGGATCTAGCAAATCGTTGAAGCTACTTTTTTTCCCCCCTTGGCTGCGCAGCTTGTGGGATCTTAGTTCTCCAACCGGGGATGGAACCTGTGCCCCCTGCAATGGAAGTGCAGAGTCCTAACCACTGGACCGCCAGGGAATTCCCTGTTGGAACTGTTAATTATGCCTACTGTGTGCCAGACCCTTTGTTGGACATCCAAAATGCAGAGGTCAATAGATGACACAGGCTCTGCTCTCAGGAGCTAAGTCTACTGGGCAGGACAGACTAGTAAAGGGACTTGTCTAATACAGTTTGGTAAAGGCTACCAAAAAGATCCACTGAGGCTGCTGTGAGAGCACAGGGCCAAGGTCACAGCTTCTGGGAACATTTAAGCTGTTTTGTGGAATGAACAGAAGTCTTTCCAGACGAAAGGGAAAAGAAAATTCCAGGTAGAAGGAACATGAGGTTGAAAGGCCAGGAGGTGTGGGGATGGTGTTCTAGGAAGCAGAGTTGTGTGGCTAGAGAAGAAGTGTGTAGGGCAGGGGAGAATTGGTGAAGAGAGAGAGGCAGGGCCCATCATGCAGCCATGAGCCCTTGAAGGGTTTTATGAAGGGAAGTTATAGGATTAGAACTTTGAAAGGAGGAGCAGTGATTAAAAGATTGTAGGAAGAAGGTCTCGGCTCTGAACACCCAATCTTCTGATATCAGTTGCTGTAGCACCAGCAGGGGAAGAGGCTCAGGTGTTTGGAGACCAGGTGCAGGTGAGGCTGAGACAATGCCTTTTGGAAGAATGGACCTGGGACTCCCAGTAGCCATCTCCTGGGATATTTCTGGGAGGCACCAAGATAAATACAATGCTGTGTGACCTCGTAGGTTTTCAAATGTTAGTTTTAAAACCAAATGAAGCAGTAAGAAATTGAGTTAAATATTGTAAGTGCTGTAGGAATTCAGATAAGAAGACAGCCACTGAAAGCTGGAGCAGTCACAGATGGGGAGGTAAGGCTTGAGCTGTCATTGAACCTTGGAGAGAAGCCGGATGGACAGAGAGGGGCAGGAGTCCCTCCGAGCAAGGGAGGCAAGCTGAAAGAAGATGTAGAGGAAGCAGTGGGTATGGTCTGGCCTGGGTAGGGGAAGAGAGAGGCGTAGTGGCAGTACAGCTGGGGACAGAGTCTAGGGCAAAAGTCCTGAAAGGCAGATGCTTCTCTCGTGGAACATTAGGAAAAAGCTATTGATGCAATGAGAGTGGCCTAGCAAGATTAATCAGGTGGTTATGTATATATGGTTTGGGGGGTGGGAGGGAGAGAGCCTGTCACAGGACTTTGCCTGAGGCAATAAGGTTTTATACTCTAATAATAAGATAAAAGAAGGACCAGTGGGAGTAACATTTTTTCTAGCCAGTGATCCACAGGGTTTGGGGTGGGGATGGGGGAGCAGTGGGGCGAGTCGGAGGTTTGAGTCTTGGGAACTAGGAGGATTGGGGTAGCCTTGAGAATCACAGTCAGTTGGGAAGAGGGGCTGGTATATGGGATTAGAAGAAAAGACTTTTTTTAAAATTGAAGTCATCACATCGGACTCAATCCGTGTAAGAATTTTATGGGCAGTTGGAGCTGTGAGGCCTATGACTACTTGTTATGTTTCGAAAATCAGTACAGTTGGGGCAGGGGCCAGATTGCAAGGAATAAAGGAAGATGGTGAAGAAGTGAAGGTTTCTTAGAGGGCAGTTACTTGTTTGAGAAGTTGGATGAAAGGAAGGGAAATACGTAGTAGTTACAAGAGTCCTTAAGGAGGGGCCATAAAAGCCTGCAGGTTGATTTCTTAAAAATTCTTAAGTATATGGTCACTGAGATTATATCATATTCATTCACTTATTCAGTCATTAGTTCATTCATTCATTCACCATGGCACTCTGGCTGCTTCTCCCCTTTACTTCAGTCTGGGCTTAGTGCCAGAGCAACACCTTAACAGTGAGTACTAGTGTAGCAATAACAGGACTTGGGCTGAGGACACCTGGAGTAATAAATCGCAGTCTTTTCTTCCCTTAATTGGAGCTGGAGTTAAAGTTTCTTTCCTTCCTTCCCATAGGAAGGTTGCTTGTCGAGTGTCAGTGTGATTCTAGCTACGTGCTGCTGGATATTAATGCTCTAAGTTTCAAGAACCTTTTTAAACAATGTGTTGTTCTTTTGTGGTCACAACAGGTAGAGTGGAAACCCCAGCTACTAGAGGTCCCACCCCAAACTCGGTTTGATTACACAGTCACCAATCTAGCTGGTGGCCCGAAACCACATTCTCCTTTCGACTCTCAGTACCACGAGACCACGCTGAAGGTGAGCGATGCTTCCCTGCTCTGGGAAAGCCCCCTGCAGAGCTGTGATGGTGTGCTCTGGCCTGAGGTTAGCAGGCCACCAGATGTTTTCATTCTTCTCTCCTTCCTCCCCCACCTCAGGGGGGCATGTTTGCTGGACAGCTGACCAAGGTGGGCATGCAGCAGATGTTTGCCCTGGGAGAGAGGCTGAGGAAGAACTACGTGGAGGACATCCCCTTTCTTTCGCCAACCTTCAACCCACTGGAGGTCTTGTGAGTCACTTGAAAAAGGGATGTTGCACCCGATGTAAGGTCCTGAGCATGAGAAAACCTGCCCTGATGCCCCAGGTGGTTCCCACTCTCATCCAAGGTAGTCTGGGGGGATGTGAGGGCGATCTGGCTGTGACATCTGTCACCCCATTGATCGCCAGCGTTGATTCTGCTGAGCTGGCTAGCTAGGCGGGTGTCCCCTTCCTCTCCCACCTCTCCATGTGTGTCCCTCCCGAAGCTGCACACTCGGTCGAAGAGGATGACCTTCCCCGATAGAGGAGGACCATCCTCTGGTCAGGGGTATACGAGAAGCTGCTCTCCCCTGCTAGAACCTCCAAGGTAGTCTGGGAGCAGTTACCCTAGTACAGTAGGATTCAGTGAACAAGTGGTCACTGGAGGTCACATTCATTGGCCTTCAGGTCCCTTGGGCAGCCATCCCACAGAGAGATAAAGGATACTTCCCTGCCCTATAGCTCCCCTTATGTAGTCTTGAAAGCCTCCCAGCTGCTCTGTGGAATAAGGTGGAGTGTACATATAAATCTTCCTTTTATGAGTTAATGTACCTTTTTGTTTTTTTCCCCAGCATTCGTTCCACTAACATATATCGGAATCTGGAGTCTACCCGGTGTTTGCTGGCTGGGCTTTTCCAATGTCAGAAAGAAGGTTTGAGTTTGGGGTCTACGAGTCAGCCCCTGTCCCTGAGGAGCCTTTTCTTCTCACTTCCAAAGCCCCGCTGTCTCTTTCTTGGTGTCTGTCCCCTTGGTCTCTCTCCTCCTGCTCACGTAGCTTCCATGGTGTACCTACTACTCTGGCAGGCCCCTCCCTGTCTGGCCTGCTGCTGCCCTTGCCAGCCTGACCTGCACACCTGCAGCAATGCGTCAGCTGCTCTGATGCCTCTGGCTCCTGACTTCTTCTCTCAAGCGTCTACACAAGCTGCACGAGGCAGCCCCAGCCAGGTCTTGTGAACAGTACTGGGGCCTTTTTGTTTAGTAGCGACGCTGCTGAAAAGGAAGGAGGGCAGGAGGGACACTTCGCTGGGACATGGGTCTGCTGCTACTGCCCTGGTCTTGGTGATGATCCACAGCATGACCCAGATGGTATTAACAGTATTCCGTACGGCCTTTCCTAGTTAAGAAAATCTGTCGAGTTTGGGTTTTGACCTATTCAGCCAGTGAATGAGCACAGCTAGTGGTTCTCAACCTTTTCACCACCAAGAACTACATTTATTATTTTCCCTTATGGATCTCATGTGTTGAGGCCCTTTGACTCTCAAATGAAGCCATATCTTGTCATTCGTAATTGATGGAAATTTACATTTAATTGCTGGTCTGAGTTTCAGATCATCATGACCTCACCAATATTAAAATACTAAAACGATGCCATAAGGCAGAGGTTCTTGTTATTTTCTTTAGCTTCTGTAGCAGTATCTCAAATAGAGATAAAACTTCCATCAGGCTTTTAAAAAATTTGTAAACTACAGAACCTCCAGGCCAAAGGAGGCTGGCCTTGCCCCCAGCTGGCTTGAGTACTGCTGCTAATTAATTCTGGCTGAAGTTGGCTGAACACAGAGAGCCTAAGTAACATAAAGCAAACAGGATGGGCTGCTCCTTACCTCTTGGGAGCCCCTGAGTTTAGGAATAATCCAAAGTGCCTGGCCTTCTGAAAGCTGTTCACTTGCTCAGCTTCTAAAAGGCAAATGTCCTCTCCTCAGAACCACCTAAATTGTCACTGAGGTAGGAAAGGTGTTTCTTGGTGCCAGGAAGGAAGTGGTATCATCACCAGCCTCCGGAGTGGCTGCCTGGGTAGCCGCTCCCTGCACTGGGCCCAGACATCCTCACAGTCCAATTTGAGTCCTGTCACAGCTACTTCCATGCCTTGGCCAGTGTCAGGGGATTTGAATAGACCTAAGAAGCCCACAAGGTGCTACCATTGGTGAAAGTGGTGCAACTTTGGGATATTGTTTCAAGAGTAAAATCCTAGAGAAGGCCCAGAAGGTTTTGAGTAAACTACAGAGAATCAGGCTGGTGGGGGGAAGCTGGAAGGTGTTGGTCTGCACCGTTTGGTCTTTCATTCATTCAATGCACATCTGAGTGCCAACTCAAATGTGCCTTATTTATCATAAACTGTAGGTCCATTATCCAGACACTAATGTCAGGTACCAGGTAGGAATTATCATGTGTTAATCGGAGGTTTAAATCATAGTTACTATTATTCTCACATTTAAAGGAGTTACTATACATCAAACATTGTTCTAAGAGCTTTGCGGATATTAACTTGTTTAATTCTTGTGATATCCCTGTGAGGTAGGTAACATTATCCCCATTTTACAGATAAGAGAACTAAGGCACAGAGAGGCTAAATGACTATCTGAGGAACACAAAGCTGGTAAATGGAGGAGCTGGGATTTAAACTCTGGTAGTCTGGTTTCACAATCCATACTCTTCACTCTTGTGCTCTCCTGCTTCTCAGAAAACATGTATATCTGGAGGGGGCCCCTGATCATTTGGTCTATTCTTTTTTACAGTGTTTCCTGCGGAACCCCATAATTCTTCAGAGGGGTCAGAAACTACAGAAAAGGAGGGGGTTGGGGCATGCCGGTAGACTATACTTTGGACCCCTACCTTGAAGCCATCAGCACCTTTTCTTTTATTACCTTATCTAATAGTGGGAGAAAAAAGCTTCCACTGCTTTAGAAACAATTGAAAATTGCTGATACTAGTCTCATCCCTTCAATTTACACATGAGCCCCAGAGAAGAGAAATGACTTCCCAGGGCCATCCTACTGGTTAGTTGTAGATTCAGGCCTAAACTCATGACTTTCAGTCTGATTTCCTTTTTCTGTCCAGACCAACAAAGTGTGTCTGAATTCTGGTATTCTACTCAAGTCACCATAGGCTACTTTTAAATACTGAGGTTTTGGCTATCAATAATTTGTTTGGAAATAATAGCTCTTTGGGGTTTAGATTCACCTAATCACTCCATGGATTGACCTCAGTGAATTCCAAAAAACTTCTCTGCCATCAGAGAAGGTGAGGCTTGAGCTGTGTAGAACAGGGCGCTACCACAGGCCATTGCCATCTCTGGCACAGAGCAAAGCGTGGGAAGGTGTTAGAGCACTTTTCTTGGGCTTTGTTGGACGGGACAAGGGTACTCGTGAGCTCTGGGCAGGAGCAAGCTGCTGCGAAATTTTAAGAAACACTGTTTGTAGTCTAATCTTTGGTTCCTGGTAGTTCATCTGGAAGCCTGGTTTTTCTTTTGGGGGAGGCCATGGGGTCTGAGAGAATTTGTGACCCTGTGGCCACCTTTCTCAGATTGTCATGTCAGTCACCATATTGGCCTATAGGATCGGACTTTGGAAAGCAAGAATGTCACCTAGTTCTGATAAAGTGAGGGAGGACGCATTCTTTATTAGAATCCCCAGGTACTGGTGGTACCTCGAGGTGACGTTTTTTGGAATGGGTCCTGGACGTGCCAGTCTGATCGGCACCTGTACCTGCTCTCGGCTATAGGTGGCCCAGCAGGAGAGGTTGTGCTGGACAAAACAAGACCGCTACTGCTTTCTCCATTGCTCAGACCGCAGCAGAGCTCCTGTTGGCAAGGCCGGGGCATGTTGAAGGCATTCACTCTCCTTAAGGA
This sequence comes from Balaenoptera acutorostrata, assembly GCF_949987535.1. Classification (NCBI taxonomy): domain Eukaryota; kingdom Metazoa; phylum Chordata; class Mammalia; order Artiodactyla; family Balaenopteridae; genus Balaenoptera; species Balaenoptera acutorostrata. The sequence continues at coordinate 108,085,773 of NC_080064.1, read as the reverse complement.
GTAACCTCGGTGATCTGCCTCTGGGAGCAGCTCCGTGTGTATAGACAGAGAGAAGAAGAAGGGGGTGGAGCTGCTGGGAAGAACAAGCTGAAGCCTCTTCCCGCCTGTGCTTCCCACATTCCTTCCAGGACCCGTCATCATCCACACTGATGAAGCAAGCTCTGAAGTCTTGTACCCCAACTACCAAAACTGCCGGAGCCTCCGGGAAAGAACCAGGTAACTGCCCCTGATTCTTGCTCACCAGGGGGTGAACAGGCAGCGTTTTAACACCTTAGCTGGCAAGCGCTCCCTAAACTGAGGGCCTGCCCAGGCTGGCCGTGCTGGTGGATAGGGGATGAAAGAGATTGCATTAAGCTCAGGTCTGACATCAACTGTCCGGGAAGTGAGGCAGCTCTTGCTCACAGCGACAGGCTAATAGTGAAGGTACAGGGTGCCTGGGGAGAGCCACACGCAGGGCTGGAAAGATGGTGTATACAGCCGTGAGTGGGGCTTTGCCATTTACCAAGCAGTATCCTCTCTTCAGTCCTTCAATGCTCTCAGATGGGGCAGATGAAGAACCTTACAGAAAAGATGATTAAATAAAGATGAGCAAGTCAGTCATCAAGCTGCAAATCAGATGAACAAGCAGAAGAAGACAGCTTCCTCTTTTCTTACCAGCGTTCCACCGTGTAAGATAGATTGGTTTGGGCTGGTGGCACTTTTCAGTTTTCAGGTATTTCTGGGCTGCACTAAGCCTATGTGGTATGTGTTCCCCCAGAAGAAGGAGAATGCTGCTTTCAAGCAGACCTGGCCATGCTTGCACTGTTTTTGATCATGCTGGAGTGGGATTTGGAAAATCTGGGTTATTAGTCTAGTCCTGGTACATACTAACTTCCTTTTACAAGTCATTTGACCTCATAGAGTCTTAGTTTATTCATCTATACCATGGCAATAATACTAGCTAACCCCGATGAGTTGTCATTGAAGGTTAAATGAGATCCCAAGTGAAGAATTGTATACACTTTGTCAGCTGTTAATCACTCTACAGTATGATGAAATATAAGGAATAACTTGTTATTTTTTGGCAGAGGCCGGAGGCAGGCTGCTGCTTTGCAGCCAGGGATCTCAGAGGATTTGAAGAAGGTGAAGGAAGGGATGGGCATTGCCAGTAGCGATGGAGTGGACTTCCTCATCCTCCTGGACAACATGGCTGCAGAGCAGGTGGGCTGGCTGTCCGCCTCGGGCCCTGGGGGTGGGGGGCCCTGGGGGAGGCTTGGTGGGCTGCCTCCTGAGTTAGAACTGGGTGGAGAGCTCCTGGCTTGGAGGCAGCTGTGATAGGACTTGCAGACAGAATGGACGTGGGAACCGAGGGATAGGGAACAATCAAGGGGGACCCCTTACTGGGTTAGGAGCCCAGACATTTAACTCTCAACCAGAGTTTCTTAAAGCACATTCGCCAGAATGCCCATGATGTGAGTGTGTATTATGTGGGCAGGCAGGGGTGGGGTGGGTGATGGTAGGGAGAGATTATTGTCTAAAAATTTTGGAATCCCTCTTTACTGTATCACTTTTTGGAGAGTCTATACACACGTCAGCATATTAAAGAATCTGAGAAGCCTGTAGTAAAGAAAGTTGGTTAATCCCTAAGTCTGTTTTTCTCAAACTTGTTTAGCCATAGAATCTTTTTTATCTAATAAATACTGAAAAGACCGCACAATAGGAAATGCTGCTCTAGATTCAAAAGTCAGACACCCAAAGGCAGTATAGCCTGGATCTTCCTTCCTTCTCTTGTGAAGTTGACGGTGTGCCCTGAAGGCAGAAAGGCACCTTGTGCTTATGCATAAAATAGGTTTAAGGTTAATAAACAAGAGTTTGCATATATAACATATTTATATGGCATACTTTTTAGAAATCATCTTGGGGAAAATGAAGGCCAAGTAGAAATTTATGAATTCCTTGCCTTGTATTTTATTCAATTTTTTTTTTTTTTTTTTTTTAGCTTAAGAAAATACAAATTGTTTTTAACTTTGGGGTAGATGAAGAGTATCAGAAAGAGAGGAAAAACAATTTTTTTTTTCCTGGGCCTTTAGATCTCGAGGAATAGCTTCCGACAGGCCTTGGGGACATAGATTTTTGAGCTCTCCCCAGGAGAAGACAGGCCCCCTAGGGCTCCATGAAAGCTGATTGGCTGCCAGGCTCAGTGGATGAGGAGCATTTCTTTCAAAACCTGTACCCTTGGACCTTTCAGGTGCACAGCCTCCCGAGCTGCCCCACGCTGAAGAGGTTCGCATGGATGATTGAGCAGAGAGCGGTGGACACAGCCTTGTACATCCTGCAAAGGGAAAACAGGTGAGGAACCTCTTCGGCTGCTGGCATGAAGTCACGCTTGGTCAGGCCTCCCAGTGTGTGGGGACGGGGGCTCACCAGGCCTGCTCACACTTGTTAGCTGGCGTCTCCGTGTGCAGAGACCGAGATCACCCCATTCTGCTGGCCTTCTGAATGGACTCGGCCCTAGGTTCTTACATTTCCAGAGCTGGGACTAGTGACCTAGTGCTTCCATTCACTGTTACACAGAACCAGGAGCCACCACTCGACTGGGTTTCTCTTAATCACTGACTTTTTCCTTTGCTTTAAGTTTCAAAAGATTTGGGTGGCGGGGGATGCTGAAGGAAGAATCATTATTGCTACTTTATTCATCACATTACAATTTACAAAGCACCTTCCTGTTCTCGCTGTGAGGTAGGTGTCATTATCCCTGACAAGTCCAAGTCCTCGCTTTAGAGATGGAGAAACTGGACCTGAGAGATGTGGGCTACCTTGCCCAGGCTCAGCTAGCAAGTGGCAGAGGCGGGACTTGAACCCAAATCTTCTGACCGCCAATCCTGTGTTTTCTCTATTTTACTGGTACTTAGGGCTCTGTTTTTAGAAGACCTATTTCCTGACTACCAGAATGGAGAGTGCCTCTCTTACCAAATTTCAAAAAACACCTTTCTGTGATTGGTTCAAAGCATTCAGCGTGTCCTCAGAATAGGTGACTTGGTAGAGAGGGGAGATGGGAAGTAGAGGAACAGTCCTGGGAAAGATGAGTGGGAGGAAAAAGCAGCTAACATTTCAAGAATTTGCTTGGTCTTGCATAAGCATAGGAGCCTCTGCCTGCTTTTCTCCCACGCAGAGTCAGTGTGTCCACTTTGCACTTGCCTCGGGCATCTGGAAGGCTCCAGTCGCACCACTCAGCTTGCTGCCACTCCCTGTGACTTGTCTCCTTCCCTCATCTTTTCCTGAAGTGGCCCCACTGGACCTAAATTGTCACTCACTGCCTTCCCCTCCACCAACACATACACACATATTTAGTAAATATATTAGGCTTTGCGGCCCGTGTATTGTCCGTTGCATCCTCTCATCTCAGCCCATGTAGCGTGAAAGCAGCCATAGATCATACGCAAACAAATGGGCACAACTGTGTTCCAATAAAACTCTATTTACAAAAACAGGCAGGTGGGTTGGATTTGGCCCATGGCCATAGTTTGCTTTCTCCTGGTGTAAAGCGTTTCAAACAAGACCTGATCCATTCTCCTTTCCGTTAGCCTTGGTTTCGTAAAACTGATGTTTCTTCAAGGACAAATGGTTACAACTTCACAGTGCCATCCAACTTGGCTTGGCCTGCACACATTCTTCTGGAAAGCGTATTTGCATACTCCTCAGCTATTGCTTCAATTTTCCTTGATTTATAAAGGTGGCCATTTACCCAGTCACCATGAATAAAGATTGGTCTAAGCCAATCATGGCAACCCCGCTTCCTTTTGTCAGTGATTGGGTTCTGGGAATTCTGGGAGAGGTTTTTTTTTTTTCCTCTTTGATAAAAAGTATGAGGCACCCAAACCAAGCCTTTTTGCTGCTTACTAGCCCCCATCTTTCAGCTCTGTTTGCTACTGTGAGAAGACATGCTTTGAGTAGAGGTACCACCTTGTGATCATGAGGTTGACAGTCCTGAGCATGAAAGTGGTGAAACCACAGCGCCAAGCCTGGGAGCACTAGTGTTGAACTTCTTGTTAGATAAATAAGAAAAGTTCTTATGGTCTAAATTCCAAAGAAGCGTAGGAAGTGTAGTTTAGGCAGTTCCTCTGGATGGCTTTTCTAAGGGCCTTCTGGAATTCCTGGAATCCATTACACCGTGTCCTTCCCAGTTTTGTTCTTTTAACCGTGAAGGCCTACTTCTCCATGACGTGTCCTGTCTCAGCTGTGTTCATACCAGGTCTGTATCCTGCTGCTGTTATTGTTGGCAAGCTTTGCGCACAGAGCGCCCTCAGACTCGTGGCAGCGCTGTTTCTCTCCTTACTGCCTGTCTCTCTCCCTCACGCATCACCTGTCTTTTCTCAGCTCTGTCTCATTGGGCTCATGAGGTTCAAGGGGGCAGAACTAGCCTGCATCCCTTGTGTGCCAGGTGCCCACTGGGTACTTAAATATTGTTTACTCGTCATAGGGAAAGCCTTCAGATGGCAGTGGGCCAATTCCTCCACATTCTGGAGAGCAATCTGCTGAAAGTCGTGGACCCTGCCACTCCGCCCGGCAAGACCAGGTACCTGGCCCAGCAGCTCGGCTTAGTATGGCTGAGGGCATTGGGGTGGGGGGTGGGGGGTGGCGTCTGGCTGCAGGGAAGGAACCCAGGTTCTAGGAGGGCAAAAACGAGGCTGTCAGTGACTGAAAGTAGATGTTTAAGAGGCCACGTGTCCCAGAGACATTCACAACATTTCTACCTTTCTTCCTGCCACACCTGTCCTACCATGTTCTGAAATTTTATTTTAGTAAAAAAGAACCCTAAATTTATTTTTCCTTTTTTCCTTTTTTTTTTTTTTTTTTTTTTACTAATTGAACATGTGTCCAACGGAGTGGCTAATTAGGACATCACACTGATTTGGTATTATAACCCCAAACACTGATAATTGCTTAATAGATTGTTTAAACAACTTCACTGAATATACAAGAAGGTAGGATTTCTACTGGGCATTTAAAAATGTTGGAAGTGGCTCGTGAACCTCCACTGCCACTTTTGGAGTGCCTGGAACCCCAGGTTAGGGACCACGGATTTGGAATGTTATGTGTCCTGGGCATTTGCTAAGCAAAGTGTGGTCTGCAGATAAACAGCTTCACTGTCACCTGGGGTTGTTAGATTTTCTGGCCCCAGCCTGACCCACTGAATCAGAATCTGCATTTTAACAAGACACCCAGGTGGTTTGTAAGCGCCCTAATATTGGAGAAGGACTGTTGTAGACTGCCTTCTTGAGAGAAAGAATTGTACATAGTTAGAAATACGCAATGAGTGTGGGAAAGGTAGGGGACAGTGAGTTGAAATAGGAACATTCAGGAACTTTGGGCCTAGATTTATAATAGCAAAGCATGTGAATGCCCTTCCCTGCCCTTCACAGACCTGCAATGACAATGTATTTCTTACTGGCCTTTGCCACCTTGCCCCGCCTCGGCCTTGTGTCTGTAGAGTCCTGTAAGGTCCAATGCTAGCCTTCTAGGTTGGGGGTCAACAAATAAAATCCTCAGTGTTTCCCAAGAGACAGATACAGGGGTCAGGTAGATACAGATTAAAAGGCAACTTTATTACTGATTAAAGCGCATTTAGAGAATGTATTGAGGGCCAAACAAGTATATTAATGAAATGGACTTAATTCCCCCAAACTGCAAGCTTCCCCAACAAGGAGAGCTTGCTCTGCTAAACTCATCACACAGCTGAGAGTAGGAAGACCATTTACTGTAGGCAGGCGGGTCCCAAAGAGAGAAGAGAGGTAGGGCTATGCCACACACGCCCAGTTTCTTCTTCAAAACTCACCGGGGGAGGAGTAGGTGGTTGGTTGGGCAGGAGGAGGCCAGGAGAGCTACTCCAGGGGGATCCCTCCTCATGAAAACAAGGGGCGTGCGGATAAGGGTTCTCCCCACGATCTACTTCAAAGGAGTTTTTTACTAAGCTCAACTGATTTGTAGATGTCACTGGTTTCCTCACTCGCGAAGGCAGCAGTGTCCTGGCCTCCAGAGTCCTAAGGTAAAGAATTAATTGTGGAGAACTGTTTTCTTGTTGCAGAAAGCTGTACCTCTATGCAGCTCATGATGTGACCCTCATGCCTCTCTTAATGGCCCTGGGGATTTTTGACCACAAATGGCCCCCGTTTGCTGTGGACCTGACCATGGAACTCTACCAGCACCGGGAGTCTAAGGAGTGGTTTGTGCAGCTCTATTACCGTGGGGAGGTAAGAGCTCTGGGGTGGGGTTGGGAGGTGGCTGGGCGACCCCACCCACCTGGTTTAGCACCAAGTCTCCCTCCTCGGGCCCAGGGAGTCTCCACTGGCACCTGAACTCTCTGAATCCTCTCAAGGCTGTGGCCCAGGGTTAAGGCAGAACTGGGCATATAGTGGCAGGCTGGGACTTGGGCCTTATCCCTTATCTCCTAAGAACAGGACCGCCCTTCTCTTCCCCTGAGCGTCTCTGCCAGGATGTAACACCCTGACTGTGAGGCCTGTTTTGACAATGAATGATGCTGTCTTTGGGAGGTGATGTTTACTGTCAGTACTCCTGGTGCCTTGGCTGCTTCAGCAGGTTGCTATCCAGGGCAGGGACTAGAGCACTCCCCACGGCTTAGACCTTTAGCCTTCCCAGCTCGGGAGTAAACATGAGTGTGTTTTCCCAGTCAATTCAACCAACAGTTCTTGAGGGACTTTCACAAGCAGGGCATAGTGCTCTTAATCTGGAAGCTGACCAGTTAATGGGACCTTCCTGGCTGTTATATGTGTGTATACACACACCATTGGGTCAAAGCCTTTCGGAGCTCCGGGCACAGCTGAAAACAGCCAGATGGGGTCCTCAGTGCCTCTGCTGAGTTCTGTCTCTTCCACAGGAGCAGGTGCCGAAAGGTTGCCCTGACCGCCTCTGTCCACTGGACAAGTTCTTGAACACCATGTCAACTTATACCTTGAGCCCAGGAAAATACCACACACTCTGCTCTGAAGCACAAGTGATGGGACTTGGAAATGGAGAGTGAGTGATTTGTACAAGTAGGATGTGTTGATTTTTTTAAATAAAATGCCTTTACACAATGCCTCCAGCTGTTGTGTTTGGGAGAGGCAGGAACAAGGGTTAAGGTACCTTAACATAAGGGAAGGGTATTTCCCTTCTGTAGGTATATTAGGATCTCTTCTTGAAAGGAAAAGGCATGTAATGTTGAGACCAGAATGATATATCCTATTTTGTGGCTTGATTTCCATGGCCAGAAGCAGCTGCCTGTGGCATAGGCTGGGGACATCATGACCCTGTAGAATTGAGTGTGGGTTTGGACTTCAGTTCTTTTTTCTTATCTTCATTTCACAAACATATATTGAGCACCTACTAAGTAGTGATCATTATAAAGGTGAAAGGTTACTGCCCTCAAGTTGTTTCAGTCCAGTGGGAGAGGCAGATAAGTGAATCGATGCTGACAATACAGTATATTTCATTCTGTGATAAGGTACATCAGGGGCTACTTGGGTACAGAGAAGACACCCCCAGCCCCAGTTGGCAGGGGCTGTGGGGAGCAGTTAAACGCTTCTTGGGAAGTTCTGTCCTGATCTGAATAGAGAAAATGAGGGAGTAGGAGTTAACCAGGTAAGCAAGAAGGAAGTGGTGTTATATAAAAGGCAGGCTTGAAGGTCAGGGCACATTGCTGGGCAATGAGGTGGGGCCCTGCTGTGGAGACCTGGCAGGAAGGGCACTGGCTTCTGGTGGCTGGAGCTCCAGGAGCGTGGATGAGGGCTCGCATGGCGGGTCGGGTCCACTCTCAGCATAAGTGCTCCACCGTGACCTGGGCCCCCAAGGTTACCTGGTGATCCCCCTATTTCCTTATCAATTTTCTCATTCTTCCCCAGAATCTATTTCAAACTTTCTCTGATCTCGAGCCACCAACCCCTTTTCTTCTCAGAGAAAATAGCAAGCACAAAAACCTCTCTGCTTCCTATCTTTATGTTGATGACTCCCAGATCTACTTCTCTAGTTCAAGGTTTTTCTTCCGAGCTTCAGACACTTATGTCCACTTGGATTTCCCACAGACACAAAATTTTCCCCCTCTCCTCCTAGACCTGCTCTTCCTACAGCCTTCCCTATTCGAATGGAAGACGCCTCCACCATCCACTCAGTTACTAAACCAGAAATCTATCCTTGTCTCCTTCCTCTCACATTTTTCTATGTCTAATCAGTTAAGTTCTATCAGTCCTACCTGTTTATTTCTTGAATATACTCATATCTTTTTTCCTCGATCTTCAATATCCCCTCACCCTACTAATTGCTATATTTCTTACTTCACTAAGAAAGTAAAAGCAATCAGAAGAGAACTTCCATATCCATCACCCTACCCCCAACCTGCTAACCCAGCTGCATTGGTGCCTGTAAGGCCCTCCTTCCTGTTACTGAGAATGAACCATCCCTACTCCTATCCAAGGCCAACCCTGCAGCTTTGCATTAATTCCTACAATTATTTCTTTCCTCTATTGTTAATTTTCTCTTCCTACCAGTTATTCCCATTAGCTTACACATATGCTGCAAAATCTCCTGTCTTAAAAAGTTTTCCCACATCTTTGAACTACTATGCTATTTTCTTCTTCCCTTTGTAGCAAAACTGCTCAAAAGAGTTGTTCATACTTGCCATCTCTGATTCTTCCCTTCCCCTTCTCTCTTGAACCACCTGTGATTTGGCATTCACCCCTCCCACTCCATGGAAACAGCTTTGTCCAAATCATCAGTGACCTCTGAGTGCTAAATCAGTAGCCAGTTTTCAGTCTTCTTTCTCAGCTTCTCATCAGCACTCTTGGAATATTTTCTTCATTTGGCTTCCTTGACAAATACTCTCTTGGTTTTCCTCACTTCTCAAATTCTCAGTTTTTGCTGAATCTACCTTTTAAAACTCTCTAAGTGTTGGAGTATCTCAAGGCTTAGTCCTTGGACCTTTTCTCCTACACTTACCCCCCTAGGTGATCTCAAGCAGTTCCATAATTTAAAATATTATTTACATAATGTCTCCTAAATTCATACCTTCAATCTGGACCTTTCCCCTGAATTCTGGTTCCATTTCCAACTGTCTACTCAACATCTCTGCATGGATATTTAAGCTATTTAATATGTATTGAACTTCCCATTGTCCATGCTAAACTCTCAATTCTCATGCCTCTTCACCTTCTCCCACATGCTTCCCGTTGAGGTAAGTGGCACCACCATTAACCCAATCGGTTGGGCCAAGAACTTTGGAGTTAGTTACCCTTAACTCCTCTCTTTTTCTCGTGTACTACATCTAATCCGTCAGTAAATCCTATTGCACCTCTCTTCAAACTTTATCCAGAATTGACCACTTCTTAAGACTTCCATTGCTACTGTTTTCATCCCAGCATCACCTCTCACCTGGATTATTGCAAAGTCTCCTGTTTCTGCCCTTTCCCTCTCTGCTAATTTATCCTCAACACAGGTGTTGCTTTTAAAATACGAGTCAGATCATGTCACTCTTCTGCTCAAAATTCTCCCCGGGCTTCCCATCTCAAAGAAAGAGCCAGTCATAATGGTCGTCAAGGCCTTTATGTGACTTCCTCTCCTACCTGTCTCTTCTTACTTTACGCCGGCTGCACTAGCCGCCTTACCGTTCTCGTCTGCCAAGGAGCCCCGAGTCATGTCCTCACCTCAGGCTCTTTGCACAAGCTCTTCCCCTCTCTTCAATGCTCTCCTAGACATGGGCATGGCTAGCGCCCTTTCTTCATTCAGATCTCAGCTCACTGTCATCTCAGGGAGGCCCTTCCCTGTTGTCCTACATAAGATATTTCAGATCCACCCCCTCACTCTACCTCCAGCCTAGTTACACTCTATCACCTTGTGTTATGGGTGGAATTATGTCCCTTCAAAATTCACATTTTGGAGTCCTAACCCCCAGTACCTCAAATGTGACTGTATTTGGAATAGAGCCTTTAAAGAGGCAGTTAAGGTAAAAAGAGGTCATATGGGCTTCCCTGGTGGCGCAGTGGTTAAGAATCCGCCTGCCAATGCAGGGGACACAGATTCAAGCCGTGGTCCGGGAAGATCCCACATGCCGTGAAGCAGCTAAGCCCATGCACCACAACTACTGAAGCCCGCTCACCTAGAGCCCGTGCTCCACAACAAGAGAAGCCACCGCAATGAGAAGCCCGTCCACCACAACGAAGAGTAGTCCCCGCTCACTGCAACTAGAGAAAGCTCACGTGCAGCAACGAAGACCCAACGCAGCCAAAAATAAATAAATAAATAAAGTAATTAATTAATTTTGAAAAACCATATTTCTCGACTTAAAAAAAAAAGAGGTCATATGGGTGGGCCCTAATCCAATATGACCGGGTAAAGAAGAGAACATTAGGACTCTGACACAGAAGGAAGACCATGTGAAGTCACAGGGAGAAGATGGGCATCTGTAAGCCAAGGAGAGAGGCCTTAGAAGAAACCAATCCTGCTGACACCATGATCTTGGACTTCCAGCCTCCAGAACTGTGAGGAAATACATTTCTGTTGTTTAAGCTACCTGATCTGTAATATTCTGTCACAGTAGCCCAAGCAAATCCATCCACCTTGTCCTGTCTCTTTTCCCCTGTGGTATTTCTCAGTGCTTGATATTACACATCTATGTATCTATTTGTTTATCTCCCTGATGAGAACGTAAACTCCATGAAGGCAGACTTTACCTTGTTCGCCGATGTGTCCCCAGCACTGAGAATAGTGCCTAGCACGCGCTAGTGCTCACAGATTTGTTGAGTGAGTGAGCACCTCTGGCACTGCTCGCCTGGGCCCATAATCATCCTCCCAGGTTACTCAGTGCCTTCCTAACGGGTCACTCCCTTTCTTGTGCTCCGTTACCCTTTGAGACGTGGCCCCTGCTTATATCTCCAGCCTCATCCCTCACGCCCCCTCATGCATCGCCCCCTGGCCAGACTGAACTGTTTCAAGAAAAGTTGGTCCCGCTCCTCTGGCCCTTGTGACACACTGTTTCCTCCCCTGGCCCCCGACACACCCTCCCTTTGCCCATGTATCCCTCTCATCTTTTTTTTTTTTTTTTTTTAGTTAAGCAATTTTTTTTTAAGGAGAAAGAGAGACGTTTATTTTAAGGAGTTGGCTCACACAATCCTGGGGACCAGCAAGTCTTTAGGAAGGAGGCTCAGGTAAGAGCTGGTGTTGCCATCTTGAGTCTGATGGTTGGAAACTCAGGCAGGGTTTCTATGTTCCTGTCTTGAGAATTCCTTCTTCTTCTTTTTTTTTTTTTTTGGCCGTGCCTTGTGGCATGTGGGATCTTAGTTCCCTGATCAGGGATCGAACCCGTACCCCCTGCATTGGAAGCATGGAATCTTAACCACAGGACCACCAGGGAAGTCTCTATCCCTCTCATCTGGATGCCTCCCGTGTTTCTGTTTGTCCCTCAGTAGGGGGCTGCCTGTCTTGTCCATTATTGTGTTCCTAGAGCCAAGTACAAGACGTAGCACAAAGTGGACTTCAGCCAAGATTTACTGAATGGATTCTGACCTCTCCCGCTCCTTGTTTCTGCTTTGCGCCAAGGGGCTTCTATGTACTCTTCCCCACTCACCACCAGGGGGAAGCATGGAGTAAAGCAAACACGTGGCTTCTACTGGGTTCAAATTCTGAAGCTGGTATTTGTGATCCTTGGACAGGTGTCTCTGAGCGTGTTTTTCCTCTCATGTAAAATGGAGATAATTATACCTACTAATTAGGGTTGTTGTGAGAATTGAGTAAATATAAGGGCCTTCAGACTTTCCTTTTTGCCCTTTGGCTATTTCTTCCCCACTAGATTCTTAGCTGTAACAGGTTTCCTCAACTAGTAGGAAACTGGGATTGTCCTTTCCAGCCACCCTCTCCGTAGGCAGTGCCTCCCCTCTGCCTGCCGTTACCGAGAAGAGTGAGCCTGTGTGTGCAGGAGAACTCTGGCCCCTCGCCCACCAGTTGTGCAACTGTGGGCAAGTCATTTAACTCCTCTGAGCTTATGCTTTCCCAACTATAAAACACTGATGTTGCTATTTGCCTACCTGACGATTTGTTCTGAGGATGGATGTGAAAAGCACTTCATAAACTCCTAACCAGCCCTTGCCCTTGAATCCTTTCTCTTAGTGCTTTTGAAAATGAGTGTTGTTAAGGTTAAAATAATTTCCAGAGAGGATCTCATCCTTGGATGGCAAAGTAAAGGGCCTCCCAGGATAGAGGAGAGTGGTCACTCCTCTTCCCCCTTATAACCGGGCTTGCTCGGGTAGGCTGATTTCATGGGGGACTCACCTGCCAAACCCTCCTGAGGGCCTCACGGCTTATCTTACTCAAGAGCTCTTGGTCTGGTACGCGGTGGGATGAAATAGCTGTTAGTAGACAAGGCCAGGCATTGCTATGTGCCAGCACCCCTTTAATAGTTTCATGTAGACAGTTTAAAAGAACAGCAAGGATGTCAAAACTCTGAAAGTTCCACCTGGAGAGAGGGAGGAAGAAAGAGTTCCCATCCCACCCCACCCCCAGACCTCAGAGCACTGGGTCTTGGCATGCTGACCTGTTTGTATTTATTATAAGAAACTTGGGTCTTTGTAAGTGATACCTGGCACCCCTTTTCCTTAGCCGGACTCCGCTAGGGCACTGCCCATGTACCTGCGAAGGAGGCTGCGAGGGGCTAAGAGCCACTACTTTGTTTACTATATGCCAGGGAAGTATCATTCTTCAGCTTTGGGGCCAAGAGCTGTGGTTTGCTGTGCACCCTGGGTCTGCTAGGGCAAGTGTGAGTCCCTTTGGCTGGCTGGAGAATTCTCTGGGGAGAGGGCTGTGTGCTCTGTTCAGACCCCGCCTTCTAGGGGCCAAGGGGACCAGCCATGCAGCCCTGACCCTCCCGGTCCACCCCGCCAACCTCTAGGAACCTGGCCCCTGCCCAAGGGTGAGTGGAGAGAGGGGAGAAACACTTTCCCCAATAAAAAGCTGGTCTTCCCTGAGTTCCTTTCTCTCCACCTGGCTTTTGAAGTGTACACTTCCCTGAAGGTGGGAGGTGGTGGAAGAGGGCTGGTGGCATGGAATCTCCATTTCTGAAGCAAAAATCCAAACTAACGTGTAAGGACTTGAGAGAGAACTGGTCTTGGAGTCACGAGCTGTGAGTTCAAGTCCTACGTCTGTATGTACTTTCTGTGTGACTTTGGACATTCTGTTCACTTTCCATTAACAAGCCTGCGTATCCTCATTTGTACGGTGGGACTCAAATATAGCGCCTCCCTCACAGAACTATCCCAGGGGTCACATATGTAAAGCACTTCATAATGTAAAAAAGTGTTATACAAACGTGAGGCATTGCTCAAATTATTGCCAGAAAAGCCTCTTTGTGGCTCCTTCTGAGTGTTCCTCAGGCAGCTGTGGCAGTGGGCACCCCATCCTAGATGGCCTGCCATTGGTGGTAAGATCCTGGTGACTGTTTTAGAGGCACTTAAGCCACTTGTGGGATGGTAAGAGAGCACCCACCTTGGAGTAAAGAACCAGGGACTTGAATGCCAGCTTTACCACTTTCCTGGGCTTTGTGACCGCGGGCCACTCACTTAACATGGCCAAGTCTCTCTTTATCTGTATATTGAGGATGATGATACTCTCTGCACGTTGGAGGGGGAAAGTGGTGGAGAGTGTAAAGCAAAATAACTATATAAAAGGGTCTGGAACATGGTAGCTTCTTAAGTACAAACTTTGAATCTTCATCTTCATGTATTTGGGGCTTAAAGAAACTAGAATTCAGCAGCTTGTTACATGCCCTGAAGTTTGAGTTGCTCCTTGTGGTGTAGGGATGTTTAGAGAGTGCAAGCATGTGCTTTGAAATCAGAAGTAGGGCCTAGGTAAACCAGTAAAGGAAGTGTGCTGTGGGGTAGGTCTGTTTATATTGGTTGGAAAGCAGGGCATTTTTCCCTGAGGCAGGTTTTCCACGGGGGAAAATCTGGATTCAAGAGAGATTAAAAGTCTCATAGGTAAAGGAAAGATGTAAGAAAATGGCCTGTACTGTATCACTGCAAAGGACAGTATTCATCAGAGAATTAATTTGGAAGGAAATAGAGTGTGAAATAGCAGCAGGGCTTTCAACTCTGGGCACCGTGGCCTTAGAAACCCAGTCAGTGCTTCAGAGGCTTGCCAAGGCCCAGCCTGGGAGCTACCTCCAGAAAAGCAGCCAGGGAATGCCCAGAGACCACAAATTGCTGAGCTCGGGAGGAACTGATTGAGTGTGTAATTAAGGGGAGGGTTGTATAACACTTGGGTAAGTAGAACTTGATGGGGTCAAACCAGCAGGGCTTCTGGGAGATGAGAGAGCAGTCCCTGGAGCTGCTAGTAATGGAAGCCAGATGCATAATGTTAGACACAGCTTACCTGGGCCTGTGGGGAGAAGGATGGAAGAGATCAGGAAGGGGAAAGGTTGAAAGAGTGATTGCTCCCTAGATCAAAGTGTCCCCAGACGCTTAACACCCTAGTGGTTCAGTTCTAGGAGTAAGGTAGCATTCTGGAGCAATGGGCAAAATCCCCAGAAACTGAAGATCAGAGAGGCTGTGACTTGGCCAAGATCACATAGCACGATGCAGATGCAACGGATGCTGAGTCTTGACTGTGGGTCCAGAGTGTGTCTTGGTATACACCAGTGATGGTGACAGCTAGAAGGGAACTGTCAGAATGTAAAGGGGGCATCTTTGATCATGTGTAGGGATTAGGAATGGAAATCATTCACATTGTATTTGTGGAAAAAATGATCATGTGTAGGCTGGATACTGAAGCAATTAGGCATATTTATAAACGCTTGAATTCCTATAGCTATATCCCTAGCATTCCCCTAGTACTAGAGGCCCCTCATGATAGGCCCTCTGCCCACCTCTCCTACCTCTTGCTCTTCCCTCAGTTCTTGAGATGTTGTCTCCCTCTTGTCATTCAGACCTCAGCTTAAATGTGACTTTTTTATATGAGAATATTTCCTTATGTGTTTATGTGTATGTTTAAGTTAGTGTTTATTTTTGCAGAGACCCAATAGAAACTCAGTGGTTAAACAGACAGGCTCTGGAGCCAGACAGCCTAGGCTGATGCTCCACCCGTTAGGATCTGTGTGATCTTGAACACGTGTCTTAACTCCTCTGTGCCTCCGAACACTTAATCTATAAAATGGGAATAATGATAGTACTGTATTTACTTCATAAGATTTTGTGAAGAATAAACATGTAAAGTGTTTAGAAAAATACCTGGCACATAGGAAATGCTCGATAAATGTTAGCTATTATTAGTAGTAGTAGTAGTATTATCCTGTCTCTCCCTCTATAATCAGCAGGAACCTTGTCTGGTTTGTTCACTGCTGTGTGTTTCTCCAGCACATAGATCATGACCTGGCACATACAGCCTCAACACATATTAATTGAGTGAATTTGCTGAATTAATAAAGTAACTAAATCAGTGGTCAATCATTCTTCAGGGAGGTGTTTCATGTTGTACTGTAGGCCTCTGCCCTTTTGGACATGTTTTTCAATGGTTTGTGTAAAAATACAACCGAATAAACATAGAGTGCAGGCTAGTCACATTTACTAAGGGCATAAAACTGGGAGGAACAGCTTATTGAATGAATGAATGAATGAATGAGAGTGAATAAATGATAAGTATGTTAGATATGTCCAGATATGTCCATATTGATATCTTTCTTTTGTTCCTGGGCCAAATATTACAAGATGTAACTTACTGGGGATAAATACAGAGTTCTTGATCTCACAATCCGTTGCCCACAACAGTATAGGGGTTGTAGTGAGCAATTTGTTCAGTGTGAGTCAATAATATGATGTGTTCCTCAAAATTCTAAATGTGCTGTGTCTTCACTGGTCCCTGAAATGAAGGAGGTGATGGCGCTGTTTTGTCCCGCGCAGCCTGGAGCACACCCAGAGAGCTGTGCTCGGATCTGAGAGCCAGACTTGGTAGCAGAGACAGACAAACATGTCAACTGGAAAAGGACCATCAAGGGGGAGGAATGGAGGCGCTGAGGGTACATCAAAGATTTTTTTATGTGGATCCCAAGGACTACACTCAGACCAGTATGTAAGCTATAGGGACATATAGACTTTAGATCAATATAAGGATAGTATAGGGACATATAGACTTTAGATCAATATAAGGATAGTATAGGGACATATAGACTTTAGATCAATATATGGAGAGTCGGTGAAATAATCAGAGCTGCCACGCATGAACTGGGCTGTCACTGGAGGATTTTGAGCTTACACTGGCATTTTGCCAGAGTATGGAAAAGGGTCGCACACCAGCCACGTGGTGGAATAAATGGCCTTTAAAGTCTCTCTCTACCCACCCTGAGAATCTCTGCTCCTATGATTCCACAGCAGCCTTCATTCCCTGTGAACAGTCTGAGTCAGAGGCAGGCCTCATTTTGTTTTTCATGTGGTCAAGGATGGGGTTTGGTCCTCTAATTTGATGGTTCTGAACTTTAAAGAAGAGGGGAGTGCTTGAGAATCTGATGACCTCAGTATAACCCTGTTAAAAGTGTTGCTACCATCACCTTGGGCCGGTTGGGCTTTGAGACTCCAGGGAATAGTGGCTCTTGAAATAGTACCTTCTTGCTACTGCTCCCACCATCCCATCTCAGAATTTACACTCTGGTGCTTCTTTCGCTAAGGCTTTTCTGTGCTGCCTTTCAGTGCCCAGGAGAGCAGCAAGAGGGCTCCCTGGGTCTCTCTTCTGAAAGAAGAAACACAATTTCCAGCTCCAGCTAGAACCTTCCTACTGCCCAGCCAGCACACATCTTGTGAACTTTTGAATTTACTCACTAGAGCAGCCATTTCAGATCTTCTCTTTTTGCACTGTGAGCCCCGGGATGAATCTCAAAAATGCTCCGATAACTCAGCTTGTACTAGGCATATGCATGTATGTTACCTGATATCAGTCTCATAAAAACTCTGTGACATCCAGATGTAAAGCTGCTGGCTCCGAGGGATCAAAGTCGGTGTTCCAGGGAGAGGCAGAGGCAGGACTCAGAGTCCCACCTTGGACCTTGAGGTCAGCTTGGTTTTCTCCCCATATCCCCATACCTGTCCTCTGGGATGTGGCTTTCCTTTTGCTTTGCCTCCTTCACCACATGTGGTACCTTCTTCTTTTCACTTTCCAGTATCTTCCTTTCTCCAAGGCTTACATCCACCTGTGCTCTGGTTCCTTTTCTGCTTCTTGTGATCTTCCTGCCAAGGATGGCAGGGGTTCTCTTGCATCCTCAATCCCTCCCACTCAATTGGTTCCTTCCTTTCTGTCTTTAAATAGTAATATTTCCATTATCTTAAACTTTATTTCTCCTTTCCTTCTAGCTATCATCTTATTTCTCTTGCCTAGTACTGCCAAACCTACTGAGTGTATTATAACTCACTATCTATCTCCTTGTCTCTTTCACACTCAAACCCCTTTCCCTGATACTTACCCTTGCAATCTGGCTTCCTTTTTTTTTTTTTTTTTTGCTTTATCAAAACTACTCTGGAAGACCAAAGCATCATTTAATCAATTTTGAGGCCCATCCTTAGTGCCCTTACATTCTTCAATTCCTCAGTACCATTTGGCCCTGTGGACCATCTCCTATTTCTTGAAAACCACTTTCCCACCCTCTCAGGATTTATACAACTCTATACATTTGTAGCTATTCCATTGACTGATTCTTTTTTATCTGGACAACCATTTCCTCATCAGTTACATGAGAGAGGTGGGCTAGACCATTTCTAAGCTTTCTTCCTATTCTATGAATTTCAGTTTCTTTGGCTGAAACTTCTCCCCGCTTCTGACTGTGCCAATCCTTCATGACTTAGTTCTTGGCCTTCCATGTGACTCTCTTTTCTCCCACTTCCATGGAGAGATAATCTATACTCATCTCCATGTGGAAAAATTCACATCTCCATAACCAATCCAAACCTCTCATCCCCCTGCCTTTACTTCCAGCTGTGCACACATAGATGCCACATCATCACTCACTTCATACTCAGCACTTCCTCAACCTACAACAAGAACTTCTCCCCAACTCCCCCAATTTTTATCCATGATACCCGAGGCTTGGGTAAGGTGTGGTGAGGACGGGAAGCAAACTGCTTTTAAACTATATTCTGAGAATATAATGAAAAAGTAAAATATAGATCCAAGTATCTGGAGGAAAAGATTTAATAAAGGGGAGAGACAAAATGAAATCATTTAACTCCGAATTCTCCTCTCTTTGCTATAAAGGGAACCAATCTTCAAGCCAAAAATGGCCAAACAAACATTGTTAGGAGGGATCAAAACCTTAAAGAGGTGAGCACATAACACCGGGTTGCTTTTAATGACTTCAGATCTTCATATCCAGTGAATAATACCCCGAGGTAGATAAAGAAGTTATAAATGTTACTTCAGAGAATTATCTATAAGAAATTAAGATATTTTCAGATTTTGAGTCTCAGAGAGCCAAAAATACAAAGGCAAATGTAGTCCTAGTTTTTTAAAACCCGTGAAATGTTAGACTCCAGAATCTGAAGACCAAGAGCTCCTTGGCCCCTGGTAGAGCCTAGCGCGGACTCTGAAACTAATAAAAGTTTGTGAGCACTTAGAGAAGAAAGCAATAATTACCATTCGGAGTCAGTAGTTAGCTAAGGTATTTCTTTTGTTTGGGCTAATAGACCAATAAGTCAAAGATTCCCAAGAAATTGATAAAATCTTTTTGGTTAGTTTATGTTTCTCAGTCTTACATGTTGGCAGTTTCATTTTCTTTCATGTCATACCTGTGCTTGTAATCACCTGTTCTGTGTCTGGCTTCTTCAATCAATAGGCTATGAGCTTGGTGAGGGCAGGGTGGGACCATTCCTGACCACTTCACTGCTATATCCATAATTCTTAGCTTTGTAGGTACTCATTAAAATAATAGATAAAAGGATTAATTGCTTAATGAGTAGGTAGAAAATGTGAACTGGATGATAATAGATTTATAAGTGATTGCAAAAATATACTTAAAATATTAATGAATTACTGAATTGATGCCAATCTAAAGATTAGCTCTAACTATAAAACTCTTGGAAGAAAACAGAGGGAAAGCTTCATGACATTGGATTTAGCAATGATTTCTTGGATATGACACCAAAAGCACAGGAAAGAAAAAAAATGGATAAGTTGGACATCATCAAAATTTTAAAAGTTTGTGCTTCAAAGGACACTATCAATAGTGAAAAGGTAGCCCATGGATGGGAGATACAAATCATGTCTCTGATAAGGAATTGATACCCAGAATATATAAAGAACTCCTACAACTCAACAGACACAAACAACCCAATTCAAAAAAGGGCAAAGGTGACCATATGTGCGTGGGTTTATCTCTGAGCTTTCTATCCTGTTCCATTGATCTATATTTTTGTTTTTGTGTCAGTACCATACTGTCTTGATTACTGTAGCTTTGTAGTATAGTCTGAAGTCAGGGAGCCTGATTCCTCCAGCTCCATTTTTCTTTCTCAAGATTGCTTTGGCTATTCGGGATCTTTTGTGTTTCCATACAAATTGTGAAATTTTTTGTTCTAGTTCTGTGAAAAATGCCATTGGTAGGGCTTCCCTGGTGGCGCAGTGGTTGAGAATCTGCCTGCTAATGCAGGGGACACGGGTTCGAGCCCTGGTCTGGGAAGATCCCACATGCCACGGAGCGGCTGGGCCCGTGAGCCACAATTGCTGAGCCTGCGCGTCTGGAGCCTGTGCCCCGCGACGGGAGGGGCCGCGATAGAGAAAGGCCCGCGCACCGCGATGAAGAGCGGTCCCCGCACCGCAATGAAGAGTGGCCCCCGCTTGCCGCAACTGGAGAAAGCCCTCGCACGAACCGAAGACCCAACACAGCCAAAAATAAATAAATAAATAAATAAAATCAAGTAAAACTTTAAAAAAAAAAAAAAAAAAAAAAAAATGCCATTGGTAGCTTGATAGGGATTTCATTGAATCTGTAGATTGTTTTGGGTAGTATAGT